>NC_092000.1:31993125-32593125 GCF_044704955.1 Pristiophorus japonicus | reverse complement strand
TGGGGAGAGAGATGGAGAGAGAGGTGGGGAGAGAGGTGGGGAGAGAGGTGGGGAGAGAGATGGAGAGAGAGGTGGGGAGAGAGGTGGGGAGAGAGATGGAGAGAGAGGTGGGGAGAGAGGTGGGGAGAGAGATGGAGAGAGAGGTGGGGAGAGAGGTGGGGAGAGAGGTGGGGAGAGAGATGGAGAGAGAGGTGGGGAGAGAGGTGGGGAGAGAGATGGAGAGAGAGGTGGGGAGAGAGGTGGGGAGAGAGATGGAGAGAGAGGTGGGGAGAGAGATGGAGAGAGAGGTGGGGAGAGAGGTGGGGAGAGAGGTGGGGAGAGAGATGGAGAGAGAGGTGGGGAGAGAGGTGGGGAGAGAGATGGAGAGAGAGGTGGGGAGAGAGATGGAGAGAGAGGTGGGGAGAGAGATGGAGAGAGAGGTGGGGAGAGAGGTGGGGAGAGAGGTGGGGAGAGAGGTGGGGAGAGAGATGGAGAGAGAGGTGGGGAGAGAGGTGGGGAGAGAGATGGAGAGAGAGGTGGGGAGAGAGATGGAGAGAGAGGTGGAGAGAGAGGTGGGGAGAGAGGTGGGGAGGTAGGTGAGGAGACATTTCTTTACAGAGGGTTGTTAGAGCAAAGAATGCTTTATCACAAGGAATGATTGAGGCAGAGTCCTAAGGGACAGGTAGATTGACGAATGGATATTGGCCAGGAAACCAGGAGAAGTCCCTGCTTTTCTTCAAACAGTGAAACTTTTGCATCAAATTAGTGAATATATAGTGACATTCGGGACAGTCACCATAGTTTTGTTAAATTTGATAGAGCTTTTGAAGAAGATTGGACCGATAAAGGAAATTCAGTCGATGTGATGTTGAGAGGATGTTTGATAACATGTCTCACAGGAGGCTTCTGACAAATGTCAGTCGTATGGTATAAAAGGGAATGTAGCAACAGGGATAGAAAGTTGGTTGTCAGACAAGAAAGGAGGAGTTTTTGAAATTTTTTATCTGTTCCTGGGATGTGGGTGTCGCCAGCAAGGCCCACCCCTAATTACCCTCGAGAAGGTGGTGGTGAGCCGCCTTATTAAACTGCTGCAGTCCGTGTGGTGAAGGTGCTCTCACAGTGCTGTTAGGGAGGGAGTTCCAGGAACGATGAAGGAACGGCTGATATATTTCCAAGTCAGGACGGTGTGTGACTTGGAGGGGAACTTGGAGGTGATGGTATTCCCATGCGCTTGCTGCCCTTGTCCTTCTAGGTGGTAGAGGTCGCAGGTTTGGGAGGTGCTGCCGAAGAAGACTTGCTGCAGCGCATCTTATCGATGGTACACACTGCAGCCACGGTGCGCCGGTGGTGGAGGGAGTGAATGTTGAAGGTGGTGGATGGGGGGCCAATCAAGCGGGCTGCTTTGACCTGGATGGTGTTGAGCTTCTTGAGTGTTGTTGGAGAAACTCTCATCCAGGCAAGTGGAGAGTATTCCATCACAGTCCTGACTTGGAAAGGTGGAAAGGTTTTGGGGAGTCAGGAGGTGAGACACTCGCCACAGAATACCCAGCCTCTGACCTGCTCTTGTTGCCACAGTGTTTATGTGGCTGGTCCAGTTAAGTTGCTGATCAATGGTGACCCCAGGATGTTGAGGGTGGGGGATTTGGTGATGATAATGCTGTTGAATGTCAAGGGACATTCTGTGTTATTTTTAAGAACTGACTGAACAACCAGTTAGCAATTTGGAGTCCCTTGGCATTCAAAGGAAACTAAAAACCATTGCGTATGCCAGTAAAACAGACAGGAGTCTCCAACACTTGACTTTATTTTCAGCTCACTTGTAACATGAACATTTGCTGTCCGGGGGAAAGACTAGTGTATTATTTATCCTAACCAGCTGGTGCCAATTGGCAAGACTGTGCTGAATATTACAATAAGGTCCGAGGAAAATAAGGTGACTTGGAATGTTGAGTTGATATCGCCGCACCGCTGAAACCTGGACTGCCCGCACCAGAAGCAGCAGAATGTGAATGCAACATTATTAATGGTCCTTTCTCTCAGCCATTGCAACGTCATATTTAGCACTTGCTGTCAGTTATTCTGCTTGCACAGCACTGAGATAGATAAAGTCCTTTCCCTTTTACACTGCAACTGTTCATGTGATAAGTTTACTGAGACACAGGTTCAGAATGTGTGTTGGATAGATGCACCTTGAGGCTCCAAAGACTCACACCCCTCTCTCTCACACACACAAAACAACACCAACTTGTATTTATATAGCGCCTGTAATGTAGTAAAAAAGAGTCTTCGCCGCTTCGCAGAGGTTTCATCAGGCAACAAAACACACGGAGCCAAAGCAGGAAACATTAGGACATGCGACCAAAAACTCGGTCAAATGGGTAATTAAGCAGGATTTTAAAGGAGGAGATGGAAGAAGGGAGGTGGAGAGGGTTAGGGAGGGAATTCCAGAGCGAAGGACCTGGATAGTTGCAGGCATGGCTGCCAACGGTGGGTCGAAGGGATTGGGATACATAAAAAAGGCAGTGTGAAGGACTACTGGGACGGGAGGAGTGAGCAGACTTGGTGACTTGGTGCGGGACAGGATGGGGCAGCAGAATTTTGGAAGAGCTCAAGTTTATGGAGTGTGTCGGATGGGACTAACCGAGGGGCATTGGAATGTGAAAAAGGAGGCTTTCAGCGGCAGGTGGGCTGAGGTAGGGGCAGAGGCCAGCGATGATATGGAGGTGGAAATCGGCGGTCTTTGCGATGGAGTCAGAAGCTCAACTGAGGATCGAATAGGATGGTGAGATTGAAAATAGTTTCGTTCAGCCTGAGACAGTGGGGGATGGAATTAGTGGCGAGGGAACAGAGTTCATGATGGGCACTGAAGGCAGTGGCTTCAGTTTTCCCAATATTTAACTGGAGGAAATTGCAGCTCATCCTGCATTTGATGGGACAAGCAGCGTGATAGTACAGAGGCTGTGGAGGGGTCGAGAGAGGTGGTGCAGGAGTAGAGCTGGGTGTTCTCTGCCGACATATGGAAACTGACCACACGTCTGCAGACGATGTCTCCAATGAGCAGCTTGTAGATGAGGAAGAGGAGGGGGCCTAGGATAGATCCTTGAGGGACTCCAGAGGTAATAGTACAGGGGAGGAAAGAGAAGCAATCGCCTGGTGACGTTCTGGCTGCAATCAGATAGGTAAGCCCCGATACCACTGTTATGTATTTATGGTCACCAGACACCAGGGGGCGCCACTGTCGGAGGACGTCAGGCTGTACACGCGCGTGCGCAGTCACTGGTATAGAAGCACGGGTACCATGTCACATGGGTTACTTTCGGCATGAATAAAGTTGGACCAGGTTTACACCTGAGGCAGTTTACAGTAATTAGTTTTTGGAGTCATTACATTCATTACATTTGGCGACGAGGTAACTTAAGGACCTTTGCATCTTTACAATGGGCACGATTGGAATTCTGGAGAGATTTGCGGATGGCGAGGATTGGGCGGATTTTATCGACCGCCTGGATCAGTATTTTATGGCCAACAAAATGGAGGGAGAGGCTGACACAGTCCGGCACAGGGCGGTTTTCCTCACCGTTTGTGGTCCAAACATTTATGGCCTCATAAAGAATCTTCTCTCGCCTTTACATCCAACGGACAAAGAGTATGGGGATTTGTGCGCTCTGGTGCGTGAACATCTTAAGCCTAAAGAGGAGCTCATCATCTCACGCTATCGCTTCTACACGCATGTTCGTGCTGAGAGCCAGGATGTGTCGGGATTCGCCGCCAAACTGCGACGTCTTGCTGAGCCGTGTAAGTTTGGGAACGTGTTAGAAGACATGCTGCGAGACTTCTACATGATAGGCATCAACCATGATGTGATTCTTCGGAAGTTATTGGCCGAAGAGAAGCTGGATTTGAGCAAGGCCATCGTGACTGCCCAGGCATACATGACGACTGATGATAATTTGAGGCGGATATCATCGAAGAGTCGGAGCTCTACGGCAAGTACTGTAAACAAGATTGTGTTGTCTGGCAGAGCTGCTTATGGCAGGGCCCACTCGACTGCTAATGTGAAACCTGTAGCTGCTCAAAGTCCGCCAACTGGTATGAATCCAATTTCACGCTGTTGGCATTGTGGGGGCAATCATCGGCCTCATCAGTGTCAGTTTAAACCGTACTCCTTTAATGGCTGTTTGAAAGTGGGGCATCTGCAGAGAATGTGCCCACAACTGAGCAAGCGTGCTGCCACTCATCACATTGCTGATGATGACCAGTCCAGTGCTGGCCCAGATACACAACCCGAGGAGGAAGTGTATGGTCTGTATTCGTTCTTGGGAAGGAGCCAGCCGATAATCATTAATGTGAAGCTGAATGGCGTGCCTGTATCAATGGAGCTGGACACAGGTGCGAGTCAGTCAATTATGAGCCAAAAGACATTTGACAAGCTGTGGGACGCTGAGGCTGTGAAGCCTAAGCTGAGTCCAGTCAATGCCAAGTTGCGTACTTATACTAAGGAACTCATACCGATGATTGGCAGTGCGGTAGTCAAGGTGTCGTATGATGGTGTGGTTCATGATCTACCGTTATAGATCGTCCCAGGTAATGGTCCAACGCTGTACGGCAGGAATTGGCTCGAGAAAATCAAGTGGAATTGGAATGATATCAAAGCGTTGTCATTGGTGGATGACACTTCATGTGCTCAAGTGTTGAAGAAGTTTCCTTCTTTGTTTGAACTGGGCATTGGTCATTTTACTGGAGCCAAGGTGCAGATTCACCTGGACTCCAATGCAAGGCCTGTCTATCATAAAGCTCGGTCTGTTCCCTACATGATGAGGGAGAAGGTTGAAATTGAGCTTGACAGAATCCAACATGAAGGGATCATATCACCGGTCGCGTTTAATGCGTGGGCCAGTCCCATTGTCCCTGTGTTGAAGAGTGATGGCACTGTTAGGATTTGTGGCGACTACAAGGTTATGATTAACCGATTTTTGAAACAGGATCAGTACCCGTGACCGAAGGCTGTTGACCTGTTCGCCATACTAGCTGGTGGAAAGTCGTTCACTAAACTGGATCTGATGTCGGCCTATATGACACAGGAGCTTGTCGACACTTGGAAGAAACTCAGCTGCATCAACACCCATAAAGGGCTGTTTGTCTACAACAGGTGTACTTTTGGAATTCGTTCGACTACAGCCATATTTCAGAGGAATATGGAGAATCTACTGAAGTCCGTTCCCAGAACTGTCGTGTTTCAAGATGACATTCTGGTCACAGGTCGCGACACTACTGAACATCTGAACAATCTTGAAGAAGCCCTACATCGGCTGGACAAAGTGGGACTCAGGCTGAAATATTCGAAGTGTGTCTTCATGACACCTGACGTTGAATTCCTGGGGAGGAAGATTTCTGCTGATGGCATCAGGCCGACTGATTCCAAAACCAAGGCTATCAAAAATGCACCCAGGCCACAGAATGTGATGGAGTTGCATTCATTCCTTGGGCTACTCAACTACTTTGGTAATTTCTTACCCAGATTGAGCACTTTGTTAGAGCCACTGCATGTGCTACTCAGAAATGGCGACAATTGGGTCTGGGGTGTGTCTCAAGATAGAGCCTTTGAGAAAGCTAAGAATCTGCTCTGTTCAAACAAGTTGCTTGTTCATTATGATCCATGTAAGCATCTTGTATTGGCCTGTGATGCTTCATCATATGGGGTTGGTTGTGTACTCCAACAAACAAATGAGTCGGGTAAGCTACAACCTTTTGCGTGTGCTTCGAGAAGTTTGTTCAAGGCGGAAAGAGCTTACAGAAAAAGAAGCTTTGGCCTGTATGTATGGGGTCAAAAAGATGCATCAGTACCCGTTTGGCCGTCGTTTTGAACTCGAAATGGATCACAAGCCACTTATTTCATTGTTTGCGGAAAACAAAGGTAGTAATACCAATGCATCGTCCCGTATCCAGAGGTGGGCGTTGATATTGTCTGCCTATGATTATGTTATTCGTCATAGACCTGGCACTGAGAATTGTGCCGATGCACTGAATCGTCTGCCGTTGCCCACACCTGAGGTGGAGACGCCTCATCCTGCAGATCTACCATACAGGTAAAAAACGGGATGAGGTCCAATGAGACGAATTTAGGGAGCTAGGAGTTAAATTAAAAAGTAGGACCTCAAAAGTAGTAATCTCAGGACTGCTACCAGTGCCACATGCGAGGAATCGCAGGATAGCTCAGATGAATACGTGGCCTGAGAAGTGGTGCAGAAGGGAGGGTAAGGGGTAAGCCATTTAGGACCGAGATGAGGAGAAACTTCTTCACCCAGAGAGTGGTGAACCTGTGGAATTCTCTACCACAGAAAGTTGTTGAGGCCAATTCACTAAATATATTCAAAAAGGAGTTAGATGTAGTCCTTACTACTAGGGGATCAAGGGGTATGGCGAGAAAGCAGGAATGGGGTACTAAAGTTGCATGTTCAGCCATGAATTCATTGAATGGCGGTGCAGGCTTGAAGGGCCGAATGGCCTACTCCTGCACCTATTTTCTATGTTATTTTTCTATATTTTTTCGATGATTCAAATTCCTGGGGCATTGGAACCGGTTCTGAGGGAGGTGGAACCAATACAAACCGGACGGTCTGCACCTGGGCAGGACTGGAACAAATGTCCTAGGGGGATTGTTTGCTAGTGCTGTGGGAGGAGTTAAACTAATATGGCAGGGGGATGGGAACCTATGCAGGGAGACAGAGGTAAATAAAATGGAGTCAGAAGCAAAAGATAGAAAGGAGAATAGTAAAAGTGGAGGGCTGAGAAACCCAAGGCAAAAAACAAAAAGGGCCACATTACAGCAAAATTCTAAAGGGGCAAAGTGTGTTAAAAAGACAAGCCTGAAGGCTCTGTGCCTCAATGCGAGGAGTATTCAGAATAAGGTGGACGAATTAACTGCACAGATAGTAGTTAACGGATATGATGTAATTGGCATCACAGAGACATGGCTCCAGGGTGACCAAGGCTGGGAACTCAACATCCAAGGGTATTCAGCATTTAGGAAGGATAGACAGAAAGGAAAAGGAGGCGGGGTGGTGTTGCTGGTTAAAGAGGAAATTAATGCAATGGTAAGGAGGGACATTAGCCTGGATGATTTGGAATCGGTATGGGTGGAGCTGCGGAATTCCAAAGGGCAGAAAACGCTAGTGGGAGTTGTGTACAGACCACCAAACAGTAGTAGTGATGTTGGGGACAGCATCAAACAAGAAATAAGGGATGTGTGCAATAAAGATACAGCAGTTATCATGGGTGACTTTAATCTACATATTGATTGGGCTAACCAAACTGGTAGCAATGCGGTGGAGGGGGATTTCCTGGAGTGCATTAGGGATGGTTTTCGAGACCAATATGTCGAGGAACCAACTAGAGAGCTGGCCATCCTAGACTGGGTGATGTGTAATGAGAAGGGATTAATTAGCAATCTTGTTGTGCGAGGCCCCTTGGGGAAGAGTGACCATAATATGGTAGAATTCTTTATTAAGATGGAGAATGACACAGTTAATTCGGAAACTAGGGTCCTGAACTTAAGGAAAGGTAACTTCGACGGTATGAGGCGTGAATTGGCTAGAATAGACTGGCGAGTGGTACTTAAAGGGTTGACGGTGGATAGGCAATGGCAAACATTTAAAGATCACATGGATGAACTTCAACAATTGTACATCCCTGTCTGGAGTAAAAATAAAATGGGGAAGGTGGCTCAACCGTGGCTAACAAGGGAAATTAAGGATAGTATTAAAGCCAAGGAAGAGGCATATAATTGGCTAGAAAAAGCAACAAACCTGAGGACTAGGAGAAATTTAGAATTCAACAGAGTAAGACTAAGAGTTTAATTAAGAGGGAGAAAATAGAGTACAAGAGGAAGCTTTCAGGGAACATAAAAACTGACTGCAAGAGCTTCTATAAATATGTGACGAGAAAGAGATTAGTGAAGACAAACGTAGGTCCCTTGCAGTCGGATTCAGGTGAATTTATAAAGGGGAACAAAGAAATGGCAGACCAACTGAACAAATGCTTCAGTTCTGTCTTCACGAAGGAAAACACAAATAACCTTCTGATTGTACTGGGGGACAGTAGGTCTAGTGAGAAGGAAGAACTGAAGGATATCCTTATTCGGCATGAAATTGTGTTGGGGAAGTTGATGGGATTCAAGGCCGATAAATCCCCGGGGCCTGATAGTCTGCATCCGAGAGTACTTAAGGAGGTGGCCCTAGAAATAGTGGATGGATTGGTGATCATTTTCCAACAGTCTATCGACTCTGGATCAGTTCCTATGGACTGGAGGGTAGCTAATGTAACACCACATTTTAAAAAGGGAGGGAGAGAGAAAACGGGAAATTATAGACCGGTTAGCCTGACATCAGTAGTGGGGAAAATGTTGGAATCAATCATTAAGGATGAAATAGCAGCGCATTTGGAAAGCAGTGACAGGATCAGACCAAGTCAGCATGGATTTATGAAAGGGAAATCATGCTTGACGAATCTTCTGGAATTTTTTGAGGATGTAACGAGCAGAGTGGACAAGGGAGAACCAGTGGATGTGGTGTATTTGGACTTTCAAAAGGCTTTTGACAAGGTCCCGCACAAGAGATTGGTGTGCAAAATTAAAGCACATGGTATTGGGGGTAATGTACTGACGTGGATAGAGAACTGGTTGGCAGACAGGAAGCAGAGAGTCGGGATAAACGGGTTCTTTTCAGAATGGCAGACAGTGACTAGTGGAGTGCCACAAGGCTCAATGTTGGAACCCCAGAGCTTTACAATATACATTAACGATTTAGATGAAGGAATTGAGTGTAATATCTCCAAGTTTGCGGATGACACTAAACTTGCTGGCGGTGTGAGCTGTGAGGAGGACGCTAAGAGGCTGCAGGGTGACTTGGACAGGTTAGGTGAGTGGGCAAATGCATGGCAGATGCAGTATAATGTGGATAAATGTGAGGTTATCCATTTTGGGGTCAAAAACATGAAGGCAGAATATTATCTGGATGGCGGTAGATTAGGAAAAGGGGAGGTGCAACGAAACCTGGGTGTCATGGTTCATCAGTCACTGAAAGTGGGTATGCAGGTACAGCAAGTGGTGAAGAAGGCAAATGGTATGTTGGCCTTCATAGCTATGGGATTTGAGTATAGGAGCAGGGAAGTCTTATTGCAGTTGTACAGGGCCTTAGTGAGGCTTCACCTGGAATATTGTGTTCAGTTTTGGTCTACTAATCTGAGGAAGGACGTTCTTGCTATTGAGGGAGTGCAGTGAAGGTTCACCAGACTGATTCCAGGGATGGCTGGACTGTCATATGAGGAGAGACTGGATCAACTGGGCCTTTATTCACTGGAGTTTAGAAGGCTGAGAGTGGATCTCATAGGAACTTATAAGATTCTGACGGGTCTGGACAGGTTAGATGTGGAAAGAATGTTCCTGATATTGGGGAAGTCCAGAACCAGAGGACATAGTCTTAGGATAAGGGGTAGGCCATTTAGGACTGAGATGAGGAGAAACTTCTTCACTCAGAGAGTTGTTAACCTGTGGAATTCCCTGCCGCAGAGAGTTGTTGATGTCAGTTCATTGGATATATTCAAGAGGGAGTTAGATATGGCCCTTACGGCTAAGGGGATCAAGGGGTATGGAGAGAAAGCAGGAAAGGGGTACTGAGGGAATGATCAGCCATGATCTTATTGAATGGCGGTGCAGGCTCGAAGGGCCAAATGGTCCACTCCTGCACCTATTTTCTGTCGTGTATCTCACATTACTGTATATAACTGTATCTTACCATGCTATACCTGACTGTAACTGGATATGACCTGTAATAATAAGCATACCTTACCACCAGGGGTGCACTTGCAGGAGACACTCCATACCTGTCCCACTGAGGTATATAAAGAGAGGTCTCAGGCAAGTGCAGCACTGGAGAGCTGGAATTAAAGGTGCAGGTCCTGAGTGACCTTGACTTCAGCATGTGTCTCGTGTAAGTCAGTACATTAGAGTCAGGACTTTACAGTGGCGACGAGTTACAGGATCACAGAATCCACAGAATGGCTACCAACAGCTCAGATGAGAAATACAATGCTGGAGACAATTGGGATGACTTTATAGAAAGGCTCCAGCAAAGCTTTGTGACCAAAGACTGGCTGGGCGACGATAAGGCAGACAAGAGAAGAGCCCATCTCTTGACCAGCTGTGGCTCGAAAACATACGCTTTAATGAAAGACCTGCTGGCACCCGAGAAACCAGCAAGCAAGTCGTTTGAGGAGTTAAGCACACTGGTGAGAGACCACCTGAAGCCAGCGGGCAGCCTACACATGGTCAGACACAGGTTCTACAACTACAGACGCTGTGTGGGCCAAAGCATACCCGACTTCATGGTGGAACTTCGGAGGCTGGCTAGTTCATGTGAGTTCCCCAATGAACTAAGGAGAGAAGTACTGAGAAACTTTTTTATTGAAGGAATAGGCCACGCAGGCATGTTCCGAAAGCTTATAGAGACTAAGAACTTGACTCTAGAGGCAGCAGCACTGGTCGCACAGACGTTCTTGGCAGGCGAAGAAGAAACGAGGCTGATCTATACTTCGGGTATGACAACCAACGAGGCATTGGAACAAGGGGTTCACATTGTGAAACAAACCGCTACCCCCACACATAGACATAGGCAGGAGAGCAGGCCTTCAACAGCAGACAGTGGCACCAGAAGCCATCAAAATCAAGGGCCACATGAACAGCCGATCACACCTCATCAACCCACAATGCGAGCAATCAACAACAGATTGAGAGAAGCTCAATGGAGATCAGCCAGACGCAGCTCATCCTTCGGAAACAATGGAAACGGTCTGTATTGGAGATGTGGGGGAAGGCACTCAACCAGGGGGTGTCGATTTCAGCATGCCATTTGCAGAAACTGCAACTACACAGGGCATGTGGTTCGCATGTGCAGAAAAACAGCAGCTTGGCTGGTATACGAATCGGAAGGGTCGGAAAGCGGACCAGAAGACGGTTGGAACAGTGCACGGGACGCCGAGGTACAGCGGGTTAACACGATCAATGTCCACTGTTCTTACACCAAGACGCCTCCAATTATGATGAGGGTTCGACTCAACGGGATATCCGTCAACATGGAACTGGACACGGGGCCAGTCAATCCCTCATGAACGTTCAACAATTTGAACAGCTGTGGCTGCACAAAAGCAACAGACCAAAACTCACAAAGATCGACACCAAACTAAGGGGCCAAGTTTCGGCCTGAGTTGCTCCTGTTTTTTTTGGAGCAATTGGTTTAAAATGGAGTATCTTAGAAATTTGAATTCTCGGCATTTAGTTTGCTCCAGTTCTCGTCAGTTAGAACAGTTTCACTTTGGAACAAAAATTTTTTTTCAAAAGGGGGCGTGTCCGGCCACTTGCGCCTGTTTTCAATGTTTAGGCAGTGAAAACTTACCTCAAACTAACTTAGAATGGAGTAAGTGAAGATTTTTGTACGTTCGACAAAACCTTGTCTACACTTTAGAAAATCAGGCGTAGGTTACAAATCAGGCGTAGGGAATGGGGGGGGGGTTTAAAGGGAAGTTTACAAACATTAAACACTTCAGTTTTACAAATAAATTGCCATCATCAATAATAAATGATAAATACATCAATAAATCAACCAATAAATCAATCAAAAAAAATTAATAAAAAATAAAAAAAATGTAAAAAATCAATAAATAAAACATTTTCTACTTACCGAATGCAGCACCGGGAATCCTCCAACAGCGTGCTGGGATGCCCCCCCACCCCCCCCCCCCCCCCCCAGTGTGTCTCTGTCAGTGTCTCTCACTCTCTGTCTGTCAGTGTCTGTGTTTCTGACAGCGAGGGGAGGGGGAGAAGGGGGGTGGGGAGGAGGGGGAGAAGGGAGGGAGGAGGAGGGGGAGAAGGGGGGTGGGGTGGAGCAGGGGGGTGGAGGGGGAGGAAGGAGGAGGGAGGTAGAAGGGGGTGGGGTGGGGGGGAGGAGGAGGGTGGGGTGGGGGGTGGGGGGAGAGGAGAAGGAGCGGGGTGGGAGGAGGAGGAGGGGGGTGCGAGGAGGAGAGGGAGGGAAGAGAAGGAGGAGAAGCGGGGAGAGAAGGGAGAGAAGATGGAGGGAGGGAAGGAGAGAGGGAAGGAGGGAGAGAAGGAGGGAGGGAGGGAAGGAGAGAGGAGGGAGGGAGGGAAGGAGAGAGGAGGGAGGGAGGGAGGGAAGGAGAGAAGAGGGAGGGAGGGAGGGAAGGAGAGAGGGAGGGAAGGAGAGAGGGAGGGAGGAGGGAGGGAAGGAGAGAGGAGTGAGGGAGGGAGGGAAGGAGAGAGGAGGGAGGAAGGGAGGGAAGGAGAGAGGAGGGATGGAGGGAGGGAAGGAGAGAGTGGAGAGGGAGGGAAAGGAGGGAGGGAGGGAAGGAGAGAGGAGGGAGGGAAGGAGAGAGGAGGGAGGGAGGGAAGGAGAGTGAGGAGGGAGGGAGAGAGAGGAGGGAGAGAGAGGAGGGAGGGAGAAAGAGGAGGAGGGAGGAGGCGGAGGGGAGTGGAGGGGGGAGGGGAGTGGAGAGGAGGGAGATGGGGGGAGGGGAGAGGAGGGAGGGGAGTGGGGGGGGGAGGGAGAGAAGGAGGCTGAACGGCCAGGCCCAAGACTTCGGGCTGTATTTACAGGTAGGTGGCGTTGGGTCTCGGGGGGTGGAGGTGGGTCGCGGGGTGGGGTGGAGAGCCGCGGAGGTCCGGAGGGTGGGGGGGCGCGGTGGAAAGAGTCGCGGAGGTCCGGCGGGGGTTGGCGGGGAGGTCGGGTTGCCGGGGGGGGGGGGGGAGAGCGGGGGTCGGGTCGGGTCCGGTCGAGTGGGAGGTGAGCCTTATTCACGCAGCCCCAGTGAGTCCATTCGGCCAGGGCTAGGGGCTGCGTGCTTTGGGCCCCTCCCACAGTTTTGGGCACCTGGAGCTACTGCACATGCGCGCCCACTGTAGCGCGCATGTGCAGAGGTCCCGGCACTGTTTTCAGCGCAGGGACCTGGCTCCGCCCTCTACAGCTCGTGCTGCGCCGCACCCAGCTCCAGAGGGCCTGCAGGGAGCCGGAGAATAGGTACGTTTTTTTTAGGCGCACTTTGTGGCGCGACAAACGGGCGTCCAGGTCCAGGCTGCGCCGTTTTAGGCGCGGCCCGAAACTTGGGCCCGAAAGAACTATACTAAAGAAATCGTCCCAGCCCATGGCAGCGCCATGCTCTCAGTCACACACAAAGGGATGGTGAACTGGCTTTCCCTATGGATTGTCCCCGGGGATCTCCCAGCCCTGTTGGGGAGAAGCTGGCTAGCAGAACTTAATTGGAAATGGGATGATGTTCACGCCATGTCGTCAGAGGAACGGACCGCCTGCTCAACAGTTCTAAGCCGTTTTGAACATCTCTTTCAGCCAGGTGTGGGCACCTTCAAAGGGGCTAAAGTTAAAATCTACATCACACAGAATGCCAGACCGGTCCATCACAAGGCTAGAGCTGTGCCTTATGTGATGAGGGAAAAGATTGAAAACGAACTGGACCGGCTTCTGAGGGAAGGCATAATTTCTCCCGTGGAATTCAGCGACTGGGCAAGCCCCATCGTCCCCGTCATGAAGCCTGATGGATCCGTGCGAATCTGTGGGGATTACAAGTCTACCATAAACAGAGTCTCCCTACAGGACCAATACCCGCTGCCCAGAGCGGAGGACCTATTTGCCACATTGGCTGGAAGAAAACTTTTCTCGAAACTTGACCTCACATCTGCGTATATGACACAAGAACTGACCGAAGAGTCTAAGCTACTCACCACCATCAACACACATCGAGGCCTTTTTGTGTACAATCGATGTCCATTCGGCATCAGGTCGTCAACTGCTATATTCCAGCGCAACATGGAAAGTCTGCTCAAGTCCATCCCGGGGACTGTTGTGTTTCAAGATGACATACTCATCATGGGCAGGGACACCGACTCTCATCTCTGCAATTTTGAGGAAGTACTAAGTCGATTGGATCGGGTACGCCTAAGAGTTAAGAAATCCAAGTGTCTGTTTCTCACGCCTGAGGTTGAATTTTTGGGCAGAAGGATTGCCGCTGATGGAATCCGCCCAACCGAATCCAAAACCGAAGCGATTCGCCTGGCACCCAGGCCCCGGAATGTCTCGGAACTGCGCGCCTTTCTCGGGCTACTCAATTACTTTGGGAACTTTATGCAGAACTTGAGCACGCTGCTGGAGCCTCTCCACGTGCTACTCAGAAAGGGGTGCGATTGGTTTTGGGGGAACACCCAAGAACGCGCCTTCAATAAGGCATGTTCCAAGAGTGTTTTAGCCTTTTTTGATCCAGGTAAAAAATTAGTCCTTACGTGTGATGCATCAGCGTACGGGGTCAGGTGCGTTTTACAGCACGTCAATGATGCGGGTAAGTTGCAGCCCGTTGCTTATGCCTCCAGGTCACTTTCACGGGCAGAGCGTGGGTACGGTATGGTTGAGAAGGAGGCGCTTGCGTGCGTGTACGGTGTCAAAAAGATGCAAACGTGTCAAAAATACCTTTTCGGGGCCAAGTTTGCGTTAGAAGCCGACCACAAACCCCTCATGTCCCTGCTATCCGAGTGCAAGGCAATCAACGCCAACGCCTCGGCGCGCATTCAGCGGTGGGCACTCATGCTGGCGGCTTACGACTACACGATAAGGCACAGACCAGGCACAGACAACTGTGCCGATGCGCTTAGCAGGCTACCCCTGACGACCACAGAAGGGTCCGACGAACAGAACTGTGAGATGGTCATGGCAATCAATGCCTTTGAATCCACAGGTTTGCCCATGACGGCTCGCCAAATCAGAGCCTGGACGATTAGCGACCCCACGTTATCTGTAGTTAAAAGATGCGTTTTAACCGGTGACTGGGCAGGGGCTCGCGAGGAGGCCAAACCCTTCCATAGGCGCATGCATGAACTCTCACTACAGGCAGACTGCCTGATGTGGGGCAGCTGAGTAGTTATGCCCTTACGAGGCAGAGAGGCGTTTGTCCGGGAGCTCCATCGCGAGCACCTTATGAAGGCCATAGCCAGATCTCATGTCTGGTGGCCTGGCATTGACGCAGACTTGGAGCTCTACGTCCGTCGGTGCAATATTTGTGCCTAACTCAGTAATGCCCCCAGGGAGGCCCCCCTAAGCCCACCAAACCGTGGTCGCGGGTGCATGTAGACTATGCGGGGCCATTCATGGGCAAAATGTTCCTCGTAGTCATCGATGCATTTTCAAAATGGATCGAGTGCACCATTTTAAACTCGAGCACCACCTCCACCACTGTGGAGAGCCTTAGAACCATGTTTGCAATGCACGGCATTCCTGACATATTGGTCAGTGATAATGGTCCGTGCTTCACCAGCGCAGAATTTCACGATTTTATGACCACGGTATAAATCACATTCAGACGGCACCTTTCAAGCCGGCCTCCAATGGCCAGGCGGAGCGAGCAGTGCAGATCATTAAACAAGGCATGCTCAGAATCCAAGGTCCCACGCTGCAGAGCCGCCTGTCGCGACTGCTGCTGGCATACAGATCTCGTCCGCATTCGTTGACTGGGGATCCCCCTGCACAACTATTGATGAAACGAACCTTAAAGACCAGGCTCTCGTTAATCCTCCCAGACATGCATGAAATTGTTGAGGCTAAGCGTCAAAAGCTAACTGAGGGGAGGTGGAATGAGATAGGGGACAAAGTGTTTGTGCTAAACTATGGCACCATGACCTATCAAGAAAGACTGGATCAACTGGGCTTGTATTCACTGGAGTTCAGAAGAATGAGAGGGGACCTCATAGAAACATTTAAAATTCTGACGGGGTTAGACAGGTTAGATGCAGGAAGAATGTTCCCAATGTTGGGGAAGTCCAGAACCAGAGGTCACAGTCTAAGGATAAGGGGTAAGCCATTTAGGACCGAGATGCGGAGGAACTTCTTCACCCAGAGAGTGGTGAATCTGTGGAATTCTCTACCACAGAAAGTTGTTGAGGCCAATTCACTAAATATATTCAAAAAGGAGTTAGATGAGGTCCTTACCACTAGGGGGATCAAGGGGTATGGCGAGAAAGCAGGAATGGGGTACTGAAGTTGAATGTTCAGCCATGAACTTATTGAATGGCGGTGCAGGCGAGAAGGGCCGAATGGCCTACTCCTGCACCTATTTTCTATGTTTCTATGTTTCTATGTTTCTATGGCTGGGGTCCCAAATGGCTTGCAGGGACAGTAACAGACAAAGAGGGAAACAGGCTACTGGTTGTACAAATGGACAATGGCCAAACCTGCCGGAGGCATGTCGACCAAGTACAAAGTAGATTCACTGATAACACTGAAGAACCAGAGGCAGACTACAATGTGGAACTCACACCACACCTAGTGAACAGACAGGTGGAACAACCTGAGGAAAGGGCAATCTCAACAGACAGCCCAGGTGAGATACCAGCAATCACACCGAACGAAAAACAGGCACCAAGGCAAACAACTGAACCACAACTAAGACGCTCCATGCGAGAGCGCAGACCACCTGAGAGACTGAATCTATAAAGGCAATAAGACCTTGGGGGAGGGTGATGTCATGTATCTCATATTACTGTATATAACTGTATCTTACCATGCTATACATGACTGTAACTGGATATGACCTGTAACAATAAGCATACCTCACCACCAGGGGTGCACTTGCAGGAGACACTCCATACCTGTCCCACTGAGGTATATAAAGGGAGGTCTCAGGCAAGTGCAGCACTGGAGAGCTGGAATTAAAGGTGCAGCTCCCGAGTGACCTTGTCTTCAACATGTGTCTCGTGTAAGTCAGTACATTAGAGTCAGGACTTAACATTTTCTATGTTTCTACTGCTAGTAATGGATGTTTTTGAGAGTGAAGGAACTGCTGTCACTGCTCAAGAAGTTAGGATCTGGACCAGCCATTACCCTATTTTATCGGTTATGAAACGTTGCGTCCTCAGTCGTGATTGGTCTGCAATACCAATGGAAATGTGTGATGAGACCAAATCTTACAACTGTTGCAAAGATGAACTGTCCATTCAGTCAGATTGTTTACTGTGGGGTAATCGTGTTGTTATGCCTAAGAAAGATGGAGAAATATTTGTACGTGAACTGCATAACAACCACCAACGATGCCTCCGCAAGATCCTACAACTTCCCTGAGAGGACAGACACACCAACGTTAGTGTCCTCGACCAGGTCAACGTCCCCAGCAGTGAAGCACTGACCACACTTGATCAGTTCTGCTGGGCAGGCCAAATCGTCCGCATGCCAGACACGAAACTCCCAAAGCAAGCGCTCTTCTCGGAACTCCTTTACGGCAAATTCGCCAAAGGTGGGCAGAGGAAATGTTACAGGGACACCATCAAAGCCTCCCTGAAAAAGTGCAACATCCCCAGTGACACCTGGGAGTCCCTGGCCAAAGACCGCCCTAAGTGGAGGAAGTGCATCCGGGAGGGAGCTGAGCACCTCGAGTCTCATCGTCGATAGCATGCAGAAATCAAGCGCAGGCAGCGGAAAGAGCATGCGGCAAACCTGTCCCACCCACCCTTTCCCTCAACGACTATCTATCCCATCTGTGACAGGGACTGTGGTTCTCATATTGGACTGTTCAGCCACCTAAGGACTCATTTTAAGAGTGGAAGCAAGTCTTCCTCGATTCCGAGGGACTGCCTATGATGATGGCTGAGCTGGACAACAGGAGAAAAGCGTTGGAGCAGACACACACACATACATACACACACAAAATAAACCATACACACACACAAAAACACACACACACGCACACACACACAAACACACACACACACACACACAAAAACACACACATGCACACACACACACAAAATAAACCACACACACACACAAAAACACACACATGCACACAAAATAAACCACACATACACACAAAAACACACACACATGCACACACACACACAAAATAAACCACACACACACACAAAAACACACACACATACACACACACACACACACAAAAACACACACACATGCACACACACACACAAAATAAACCACAAAAACACACACACACACACACAAAAACACACACACATACACACACACACAAAATAAACCACACACACACACAAAAACACACACACATGCACACACACACAAAAACACACACACACACAAAAACACACACACACTCACGCACACACACATACAAACACACATAAACACATAAAAACACACGCTCATGCACACAGAAACACACACACACAAACAGACACCGACACACACTCACACTCATAGAAACACACACTCACAGAAACACACACTCATAGAAACACAAACACAGACACAAACATATTAACAGAAACACACACACAGACACGGTGAAACACACAATCATGCAGGCACACACAGAAACATTCACAAAAACATGTGTAAATATACACACACACAGATTATTAAAATCAATTTTACCTGTCATTTTTCCATTCAAAAGTCCTAGGTAAACACTACTGATGAGGTTTTCAGTGTTAATTTTGCCCATAGCTAATGACTCCTGCTCTGTTTTGTCTTTATTCAGACTTTCCCATTAATGTGACAGACTGACACTACAGTTACAGGCTCAAGGCACCAGTTGCCACTGGGAAACCACTTTGTTCCTGGATTCTTTACAAGTTTGAATATTTTGTCCTTCTGGCCTCGGGGACATTTATTCAAAACAGAACATAAGAAATAGGAGCAGGAGTAGGCCATCAGGCCCTTCGAGCCTGCTCCGCCATTCAATGAGATCATGGCTGATCTTCTACCTCAACTCCACTTTCCTGCATTATCCCCATATCCCTTGATTCCCTTAGTATCCAAAAATCTATTGATCTCTGAGTTGAATATACTCAAGGACTGAGCCTCCACAACCCTCTGGGGTGGAGAATTCACCAGCCTCTGAGTGAAGAAGTTTCTCCTCATTTCAGTCCTAAATGGCCGACCCCTTATCCTGAGACTGTGACCCTTGGTTCTAGACTCCCCAGCCAGAGGAAACATCCTCCCTGCATCTACCCTGTCAAGCCCTGTCAGAATTTTGTATGTTTTAATGAGATCACCTCTCATTCTTCTAAACTCGAGAGAATATAGGCCTAGTCTACTCAATCTCCCCTCATAGGACAATACCCCATCCCAGGAATCGGTTTGGTGAACCTTTGTTGCACTCCCTCTATGGCAAGTATATCTTTCCTTAGCTAAGAAGACCAAAACTGTCCACAATACTCCAGGTGTGGTCTCACCAGGGCCCTATATAATTGCAGTAAAACTTCTTTACTCTTATAATCCAATCCCTTTGTAATAAAGGCCAACAGACCATTTGCTAATTGCTTGCATGTTAGCTTTCTAGGATTCATGTACTAAGCCCCTCTGACCACCAGCATTTCCCAATCTCTCACCATTTAAAACATACTCTGCTTTTTTATTTTTCCTACCAAAGTGGATAACTTCACATTTCTCCACGTTATATTCCATTTGCCATGTTCTTGCCCACTCACTTAATCTGTCTATATCCTCTTGAAGGCTCTCTGCATCCCCCTCACAGCTTACTTTCTCACCTAGCTTTGTATCATCAGCAAGCTTGGACACATCGGCCCGGAATTGGCGGTCCCGATGATGGTGAACTGGCAGCATTCGCCGCCATTCTGCCTTTGAAACTGACGCAACTCCAGGATTTAGTGCATGCGCAGCCCAGCATGGCAATCCGGACATGTGGTCTGTCATTCAATGCTGGGGCCCAAGCACCGCTCCTTGCAGCACCCTGCCAACCCGAAAATCATCTGTTTATTCCTACTCTCTGTTTTCTGTCCATTAACCAACCCTCAATCCATGCTAATACGTTACCCCCAATCCCATGAGCCCTAATTTTGTGTAATAACTTCTTGTGTGGCACCTTATCGAATGCTACTGAAAATCCAAATACACCACATCCACTGGTCCCTCCTTATCTACCCTACCAGTTACAACCTCACAAAACTCGACAACAGATTTATCAAACACAATTTTTTTTTCATAAATCCATGTTGATTCTGTCCAATCATATTATTACTTTCTAAGTGCCCTCTTACCTTGTCCCTAATAATAGATTTGAGCATCTCCCCTACTTCTGATATCAGGCTAACGGCTTTATAATTCCCGATTTTGACTCTTCTTCCTTTTTTGAATATCGAGGTTACATTTTCTACCCTCAATCCATGGGGAGCGTTCTAGACTCGAGGGAATTGTGGAAGATCGATACCAATGCATCGACTATCTCTGCAGCTACCTTGTTCAAACTCCTGGGATGTAGGCTGTCAGCTCCAGGATTTTAGTCCCATTCATTTCTCGAATACAATTTCTTTACGAAAACTAATTTCTTTAAGTTCCTCATTCTCGCCAGACTCTTGGTCTCTCACTATTTCCGAAATGTTGTTTGTGTCTTCTACTGTGAGGACACATACAAAATATTTGTTCAAAGTCTCTGCCATTTTATTCACCAGCTTAAAAGTTAATATTCATATTTCAATATTAATATATTTATTTTTGCCCTCACCCTCACTCACTCTCATCCTCACCCACACTCCCTTACCCACTCACCCTCACCCGCCCTCCCTCACTCACCCTCACCCTCACCCACCCTCACTCACACTCACCTTCACCCTCCCTCACGCAGCCTCACCCGCCCTCCCTCGCTCACACTTACCCTCAACCGCCCTCCCTCACTCACACTCACCCTCACCCACACTCACCCTCCCTCACTCACACTCACCCTCAACCGCCCTCCCTCACTCATCCTCACCTTTACCCACCCTCACTCACACTCACCCTCCCTCACTCACACTCACCCTCACTCACCCTCACCCTCACATGACCTCACACTCACCCACCCTCAAGCTTATCCACACCCAGCCTCACCCACTGTCACCCTCACCCACCCTCATCTTCAACCACCCTCAGCCACTCTCACCCATCCTCCCTCACCCACCCACTCTCACCCTTTCCCACACTCAGCCCCAACCTCCCGCTGGCTCTGGGCTGCCACTGCTCCGGCTCACGTTCCCCACTGCAAATCCTGGCCTGATACTCCGCTGCTCTTTAATCTGCCTCCTGCTCTGGGCTGGTGTTTCTGTCCCCTTCAGTTTTCCGCCCATGCAGTTGCTTCAGCCTTGGGCCCTGTGCCAATTACACAGCTCTATTAATCATAGAATCTTACAGCAAGGAGGACCCATCATGCCTGTGCCGGCTCATTGACAGAGCTCTTCAATTAATCCATTCCTCTGCTCTTTCCCCATAGCCCTGTAATTATCCCCCCTTCAAATATTTATTCAATTCCTATTTGAAAGTTACTATTGAATCTGCTTCCACCACCTTTTCAGTCAATACGTTCCAGATCCCAGCAGCTCGCTGCATATAAATAATCTCTCCTCATCTTCCCCCTGTTTTTTTGTCAGGGATGTGGGGTGGAATGTGTTATGTATGCAACTATGTAATAATTGCCACCAGAGGGCGCGACTGTTGGAGTACTAATGGTCATCAGCACACATGTGCAGGGCCAGTATAAAAGGTTGGCTGCAATGTTGTTTAGGCACTCTGGAGTTGTAATAAAGAAGACTAAGGTCACACTAAGTTTAGCTCACAGTACTCAGCCTCGTGGAGTTCTTCTATACATAACAATTGGTGACGAGTAACAGAATACAAATCTTCACACAACCTTGGCTGCCATTGGAATATTAGAGAGATTCGTAGAGGGTGATGATTGGAAAGCCTTCGTCGAGAGTCTCGACCAGTACTTCGTGGCAAACGAGCTGGAAGGAGACATTAACGGTGCCAAGTGCAGGGCGGTTCTCCTCACCGTCTGTGGGCCTAAAATATACGGCCTCATCAAGAATCTGCTCGCACCGATAAAACCAATGGAGAAGGAATATACAGAGTTGTGCACACTGATTCGAGACCACCTCAAGCCGAAGGAGAGCATCCTCATGGCCAGGTATCGTTTTTACACAAACCATCGCTCCGGGGGCCAGGACATGGCGGATTATATCGCTGACCTGAGGCACCTCGCAGGACCTTGCGATTTTGGAGCTGCGTTGGGGGGAATGCTGCGGGACTTCTTCATGCTGGGCATCAGCCACGAGGTCATTCTTCGAAAGCTGCTGACTGCCGAAACCCTAGACCTGAGCAGGACTATCGCGATCGCCCAGGCATGCATGGCCACGGAGGATAACGCCAAACAGATAGCTTCTCAACATCGAAGCGCACCGGCATGTTTCTACTGCTAGTAATGGATGTTTTTGAGAGTGAAGGAACTGCTGTCACTGCTCAAGAAGTTAGGATCTGGACCAGCCATTACCCTATTTTATCGGTTATGAAACGTTGCGTCCTCAGTCGTGATTGGTCTGCAATACCAATGGAAATGTGTGATGAGACCAAACCTTACAACTGTTGCAAAGATGAACTGTCCATTCAGTCAGATTGTTTACTGTGGGGTAATCGTGTTGTTATGCCTAAGAAAGATAGAGAAAAATTTGTACGTGAACTGCATAACAACCACCAACGATGCCTCCGCAAGATCCTACAAATCCCCTGAGAGGACAGACACACCAACGTTAGTGTCCTCGACCAGGTCAACGTCCCCAGCAGTGAAGCACTGACCACACTTGATCAGTTCTGCTGGGCAGGCCAAATCGTCCGCATGCCAGACACGAAACTCCCAAAGCAAGCGCTCTTCTCGGAACTCCTTCACGGCAAATTCGCCAAAGGTGGGCAGAGGAAATGTTACAGGGACACCATCAAAGCCTCCCTGAAAAAGTGCAACGTCCCCAGTGACACCTGGGAGTCCCTGGCCAAAGACCGCCCTAAGTGGAGGAAGTGCATCCGGGAGGGAGCTGAGCACCTCGAGTCTCATCGTCGATAGCATGCAGAAATCAAGCGCAGGCAGCGGAAAGAGCATGCGGCAAACCTGTCCCACCCACCCTTTCCCTCAACGACTATCTATCCCATCTGTGACAGGGACTGTGGTTCTCATATTGGACTGTTCAGCCACCTAAGGACTCATTTTAAGAGTGGAAGCAAGTCTTCCTCGATTCCGAGGGACTGCCTATGATGATGACTGAGCTGGACAACAGGAGAAAAGCGTTGGAGCAGACACACACACATACACACACACACAAAATAAACCACACACACACACAAAAACACACACACATGCACACACACACAAACACACACACACACACACACACACAAAAACACACACACATGCACACACACACACAAAATAAACCACACACACACACAAAAACACACACACATACACACACACACACACACACACAAACACACACACATGCACACACACACACAAAATAAACCACACACACACAAAAACACACACACACACACAAAAACACACACACATACACACACACACAAAATAAACCACACACACACACAAAAACACACACACATGCACACACACACAAAAACACACACACACACAAAAACACACACACACTCACGCACACACACATACAAACACACATAAACACATAAAAACACACGCTCATGCACACAGAAACACACACACACAAACAGACACCGACACACACTCACACTCATAGAAACACACACTCACAGAAACACACACTCATAGAAACACAAACACAGACACAAACATATTAACAGAAACAAACACACAGACACAGTGAAACACACAATCATGCAGGCACACACAGAAACATTCACAAAAACATGTGTAAATATACACACACACAGATTATTAAAATCAATTTTACCTGTCATTTTTCCATTCAAAAGTCCTAGGTAAACACTACTGATGAGGTTTTCAGTGTTAATTTTGCCCATAGCTAATGACTCCTGCTCTGTTTTGTCTTTATTCAGACTTTCCCATTAATGTGACAGACTGACACTACAGTTACAGGCTCAAGGCACCAGTTGCCACTGGGAAACCACTTTGTTCCTGGATTCTTTACAAGTTTGAATATTTTGTCCTTCTGGCCTCGGGGACATTTATTCAAAACAGAACATAAGAAATAGGAGCAGGAGTAGGCCATCAGGCCCTTCGAGCCTGCTCCGCCATTCAATGAGATCATGGCTGATCTTCTACCTCAACTCCACTTTCCTGCATTATCCCCATATCCCTTGATTCCCTTAGTATCCAAAAATCTATTGATCTCTGAGTTGAATATACTCAAGGACTGAGCCTCCACAACCCTCTGGGGTGGCGAATTCACCAGTCTCTGAGTGAAGAAGTTTCTCCTCATTTCAGTCCTAAATGGCCGACCCCTTATCCTGAGACTGTGACCCTTGGTTCTAAACTCCCCAGCCAGAGGAAACATCCTCCCTGCATCTACCCTGTCAAGCCCTGTCAGAATTTTGTAAGTTTTAATGAGATCACCTCTCATTCTTCTAAACTCGAGAGAATATAGGCCTAGTCTACTCAATCTCTCCTCATAGGACAATCCCCCATCCCAGGAATCGGTTTGGTGAACCTTTGTTGCACTCCCTCTATGGCAAGTATATCTTTCCTTAGCTAAGAAGACCAAAACTGTCCACAATACTCCAGGTGTGGTCTCACCAGGGCCCTATATAATTGCAGTAAAACTTCTTTACTCTTATAATCCAATCCCTTTGTAATAAAGGCCAACAGACCATTTGCTAATTGCTTGCATGTTAGCTTTCTAGGATTCATGTACTAAGCCCCTCTGACCACCAGCATTTCCCAATCTCTCACCATTTAAAACATACTCTGCTTTTTTATTTTTCCTACCAAAGTGGATAACTTCACATTTCTCCACGTTATATTCCATTTGCCATGTTCTTGCCCACTCACTTAATCTGTCTATATCCTCTTGAAGGCTCTCTGCATCCCCCTCACAGCTTACTTTCTCACCTAGCTTTGTATCATCAGCAAGCTTGGACACATCGGCCCGGAATTGGCGGTCCCGATGATGGTGAACTGGCAGCATTCGCCGCCATTCTGCCTTTGAAACTGACGCAACTCCAGGATTTAGTGCATGCGCAGCCCAGCATGGCAATCCGGACATGTGGTCTGTCATTCAATGCTGGGGCCCAAGCACCGCTCCTTGCAGCACCCTGCCAACCCGAAAATCATCTGTTTATTCCTACTCTCTGTTTTCTGTCCATTAACCAACCCTCAATCCATGCTAATACGTTACCCCCAATCCCATGAGCCCTAATTTTGTGTAATAACTTCTTGTGTGGCACCTTATCGAATGCTACTGAAAATCCAAATACACCACATCCACTGGTCCCTCCTTATCTACCCTACCAGTTACAACCTCACAAAACTCGACAACAGATTTATCAAACACAATTTTTTTTTCATAAATCCATGTTGATTCTGTCCAATCATATTATTACTTTCTAAGTGCCCTGTTACCTTGTCCCTAATAATAGATTTGAGCATCTCCCCTACTTCTGATGTCAGGCTAACGGCTTTATAATTCCCGATTTTGACTCTTCTTCCTTTTTTGAATATCGAGGTTACATTTTCTACCCTCAATCCATGGGGAGCGTTCTAGACTCGAGGGAATTGTGGAAGATCGATACCAATGCATCGACTATCTCTGCAGCTACCTTGTTCAAACTCCTGGGATGTAGGCTGTCAGCTCCAGGATTTTAGTCCCATTCATTTCTCGAATACAATTTCTTTACGAAAACTAATTTCTTTAAGTTCCTCATTCTCGCCAGACTCTTGGTCTCCCACTATTTCCGAAATGTTGTTTGTGTCTTCTACTGTGAGGACACATACAAAATATTTGTTCAATGTCTCTGCCATTTTATTCACCAGCTTAAAAGTTAATATTCATATTTCAATATTAATATATTTATTTTTGCCCTCACCCTCACTCACTCTCATCCTCACCCACACTCCCTTACCCACTCACCCTCACCCGCCCTCCCTCACTCACCCTCACCCTCACCCACCCTCACTCACACTCACCTTCACCCTCCCTCACGCGGCCTCACCCGCCCTCCCTCACTCACACTTACCCTCAACCGCCCTCCCTCACTCACACTCACCCTCACCCACACTCACCCTCCCTCACTCACACTCACCCTCAACCGCCCTCCCTCACTCATCCTCACCTTTACCCACCCTCACTCACACTCACCCTCCCTCACTCACACTCACCCTCACTCACCCTCACCCTCACATGACCTCACACTCACCCACCCTCAAGCTTATCCACACCCAGCCTCACCCACTGTCACCCTCACCCACCCTCATCTTCAACCACCCTCAGCCACTCTCACCCATCCTCCCTCACCCACCCACTCTCACCCTTTCCCACACTCAGCCCCAACCTCCCGCTGGCTCTGGGCTGCCACTGCTCCGGCTCACGTTCCCCACTGCAAATCCTGGCCTGATACTCCGCTGCTCTTTAATCTGCCTCCTGCTCTGGGCTGGTGTTTCTGTCCCCTTCGGTTTTCCGCCCATGCAGTTGCTTCAGCCTTGGGCCCTGTGCCAATTACACAGCTCTATTAATCATAGAATCTTACAGCAAGGAGGACCCATCATGCCTGTGCCGGCTCATTGACAGAGCTCTTCAATTAATCCATTCCTCTGCTCTTTCCCCATAGCCCTGTAATTATCCCCCCTTCAAATATTTATTCAATTCCTATTTGAAAGTTACTATTGAATCTGCTTCCACCACCTTTTCAGTCAATACGTTCCAGATCCCAGCAGCTCGCTGCATATAAATAATCTCTCCTCATCTTCCCCCTGTTTTTTTGTCAGGGATGTGGGGTGGAATGTATTATGTATGCAACTATGTAATAATTGCCACCAGAGGGCGCGACTGTTGGAGTACTAATGGTCATCAGCACACATGTGCAGGGCCAGTATAAAAGGTTGGCTGCCATGTTGTTTAGGCACTCTGGAGTTGTAATAAAGAAGACTAAGGTCACACTAAGTTTAGCTCACAGTACTCAGCCTCGTGGAGTTCTTCTATACATAACAATTGGTGACGAGTAACAGAATACAAATCTTCACACAACCGTGGCTGCTGTTGGAATATTAGAGAGATTCGTAGAGGGTGATGATTGGAAAGCCTTCGTCGAGAGTCTCGACCAGTACTTCGTGGCCAACGAGCTGGAAGGAGACACTAACGCGGTCAAGCGCATTGCGGTTCTCCACACCGTCTGTGGGCCGAAAGTATACGGCCTCATCAAGAATCTGCTCGCACCGATAAAACCAATGGAGAAGGAATATACAGAGTTGTGCACGCTGATTCGAGACCACCTCAAGCCGAAGGAGAGCATCCTCATGGCCAGGTATCGTTTTTACACAAACCATCGCTCCGGGGGCCAGGACATGGCGGATTATATCGCTGACCTGAGGCACCTCGCAGGACCTTGCGATTTTGGAGCTGCGTTGGGGGGAATGCTGCGGGACTTCTTCATGCTGGGCATCAGCCACGAGGTCATTCTTCGAAAGCTGCTGACTGCCGAAACCCTAGACCTGAGCAGGGCCATCGCGATCGCCCAGGCATGCATGGTCACAGATGATAACACCAAATAGATATCTTCTCAACATCGAAGCGCACCGGCATGTTTCTACTGCTAGTAATGGATGTTTTTGAGAGTGAAGGAACTGCTGTCACTGCTCAAGAAGTTAGGATCTGGACCAGCCATTACCCTATTTTATCGGTTATGAAACGTTGCGTCCTCAGTCGTGATTGGTCTGCAATACCAATGGAAATGTGTGATGAGACCAAACCTTACAACTGTTGCAAAGATGAACTGTCCATTCAGTCAGATTGTTTACTGTGGGGTAATCGTGTTGTTATGCCTAAGAAAGATAGAGAAAAATTTGTACGTGAACTGCATAACAACCACCAACGATGCCTCCGCAAGATCCTACAACTTCCCTGAGAGGACAGACACACCAACGTTAGTGTCCTCGACCAGGTCAACGTCCCCAGCAGTGAAGCACTGACCACACTTGATCAGTTCTGCTGGGCAGGCCAAATCGTCCGCATGCCAGACACGAAACTCCCAAAGCAAGCGCTCTTCTCGGAACTCCTTCACGGCAAATTCGCCAAAGGTGGGCAGAGGAAATGTTACAGGGGCACCATCAAAGCCTCCCTGAAAAAGTGCAACATCCCCAGTGACACCTGGGAGTCCCTGGCCAAAGACCGCCCTAAGTGGAGGAAGTGCACCCGGGAGGGAGCTGAGCACCTCGAGTCTCATCGTCGATAGCATGCAGAAATCAAGCGCAGGCAGCGGAAAGAGCATGCGGCAAACCTGTCCCACCCACCCTTTCCCTCAACGACTATCTATCCCATCTGTGACAGGGACTGTGGTTCTCATATTGGACTGTTCAGCCACCTAAGGACTCATTTTAAGAGTGGAAGCAAGTCTTCCTCGATTCCGAGGGACTGCCTATGATGATGACTGAGCTGGACAACAGGAGAAAAGCGTTGGAGCAGACACACACACATACACACACACACAAAATAAACCACACACACACACAAAAACACACACACAAAAACACACACACAAAAAAACACACACACACAAAAACACACACACATTCACGCACACACACATACAAACACACATTAACACACAAAAACACACGCTCATGCACACAGAAACACACACACACAAACAGACACCGACACACACACTCACACTCATAAAAACACACACACATAGAAACACAAACACAGACACAAACATACTGACAGAAAAACACACACAGACACAGTGAAACACACAATCATGCAGGCACACACAGAAACATTCACAAAAACATGTGTAAATATACACACACACAGACACATACAAACAGAAACACATACACACACATTAACACACAGCTATATTATTAAAATCAATTTTACCTGTCATTTTTCCATTCAAAAGTCCTAGGTAAACACTACTGATGAGGTTTTCAGTGTTAATTTTGCCCATAGCTAATGACTCCTGCTCTGTTTTGTCTTTATTCAGACTTTCCCATTAATGTGACAGACTGACACTACAGTTACAGGCTCAAGGCACCAGTTGCCACTGGGAAACCACTTTGTTCCTGGATTCTTTACAAGTTTGAATATTTTGTCCTTCTGGCCTCGGGGACATTTATTCAAAACAGAACATAAGAAATAGGAGCAGGAGTAGGCCATCAGGCCCTTCGAGCCTGCTCCGCCATTCAATGAGATCATGGCTGATCTTCTACCTCAACTCCACTTTCCTGCATTATCCCCATATCCCTTGATTCCCTTAGTATCCAAAAATCTATTGATCTCTGAGTTGAATATACTCAAGGACTGAGCCTCCACAACCCTCTGGGGTGGCGAATTCACCAGTCTCTGAGTGAAGAAGTTTCTCCTCATTTCAGTCCTAAATGGCCGACCCCTTATCCTGAGACTGTGACCCTTGGTTCTAAACTCCCCAGCCAGAGGAAACATCCTCCCTGCATCTACCCTGTCAAGCCCTGTCAGAATTTTGTAAGTTTTAATGAGATCACCTCTCATTCTTCTAAACTCGAGAGAATATAGGCCTAGTCTACTCAATCTCTCCTCATAGGACAATCCCCCATCCCAGGAATCGGTTTGGTGAACCTTTGTTGCACTCCCTCTATGGCAAGTATATCTTTCCTTAGCTAAGAAGACCAAAACTGTCCACAATACTCCAGGTGTGGTCTCACCAGGGCCCTATATAATTGCAGTAAAACTTCTTTACTCTTATAATCCAATCCCTTTGTAATAAAGGCCAACAGACCATTTGCTAATTGCTTGCATGTTAGCTTTCTAGGATTCATGTACTAAGCCCCTCTGACCACCAGCATTTCCCAATCTCTCACCATTTAAAACATACTCTGCTTTTTTATTTTTCCTACCAAAGTGGATAACTTCACATTTCTCCACGTTATATTCCATTTGCCATGTTCTTGCCCACTCACTTAATCTGTCTATATCCTCTTGAAGGCTCTCTGCATCCCCCTCACAGCTTACTTTCTCACCTAGCTTTGTATCATCAGCAAGCTTGGACACATCGGCCCGGAATTGGCGGTCCCGATGATGGTGAACTGGCAGCATTCGCCGCCATTCTGCCTTTGAAACTGACGCAACTCCAGGATTTAGTGCATGCGCAGCCCAGCATGGCAATCCGGACATGTGGTCTGTCATTCAATGCTGGGGCCCAAGCACCGCTCCTTGCAGCACCCTGCCAACCCGAAAATCATCTGTTTATTCCTACTCTCTGTTTTCTGTCCATTAACCAACCCTCAATCCATGCTAATACGTTACCCCCAATCCCATGAGCCCTAATTTTGTGTAATAACTTCTTGTGTGGCACCTTATCGAATGCTACTGAAAATCCAAATACACCACATCCACTGGTCCCTCCTTATCTACCCTACCAGTTACAACCTCACAAAACTCGACAACAGATTTATCAAACACAATTTTTTTTTCATAAATCCATGTTGATTCTGTCCAATCATATTATTACTTTCTAAGTGCCCTGTTACCTTGTCCCTAATAATAGATTTGAGCATCTCCCCTACTTCTGATGTCAGGCTAACGGCTTTATAATTCCCGATTTTGACTCTTCTTCCTTTTTTGAATATCGAGGTTACATTTTCTACCCTCAATCCATGGGGAGCGTTCTAGACTCGAGGGAATTGTGGAAGATCGATACCAATGCATCGACTATCTCTGCAGCTACCTTGTTCAAACTCCTGGGATGTAGGCTGTCAGCTCCAGGATTTTAGTCCCATTCATTTCTCGAATACAATTTCTTTACGAAAACTAATTTCTTTAAGTTCCTCATTCTCGCCAGACTCTTGGTCTCCCACTATTTCCGAAATGTTGTTTGTGTCTTCTACTGTGAGGACACATACAAAATATTTGTTCAATGTCTCTGCCATTTTATTCACCAGCTTAAAAGTTAATATTCATATTTCAATATTAATATATTTATTTTTGCCCTCACCCTCACTCACTCTCATCCTCACCCACACTCCCTTACCCACTCACCCTCACCCGCCCTCCCTCACTCACCCTCACCCTCACCCACCCTCACTCACACTCACCTTCACCCTCCCTCACGCGACCTCACCCGCCCTCCCTCACTCACACTTACCCTCAACCGCCCTCCCTCACTCACACTCACCCTCACCCACACTCACCCTCCCTCACTCACACTCACCCTCAACCGCCCTCCCTCACTCATCCTCACCTTTACCCACCCTCACTCACACTCACCCTCCCTCACTCACACTCACCCTCACTCACCCTCACCCTCACATGACCTCACACTCACCCACCCTCAAGCTTATCCACACTCAGCCTCACCCACTGTCACCCTCACCCACCCTCATCTTCAACCACCCTCAGCCACTCTCATCCATCCTCCCTCACCCACCCACTCTCACCCTTTCCCACACTCAGCCCCAACCTCCCGCTGGCTCTGGGCTGCCACTGCTCCGGCTCACGTTCCCCACTGCAAATCCTGGCCTGATACTCCGCCGCTCTTTAATCTGCCTCCTGCTCTGGGCTGGTGTTTCTGTCCCCTTCGGTTTTCCGCCCATGCAGTTGCTTCAGCCTTGGGCCCTGTGCCAATTACACAGCTCTATTAATCATAGAATCTTACAGCAAGGAGGACCCATCATGCCTGTGCCGGCTCATTGACAGAGCTCTTCAATTAATCCACTCCTCTGCTCTTTCCCCATAGCCCTGTAATTATCCCCCCTTCAAATATTTATTCAATTCCTATTTGAAAGTTACTATTGAATCTGCTTCCACCACCTTTTCAGTCAATACGTTCCAGATCCCAGCAGCTCGCTGCATATAAATAATCTCTCCTCATCTTCCCCCTGTTTTTTTGTCAGGGATATGGGGTGGAATGTGTTATGTATGCAACTATGTAATAATTGCCACCAGAGGGCGCGACTGTTGGAGTACTAATGGTCATCAGCACACATGTGCAGGGCCAGTATAAAAGGTTGGCTGCAATGTTGTTTAGGCACTCTGGAGTTGTAATAAAGAAGACTAAGGTCACACTAAGTTTAGCTCACAGTACTCAGCCTCGTGGAGTTCTTCTATACATAACAATTGGTGACGAGTAACAGAATACAAATCTTCACACAACCTTGGCTGCCATTGGAATATTAGAGAGATTCGTAGAGGGTGATGATTGGAAAGCCTTCGTCGAGTGTCTCGACCAGTACTTCGTGGCCAACGAGCTGGAAGGAGACATTAACGCGGTCAAGCGCATTGCGGTTCTCCTCACTGTCTGTGGGCCTGAAATATACGGCCTCATCAAGAATCTGCTCGCACCGATAAAACCAATGGAGAAGGAATATACAGACTTGTGCACGCTGATTCGAGACCACCTCAAGCCGAAGGAGAGCATCCTCATGGCCAGGTATCGTTTTTACACAAACCATCGCTCCGGGGGCCAGGACATGGCGGATTATATCGCTGACCTGAGGCACCTCGCAGGACCTTGCGATTTTGGAGCTGCGTTGGGGGGAATGCTGCGGGACTTCTTCATGCTGGGCATCAGCCACGAGGTCATTCTTCGAAAGCTGCTGACTGCCGAAACCCTAGACCTGAGCAGGACTATCGCGATCGCCCAGGCATGCATGGTCACAGATGATAACACCAAATAGATATCTTCTCAACATCGAAGCGCACCGGCATGTTTCTACTGCTAGTAATGGATGTTTTTGAGAGTGAAGGAACTGCTGTCACTGCTCAAGAAGTTAGGATCTGGACCAGCCATTACCCTATTTTATCGGTTATGAAACGTTGCGTCCTCAGTCGTGATTGGTCTGCAATACCAATGGAAATGTGTGATGAGACCAAACCTTACAACTGTTGCAAAGATGAACTGTCCATTCAGTCAGATTGTTTACTGTGGGGTAATCGTGTTGTTATGCCTAAGAAAGATAGAGAAAAATTTGTACGTGAACTGCATAACAACCACCAACGATGCCTCCGCAAGATCCTACAACTTCCCTGAGAGGACAGACACACCAACGTTAGTGTCCTCGACCAGGTCAACGTCCCCAGCAGTGAAGCACTGACCACACTTGATCAGTTCTGCTGGGCGGGCCAAATCGTCCGCATGCCAGACACGAAACTCCCAAAGCAAGCGCTCTTCTCGGAACTCCTTCACGGCAAATTCGCCAAAGGTGGGCAGAGGAAATGTTACAGGGACACCATCAAAGCCTCCCTGAAAAAGTGCAACATCCCCAGTGACACCTGGGAGTCCCTGGCCAAAGACCGCCCTAAGTGGAGGAAGTGCACCCGGGAGGGAGCTGAGCACCTCGAGTCTCATCGTCGATAGCATGCAGAAATCAAGCGCAGGCAGCGGAAAGAGCATGCGGCAAACCTGTCCCACCCACCCTTTCCCTCAACGACTATCTATCCCATCTGTGACAGGGACTGTGGTTCTCATATTGGACTGTTCAGCCACCTAAGGACTCATTTTAAGAGTGGAAGCAAGTCTTCCTCGATTCCGAGGGACTGCCTATGATGATGACTGAGCTGGACAACAGGAGAAAAGCGTTGGAGCAGACACACACACATACACACACACACAAAATAAACCACACACACACACAAAAGCACACACACATGCACACACACACAAACACACACACACACACACACAAAAACACACACACATGCACACACACACACAAAATAAACCACACACACACACAAAAACACACACACATACACACACACACACACACAAAAACACACACACATGCACACACACACAAAATAAACCACACACACACACAAAAACACACACACACACACAAAAACACACACACATACACACACACACAAAATAAACCACACACACACACAAAAACACACACACATGCACACACACACAAAAACACACACACACACAAAAACACACACACACTCACGCACACACACATACAAACACACATAAACACATAAAAACACACGCTCATGCACACAGAAACACACACACACAAACAGACACCGACACACACTCACACTCATAGAAACACACACTCACAGAAACACACACTCATAGAAACACAAACACAGACACAAACATATTAACAGAAACAAACACACAGACACAGTGAAACACACAATCATGCAGGCACACACAGAAACATTCACAAAAACATGTGTAAATATACACACACACAGATTATTAAAATCAATTTTACCTGTCATTTTTCCATTCAAAAGTCCTAGGTAAACACTACTGATGAGGTTTTCAGTGTTAATTTTGCCCATAGCTAATGACTCCTGCTCTGTTTTGTCTTTATTCAGACTTTCCCATTAATGTGACAGACTGACACTACAGTTACAGGCTCAAGGCACCAGTTGCCACTGGGAAACCACTTTGTTCCTGGATTCTTTACAAGTTTGAATATTTTGTCCTTCTGGCCTCGGGGACATTTATTCAAAACAGAACATAAGAAATAGGAGCAGGAGTAGGCCATCAGGCCCTTCGAGCCTGCTCCGCCATTCAATGAGATCATGGCTGATCTTCTACCTCAACTCCACTTTCCTGCATTATCCCCATATCCCTTGATTCCCTTAGTATCCAAAAATCTATTGATCTCTGAGTTGAATATACTCAAGGACTGAGCCTCCACAACCCTCTGGGGTGGAGAATTCACCAGCCTCTGAGTGAAGAAGTTTCTCCTCATTTCAGTCCTAAATGGCCGACCCCTTATCCTGAGACTGTGACCCTTGGTTCTAGACTCCCCAGCCAGAGGAAACATCCTCCCTGCATCTACCCTGTCAAGCCCTGTCAAAATTTTGTATGTTTTAATGAGATCACCTCTCATTCTTCTAAACTCGAGAGAATATAGGCCTAGTCTACTCAATCTCTCCTCATAGGACAATCCCCCATCCCAGGAATCGGTTTGGTGAACCTTTGTTGCACTCCCTCTATGGCAAGTATATCTTTCCTTAGCTAAGAAGACCAAAACTGTCCACAATACTCCAGGTGTGGTCTCACCAGGGCCCTATATAATTGCAGTAAAACTTCTTTACTCTTATAATCCAATCCCTTTGTAATAAAGGCCAACAGACCATTTGCTAATTGCTTGCATGTTAACTTTCTAGGATTCATGTACTAAGCCCCTCTGACCACCAGCATTTCCCAATCTCTCACCATTTAAAACATACTCTGCTTTTTTATTTTTCCTACCAAAGTGGATAACTTCACATTTCTCCACGTTATATTCCATTTGCCATGTTCTTGCCCACTCACTTAATCTGTCTATATCCTCTTGAAGGCTCTCTGCATCCCCCTCACAGCTTACTTTCTCACCTAGCTTTGTATCATCAGCAAGCTTGGACACATCGGCCCGGAATTGGCGGTCCCGATGATGGTGAACTGGCAGCATTCGCCGCCATTCTGCCTTTGAAACTGACGCAACTCCAGGATTTAGTGCATGCGCAGCCCAGCATGGCAATCCGGACATGTGGTCTGTCATTCAATGCTGGGGCCCAAGCACCGCTCCTTGCAGCACCCTGCCAACCCGAAAATCATCTGTTTATTCCTACTCTCTGTTTTCTGTCCATTAACCAACCCTCAATCCATGCTAATACGTTACCCCCAATCCCATGAGCCCTAATTTTGTGTAATAACTTCTTGTGTGGCACCTTATCGAATGCTACTGAAAATCCAAATACACCACATCCACTGGTCCCTCCTTATCTACCCTACCAGTTACAACCTCACAAAACTCGACAACAGATTTATCAAACACAATTTTTTTTTCATAAATCCATGTTGATTCTGTCCAATCATATTATTACTTTCTAAGTGCCCTGTTACCTTGTCCCTAATAATAGATTTGAGCATCTCCCCTACTTCTGATGTCAGGCTAACGGCTTTATAATTCCCGATTTTGACTCTTCTTCCTTTTTTGAATATCGAGGTTACATTTTCTACCCTCAATCCATGGGGGGCGTTCTAGACTCGAGGGAATTGTGGAAGATCGATACCAATACATCGACTATCTCTGCAGCTACCTTGTTCAAACTCCTGGGATGTAGGCTGTCAGCTCCAGGATTTTAGTCCCATTCATTTCTCGAATACAATTTCTTTACGAAAACTAATTTCTTTAAGTTCCTCATTCTCGCCAGACTCTTGGTCTCCCACTATTTCCGAAATGTTGTTTGTGTCTTCTACTGTGAGGACACATACAAAATATTTGTTCAATGTCTCTGCCATTTTATTCACCAGCTTAAAAGTTAATATTCATATTTCAATATTAATATATTTATTTTTGCCCTCACCCTCACTCACTCTCATCCTCACCCACACTCCCTTACCCACTCACCCTCACCCGCCCTCCCTCACTCACCCTCACCCTCACCCACCCTCACTCACACTCACCTTCACCCTCCCTCACGCAGCCTCACCCGCCCTCCCTCGCTCACACTTACCCTCAACCGCCCTCCCTCACTCACACTCACCCTCACCCACACTCACCCTCCCTCACTCACACTCACCCTCAACCGCCCTCCCTCACTCATCCTCACCTTTACCCACCCTCACCCACCTTCACCCTCACATGACCTCACACTCACCCACCCTCCCTCACCCTCACCCTCCCTCACTCACACTCACCCTCACCCACACTCATCCTCCCTCACTCACACTCACCCACCCTCAAGCTTATCCACACCCAGCCTCACCCACTGTCACCCTCACCCACCCTCATCTTCAACCACCCTCAGCCACTCTCACCCATCCTCCCTCACCCACCCACTCTCACCCTTTCCCACACTCAGCCCCAACCTCCCGCTGGCTCTGGGCTGCCACTGCTCCGGCTCACGTTCCCCACTGCAAATCCTGGCCTGATACTCCGCCGCTCTTTAATCTGCCTCCTGCTCTGGGCTGGTGTTTCTGTCCCCTTCAGTTTTCCGCCCATGCAGTTGCTTCAGCCTTGGGCCCTGTGCCAATTACACAGCTCTATTAATCATAGAATCTTACAGCAAGGAGGACCCATCATGCCTGTGCCGGCTCATTGACAGAGCTCTTCAATTAGTCCACTCCTCTGCTCTTTCCCCATAGCCCTGTAATTATCCCCCCTTCAAATATTTATTCAATTCCTATTTGAAAGTTACTATTGAATCTGCTTCCACCACCTTTTCAGTCAATACGTTCCAGATCCCAGCAGCTCGCTGCATATAAATAATCTCTCCTCATCTTCCCCCTGTTTTTTTGTCGGGGATGTGGGGTGGAATGTGTTATGTATGCAACTATGTAATAATTGCCACCAGAGGGCGCGACTGTTGGAGTACTAATGGTCATCAGCACACATGTGCAGGGCCAGTATAAAAGGTTGGCTGCAATGTTGTTTAGGCACTCTGGAGTTGTAATAAAGAAGACTAAGGTCACACTAAGTTTAGCTCACAGTACTCAGCCTCGTGGAGTTCTTCTATACATAATAATTGGCGACGAGTAACAGAATACAAACCTTCACGCAACCATGGCTGCCATTGGAATATTAGAGAGATTCGTAGAGGGTGATGATTGGAAAGCTTTCGTCGAGAGTCTCGACCAGTACTTCGTGGCCAACGAGCTGGAAGGAGACATTAACGGTGCCAAGTGCAGGGCGGTTCTCCTCACCGTCTGTGGGCCTAAAATATACGGCCTCATCAAGAATCTGCTCGCACCGATAAAACCAACGGAGAAGGAATATACAGAGTTGTGCACGCTGATTCGAGACCACCTCAAGCCGAAGGAGAGCATCCTCATGGCCAGGTATTGTATTTACACAAACCATCGCTCCGGGGGCCAGGACATGGCGGATTATATCGCTGACCTGAGGCACCTCGCGGGACCTTCCGATTTTGGAGCTGCGTTGGGGGGAATGCTGCGGGACTTCTTCGTGCTGGGCATCAGCCACGAGGTCATTCTTCGAAAGCTGCTGACTGCCGAAACCCTAGATCTGAGCAGGGCCATCGCGATCGCCCAGGCATGCATGGCCACGGATGATAACACCAAATAGATATCTTCTCAACATCGAAGCTCACCGGCAAGTACTGTGCATAAAATGACGTTGCTAGCAGGCCGAACTGCATATGGCAGGGCCTATACATCTGCGGCTGCAAGACCTGTGATGACTCAGAGTCCGCCATCGTGGGTGAATGTGAATCCATTAGCACCGTGTTGGCACTGCCAGGGTAATCATCGGGCCTATCAATGTCGATTCAAGCATTACATGTGCAAAGGCTGCGCAACAATGGGGCACCTCCAGCGAATGTGCAAACGTGCTGCGACATACCACGTGGCAGAGGATGATCAAATCCAGCGTGGATCACGCAGCACAGGCAACTCAACCCGAGGAAGAAGTGTATGGGATACATACCTTCACCACCAAGAGCCCTCTTGTAACGCTGAAAGTCAAATTAAATAAAGTTCCTATATCCATGGAGTTGGACACGGGTGCGAGTCAGTCAATAAAGAGCCAAAAGGCTTTTGAGAAACTGTGGGGCAAATATGCACAAAGATCGAAACTGAGCCCGATTAATGCAAAGCTGCGTACCTACCAAAGAGCTCATAACAGTCATTGGAAGTGCAGCAGTGAAGGTATCGTATGATGGAGCTGTGCATGACCTATCATTGTGGATTGTTCCAGGCAATGACCCAACGCTGTTCGGCAGAAGCTGGCTAGAAAAGTTAAGATGGAATTGGTCAAAGCACTATGAATTTGAGGAGCTAGGAGCTAAATTAAAAAGTAGGACCTCAAAAGTAGTAATCTCGGGATTGCTACCAGTGCCACGTGCTAGTCAGAGTAGGAATCGCAGGATAGCGCAGATGAATACGTGGCTTGAGCAATGGTGCAGCAGGGAGGGATTCAAATTCCTGGTGCATTGGAACTGGTTCTGGGGGAGGTGGGACCAGTACAATCCGGACGGTCTGCACCTGGGCAGGACTGGAACCAATGTCCTCGGGGGAGTGTTTGCTAGTGCTGTTGGAGAGGAGTTAAACTAATATGGCAGGGGGATGGGAACCAATGCAGGGAGACAGAGGGAAACAAAAAGGAGGCAAAAACAAAAGACAGAAAGGAGATGAGGAAAAGTGGAGGGCAGAGAAACCCAAGGCAAAGATTAAAAAGGGCCATTGTACAGCAAAATTCTAAAAGGACAGAGGGTGTTAAAAAAACAAGCCGAAAGGCTTTGTGTCTTAATGCAAGGAGTATCCGCAATAAGGTGGATGAATTAACTGTGCAAATAGATGTTAACAAATATGATGTGATTGGGATTACGGAGACGTGGCTCCAGGATGATCAGGGCTGGGAACTCAACATCCAGGGGTATTCAACATTCAGGAAGGATAGAATAAAAGGAAAAGGAGGTGGGGTAGCATTGCTGGTTAAGGAGGAGATTAAGGCAATAGTTAGGAAGGACATTAGCTTGGATGATGTGGAATCTATATGGGTAGAGCTGCAGAACACCAAAGGGCAAAAAACATTAGTGGGAGTTGTGTACAGACCTCCAAACAGTAGTAGTGATGTTGGGGAGGGCATCAAACATGAAATTAGGGGTGTGTGCAATAAAGGTGCAGCAGTTATAATGGGTGACTTTAATATGCACATAGATTGGGTCAACCAAACTGGAAGCAATACGGTGGAGGAGGATTTTCTGGAGTGCATAAGGGATGGTTTTCTAGACCAATATGTCGAGGAACCAACTAGGGGGGAGGCCATCTTAGACTGGGTGTTATGTAATGAGAGAGGATTAATTAGCAATCTCGTTGTGCGAGGCCCCTTGGGGAAGAGTGACCATAATATGGTGGAATTCTGCATTGGGATGGAGAATGAAACAGTTAATTCAGAGACCATGGTCCAGAACTTAAAGAAGGCTAACTTTGAAGGTATGAGGCGTGAATTGGCTGGGATGTATTGGCGAATGATACTTAAGGGGTTGACTGTGGATGGGCAATGGCAGACATTTAGAGACCGCATGGATGAACTACAACAATTGTACATTCCTGTCTGGCATAAAAATAAAAAAGAGAAGGTGGCTCAACTGCGGCTATCAAGGGAAATCAGGGATAGTATTAAAGCCAAGGAAGTGGCATAAAATTGGCCAGAAATAGCAGCGAACCTGGGGACTGGGAGAAATTTAGAACTCAGCAGAGGAGGACAAAGGGTTTGATTAGGGCAGGGAAAATGGAGTATGAGAAGAAGCTTGCAGGGAACATTAAGACGGATTGCAAAAGTTTCTATAGATATGTAAAGAGAAAAAGGTTAGTAAAGACAAACGTAGGTCCCCTGCAGTCAGAATCAGGGGAAGTCATAACGGGGAACAAAGAAATGGCGGACCAATTGAACAAGTACTTTGGTTCGGTATTCACGAAGGAGGACACGAACAACCTTCCGGTTATAAAAGGGGTCGGGGGGTCTAGTAAGGAGGAGGAACTGAGGGAAATCGTTATTAGCCGGGAAATTGTGTTGGGGAAATTGATGGGATTGAAGGCCGATAAATCCCCAGGGCCTGATGGACTGCATCCCAGAGTACTTAAGGAGGTGGCCTTGGAAATAGTGGATGCGTTGACAGTCATTTTCCAACATTCCATTGACTCTGGATCAGTTCCTATGGAGTGGAGGGTAGCCAATGTAACCCCACTTTTTAAAAAAGGAGGGAGAGAGAAAACAGGGAATTATAGACCGGTCAGCCTGACATCGGTAGTGGGTAAAATGATGGAATCAATTATTAAGGATGTCATAGCAGTGCATTTGGAAAGAGGTGACATGATAGGTCCAAGTCAGCATGGATTTGTGAAAGGGAAATCATGCTTGACAAATCTTCTGGAATTTTTTGAGGATGTTTCCAGTAGAGTGGATAAGGGAGAACCAGTTGATGTGGTATATTTGGACTTTCAGAAGGCGTTCGACAAGGTCCCACACAAGAGATTGATGTGCAAAGTTAGAGCACATGGGATTGGGGGTAGTGTACTGACATGGATTGAGAACTGGTTGTCAGACAGGAAGCAAAGAGTAGGAGTAAATGGGGACTTTTCAGAATGGTAGGCAGTGACTAGTGGGGTACCGCAAGGTTCTGTGCTGGGGCCCCAGCTGTTTACACTGTACATTAATGATTTAGATGAGGGGATTAAATGTAGTATCTCCAAATTTGCGGATGACACTAAGTTGGGTGGCAGTGTGAGCTGCGAGGAGGATGCTGTGAGGCTGCAGAGCGACTTGGATAAGTTAGGTGAGTGGGCAAATGCATGGCAGATGAAGTATAATGTGGATAAATGTGAGGTTATCCACTTTGGTGGTAAAAACAGAGAGACAGACTATTATCTGAATGGTGACAGATTAGGAAAAGGGTAGGTGCAAAGAGACCTGGGTGTCATGGTACATCAGTCATTGAAGGTTGGCATGCAGGTGCAGCAGGCGGTTAAGAAAGCAAATGGCATGTTGGCCTTCATAGCAAGGGGATTTGAGTACAGGGGCAGGGAGGTGTTGCTACAGTTGTACAGGGCATTGGTGAGGCCACACCTGGAGTATTGTGTACAGTTTTGGTCTCCTAACCTGAGGAAGGACATTCTTGCTATTGAGGGAGTGCAGCGAAGGTTCACCAGACTGATTCCCAGGATGGCGGGACTGACCTATCAAGAAAGACTGGATCAACTGGGCTTGTATTCACTGGAGTTCAGAAGAATGAGAGGGGACCTCATAGAGACATTTAAAATTCTGACGGGGTTAGACAGGTTAGATGCAGGAAGAATGTTCCCAATGTTGGGGAAGTCCAGAACCAGAGGTCACAGTCTAAGGATAAGGGGTAAGCCATTTAGGACCGAGATGCGGAGGAACTTCTTCACCCAGAGGGTGGTGAACCTGTGGAATTCTCTACCACAGAAAGTTGTTGAGGCCAATTCACTAAATATATTCAAAAAGGAGTTAGATGAGGTCCTTACTACTCGGGGGATCAAGGGGTATGGCGAGAAAGCAGGAATGGGGTACTGAAGTTGAATGTTCAGCCATGAACTCATTAAATGGCGGTGCAGGCTAGAAGGGCCGAATGGCCTACTCCTGCACCTATTTTCTATGTTTCTATGTTTCTATGTTTCTATGTTTCAGTGGATGACGCCTCGTGTGCTCAAGTGCTGAGCAAGTTTCCCTTGCTATTCAAACCAGGCATCGGCAACTTCACTGGCACCAAGGTACAGATCCATTTAGGCCCCGATGCACGGCCCGTCCATCACAAGGCTCAGATGGTTCCGTACATGATGAGGGAGAAAGTTGAGATTGAACTGGACAGATTCCAATGCAAAACAAATATAATGCCAGTCGAGTTCAACGAATGGGCCAGTCCAATTGTTTCCGTGTTGAAAAGCGATGGCACAGTCAGAATCTGCAGAGACTACAAGGTAACGATTAACCGAGTCTCATTACAGAACCAGTACCTGCTGCCCAAGGCGGATGACCTGTTCGCAATGTTAGCGGGGGGGGGGGGGGGGAAGTCGTTCACCAAGTTGGACCTAACCTCCGCCTACATGACACAGGAGCTGGCTGAATTTTCAAAAAGATTGACGTGCATCAACACACACAAAGGACTGTTTATATACCACAGGTGCCCTTTCGGGATTCGCTCGGCTGCAGCCATTTTCCAGAGAAATATAGAGAGTTTGCTGAAATCTGTTCCGCGCATAAAACGACATCCTGATCACCGATCGTGACACCATCGAACATCTATACAACCTGGAAGAGGTTCTAAGTCGCCTAGACAGAGTGGGACTTAGGCTGAAACGCTCCAAGTGTGTTTTCCTGGCGCCAGAAGTCGAATTTTTGGGGAGAAAGTTTGCAGCAAACGGCTTCAGGCCCATGGACTCAAAGACAGAGGCCATCAAGAATGCACCCAGACCACAGATGGCACAGTCAGAATGTGACGGAGCTGCGTTCATTCCTGGGCCTCCTCAACTATTTCGGTAACTTTCTACTCGGGTTGAGCATGTTGTTAAGAGTCTTTGCACATGTTGCTACGTAAAGGTGGCGACTGAGTTTGGGGCAAATCTCAGGACACAGCCTTTGAGAAGGCCAGGAACCTGCTATGTTCAAATTGTACTTGTACACTATGACCCATGTAAATGTTTAGTGCTGGCTTGTGACGCCTCATCGTACGGGGTCGGCTGTGTGTTACAGCAAGCCAATGTATCGGGCAACCTCCAACCGGTTGCAAACATGTCTAGAAGTCTGTCTAAGGCTGAGAGAGCCTATAGTATGGTCGAGAAAGAGGCGTTAGCATGTGTATATGGGGTTAAGAAAATGCACCATCATCTATTGGGACTTCGGTTTGAGCTTGAAACTGACCACAAGCCGCTCATTTCGCTGTTTTCAGAGAGCAAAGGTACTAACACCAATGCTTCGTCCTTTATCCAAAGATAGGCACTGACATTATCCACTTATGACTTTGTTATCACCACAGACCAGGCACTGAAAACTGTGCCGATGCTCTCAGCCGGCTACCATTACCCACCACCGGCATTGAAATGGCATCGCCCTCAGACTTGCTACTGGCCATGGACGCTTTTGAGAGCGAGGGGTCACCCGTCACGGCTCGCCAGATCAGGAACTGGACCAGCCAGATTCCTGTGCTACCATTAGTAAAGAGTTGCATCCTAATGGGAACTGGTTGGCCGTTCCCAGGGAAATGCAAGATGAAATTAAGCCGTTTCACCGACGCAAAGATGAAATGTCCATCCAGTCGGATTGTCTCTTATGGGGTAATTGCGTGGTTTCGCCAAAAAAAGGCAGGGAACATTTATATGCGAACTACACAGTATGCACCCAGGCATTGTCATGATGAAGGCAATTGCCAGGTCGCATGTTTGGTGGCCCAGCATTGACTCGGACTTGGAGTCATGCGTGCATCAGTGCAACACTTGCTCGCAACTGAGGCAATGCACCCAGGGAGGCTCAACTGAGTCTGTGGTCATGGCCCTCCAAACCATGGTCCAAGATCCACGTAGATTTTGCCGGCCCCTTTCGAGGAAAGATGTTTTTAGTAGTAGTGGACGTTTACTCCAAATTGATTGAATGCATAATCATGTCATCCAACACATCCACAGCCACCATTGCAAGCCTCCGGGCCCTGTTTGCCACCCATGGCTTGCCCAACGTCCTTGGCAGCGACAGTGGACCGTGTTTCACCAGCTCGGAATTCAACAGGTTTATGACCCGCAATGGCATCAAGCAGGTCAGGTGTGCTCCGTTTAAGCCCACGTCTAACAGTCAAGCAGAGCAGGCAGTCCAAACAATCAAGCAGAGCATGAAACGCGTGATGGACGGGTCCCTGCAGACCCGCTTGTCTCGTATTCTGCTCAGTTATCGGACGTGACCTCACTCGCTCACCAGGATTCCCCCGGCAGAATTGTTAGTGAAGAGAGCCCTCAAAACCAGGCTCTCCCAAGTCCACCCGGTTCTTAATGATCACGTGGAAACCCAGTGACACCGGCAGATCATGTGCCACGATCGCGCGTCTGTTTCACGTGACATTGATGTTAACGACCCTGTGTTTGTCCTGAATTACGGTCATGGATCCAAGTGGGTTGCTGGCACTGTTTTGGCCAAGGAAGGGAATAGGGTGTTTATAATCAAACTGTTAAATGGCCAAACATGCAGAAAACATTTAGATCAGACCAAATTGTGATTTACTGACAACCAGGAACAACTTGAAGAGGACATCACCATCGACGATCCACCAACACACACACAACCACCAATCGACCTCGCTGTCAATCGCGAGGATGAACCCACCGTTCCTGACAGGCCGGTCAGACCAGCCGCGGTGCAGTGCAGCAATGGTCCGAACAACTCACACACGCCAGGGTTTGAACTTAGACGATCAACCAGGGAACGAAGGGCTCCGGACCGCCTCAACTTGTAAATAACTTGTACCGAAGACTTTGTGGGTGGGCGGGGGAGCGATGTGATGTATGTAAATGTAATACTTGCCACCAGAGGGCGCGACTGTTGGAGTCCTAATGGTCACCTGCATACACGTGCAGGGCCAGTATAAAAGGTCGGCTGCCATGTTGTTTAGGCACTCTGGAGTTGTAATAAAGAAGACTAAGGTCACACTAAGTTTAGCTCACAGTACTCAGCCTCATGAAGTTCTATACATAATAGAATGATTGAGTGATTTGATTGGGGCTGAAATGGCAGTCGTGCAGGTCGCCTGGCAACAGGGAAGTGGTGCATCATCATTGGTCCTTCCCTTTAAGCGAGGGGAGCAGCCTCTGATGCCGTGCACAATGCGCTCCTCATTGTTCAGCGTCTGCTGCTACCGCCCCACTCTCACACGTTAGCGCACTGAGGGAAATGGTTAGCGCCTGATTTAGCTCCACTTCCCTCTCAGAGCGCTGAAGCTGAATTTTCCGGCAGAAGAGAATCATTAGCGTCTGGCACTACTTTTTCTACTTTTCAAAGGTTACCGCCCCAACCGGGGTGCTGGGGAATTTCTAGCCCAAAATCTTGCACATCACTAAAAGCACTCACAGGTACATGACTGGTCTCACTCATTTGTAATTTAAATGTATGGACCCCAAATTCCTTGGAGGTTCTGCCACCATAAATCCAGCAGATGATCCGTGGAACCCCCTCGGTACATGGCGAAGACCTGTTTGGGTCAGGCCTGCAACGTTTCATTGGAAAGACCGAAGCCATTGTTTTCAGTCCCTGCCACCAACTCCATCCCTCGCCTCAACTCCTGTCTGAGGCCAAACCAGACTGTTCGCAACCTCGGTGTCATATTTAACCCCGAACTGAGCTGTCGACCACATATCCGCAGCATGACTATTTCCACCTCTGTAACATCGCCCGTCTCTGCCCCTGCCTCAGCTCATCCGCTACTGAAACCCTCATCCATGCCTATGTAACCTCTAGACTTGACTATTCCAACGCACTCCTGGCTGACCTCCCACATTCTACCCTAAGTAAACTAGAGGAGTTCCAAAACTCGGCAGCTCGTGTCCCTAACTCGCACCAAGTCCCACTCACCTATCACCCCTGTGCTCGCTGACCTACATTGGCTCCCGGTTAATGCCTCAATTTCAAAATTCTCATCCTTGTTTTCAAATCCCTCCATGGCCCTCGCTGCTCCCTATCTCTGTAATCTCCTCCAGCCGCCCCCCCCCCCCGCCCCCCCGACCCCGAGATGTCTGCGCTCCTCTAATTCTGCCCTCTTGAACATTCCCGATTATAATCGCTCAACCATCGGTGGCCGTGCCTTCTGTTGCCTGGGCCCCAAGCCCTGGAATTCCCTGCCTAAACCTCTCCGCCTCTCTAACTCTCTTTCCTCCTTCAAGACGCTCCTTAAAACCTACCTCTTTGACCAAGCCACCTGCCCTTATTTCTATTCATGCAGTGTCAAATTTTTATCGCATAACACTCCTGTGGAACACCTTGGGACGTTTCACTACGTTAAAGGCGCTATATAAATACAAGTTGTTGTTGTTGTTTCCAGGAGATTATTGGCTGCCTTACAAAGCAAATGATGACTGGGGCTAGAGGCAGGGCTGGGGACTTCCTAAGCCGGGTGTTCCTGCTCCTGAGCCTCAGCCGGACGTTTCTGTGGCCTGAACCGCGGGGATTGGCTGATTTAATCTTTAAATCATGAGATCAGCCTCCTTGCTCAGGGCCCGAGGAAAATCTGACCACGTTAGGAGCAGGAAGAGGCCATTCGGCCCCCCGAGTCTGCTTCACCATTCTGTTAGATTGTTGCTGATCTGCATTTTAACTCCATTTACCAGCTTTTGCTCCATATTCCCAGCTACCCTTAAATAGCGAAAATCCATTGGCTGCCTGTTGTATATCTCTCTCCATTTTCCTTTCCACTACAGCCAATAGACGGGAATGTCGGGCGATATGTGCCATGAGTGGCTAATTCGACACTACCCGTTTGACATGGTCGCCCAATGTTAGAATGACACAGATTATGTTTCTGTAAATGCAGAAACATAAGTAAGTCTGGAACAAGATAGACCACTTGGGCCTATGGAGTCTCATCCTTCCACAGAGCAGGAACAACCCACTGGGTCACTGACTCTACCCAAACCACAATCTCCCGAGGAAAGGCTTTGCAGAGTCTTCACCTGCCCTTCCCCACCTGTAAATCATGTGAAATCAGAATGTCCATCTAACTTTACATCCTACATTATTCATCCTGGATTGGCTGCTGCCCGGGGAATCACATTTCCAGAGTGCCAGCAGCTCAGAAACGTTCCGCAGAGCATTTGGTCATTTCCATCTAAACCTTCTCTTCATCAGCCTCATTTCTGCAGGTCTTCATTGAGACATTGAATCACAGAATGGCTGGGTGACTTATTGGCTGCCTTACAAAGCAAATGATGACCTGATCCTGCACTGACAGCTTGTCCAGATTCCCCGGTGAACAACCAGCAACCTGACGGCCCTGATGTCTGCAATCAGACCTATTGCACGCAGCCACTGAGTGAAGGGAAGTGCAAACTCCAGACCTACTGCAGGTAAACAACAGAATCACCAGCTCTAACCATCGGAAACCAGACAAGGGAGGGAGGGAGAGGGATAGTGTGGAAAGTGAGAGAGGGAGGGAGAGGGATAGAGTGTGGAAAGTGACGGAGGGAGGGAGAGGGATAGAGTGTGGAAAGTGACGGAGGGAGGGAGAGGGATAGAGTGTGGAAAGTGAGAGGGAGGGAGGGAGAGGGATAGAGTATGGAAAGTGAGAGAGGGAGGGTGTGAGAGGGATAGAGTGTGGAAAGTGAGGGAGGGAGAGGGAGAGGGATAGAGTGTGGAATGTGAGAGGGAGATTGTGAGGGATAGAGTGTGGAAAGTGAGAGGGAGGGAGGGAGAGGGATAGAGTGTGGAAAGTGAGACGGAGGGTGTGAGAGGGATAGAGTGTGGAAAGTGAGAGAGAGAGGGAGAGGGATAGAGTGTGGAATGAGAGGGAGGGAGGGTGTGCAATATCAGCAGAATGCAATGGAATATCCAGGTGTGTGTGTTTATTTTAAATGGGCAATTATCTGTATAAATAGCACACCCAGGATTTCAATATGTGCTGACCATCTCAATCAGAAGATCTACTGCCTGATATCTATTCGGAAGAAATTGCAAATCGTTGCATTTACTGAGTGGAGTGCAATGCATTCCGATGTTGGTAAATAAATGCAAGGTTTAGATGTTGTGATAAGTTGATGGATTCACCATAGAATTGTCGCCAATTTACCTATCTGCCAACAGTCCTATCTGGTTTAGATAATAGTCCAGGTTTAACAGTACTCTGAGGGTCAAACATGGACAGAAAAGGCTGGCTCTTCACTTTCTGACGCAGTGAATTGAAAGGCAAACAGGCGAACAATACTCGTGCATGATGGGAAAGTGTGTTAATGGTGCCAGGAGTCCCTTTCTCAGAACTCGCAGAACTGCGTGATCAGTCTTTGTGTTTACGGTGTTGCTCCTCTCAGGAGAGCAGTCGTTCAGGGCTCAGTTGGGCCTCAGTGTTGGTCAGGGTTTGTGTGGACATCGGGTGAGGACAGGTTCAGCCTTGGCTCTGGGACCCTCTGTCTGTGAAATATCTGCCAACACTCGAGGGGAGAAATTGCCCGGCACCCCGATTAACCTGCAGGAAGTCCCGCCCTTGGCGCGGAATTGGCAAATCCTGCGATCTCGCGTGTTCCACTTCCTCTTGGGGCGGGTCCAGCGGTGCTAAGGGGGCGCGATCGGCAGCGCTCCGCGGATGCTGCACGTGGCGCTAACGCATTTCAACACCCCGCCCCTTCGGCCTCTCTGCCCACTCGGCACAGCCTCTGATGGCCTCCACTGGACCACTAGGGCAGCGCGGGGCCGGGTCGTCAGACCGGCACCAAACACAGACTGCACGAGCTGTACGATGGCCGTCCAGACCACGCAACGACACACCAGTGAGTCGGCAAAACCGGGGTGCTCGCGACCTCCCCTTTAACTTCCGCCCTGTGAACGGATGTCTGCCCGGTTCACAACTCGCGGGGTTGATACTGACACTCACGGGGCACGGGGCAATAGCTGCCATGGCTAACTCACCGGCAATTTCCCAGGAGCTGGTAGTACCCCTGCTCCCCCCCCCCCCCTCCCCCGGGCAAAAATGTTTCACGCCTCGCCTGGGCCTCCCCAGAGGCACGAACAGGCAGCGCAAAAAGGGGCAATTTCAGCCCCACTGTGTAAATTCACACAGGAAACTGGCTGCTTGGGTGAGATATCAAGTGAGTGGCTGGGGGAGCAACCCACAGCAAGGGGGAGAAGGGGAAACAAACGAAAAAGGTGACGAGTGGATCAGTCTGATCCTGGGAAGGAGCCTGGCCAGTTAACTTGCACCTGCTGACACAGCTGAAGGTGCGCAGCTCTGGCTAGCAAACATCCCCAGGAGGCAATGGAGCAGGGTAGCACTGGGGGAAATGAAAACCAGAGTGTGCCAGGAAGAGACAGAATGTATAAACATAAAGGTGAATCAGAAAGTGGGGTCAAAGCAGGAAAAAATAGTAAAGAAACACGAGAGAGAGAGAGAGAGAGAGAGAAAGACAAGAGCGTGAGAGAGAGAGAGAGAGAGAGAGAGAGCTCTTTATCTGAATGCACGCAGCATTCGTAACAAAATAACTGAATTGATGGGACAAATAGATACAAATGGGTATGATGTGAGAGCCATTACAGAGACATGGTTGCAAGGTGACTAAGGTTGGGAGCTAAATATTCATTGGTATTTGACAATTCAGAAGGACAGACAGAAAGGAAAAGGAGCTGGGGTAGCACTGTTAATAAAGGATGAGATCAGTGCGTTAGTGAGGAGAGATATTGGCTCAAAAGATCAAGATGTTGAATCAGTTTGGGTGGAGATAAGGAATAATAAGGATAAAAAGTTGCTGGTGGGTGTAGTCTATAGGCCCCCCCTAACAGTAGCAACTCTGTAGCCTTGAGGAAGAGTTCATAGAGTGTATTCGGGATAGTTTCCTTGAACAGTAGGTAGCGGAAACAACCAGTGGGCAGGCTATCTTGGATCTGGTACTGTGTAATGAGACAGGATTAATAAACAATCTCCTAGTAAAGAATCCTCCCGGAATGAGTGACCATAACATGGTTGAATTTCAAAGTCAGTTAGAGGGTGAGAAAGTTGGTTCTCAAAGCAGTGTCCGAAGCTTAAATAAAGGAGACTACAAAGGTATGAAGGCAGAGTTGGCTACAGTGGACTGGGAAAATGGATTAAAGTATGGGCCGGTTGATGAGCAGTGGCAGACATTTAAGGAGATACTTCATAACTCGCAACAAAAATATATCTTAATGAGGAGGAAAGACTGTAAGAGAAGGGATAACCATCCGTGGCTAACTAACGAAATAAGGGATGGTATCAAATTGAAAACAAGGATATACAATGTGGCCAAAACTAGTGGGAGGCCAGAGGATTGGGAAACTTTTAAAAGCCAGCAAAGAACTACTAAAAAAATGATGGAGAGGAAAAATAGATTATGAAAGTAAACTAGCACAAAAGATAGTAAGACTTTCTACAGGTACATAAAAAGGAAAAGAGTGGCTAAAGTAAATGTTGGTCCCCTAGAGGATGAGACTGGGGAATTAATAATGGAGAACAGGGAAATAGCAGAGACATTGAACAAATATTTTGTATCAGTCTTCACGGTAGATGACACTAAAAACATTCCAATAATGAACAATCAAGGGGCTATAGGAATGGAGTAATACAATCACAAACACTAAAGAAGTAGTACTTGGTAAAATAATGGGACTAAAGGCGGACATATCCCCTCGACCCGATGGCTTACATTCTATGGTCTTAAAATAAGTGGCTGCAGATATAGTGGATGCATTGGTTGTAATCTACCAAAATTCCCAGGATTCTGGGGAGGTCCCAGCGGATTGGAAAACCACAAATGTAACGGCCCTATTTAAGAAAAGAGGCAGACAAAAAGCAGGAAACTATAGACCAGTTAGCTTAACGTCTGTCGTTGGAAAAATGCTGGAGTCCATTATTAAGGAAGCTGTAGCAAGACATTTGGAAAAGTATGATTCAATCAAGCAGAGTCAGCATGGTTTTATGAAAGGGAAATCATGTTTGACAAATTTGCTGGAGGTCTTTGAGGATGTAATGAGCAGGGTGGATAAGGGGGAACCAGTGGATATGGTATATTTGGATTTCCAGAAGGCATTCGATAAGGTGCCACATAAAAGGTTACGGTACAAGATAAAAGTTCATGCGGTTGGGGTAATATATTAATATGGATAGAGGATTGGCTAAATAACAGAAAACAGAGAGTCGAGTTAAATGGGTTATTTTCAGGTTGGCAAACAGTAACTAGTGAGGCGCCGCAAGGATCAGTGCTGGGGCCTCAACTATTTACAATCTACTTTAATGACTTGGATGAAGGGACCGAGTGTAATGTAGTCAAGTTTGCTGATATTACAAAGATGAGTGGGAAAGCAAATTGTGAGGAGGACACAAAAAATCTGCAACGGGATATAGACAGGCTAAGTGAGTGGGCAAAAATTGGGCAGATAGAGTATAATGTGGGAAAATGTGAGGTTATTCACTTTGGCAGAAAAAATAGAAAAGCAAATGATCATTTAAATGGAGAAAAATTGCAAAGTGTTGAAGTACAGAGGGACCTGGGAGTCCTTGTGCAGCAAACACAAAAAGTTAGTATGCAGGTACAGCAAGTAATCAGGAAGGCAAATGGAATGTTGGCCTTTATTGCAAGGAGGATAGAGTATAAAAGCAGAGAAGTCCTGCTACAACTGTACAGGGTATTGGTGAGGCCACACTTAAGAGTACTGCGTACAGTTTTGGTCTCCGTATTTAAGGAAGGATATATTTGCATTGGAGGCTGTTCAGAGAAGGTTCACGAGGTTGATTCCAGAGATGAGGGGATTGACTTATGAAGATAGGTTGAGTAGGTTGGGCCTATACTCACTGGAGTTCAGAAGAATGAGAGGTGATCTTATCGAAACATGTAAGATAATGAGGGGGCTTGACAAGGTGAGGATATTTCCACTCATCGGGAAAACTAAAACTAAGGAACATGGGGATTGAACCTCCACTTTTGTGCTTGTTGTGTATGGAGAAAGAGTCAGACTGAACACTGTGAGCTCAAAGTAAACTGTGACCTTAGTCTTTTATTGCAGGTCTCCAGAGTGCCTCTCCAACCTGTGAAGCCTTCTTAAATACCTGTGCTCCCAAGGTGGCTGTACAGAGTAAATACAAGTCCACATATACAACAGCATTCCCCCACAAAGTCAATAGTGTAACTATTTACAATGTCAGTCGATCTGGGGCCCTTCTTGCCCTGGTTGATCGTCTCGGTGTGAAAGCTGGTGTTGTTGAATCATTTGTTGGGCCCTTGCTGGGCTGCCTGGGGTGTTGGGGCCTGCTGGACTGCTGTGGATGATGGGTTCTGCTTCGTGGTCAACCAGGGTGTCGGTTGCCACTGGTGTGTGTTGGGGGTTCAAAAAAGGTATGGTCCAAGGTGGATTGCTCAGGATAGTCCGTGAATCTGAGTTTGATTTGGTCCAAGTGTTTCCGGTGAATGAGTCCATTTCGAAGTTTGACCCGAAACACCCTGCTCCCCTCTTTGGCCACGACAGTGCCGGGAAGCCACTTGGGACCTTGTCCATAATTTAATACAAATAAAGGATCATTGACTTCAATCTCGCGTGACACATTTGCACTATCATGGTAAGCACTTTGTTGAAGCCGCCTGCTCTCTACCTGTTCATGTAGATCAGGGTGAACTAACGAGAGTCTTGTCTTAAGTTCTCTTTTCATGAGCAGTTCAGCAGGTGGGATCCCAGTGAGCGAGTGGGGTCTCGTGCGGTAGCTAAGCAGGACTCGGGGTAGGCGAGTCTGCAGTGAGCCTTCAGTTATCCTCTTCAAGCCTTGCTTGATGGTTTGCACTGCTCTCTCTGCCTGACCATTGGACGCTGGTTTAAACGGGGCAGATGTGACATGTTTGATCCCATTACGGGTCATGAATTCTTTGAACCCAGCACTGGTAAAACATGGCCCGTTGTCGCTCACCAGGACATCGGGTAAGCCGTGTGTGGCAAACATGGCCTGCAGGCTTTCAGTGGTGGCAGCGGACATGCTAGCCGACATTATCTCACATTCAATCCTCTTGGAGTACGCATCAACAACCACAAGGAACATTTTACCCAAGAACGGGCCTGCATAGTCGACGTGTACCCTAGACCACGATTTGGAGGGCCAAGACCATAAACTTAGCGGCACCTCCCTGGATACATTGCTTAACTGCGAGCATGTATTACATCTGTGAACGCAGGATTCTAAGTCCGCATCGATACCGGGCCACCACACGTGGGATCTGGCTATCGCTTTCATCATTACGATGCCTGAGTGGGTACTGTGGAGGTCATTGATGAAGGTATCTCTGCCCTTCTTGGGGACCACTACTCGATTGACCCACAGAAGGCAGTCTGCCTGTATCGACATTTCATCTTTGCGCCGCTGGAACGGCTTTATCTCTTCCTGCATTTCCACTGGGACACTGGACCAGCTCCCATGAAGCACACAGCTTTTGACTAGAGATAATAAGGGGTCCTGGCTTGTCCAGGTTTTGATCTGCCGGGCAGTGATGGGTGATTGCTCACTCTCAAATGCTTCCATAACCATGGCTAGATCTGCGGGCTGCGCCATTTCCACCCTGTGGTGGGCAATGGCAGCTTGCTGAGAGCATCGGCGCAGTTTTCTGTGCTTGGCCTGTGCCGGATGGTGTAGTTGTATGCGGACATGAGTGCCCATCGCTTCTCGGCCTTTTGGCTAAGATCATGCGTAACTGACCTGACCAGCCACCATGACCTCCGGGTGGTTTCTCCCTGGTCAGGAAGGTATATGCTTGCTTTTTTGGAAACAGGAGGTGGGTGGGGTGGCTTGACCCATCCACCTCCATGGCACGAACCTGATATGCAGTACTTCCAGGAACGGTGCAGTGCTCTAGGCCTTTTGGCTAAGAGCATGGCGCAGAGTGATCCTTGGCATGTGCAAGGTGACCTCTGGCGTTTGTGATTTGACAAAGAATTGGAACGATTGGCTACGAATTTAAAAAAAAAAAAAGAAATGAGTGCCCATGGGTGGGGTGGCTTGACCCATCCACCTCCACGGAGGTGTGTGGGGGGCCTGACCCATCCACCTCCATGGCACGAACCTGGCATTGCAGTACTTCCAGGAACGGTGCAGTGGCTCTAGGCCTTTTGGCTAAGAGCATTGGCGCAGAGTGATCCTTGATGTGTGCAAGGTGACCTCTGGCGTTTGTGATTTGACAAAGAATTGGAAAGATTGGCTACGAATTAAAAAAAAAAAATGAGTGCCCATCTCTGGATGCGGGCCGATGCGTTGGTATTTATCCCTTTACTCACAGAGAACAGGGATATAAGTGGCTTATGGTCAGTTTCCAATTCGAATTTGAGCCCAAACAGGCACCGATGCATTTTCTTTACCCCATAGACACACGCTAACGCTTCTTTTTCAATCATACTGTAGGCTCTCTCAGCCTTAGACAGACTCCTGGATGCATAGGCAACCAGTTGCAGTTTCCCAAAATCATTAGCTTGTTGCAATACACACCCGACGCCATATGACGACGCACCACATGCTGGTACCAAACGCTTACATGGATAATACAACACAAGCAATTTGTTTGAACATAACAATTTTCTCGCTTTTACAAAGGCATTTTCTTGGCTTTTGCCCCAAACCCATTCGCCCCTTTTTCATAGTGATTCTAGCAGGGTGTTGAGACCCGGTAAGGAGTTACCAAAGTAGTTCAAGAGACCCAGAAACGACCACAGCTCCGTCACGTTCTCTGGCCTCGGTGCGTTCTCGATTGCCTCCGTCTTCGTGTTGGTGGGCCTGATGTCAACCGCCGCAATCCTCCCTCCCAGGAACTCCACTTCGGGCACTTCGAGCGTTTTAAACTGAGCCCCACACAGTTGAGTCGACTAAGAACCTCCTCCAGGTTCTGCAGGTTCTCAACTGTGTTCCAATCTGTGACCAAGATGTCGTCCAGGGTGTGCAGGACCGACTTCAGTAAACTTTCCATGTTTCTCTGGAATATCGCCGCCGCTGATCGGATTCCAAACGGGCATGTGTTATAAACAAAAAGACTTTGTGCGTGTTGATGCAGGTGAGGGCCTTCGATGATTCCTCCAGTTCCTGCGTCATCCAGCTTCGTGAACGTCTTTTCTCCCGCAAGTGTTGCAAAGAGGTCGTCGGCCTTTGGTAGTGGGTATTGGTCCTGCAGAGAGAAACGATTGATAGTTACTTTGTATTCGCCACAGAATCTGACGGTGCCGTCTCCCTTGAGGTCTGGGACAATAGTACTGGCCCACTCGCTGAACTCGATCGGTGAAATTATGCCCTCGCTCAATCTCAACCTTTTCTCTCATCATGTACGGTACTGCTCTCGCCTTGTGATGGATGGGTCGCGCCCCCGGAATTAGGTGGATCTGCACTTTTGCTACTTGGAATTTCCCGATGCCTGGTTCGAACAGCGAAGGAAATTTTTTTAAGACCTGGGCACATGAAGTGTCGTCAGCAGGCGATAGCGCTCGGATGTCGTCCCAGTTCCAGCGTATCTTTCCCAGCCAGCTCTGCCGAGCAGCGTGGGACCATCGCCCGGTACAACCCAGAGTGGTAGCTTGTGCACCGCTCCATCGTAGGAGACCTTTACGGTAGCACTGCCAATTACAGGAATCAGTTCTTTAATGTAAGTTCTTAGTCTCGTGTGAACTGGAGTTAAGACTGGCCTTGAGGCCTTGTTGCACCACAACCTTTCGAAAGTCTTTTTGCCCATGATGGACTGGCTCGCGCCCGTGTCCAGCTCCATTGACACTGGGAGTCCATTTAGTTCAACATTCAGCATTATTGTGTGACAATTCGTGGTGAATGTGTGCACCCCATGTACCTCTGCCTCCTCTATCTGAGGCTCTGGTTCGTAGTGATCTTCCGTGGATCTGTCCTCCTCTGTGACATGGTGGGTTTGCAGGTTTAACAGGCTTAGCAGCTCGCCTGCATACTCATTGGAGATGTCCCATTGTTCCACAGCCGTTGCAAACGTATCCTTTGAATCGGCATGAATGGAAAATGTTGTGTTCCTAACACAGATGAGGCTGCACACAGGGAAGTTAAAGTAACAGTGACCTCAGTCTTTAATAAGACACTCCAGAGTGAGGAACAGGCCTTAGGGGCCGGCTTAGAGCAGTGCTCCCAAGGAATGCTGGGATCCATTGGGACTTCAGGGCATGAGCTTCCTGGTGGCGGAACATGGGAGTGCATGCTTTACAAATACACAACATCACTCCCCCCGCCAAAGTCAAAGTGAAAACTATTTATAAGGTGAGGCGGTCGGGAGCCTTGTTTTCCCTGGTGGACCGCCTCGGTACAAGTGTCTGTTCTGGTGTGTTGGCTGTGCCCTCGCTAGGCTGGCGTGTTGTTGGCCCTGCAGGGCTGCTGGTGAGCCTGGCCTTGCTGGGCTGTTGGGTGTGATGGGTTCGATTTCCTGGTCCGGCATGGTGTCGTTGATCCTTTGCGTGTGTGTTGTGGGCTCGAAAAAGGTGGTGTCTGCTGTGAGTTGTTCAGGGCAGCCTGTGAACCACAGCCTCGTTTGGTCCAGGTGTTTTCTACAAATTTGTCCATTGTCTAGTTTGACTACAAACACCCTACTCCCTTCTTTAGCTATCACCGTGCCCGCGATCTACTTGGGACCATGTCCATAGGTTAGCACATACACAGGGTCATTCAGATCAATTTCCCGTGACACAGTGGCGTGACCATCGTTTACATTTTGTTGCAGCCGCCTGCTCTCTACCTGATCATGCAGGTTGGGGTGAACCAGCGAGAGTCTGGTTTTAAGTGTCCTTTTCATGAGTAGCTCAGCTGGGGGCACCCTGTGAGCGAGTGGGGTCTCGTGCGGTAGCTGAGCAGTACTCGGGACAGGCGGGTTTGGAGTGAGCCTTCTGTGACTCGTTTAAGGCTCTGTTTGATGGTTTGTACTGCCCGCTCTGCCTGCCTATTGGAGGCTGGATTAAACGGGGCCGAGATGACATGTTTGATCCCACTGCGGGTCATGAATTCTTTAAATTCGACACTGGTGAAACATGGCCCATTGTCTCTGACCAGGATGTCAGGCAGGCCGTGGGTGTCAAACATGGCCCTCAGGCTTTCAATGGTGGCGGTGGCGGTGCTTCCTGACATTATTTCACATTCAATCCATTTTGAAAAAGCATCCACCACCACCAGGAACATTTTACCGAGAAACGGGCCCGCATAGTCGACATGGATCCTCGACCACGGTCTGGAGGGCCAGGACCACAAACTTAGTGGTGCCTCTCCGGGTGCGTTGCTCAACTGAGCACACGCGCTGCATTGCCGTACACAGGACTCTAATTCAGAGTCGATACCGGGCCACCACACGTGGGATCTGGCTATCGCTTTCATCATTACTATACCCGGGTGTGTGCTGTGGAGATCCGAGATGAACGTCTCCCTGCCCTTTTTTGGTAGCACTACACGGTTACCCCACAACAGGCAGTCTGCCTGAATGGACAGTTCGTCCTTTCGCCGCTGGAACAGCTTGATTAGCTCTTGCATTTCAACGGGGATGCTGGCCCAGCTCCCATGCAGTACACAGTTTTTTACTAGGGACAGCAGAGGATCTTGGCAGCTCCAAGTCCTAATCTGGTGAGCCGTGACAGGTGATTTATCATTTTCAATGACCATCAACAAGTCTGCGGGCTGCGCCACCATCAACAAGTTTGCAGGCTGCGCCATTTCCACCCCCGTGGTGGGCAATGGTAGCCGACTGAGAGCATCCGCACAGTTCTCGGTGCCTGGCCTGTGGTGGATGGTATAGTTATACGCTGATAGCGTGAGTGCTCACCTTTGTATGTGGGCTGAGGCATTAGTATTTATCCCCTTGTTTTCAGCAAACAGGGATATGAGGGGCTTGTGATCGGTTTCCAGCACAAATTTGAGGCCAAACAGATACTGATGCATTTTCTTTACCCCGAACACACACACACTAATGCCTCTTTCTCAATCATGCTGTAGGCCCTCTCGGCCTTAGACAAGCTCCTGGAAGCATAGGCGACAGGTTGCAACTTCCCCGCAACGTTAGCTTGTTGTAATACATATCCGACTCCGTACGACGATGTGTCACATGCTAGCACAAGTCTTTTACACGGGTTATACAATACAAGCAGCTTGTTGGAGCATAAAATGTTTCTGGCTTTCTCAAAAGCAATTACTTGTTTTTTCCCCATACCCAGTTCTCACCTTTACACAATAACACATGTAGGGGCTCTAAGAGGGTGCTTAACCCCGGTAGGAAGTTACCAAAATAGTTGAGGAGTCCCAGGAATGACCGCAGTTCCGTGACGTTCTGTGGCCTGGGTGCATTCCTGATAGCCTCTGTCTTGCTGTCTGTGGGCCGAATGCCATCCACCGCGATCTTTCTCCCAAAAACTCCACTTCTGTTTCCATGAAGACGCATTTCGATCTCTTCAGCCGCAGCCCTACGCGATCCAGTCGCTGGAGGACCTCCTCCAGGTTTTGTAGGTGCTCGACGCCATCCCGACTCGTGACCAATATGTCGTCCTGAAAGACCACCGTGCGTGGTACCGACTTGAGTAGGCTCTCCATGTTTCTCTGGAAGATCGCTGCAGCCGACTGAATTCCAAACAGGCATCTGTTGTGGATGAACAGTCCCTTGTGCGTGTTGATGCAGGTGAGGACCTTCGAAGACTCCTCCAGTTCCTGTGTCATGTAGGCCGCAGTCAGGTCGAGCTTGGTGAACCTATTGCCTCCTGCCAGCGTCGCAAATAGGTTGGCTGCCTTAGGTAGCGGGTATTGGTCCTGTAGCGAGAAATGATTAATAGTTACTTTATAATCGCCGCAAATCCTGACCATGCCATCACTTCTGAGTACTGGAACAATTGGGCTGACCCACTCGCTGAATTTCACTGGGGAGATGATGCCCTTGCAGGCTGTCCAGCTCGATTTCCACTCTCTCTCGCGCCTTGTGGTGAATGGGTCGTGCCTCTGGGACCAAGTGGATCCGCACCTTCACCCCAGAAAAGTTTCCAATGCCTGGCTCAAAAAGGGAAGGAAATTTGTTCAGAACCTGGGTACATGAGGCCTCATCAACATGTGATAGCGCTCGGATGTCATCCCAGTTCCAGCAGATTTTGCCCAGCCAGCTCCTTCCAAGCAGTGTGGGGCCATCGCCCGGGACAATCCAGAGTGGCAGTTCGTGCATCGTGCCCTCGTAGGTGACCTTGACCATGGTGCTGCCCAGGACAGTGATAAGCTCTTTGGTGTACGTTCTCAGTTTCATGTGGATGGGGCTCAGGGCTGATCTGAATGCCTTGTTGCACCACAGTCTCTCAAACATCTTTTTACTCATGATGGATTGGCTAGCACCAGTGTCCAGTTCCATGGCTATGTGTAAGCTATTCAATTTTACATTTAGCATTATAGGTGGACGTATCGTCGAAAATGTGCGCACCCCGTGTACTTCAGCATCTGCCTCCTCTCTCTTAGGCTCGAAATTGCTTTGATCCACCATGGACCGATCGTCCTCTGCCACGTGGTGGTTAACAGATTTTGCAGAGCTTACAGCTCGTTTGCAAGCTCGTTGGAGGTGCCCCATTGTTCAACAGCTCTTGCAAGCATACCCTTTGAAGTGGCATGAATAGGCTGAATGGAAGCCTCCCCAACGCCAAGGTGCCTTGCATTCATCCTTTGTTGGGGACTCTGAGTCATCTTGGTCACCTGAGGCCTGCTGGCAGTTGCAGACTTGTGGGTTCTGCCCTGTACATTTCTGCTCGCAAACACAGTTCCAGTTAATTTATGAACATTGCTAGCACTTGTGTGCTGAGAGATTTGTTTGATGTTATCACTGGTGGACATAAACGCCTGTGCTATCGCAATGGCCTTACTGAGGGTCAGTGTCTCTACAGTCAAAAGTTTTCGTAGGATGTTCTCGTGGCCAATGCCCAGTACAAAAAAGTCTCTGAGCATCTGCTCCAGGTAGCCATCAAACTCACATTGTCCTGCAAGTCGCCTTAGCTCGGCGACGTAGCTCGCCACTTCCTGACCTTCAGATCGCTGGCACGAAAAGAACTGATACCTCGCCATCAGCACGCTCTCCCTCGGGTTAAGATGCTCCCGAACCAGTGTACGTAGCTCCTCATACGACTTATCTGTGGGTTTCACCGGAGCCAGAAGATTCTTTATGAGGCTGTAGGTCAGTGCCCCGCAGACCGTGAGGAGGACCGATCTCCTTTTTGCAGCGCTTCCTTCTCCATCAAGCTCGTTGGCTACAAAGTACTGGTCTAGTCGTTCGACATAGGCTTCCCAGTCCTCACCCTCCGAGAACTTCTCCAGGATGCCCACAGTTTGCTGCATCTTTCCGTTGGCTTCGTATTCTCGTCGCCAGTTGTTGTGTTCCTAACACAGATGAGACTACACACAGGGAGGTTAAAGTAACAGTGACCTCAGTCTTTAATAAGACACTCCAGAGTGAGGAACAGGCTTATATACAGTGCTCCCAAGGAATGCTGGAATCCCTTGGGACTTCAGGGGATGAGCTCCCTTGTGGCAGAACATGGAAGTGCATGCTTTCCAGATACACAACAGAAACGATGATCACCCCCGCAGCACCAAGAAGGTGATAATGGCCTTGCATTCATCACCCTTGATGGTGGACTCTGAGACATCAGCGGATGTGTAGCTGCAGGTATGTGCGACCTGCCCTGTACGTTATGATTCGAAAAGAACATCACTTTGTTCACAGTACTTGTAGCAGCACTTGTGTGCTGAGAGATTTGCTTCGTATTATCACTGGTGGCAATGAACGCATGGGCTATCGCCATGACCTTACTCAAGGTTGGGGTCTCTACAGTCAAAAGCTTGTGAAGTATGGTTTTGTGGCCAATGCCAAGTACGAAAAAGTCTCTGAGCATGTGCTCCAAATGTCCTTCAAATTCGCAATGTCCTGCAAGGCATCTCAACTCGGCGACATAACTCACCACTTCCTGGCCTTCAGACCTTTTGTAGGTGTAGAACCGGTACCTCGCCATCAGAATGCTTTCCTTCGGGTTCAAATGCTCTCGGACCAGTGTGCACAAATCGTCATATGGTTTCTCCGTGGGTTTCGCTGGAGTGAGCGGATTCTTCATGAGGCCATACGTTGGTGCCCCACAGACGCTGAGGAGGATCGCTCTACGTTTGGCAACGCTCTCTTCCCCATCTAGCTCGTTGGCCACGACGTATTGGTCGAGTTGCTCCACAAAAGTTTCCCAATCATCTGCCTCTGAAAATTTCTCCAGGATGCCCACTGTTCTCTGCATCTTTGGGTTCGCTATCTGTATCTCGTCGCCAGTTATTGTGCATGGAGAAAGAGTCAGACTGAACACTGTGAGCTCAAAGTGTCGTGTGACCTTAGTCTTTTATTGCAGGTCTCCAGAGTGCCTCTCCAACCTGTGAAGCCTTCTTAAATACCTTTGCTCCAAAGGGATTATGGGATCCCTTGGGACTCCGGGGAATGAGCTCTCTGGTGGCTGTACAGAGTATATACAAGTCCACATGTACAACAGTGCTTATCACCCAAAAATGGGCGTTATTTCCGGTGTGGGCATTAAAAAAGGTTTTTCAGATCACCGGCTTCTCGCCCATTCTCAAAACACCTAATTTACATTTTTGAAAATGCCCGTCACCCTGAGCGATATCAAATGGGCGGTAGCGTTAATTTTTTCTGACCTTCTGCCGTAAAGTGTGGCTGTCTATAGCAACGGCATGGCAACGCTTGATTCCTGCGATTCAGGAGGTCAAAGGTCATCATGATATGCGCAGAAGAGAAGACAGAGAGAGAGGGAGCTCAGAGGCACTGAAAGCATGTGTGGATGTGGTGTGTGCTTGGCTGGCTGTTGTGGGAGGAACGACAGAGATTCACCAGCAGCAAAAAGCCTACTAAGCAACAAGAACATAGTTGGCACTGAGTTTTTGTCCAACAAATAAGATATAACATGGAAGGGATGGAGGAGGCCCTGGAGCTGGTAGCCAGGAACACTGGTGGCAGAGGGCTCCCAGTGGTCCCGGAGCGCTGTACTGCACCCCAAGGTGACGCACCCCCATTGCCAACCACACATGAGAGCCAGCAGCAACATCTTGCTTCTTGCTCGGAGCACGTTCCCACCTTGGGACTGTCCTCTCCCGTATCCGTCCAAGCAGCCGCTTCAGCCGTCACCCCTCCCCCACTCCCCCAATGAAGCATCGCCTCAGGATCTCCTCGGTCAGGCAGCTTTGAGTCAGGAGGGTAAAGGTAAGGGGTATGTTATGTATGTAATAAAGGTACAAACTGAGTACTGTTTAACTGAACAAGGTATATCCTTGACTCTGCTTTATTACGGCCCAAAGTGCCTGACTCACAAAATGGCTGGCCTTTTATACCAGAGCAGCACCATTGACGTGCTGCGCAGTAGTCTCCAGCAATGACACCATCTGGTGGCTACAAACAGCATGTACATACATGACAATACCCTCCTCTGAGATCTTATCACAGTCTTTCACAGATTGAGACGGTCCGGTGCTTTATGCTCCCGGATTGACCATCTCAGTTCGATTCCAGCCTTGGGTGAATGTTCGGAGTCTGTTGTGGCTGGTGGCTGGCTGGCTGACTTGTTGGGGGTGGCAGTGGCCATGTCAGGAATTACAAGTCGGTTTTCACTGAACAAGTCCGTGATGGAAATTCTGGGTTCACTGATGACCCTTGAGTCCACTGAAGACTGCTGGTAGGTTGTTTGGTCGTCGATGGTTTCTTCGTCCTACTGCTCTGGCTCGTCTGTGTGCCTCAGCTTTGTCTGATCCGTGTGTTTCCTGCAAGTTTGCCCATTCTTGAGCTGGCCTTTTATACCAGAGCAGCACCATGTGCGTGCTGCTCAGTGACCTCCAACACTTACACCATCTGGTGGCTACAAACAGCATGTACATACGTGGCAGGGTAGAGGCGTGGGGGAAAAGCGGGGGTGGGGGCGGCGGGGAAGGTTTAGTTTGTGCAGAAATACTTATGATTTCAGACTAATATTCAGTTTAAATGTTTTTTATTTAACAAAACCTTGCAGCACATTGGCTCAGATAGCTGCACCATTCCATGCTACTGATTCCTTAACATCAAAGGGTATAACCACACTTAACTTCAATCAACGTAAACTTTAACTGTCACCAAGGTGATGCCCACCATTGATGTATGACCTGCACATCCAGCAGTGTGTCGGCCTTGTAAATAACACCAACGTTCTTTCAGGCAAAGCGATCGTTGATGAGCTCCTGACGTAAGGCTCTTGCAGTTATCATGCCACCACGGGCCCTTTCATGTGGTCTACAGGGAGGCAGGGGCATGGCTTCAGCCCGATGTCAATGTCCGCCTCCTCGTCCTCCTCTTCCTCTCTCTGGTGAGGTGGACTGTCAGACTCATCAGGCAATTCTTGTCCTCTCCTGATAGCCAAGGTGTGCAGCATGGAGCAGACCACCACGAATTGAGCTAGCTGCTCAGGGTGGTATTGGAGCTCACCTCCTGAGTGGTCCAGGCATCTGAAGCGCTGCTTCAGCACTCCAACGGTTTTCTCCACGATATTGCGAGTTGCTCTGTGGCTCTCGTTGTATCACCTCTCGGCCTCGGTGTGGGTGTCACGCAGTGGGGAGATCAGCCAGGTGGCGAAGCCATATCCTTTGTCACCAAGCATCTAGCATTGACCTTGTGGCTGATTGTTAAACAAGTCAGATACAGTGCTCTCATGCAGGATGTGAACATCATAGATGCTGCCCAGAAACTGAGCATTCACTGCTAGTATAATTTTCTGGTGGTCAACAACCAGTTGGACATTCAGGGAGTGGAATCCCTTGCGGTTCCTGAAAACCTCAGCATCCTGAAAAGGTGTCCGCATCGCAATGTGCATACAGTCTATTGCTCCCTGCACCTTGGGGAAGTTTGCAATTCTGGAGAAACCTAGAGCCCTCTCACTCTGTGTCTCCCTGGTCCTCGGGAAGCTGATCAAGTCCCTCCTGCATGCGTACAGGGCTTCAGTGACCTAATGCAGCGATGTGTGGCATGCTGAGAAAGTCCGCAAATGTCGCCAGCTGTGACTTGAAAAGAACCCGAGGCGTAGAACGACAGTGCCGCGGTGACTTTGACCTCAACGGACAGTGCAGTACTGATGGTGCTGGCAGGTTGCAGATCTGCCCGTATCAGCTGGCATACATCAGTGATAACCTCTTTGTGGAAGTGCAGTCTCTGAAGGCAGGTGGTGTCGGGCAAGTCGAGGTAAGAATGCTTCTCCTTGTGCTTGCGGGGGGTGTAACGTCTGGTCCTCCTCATCTGTCTGTCACTTCGTACATTGGGCACATAATGCAGTGGAGCGTTCCTTCGGCGATGTCGAGTCTGCTGCATGTATTTGGTCACCAAGAGAGGGTGAAAAAGGACAGGCCCCATTGCAGTTGCTCTGTTTTCCACCAATTGCACAAAAACAAGGAATGTCCCGACGAACACACCTCTTCAATTCCAATCGGTCACAGTGTGGTCAAGATGTTTGTACAGATGTTCACATCACCTCCAACGACCTGCAGAGTACACCCGAACTCCGCCAAGGTTGAAGCACAGCAGCTTTTTAAAGGCCGCGACATGTGATCTAGAACATGGCGTCCATAACGCTGTGATTTATTCCGGTTAGTTCCACTTTTTGTGGGCGGTTTTTTGGGCGAGTGATATTGTGGGCGATATGTGTGCGAGGTGGTGAAATTGACGATGGCTGATTTCCATGGCCGCTAGCTTCAGTAAATGTTCTCCTTATGACAAAAAACAGTCGCTGGGCGTTAATATTGAATCTCGGCGTTAATTCTGTGCGGAAAGTAACGCTGGGCGATATTATGGGTGTTGAATTCACCCATTCTGCTGGTTCCACCCAAAATAAGTGGGCTGGCGGTAATATTTTTTCTCAGCATTAATCACATGGGGTAAGTAACGCTCGGTGATAAGTTTCTGAAAAATGCCCGCCAGTTTCTATTTTGTGTCAAAATGGGCGATATATGGGTGTTATACGTCATTTCAGCGATAAAATGGGCGTTAAGCAGGCAAAAAAAGTAGAGGTTCTAGCCCATAGTCTCAGAATAAGGGGCCGCCCATTTTAAACTGAGATGAGGAGGAATTTCTTCTCTCGGAAGGTTGTAAATCTATGGAATTCTCTGCCCCAGAGAGCTGTGGAGGCTGGGTCTTTGAATATATTTAAGGCGGAGATAGACAGATTTTTGAGCAATAAGGGAATAAGGGGTTATGGGGAGCGGGCAGGGAAGTGGAGCTGAGTCCATGATCAGATCAGCCATGATCTCATTAAATGGCGGAGCAGGCTCGAGGGGCCAGGTGGCCTACTCCTGCTCCATTTTCTTATGTTATTATGTTCTTATAAATAATCCTTGGCAGCTGAAACAAGCTGCACACATGTGAAAGGTACATTTTTGATTCCCTTTGTCCTGGGAACAGAACAAAAGTCTGAAATCAAGTAACCTAAGAAAATAAGAACATAGGCCCCTCGAGCCTGCTCCGCCATTCAATAAGATCATGACTGATTATTGACCTCAACTCCACATTCCTGCCCAATCTTCATGTCCCATGATTCTCCTAGACTCCAAAAATCTAGCGATCTCTGTCTTGAATATAGTCAATGACTGAGCCTCCACAGCCCTCTGGGGTAGAGAATTCCAAAGATTCACCACCCTCTGAGTGAAGAAATTCCTCCTCATCTCTGTCTTAAATGATTTACCCCTTATTCTGAGACTGTGCTCCCGAGTTCTAGAAACTCCAGCCAGGGGAAACATCCTTCCTGCATTTACCCTGTCAATCACCTCTCATTGGTCGAAACTCCAAAGAGTAGAGGCCCTGGTTAATGCGGTGGGGAGAGGTCCCATGGAGTGTCTCGGGGGAAGCTCCACGCCCAGGCACAGATCTATCTCGGCTCACATTTCTCAACGAGCCAATTCTTCTTGCATCACTGTAGTGGGGCTGGACCTGGGGAGCTGTCTGCTAATTCCTATGGCCCATGTGTAAGAGTCATAGTACACATGCTGTCATTGGAATTCATTCAATGTGTTTTCTGTTATTTTTGTACTTGAGGAGAGACAAAGTTAAAGGTTGTGTAGAAACAGTATGAGCTGTTCCTCTTCCTGCTGATCTGTTGGTGTAAACACCACACGATTAGATACTTTGGTCTAGAAATTGTGCATCGTCCCGTTTGGGGCAATAACGTTTCAGGGAACGCAAAGTTATCGCCAGGTGCTAAAGATGTGATTCTGCCGGGAACTTCCGCGTTAGCGCTCCGAGGGAAGTGGAGCTAAATCAAGCGCTAACTACTTCCCTCAGAGCGCCGAAGGGAGTGAGAGGGGCGGGAGCGGCAGACCGCTGGTCGGGGCAGCACTGCCGGATTCATAGGCTCCTCCCCTCCCTTAAAGGGAAGAGCCAATGATGGTTTGAATAAATCTTCATGCTGGCTGTGTTGGGCCACGACAACGTGTACAGCAGCACGAAGTATCCGAGAGAGGGCCGGGCTGAGCAATCGCGGGGGCAAAAGAAATCAGGAGGCACCAGGCTGACGCGAGGAATAATGTTTGCCCTACCTGGCCGCCACTGCCTTTAAATATCGGTCGCCGCGCGGCCGGCCGAGGTGACCACGCAGCTGCCGTTGTTGACGCCCGGCGATGCCGCAGGGGGCGGGGCCGAATATCACACCCCGGGCGGTAACGGGGCGCTGCGCACTGGATGGCGTCACGATCTACAGGGTGCAAGAGAGCGAGGCGGTTGAGTGTTAGCGCCAGAGCAAAACCGCCAAAAAAGTTCACGGGTGTCGGTGATTTTACCACTCCCGGTCGGTAACCCCTAGCACCCCGTTACCGCCTCCCCCCCCCCCCCCCCGCGGGCACTAACGGGAGCCGCAAACCAGGCCCATTTCACCCGCTTTGGGTGTAAAGACACACCTCGGTCTGTGGGAAGCATGGGCCCAATTTACAGAGTGGCCCTTGACACTGTGAATGGGAAATATCGCAGTAAATCTTCAGTTGTAACATACACCCTTTGTTGACGTTTCCCCCCAGAATCCTGAAAGGATCTGAGATACAGTCGCTAACCAGAGTGCTTGTTTGGGACAGGAATGCTTGAACAGCGTCCTCAGCCTCTTCACATTTAAATGCATTGAGTAAAACCAAATTAAACCGTCTGAAACACATTGCTCGCTGACCCCACGAGTTTAAGTAAACATGTGTGTGTTTGCATAAGAATGATAAAAGCGGAACTATCCGATTCCTGAACTGACTCTCATTCGCTCTCTTTCCAAAGACAGAAGATTGTACGGGCAGATAACATGGAGCTCGATGTGGTTGGTGAAGATGTGAGCAATGCGTGCTCCGAGAGGAGAGAGGCAGAAAGGGAACGCAAGTTCAGCAAGCCAGGTAGACCATTACACACAGCCCCAGGATTACATTCAATTCAAAGTCTCTCGCTAAATAATTGATATCTGAATGTAAACCTTCAGATCAACTAACAACTGACAGCAGGTCATTTTCTGATTGGCTGGGAAACGTTTCTGCCAGATAATCCCACTGGTTCTTCCAGAGACCAGACTGTACAGTTAAACAGTGAATAAAGCAATGGGGTTAGAACCCCCCGTGACTGTCCCTTTAACTGATGGTGCTGTTAACACACAGTGAATAAAGCAGTGGGGTCAGAACTCCCCGTGACCATCCCTTTAACTGATGGTGTTGTTAACACACAGTGAATAAAGCAGTGGGGTCAGAACTCCCCGTGACCGTCCCTTTAACTGATGGTGTTGTTAACACACAGTGAATAAAGCAGTGGGGTCAGAACCCCCTGTGACCGTCCCTTTAACTGATGGTGTTCACACACAGTGAATAAAGCAGTGGGGTCAGAACCTCCTGTGACCGTCCCTTTAACTGATGGCGCTGTTAACACACAGTGAATAAAGCAGTGGGGTCAGAAGATCTTGCAGAAGATTTTAATTTAATTTTGTCTCCATTTTAGATCCATCACACTGTTTGCTTTTGAACTGAAACAATGGGAGGTGGGCAGAGGCAGTGGGCAGAGGGCGATGGGTATCGGAGGGAGCGGTGAAGGGTAGGGTGGTGGGTGAGTGGTGGAGGGCAGGGTGAGGAGGGCAGAGGGCAAAATGTCATGGATGGAGGGCAGAGGGCAGATGCAAAATACCCCCTAAATCTCCTGAGATCACACACAGATCCAAGAGGTGTGGCTTTTGCTGGGCAATGGTCCCAATCACACACTCTGATACCAAGTGCCATTCTTCCTGTGCGAGCTTGGACAGTGAGTATTGGCCGGGATATTCGACTGTGGGAGCCTGGCCCTGTGGTCCCAGGGAAGCCTAATCCTATGTAAATCCATGCTAGACTGTGATCAGAAGCAGAAATCTTGGTCAATTCCTGCTGTCTCCAGCTGAGAGTCTCTGAGGCAATTTTGACAACTGCTTAACTTTGGAAATCTCTGAACAGCCAGGGAGCCTGGTGGGACATTGCGAGTCTGTGCAGCTCGGTACCGTGCTGAGGGCTGAAGCAGGGGCACTGCTTTCATGTTTCATGGTTGATGATGTAAGTCAACATGAAATGCAACATTGCAGCATCATCACATTGTGAATTACACACAGCTCACCTCTCAGCACAGACCGAAAGGGTTTCCGAAACACCTTTTCCTCAGGTGTTGCCCCTTTTAATCATTGCATTAGAAACATACGAACAACGACGGACAGGTAAAGACCACCTGGTCCATCCAGCCTGTCCCGTACAATTGCACTTGGTGTCTGACAACATATAATCTCCACCCCACCCCAAACCATGTGATCTCCGGGGAGAGGCAAAAAAGCAGGTAAAAAAACCCCAGGTCAATTTGAGGGAAAAAAAATCTTACAATCCTGTCAGACCCAACTAGGCGATCGCAGCTAGTCCAGGAGATCACGCTGGCTCTGAATTCACAGCAACACCTACCTTTTGTATGAGGTCATCTCCGCCCCACCCAGAAACAGGTCCTCCTCTCACTTGAAAGAATTCAGTGAATCAGTGCCCACCGCACGAGTCTAGAGCCTGTTCTCTGGGAAAGGACCACCTCCTGACACCTAACCTAGACCTGGCCCTAATTTTCATTTACCTTTTGCAGAACATGCTGGCCATACGTCAGAGCCTGTCCGAGGAAAGTATCGTATTGTCTACCTCCTCCTGGGACTCGCCCTCCTGCTCTCGGCAGCAATTCTCATGGCTGGAGCTGTTGTGTGTAAGTCTGGGAACAGTTAATATTGTAAACTATGTAATGTATTGGCCCAGATTCTCTGGAGTGGGGCATCTCGCTAGTTAGAATTTATCCTGCCCCCTTCAGCTCGAATATGTTTTGCGCCGTAACTTGCTGGAAGTTCAATCTCAGTGCAGCACGGCGACGGCAATGGGGCATCTAGGACCTTAGTGAAGGGCGGGACCAACAGTCTAACTCCGCAACCAATGGGATTGAAGGATTGAGAAATGAACTAGGAATGTCTGAGAAAGGGAGCGAATTAGAGACAAAACAGGCACAGAAAGATAAATGGAGAGAGGGAAAGAAAGGCTGGATTAAGAGAGAGAGAAAATAGAGACAGAAAGTAAAAGTAAGAAAAACATTTTTTGTTCATTTATATTTTTAATTTTATAAACCTCTAAGTGCAGGAATGAGACTCAACAGTTTGAATTGTTCTGGGCCAGAAAAAAAAGGTCCTGGTGATGTTAAGTACCAGGCCTAGCTTTCTGCGGCGAGATTAATGGGCAATTAATGTGTAAATGCAGCAATTTCCTGAAACTCACAGGGAGATTGAGGGCGATATGCCGTTTTCGTGAGGCTGATGACGGATTGGCGCAAATCACCACACTAACTCACAGGAGTATCTCTTTCTCCCCACATGATGCTGAGCGATTGACACGTAAATAAGGGCGAGCGCGTTAAACACACCGATATTTTGGCAGTAAATTCCGAGCCATTATTGTGATTTTCAGTCCTCCTGAAGTCAACAGAGAGAGAGAGACTCTGGCCTATAATTCGGGTGTGTAGGACCAGCCGTTAAGGCCTGTTTTGAAGAGAAAATGGCGGCCAATTCATTTCCGCACGCTTCCGGTGGGTCCCGCGGCGCTCACCATTTTCAACAGGTAGACATCGCTCTCGATGCCTGCGCTCGCTGCAGATATTTAGTCGGCAGATCGTGACGTCAGTGAGTGTGCAACGCTCACTTGACGCCTAATTTGCCGTTTTCACAGGTTGCCACTCCACTTACCAGCCTGTGTTAATCACAACCAGATGACCAAGCCTTCAGTACAGGAAGGAACTTCCAGCAGTGCTATACAAGGGCATCATCCTCAACTTGCAGCTGACATGGGTTCTCAGTTTGACTGGCTCTGCGTAATTTTCTGTTACTCTTGCAGCTTTCTAAACTTCTTTGACGGTTATAAGGTCACAGGGATTGTTGTTGCAAGTGGAGAAAGCCTTCATTCTTATTTAAAGGATTCTGCTCACAACACTTTCTCAGAGTCACGGGGGCACTACTGGCAGGCCTCTAGCACTCCATTATCTTAAAGAGAGGGAGCGGAGACAGCGAGGAGGACAAAATAGTGTGCGCAGAGGGAGGAGGAGGGCTGAGGTCACTCAACAGGAGGCCTTACCCACCTAGGGTCTTCCGACATCACTTCTCTTACCTCCATTTAAGCGAGGAGCAGTGTAATAGGAGGCTCCGCTTCACCAACGAGGTGGTCACAGGACTCTGCCACCTCCTGCAACCAGACCTGCAGCCTGAGAGCAGGCGACCACCACTCTCCCAGGGCAGTCAAGGTCACCTTGGCCCTCAATTCCTTCGCCAGCAGATCCTTCCAGTCCAGATGATGAGATATAGCAAACATCTCGCAGTTTGCCATCTACCGCTGCATCTGGGAGGTCACAGAGGCACAGTACGCCAGGAGCAGAGAGAAGCAGGACGAGCGTGCATGTAGATTTGGTGGGATATCGCGATTCCCCGTGGTGCAGGGGCCATTGACTGCACCCACGGGCACCGCAGACCAATCCTGAAATGTTCTGTAACTGCAAAGGCTACCACTCACTTAATGTGCAGTTGGTGTGTGACCATGCCCAACACATCGTGATGGTGAATGCCCAGTATCCTGACAGTAGCCATGATGGCTTCATCCTACGCCAGTCCGGTGTGGCAGCAATCTTCCAGTCACTATGTCAACCCCGATGATGGCTGCTTGGAGACAAGAGCTATCCACTCTGCACCGGGCTGATGACGCCCCTCTGCAACCCCACATCCCTACCCAGCACTCGTATCATGACAGCCATGCTTCCACCAGGAACGGCATCGAGCAGACCATCAGAGTGCTCAAGCAACGGTTCCGCTGCCTTAACCACTCGGGAGGCGCCCTCCGGTACACGGCTGTCCACTGTGGGCCCCAGTTTGTGGTGGTCTGCTGCATCCTCCATAAATTGGTCATCATGAGGGCGCAGCCTTTGCCACCAGGGATTGCGGGGCCACCTCAGGATCAGGAGAAGGGAGAGGAAGAGGACGAGGAGGAAAGGAGGAGGCAGGCAGCAGATCCCTGTTCCGGGCGGGCTGTCCTTGAACCCCTCATCAGACTCCGATTCCAGATTACCGTTGCTCATCACGTTCCCATCATACCATCCCTCTGTCACGGATAATCACAGCACCAGCCGGTGCACAAAGCTGAAGTGAGAACCACCACCACACAAACATTCCAAACAAAGTTAATAAATGTTATCACACTACAATCAACATTACAATATGAACTAATCACCCTTGTGCAATCCCTTTGTGTCTGTCATTCATAAGAACATAAGAAATAGGAACAGGAGTCGGCCATTTGGTCCCTCGAGCCTGCTCCACCATTCAATAAGAACATGGCTGATCTGATCTCGGCGTCAACTCCACTTCCCTGCCCTGCCCACTCCCCATAACTCTCTCAACTTGCTTAATACTTTCTAGAATGTTCTATTTCTTATTCCACAATCATCTCATTTTTCAGCCAAATACAACAGTCTGGGCTATAAATTTGCTTCATGACATGAACACTGCCCACTTTGTAATTGCCAAACATGTCAGAGTCCCATCATGCAACATTCCCTTGTCCCAGAAAAGAAAACCAATGATCTGTACAAGATTGACAAAATGCTCTAGAAAGCCAATTGTCAATCTTTGAAAGGTGAAACGACTCAAGATGGAAGTGTCAGTCAGGGTCAATATTCAAACCATGCATCAATGGTTCTCCAGTGATCTCAATAGGTTTTTATATCTGGTGCTTCTGTAGGTTGGATTGCAGGAGTGTCTTTTCTTACTCTAGTGTTCCTACGCAGTGCTTCCCAGTGATTGCAAAGTTGGTGGAAGGTTACGGAGCTTCCATGGGGGAGATTTTGGATGGCCTTGCAGGATGACCTCAACCAGCTCTGGATCGAGCTTCACTACACCCCCCACAACCTTACCATTGCTGCAACACTCACACCCACATCTCACACCTTGCATGCACTGACAACTATTCACCTATGACAGGCAGCTCATCCAAACACACTGCACCACACACACACACACTTCCCTTTCTCCTGCAAGCCAAGCCGCTATACAGACCCGCAGCCCCCTGAAGGAAGATGTGCTCGACATCTTTGGAGGGTGGCAGCAGTCTGGCTAATAGGCAGCGGCAAGGGCAATGATGCGTGAACTGGCCCTCCAGGGAGCTGGCCCTGGGCTGCCCTTTCCCCCTGGCCTTGCTGCAGCCCATTCACGCCCGGAGCCTCTCCATGGGCAGATCCTGCCTCCATATTTCCCTCTACATTCCTCCCCGTGCCAATTTCTGAGCCGGTGTCTGTGAGTGTCAGTGTTTTCTTCTTCTCCATTCTCCTCCATCACTTCGGGGACAGGCTGGCCTCCTGGCAGTTCTTGGGTCTCTGAAAGGAGAAAGGCACATGGGTTGGGTTGTGTTCAGGGGAGGCAGGGAAAGCAAGATATCCATGCAGACATCATCAGCAGCTTGTAACCTAGAAGAGATTGTGGGATGAGGGGCACGTGCGATGTGAGAAGAAGGATTGGGTAATTAGCATAACCGCCCGTTGCCATGGCTTGGTCATTGCCCCTCCAATGATGTCGAATGCATCTTCTTCCAGGGGCCTGCGGGTCTGTATAGCGGCTTGGCCTGCAGGAGAAAGGGAAGTGTGTGTGAGTGTGGTGCAGTGTGTTTGGGTGAGCTGCCTGTCATAGTTAAAGAGCTGTCAGTGCATGCAAGGTGTGAGATGTGGATGTGAGTGTTGCAGCAATGGTAAGGTTGTGGGGGTGCAGTGAAGCTCTGATCGTGAGTCGTGATAGGTAGAGGTTGTTGGTCGGTGAGTGATGGGGGTGTGTTGGGGGAGGATAGACACATCAATGTTAGCGTTTTCGATCAGGCCAACATCCCCAACATCGAAGCACTGACCACACTCGACCAGCTCCGTTGGGCGGGCCACATTGTTCACATGCCCGACACAAGCCTCCCAAAGCAAGCGCTCTACTCGGAACTCCTACAATGGCAAGCGAGGTCCAGCTGGGCAGAGGAAACATTTCAAGGACGCCCTCAAAGCCTCTTTGATAAAGTGCAACATCCCCACCGACACCTGGGTGTCCCTGGCCAAAGACCACCCTAAGTGGAGGAAGAGCATCCGGGAGGGTGCTGAGCACCTCGAGTCTCGTCACCGAGAGCATGCAGAAAACAAGCGCAGGCAGCAGTGCGGCAAACCAATCCCACCCACCCTTTCCTTCAACCACTACTGGGACAGAGACTATAATTCCCGTATTGGACTGTTCAGTCACCTTAAAACTCAATTTTAGAGTGAAAGCAAGTCTTCCTCGATTTCGAGGGATTGCCTATGATGATGATGATGATGTAGCCAAATTTGCTGACAAAACAAAGATGTGAGGAGGACACAAAGAATCTGCAAAGGGATATAGACAGGCTAAGTGAGTGGGCAAACATTTGGCAGATGGAGTATAATGTGAAACAATGTGAGGTTATCCACTTCTGTAGAAAAAATATTATTTAAATGGAGACTACAGAATGCTGTGGTACAGAGGGATCTGGGGGTTCTCGTACATGAAACACAAAAGTGAGTAAGCAGGTACAGCAAGTAATCAGGAAGGCAAATGGAATGTTGACCTTTATTGCAAGGGGGATAGAGTATAAAAGTAAGAAAGTCTTACTACAACTGTACAGGATATTGGTGAGGTACTCCACACCTGGAATACTGCATACAGTTTTGGTCTCCGTATTTAAGGAAGGATATACTTGCATTGGAGGCAGTTCAGAGAAGGTTCACTCGGTTGATTCCTCAGATGAAGGGGTTGTCTTATGAGGATAGGTTGAGCAGGTTGGGCCTATACTCATTGGAGTTTAGAAGAATGAGAGGTGATCTTATCAAAACATATAAGATACTGAGGGGGCTTGACAGGGTAAATGTAGAGAGGATGTTTCCCCTCGTGGGGGAATCTAGAACTAGGGGGCATAGTTTAAGAATAAGGGATCGCCCATTTAAAATGGAAATGAGGAGGAATTTCTTCTCTCATAGGGTCGTGAATCTATGGAATTCTCTGCCACAGAGATCAGTGGAGGCTGGGTTATTGAATATATTTAAGGCGGAGATAGACAGATTTTAGAATGATAATGGAGTAAAGGGTTATGGGGAACAAGCAGGAAAGTGGAGTTGAGTCCATGATCAGATCGTACTGAATGGCGGAGCAGGCTCGAAGGGCCAAATGGCTGACTCCTGCTCCTATTTCTTATGTTCTTATGCAACTTTTGGGTAATTTGTGGCATTACACCGCTTGAGGAAATTACATTAAAGTATATTGTGTATATTGCAGGAGATCTGCTGCATGAATTCTCCACCGTTTCCGGCTCGATCTGCTGTTTAAATGTTTGGTGGCATAGAGTTTGCACCATGAGCTCAGTCTGCTGCGTCCTGCACCTCCCCTTATCTTCCCCTCCCCCTCCCCCTCCTCCCCTCTCCACCTTCCCCTCCTCCCGTCCTCTCCCCCTCCCCTCCTCCCCTCTCCTCACCTTCCACTCCTTCTCCCCTTCTCTTCCCCTCCCCCTCCCCTCCCTCCCCTACCCATCCCCTCCCCCTCCCCTCTCCCTCCCCTTGGTTAAAGCCATGCGGGCGGGCAAATCAAATATTAGTAGCCCCTTACACCCTCCGATTCCGCTGCTGCCACACCGCGGCACAATGTAACCCCATCCTTGGAGCCGCCCTGAGCTGGCAGAGTCCTCAGAGCAGGGCCCGAGGCCTGAGAGGGGGAGAAAGGGAGGGAGAGGGGTATGGAGAGGCTGGGGAGGAGAGAGGGGAGTGGGAGTGAGAGAGTGAGGAGTGGGAAAGGAGGTAAGGGATGAGGGGAGGGGAGTGTGATGGAGAGGGCAGGGGTAGGGGAGGGGAGGGGAGAGAGGATGGAAGGGGAGAGGGATGGGAGAGTAGGGGAGGTGTAAGGAGAGTGTGAGGGGTAAGGAAGACAGAGGAGGGGGATGGCGAGGGGAAACATAGGGCAAGGTGGAGGGGAGAAGAGTGTAAGGGGAGGGGAGGGGGTTGACGGGAGGGGAGGAGGGGAAGTGGGAGGAGTTGGAGTCGGGCAGGGTTTGGCTGGGATGAGTTCTAACGCTTTTCTTCCATTTCAGTTACACAGATGTTCGGTGAAATCAGGAGCTCACAGATGGAACTGTCCCAGATGCAGAGCAACAGTAAGTGTCAAACGCCAGTCAGAAGATCTTGGTGTCTCCAATTGCAGAGGGTCTCATTATTCGGAGGGTGCGAGAGTCAATCTGTGATAATGCTCTGCTTGGTGCAGCGTTGGGTGAGACAGGGGAGCAGGCTGGTCACCACCAATGTGCCTGGTAATGGAGAGGCGTGAGCGGAGGCCACAAACAGGCCTATAAAGGAGAGGCGGAGGTCGATAGCCTGCTCGGGGGTTCGGGAGCTCCAGAGGTGCTGCTTCCGATACTCACTCTGGGCAAAATATAAAAACGTGCGGAGGGTAAAAAGGCCCTTCTGTCAAACAGAAACCTTGGTTCTGCTCAATCTGGGAAATGGTCCAACAATTTAATAATCAGAGCAGCTTCAAAACAAAGCATGAAACACAAAAGGATAGTATGCAGGTACAGCAAATGATCATGAAGGCCAATGGAATCTTGGTCTTTGTTGTAAAGAGGATGGAGTATAAAAGCAGGGAAGTCTTACTACAGTTATACAGGGTATTGGTGAGGTCATACCTGGAATATTGCATGCAGTTTTGGTTTCCATATTTACGAAAGGATAAACTTGCTTTGGAGGCAGTTCAGAGAAGATTCACTAGGTTGATTCCAGGGATGAGGGGGTTGACTTATGAGGAAAGGTTGAGGAGGTTGGGCCTCTACTCATTGGAATTCAGAAGAATGAGAGGTGATCTTATCGAAGCGTATAAGATTATGAGGGGGCTTGACAAGGTGGATGCAGAGAGGATGTTTCCACTGATGGGGGAGACTAGAACTAGGGGGCACGATCTTAGAATAAGGGGCCGTCCATTTAAAACTGAGATGAGGAGGAATTTCTTCTCTCAGAGGGTTGTAAATCTGTGGAATTCGTTGCCTCAGAGAGCTGTGGAAGCTGGGACATTGAATAAATTTAAGACAGAAATAGACAGTTTCTTAACCGATAAGGGGTTATGGGGAGCGGGCAGGGAAGTGGAGCTGAGTCCATGATTGGATCAGCCATGATTTTATTGAATGGTGGAGTAGGCTCGATGGGCTGTATGGCCTACTCCTGCTCCTATTTCTTATGTTCTTATGTTCTTATGTTCTTATTAAAATGTAGTAAAAATCACATCAGATATATGATTCACCGCAGTAACAGAACAGTCGATTAGTATTTATCTTGCATAATTAACCAGTAGTTAGAGTTGTTCCAGCTGGTGCTGTATTTCAGCAATGACCCATTCACAGTTCACATCTTGCAATTACACAGCGCCTTCAACATGGAAAAACATCCCAGGCTTCTTCGCATAATCCGTCAAAAATGGATGCTGAGACAAAGAGCGAGGTATTAGGAGCGGCATCCGTGAGTCATTTGGTGGGTCCCAAAGGAGCAGAGGGAGGTGGAGAGGCAGTGTGGGCTCGGGAGAGAATCCCAGAGCCAGGGTCTGAGGCAGCTGCAATACTGGGGCGATTGGTGGGGTGCACCAGGCCAGGGTCAGGGGTACGGAGAGTTCGAGGGGGACTGGAGGAGGTTACAGAGATTGGGAGGGGTGAGGCCACGGAGGGCTTTAAACATGAGGATGAGAATTTTAAACGGGAGGGATTGAGAAAATGGGAGCCAGGGCAGGTCGGCAAGGGCACGGGTGATGGGAGAGTTGGCCTTAGTGCGGGATGGGATACGGGAGGCAGGGTTCTGGACCAGCTGCAGTTTAGGGAGGGTGGAGGATGGGAGGCCGACAGGAGAGAGTTCGAATAGTCAAATCTGGAGGTGATGAAGGCATGGATGAGGGATTCAGTGGCAGATGGGCTGAGGCAAAGGCAGAGTCGGGTGATATTATGCAGGTGGAAGAAAGCGGACTTTGTGATGGAGAGAATATAGGGTCTGTTGTGTATGGAGAAAGAGTCAGACTGAACACTGTGAGCTCAAAGTAAAATGTGACCGTAGTCTTTTATTGCAGGTCTCCAGAGTGCCTCTCCAACCTGTGAAGCCTCCTTAAATACCTGTGCTCCCAAAGGATTATGGGATCCCTTGGGACTCTAGGGGATGAGCCCTCTGGTGGCTGTACAGAGTAAATACAAGTCCACCTATAAAACAACACACCCTCCGCAAAGTAAATAGTGTAACTATTTACAATGTCAGTCGCTCTGGGGCCCTTCTTGCCCTGGTTGATCGTCTCGGTGTGAAAGCTGGTGTTGTTGAATCATTTGTTGGGCCCTTGCTAGGCTGCTGTGCAGCTGGCCTTGCTGGTCTGCCTGGTGTGTTGGGCCCTGCTGGGCTGCTGTGGATGATGGGTTCTGCTTCGTGGTCAACCGTGGTGTCGGTTGCCACTGGTGTGTAGGTTGGGGGATCAAAAAAGGTAGGGTCCAAGGTGGGTTGCTCAGGATAGTCCGTGAATCTGAGTTTGATTTGGTCCAAGTGTTTCCAGTGAATGAGTCCATTTGAAAGTTTGACCAGAAACATCCTGCTCCCCTCTTTGGCCACAACACTGCCGGGAAGCCACTTGGGACATTGTCCATAATTTAATACAAATACAGGATCATTGACGTCAATCTCGCGTGACACACTTGCGCTATCATAGTATGCACTTTGTTGAAGCCGCCTGCTCTCTACCTATTCATGGAGATCAGGGTGAACTAACGAGAGCCTTGTCTTAAGTGCTCTTTTCATGAGCAGTTCAGCAGGTGGAATCCCAGTGAGTGAGTGGGGTCTCGTGCGATAGCTAAGCAGGACTCGGGATAGGCGAGTCTGCAGTGAGCCTTCAGTTACCCTCTTCAAGCCTTGCTTGATGGTTTGCACTGCTCTCTCTGCCTGACCATTGGACGCTGGTTTAAACGGGGCAGATGTGACATGTTTGATCCCGTTATGGATCATGAATTCTTTGAACTCAGCACTGGTAAAACATGGCCTGTTGTCGCTCACCAGGACATTGGGTAGGCCGTGTGTGGCAAACATGGCCCGCAGACTTTCAGTGGTGGCAGCAGACGTGCTGGCCGACATTATTTCACATTCAATCCACTTGGAGTATGTGTCTACAACCACAAGGAACATTTTACCCAAGAACGGGCCTGCATAGTCGACGTGTACCCTGGACCACGATTTGGAGGGCCAAGACCATAAACTTAGCGGCGCCTCCCTGGGTACATTGCTTAACTGCGAGCATGTATTACATCTGTGAAAGCAGGATTCTAAGTCCGCATCGATACCGGGCCACCACACGTAGAATATGGCTATCGCTTTCATCATTACGATGCCTGAGTGGGTACTGTGGAGGTCATTGATGAAGGTGTCTCTGCCCTTCTTGGGGACCACTACTCGATTGACCCACAGAAGGCAGTCTGCCTGTATAGACATTTCATCTTTGCGCCACTGGAACGGCTTTATCTCTTCCTGCATCTCCACTGGGACACTGGACCAGCTCCCATGAAGCACACAGCTTTTGGCTAGGGATAATAAGGGGTCCTGGCTTGTCCAGGTTTTGATCTGCCGGGCAGTGACGGGTGATTGCTCACTCTCAAATGCTTCCATAACCATGGCTAGATCTGCGGGCTGTGCCATTTCCACCCCCGTGGTGGGCAATGGCAGCCTGAGAGCATTGGCACAGTTTTCTGTGCCTGGCCTGTGGCGGATGGCGTAGTTGTATGCGGACAACGTGAGCGCCCATCTCTGGATGCTGGCCGATACGTTGGTATTCATCCCTTTACTCTCGGAAAACAGGAATATAAATGGCTTATGGTCAGTTTCCAATTCGAATTTTAGTCCAAACAGGCACCGATGCATTTTCTTTACCTCATAGACACACGCTAACGCTTCTCTTTCAATCATGCTGTAGGCTCTCACGGCCTTAGACAGACTCCTGGATGCATAAGCAACCGGTTGCAGTTTCCCGAAATCATTAGCTTGTTGCAATATACAACCGACGCCATATGACGACACATCACATGCTCGTACCAAACGCTTACATGGATCATACAACACAAGCAATTTTGATGAGCATAACAATTTTCTTGCTTTTACAAAGGCATTTTCTTGGCTTTTGCCCCAAACCCATTCACCCCTTTTTCGTAGTAAGACATGCAGTGGTTCTAACAGTGTGCTGAGACCCGGTAAGAAGTTACCAAAGTAATTCAGGAGTCCCAGAAACGACTGCAGCTCCGTCATGTTCTGTGGCCTCAGTGCATTCTCGATTGCCTCTGTCTTTGTGTTGGTGGCCTGATGCCGTCTGCCGCAATCCTCCTTCCCAAGAACTCCACTTCAGGCACCAGGAAAATGCACTTCGAGTGTTTTAACCTGAGCCCCACGCGGTTGAGTCGACTAAGAACCTCCTCCAGGTTCTGTAGGTTATCGGCTGTGTTCCGACCTGTGACCAAGATGTCGTCCTGGAAGACCACGGTGTGCGGGACCTACTTCAGTAAACTTTCCATGTTTCTCTGGAATATTGCCGCTGCTGATCGGATTCCAAACGGGCAACTGTTATTAACAAAAATACCCTTGTGCGTGTTGATGCAGGTGAGGGCCTTCGATGATTCCTTCAGTTCCTGTGTCATGTAGGTTGAAGTCAGATCCAGCTTCATGAACGTCTTTCCTCCCGCCAGCATTGCAAAGAGGTCGTCGACCTTTGGTAGTAGGTATTGGTCCTGCAGGGAGAAATGATTAATAGTTACTTTGTAATCGCCACAGATTCTGACGGTGCCGTCTCCCTTGAGGACTGGGACGATAGGACTGGCCCACTTGCTGAACTTGATCGATGAAATGATGCCCTCTCTTTGCAGCCGATCTAGCTCGATCTCTACCCTTTCTCTCATCATGTACGGTACTGCTCTCGCCTTGTGATGGATGGGTCGTGCCCCCGGAATTAGGTGGATCTGCACTTTTGCTCCTTGGAATTTCCCGATGCCTGGTTTGAACAGTGAAGGAAATTTGTTTAAGACCTGGGCACACGAAGTTGTCAACAGCGGGCGATAGCGCTCGGACGTCATCCCATTTCCAGCGTATCTTTCCCAGCCAGCTCCTGCCGGGCAGCGTGGGACCATCGCCTGGTACCACCCAGAGTGATAGCTTGTGCACCGCTCCATCATAGACCTTTACAGTAGCACAGCCGATTACAGGAATCAGTTCTTTTGTGTAAGTTCTTAGTTTCGTGCGAACTGGAGTTAAGACTGGCCTTGAGGTCTTGTTGCACCACAACCTTTCGAAAGTCTTTTAGCCCATGATGGACTGGCTCGCACCCGTGTCCAGCTCCATTGACACCGGGAGTCCATTTAGTTCAACATTCAGCATTATCGGGGGACAATTTATGGTGAATGTGTGCACCCCATGTACCTCTGCCTCCTCTATCTGAATCTCTGGTTTGTCTTGATCCTCTGTGGATCTGTCCTCTGCAACATGGTGGTTTGCAGGTTTAACAGGCTTAGAAGCTCGCCTGCAAACTCGTTGGAGGTGTCCCATTGTTCCACAGCCCTTGCAAACGTACTCTTTGAATTGGCATGAATGAAAACGATGATCACCCCTGCAGCGCCAACAAGGTGTTAATGGCCTTGCATTCATCACCCTTGATGGTGGACTCTGAGTCATCTGCGGATGTGCAGCTGCAGGTATGTGTGACCTGCCCTATACGTTACGATTCGAAAACAACATCACTTTATTCACAGCACTTGTAGCAGCACTTGTGTGCTGAGAGATTTGCTTCGTATTGTCACTGATGGCAATGAACGCCTGGGCTATCGCTATGGCCTTACTCAAGATTGGGGTCTCTATAATCAAAAGTTTGTGAAGTATGGTTTCGTGGCCAATGCCAAGTATGAAAAAGTCTCTGAGCATGTGCTCCAAATGTTCTTCAAATTCGCAATGTCCTGCAAAGCGCCTTAGCTTGGTGACATAACTCGCCACTTCCTGGCCTTCAGACCTTCGGGTTCAAATGATCTCGGACCAGTGTGCACAAATCGTCGTACAATTTCTCCGTGGGCTTCGCTGGAGTGAGTAGATTCTTCATGAGGCCGTACGTTGGTGCCCCACAGACAGTGAGGAGATCGCCCTTCGTTTGGCAGCGCTCTCTTCCCCATCTAGCTCGTTGGCCACGACGTATTGGTCGAGTTGCTCCACAAAAGTTTCCCAATCATCTCCCTCCGAGAATTTCTCCAGGATGCCCACTGTTCTCTGCATCTTTGGGTTCGCTATCTGTATCTCGTCGTCAGTTGTAGTGTATGGAGAAAGAGTCAGACTGAACACTGTGAGCTCAAAATAAAGTGTGACCGTAGTCTTTTATTGCAGGTCTCCAGAGTCCTCTCCAACCTGTGAAACCTCCTTAAATACCTGTGCTCCCAAGGGATTATGGGATCCCTTGGGACTCCATGGGATGAACCCTCTGGTGATTGAACAGAGTAAATACAAGACCACAAATATAACAGGGTCGGAGCTAAGCTCAGGGTCAAACAGGACATAGAGCTTGTGAGCAATCTGGTTGAGTATCAGACAGAGGCGGGGGGGAACACATTGGCTTCAGTATTTCCAATGTTGAACTGGAGGAAATTGCAACTCATCTAAGACCGAATATCAGACAACAGCGAGGCAGAGGACGGGCCGAGGGCAGAGGTGGTGTGGCAGCGCTGGTAATTGTCAATGTGCATGTGGGAGCTGAGATAATCTTCTCTTTCACAAATTTCCCTGGTGCAGCTTTGGATCCCTGATCCCCAATCTCTGATCCCCGATCCCTGATCCCCGATCTCTGATCCCTGATCCCCGATTCCTGATCCCCGATCTCTGATCCTAGATCCCCGATCCCTGATCCCAGATCCCTGATCCCCGATCACTGCTCCCCGATCTCTGATCCCTGACCTCTGATCCCCGATCCCTGATCCCCGATCTCCGATCCCCGATCCCCGATTCCTGATCCCAGATCCCTGATCCCCGATCACTGCTCCCCGATCTCTGATCCCTGACCTCTGATCCCCGATCCCTGATCCCCGATCTCTGATCCCCGATTCCCGATTCCTGATCCCCGATCCCTGATCCCCGATCTCCGATCCCCGATCCCCGATCCCTGATCCCCTATCTCTGATCCCCGATTCCCGATTCCTGATCCCCGATCCCTGATCCCCGATCTCCGATCCCCGATTCCTGATCCCCGATCCCTGATCCCCGATCCCTGATCCCCGATCTCTGATCCCCGATCCCCGACTCCTGATCTCTGATCCCCGATCCCCGATCCCTGATCCCCGATCACTGCTCCCCGATCTCTGATCCCTGACCTCTGATCCCCGATCCCTGATCCCCGATCTCTGATCCCCGATTCCCGATTCCTGATCCCCGATCCCTGATCCCTGATCCCCGATCCCCGATCTCTGATCCCTGATCCCCGATCTCTGATCGCCGATTCCCGATCTCTGATCCCCGATTCCCGATCTCTGATCCCCGATCCCCGATCCCCGATCTCTGATCCCCGATTCCCGATCTCTGATCCCCAATTCCCGATCTCTGATCCCCGACCCCTGATCCCTGATCTCTGATCCCCGATCCCCAATCCCTGATCCCCGATCTCCGATTCCCGATCACTGCTCCCCGATCACTGATCCCCGATCCCCGATCTCTGATCCGCGATTCCTGATCCCCGATCTCTGATCCCCGATCCCAGATCTCTGATCCCCGATTCCCGATCTCTGATCCCCGATTCCCGATCTCTGATCCCCGACTCCTGATCCCTGATCTCTGATCCCCGATCCCCAATCTCTAATCCCCAATCTCTGATCCCCGATCCCTGATCTCTGATCCCTGATCTCTTATCCCCGATCCCCGATCCCTGATCCCCGATCCCTGACCTCTGATCCCCGATCCCTGATCCCCGATTCCTGATCCCCGATCTCTGATCCCTGATCCTGATCCCCGATCCCTGATCCCCGATCTCTGATCTCTGATCCCCGATCCCCAATCTCTGATCTCTGATCCCTGATCCCTGATCCTGATCCCCGATCCCTGATCACCGATCCCTGATCCCCGATCTCTGATCCCCGATCCCCGATTCCCGATCTCTGATCTCTGATCCCTGATTCCCGTCCCCGATCCAAGATCCCTGATTCCCGTCCCCGATCCAAGATCACCGATCCCCGATCCCACCTCATTCCCGCAGGCAGTTTGGTTAAAATCGAACCCATTGTTTTGCAGCTAGACTGAAAATTCCTGCGATAACCAAATATCGGGGTTAGCGCTGACCCCACAATCTGATGGTACAGGGGGAGCACCTTGGGAAAGCACATAGTGTTCCTGAGAAACATTTCTGAAACTCTCCTGGAGTGCTGGGCCTCCCCCACCATCCGAGTGAACACAGAACTCCAGGAACCTTACACCATTCACATCCCAGCTGTAGTGTAAGGCAGACAGTGACCTTATTCACACCAATCACACGAGCTATGAGCACGATCACCTGCTCAATCCACACAACCTCCTTTCAACACTCACTGGGCGGGCCCCAGCTGGATGATTGAGTGCAATTCTGGACACTGCACTTTAGGGAGGTTGTCAAGGTCTTGGAGAGGGTGCAGATGGAATGATGACAAACTTCAATAACGTGGAGAGACTGGAGAAGCTTGGATTGTTCTCCTTAGAACAGAGAAGCTTAAGAGGAGATTTAAAAGCATGAGTTGTTATGATCTGGAACGCGCTGCCGGAAAGGGTGGAGGAAGCAGATTTCAAAATGATATTGGCTATATACATCAAAGTAAATATTTGCCGGACGATGGGGAAAGAGCGAGGCAGTGGGACTAATTGGCCAGCTTTTTCAAAGAGCCAGCACGGGCATGATGGTCTGAATGGCCTACCCCTGTGCAGGATCATGCTGTACTACTCTGAAGACCCACCCCATGGAGGGTTTCATTGTCTATAGTAGAGACAAAGAGGACACTTCCTGATGTCCCAGCAGGGTGGTGAGCCACACTGGGCAGGGAGCTCCGAGATTTGATCTGGATCGAGCCGATCTGAGCTGAGATTACAATAGAGGTCCGGCCAGCTGTTTCTGGGTTCAGGGTTCAGAAGGCGAAGTTCAGGCTGCCCATTGATTGCCCTGCCAACACCAGTTGCCTAGTCCCACGTGTCAGAAATGGCCATTAATGTGAAATATTGGAGGACAATGGACTCCCATCGAACTGTAACCCAGGGCATCGCCCTCGACCAGCAACAGCAAGACTGCTGAGGCTGCAAACCTGACCTCAAAACAGGAACTCGCAGCAGCTCAGGCAGCTCTGGGGAGGGAGGAAGGGCGGATTAACATCCAGATCATTGACCCTTGTCACAACCCTTCATCACATCGTCGCCAGACAAAGCCCTGCTCCTGCCACAGGCTGCTCGACTTGCTGCCCATTCACTGCTTCCTGTCTTTATTTCATTGAATCTGTCCTGTCTCTGTCCCCACTCACGTGGGGCCGGGGCTCCATCTGCACGTTCCACAAGTGTTGCCCCTTTGTGTAATGATGGGGAATTAAAGAGCATACAGTACACACCCCCATAACCCCCACCCTTCACACCCATACCCCCCATACACCCCCACACACTCATAACCCCCGTATCCACACACCCCCTCACCCTGTACCCCCGTACCCCCTATACACCCCCACACACTCCGTAACCCCCGTATCCCCACACCCCCTCACCCTGTACCCCCGTACCCCCCATACACCCCCACACACTCCGTGACCCCCGTATCCCCACACCCCATCGCCCTGTACCCTCATACTCCTCATACACCCCCACACACTCCGTAACCCCCGTATCCCCACATCCCCTCACCCTGTACCCCGTACCCCCCATACACCCCCAAACACTCCGTAACCCCCGTATCCCCACACCCCCTCACCCTGTACCCCCGTACCCCCCATACACCCCCACACACTCCGTGACCCCCGTATCCCCACACCCCATCGCCCTGTACCCCCATACCCCCCATACACCCCCACACACTCCGTAACCCCCGTATCCCCACATCCCCTCACCCTGTACCCCCGTACCCCCCATACACCCCCACACACTCCGTAACCCCCGAATCCACACACCCCCTCACCCTGTACCCCCGTACCCCCCATACACCCACACACACTCCGTAACCCCCGTATCCCCACACCCCCTCACCCTGTACCCCCGTACCCCCCATACACCCCCACACACTCCGTGACCCCCGTATCCCCACACCCCCTCACCCTGTACCCCCGTACCCCCCATACACCCCCACACACTCCGTGACCCCCGTATCCCCACACCCCATCACCCTGTACCCCCGTACCCCCCATACACCCCAAACACTCCATAACCCCCATATCCCCACACCCCCTCACCCTGTACCCCCGTATCCCCCATACACCCCCACACACTCCGTAACCCCCATATCCCCACACCCCCTCACCCTGTACCCCCGTACCCCCCATACACCCCCACACACTCCGTAACCCCCGTATCCCCACACCCGCCACATCCACCAAACCCCCCACCCTGTACTCCCGTACCCCCCATACACCCCTGCACACTCCGTAACCCCCGTATCCCCACACCCGCCACATCCACCAAACCCCTCACCCTGTACCCCCGTACCCCCCATAGACCCCTACCCACTCCGTAACCCTCGTATCCCCACACCCGCCACATCCACAAAACCCCTCACCCTGTACCCCCGTACCCCCCATACACCCCCACACACTCCGTAACCCCCGCACCCCCACACCCGCCACACCCACCAAACCCCTCACCCTGTACCCCCATACCCCCCATACACCCCGTACTCCCATAACCCCCACACACACCCCTTCACCCCCATAACTCCACACACCCCCACACACCCCATACCCTCACCCCCCCATACTGCAAAGCCCCGACCCCTCACCCTGTAACCCCGTACCCTCCACACACCCCATACCCCCCGTAACCCCCCACACCCCATAACCCCCACCCCTCACCCCCATACCCTCACACACCCCCATACACCCCTTACCCCCATAGCCCCCCACACACCCCATAACCACCCACCCCACCCCCTCACCCTGTACCCCCACACCCCCACACACCCCTTACCCTTCGAAACCCCCACTCCTCACCCTCCATACTCCCCCACACACCCCGTAACTCCCCCCACCCCTCACCCTGTACCCCCACACCTCCCACACACTCCGTAGCCCCGTAACCCCCACCCCTCACCCTCTATACTCCCACACACCCCTTAACCCCCACCCCATCACCCCCTGTACCCCCAGCCCCCACCCACACACCCCGTATCCCCACCACCCTCACATACCCAGTACCCCCCGTAACCCCCACCTCTCACCCTACACCCCCCCATACACACCGTAACCCCCATCCCTCGCCCCCATACTCCCATACCCCACAATCCCTGTACCCCACACTCCCCCTGTACCCCCCACATCCCTATACCCTCCACACCACCCACACACCCCCACCCCGCTATACCCCCCCCCCCCCCACAATCACCGGCTGCTGTCGGTCCCAATGGCCCCCTAACAAGGGGTGACTATCCGTCCTGTGCTGAGGCTGACACTAATGATCACACTGATCCAGGGCGAACAGGACACAAAACGATTTATTGCATCACTATATCTCCAACAAATGCCATGCTAACTAAAGTGCAGCAGCGTGTGATCTTGTGTCAGATGGTGAACGGAAGTCTAATTTTGTACCAAAATCTCCCTCTGGTATCGTGCCAAATGTTCAGTGACCTGTGGTGTACAATTACACAACAATACAGGACGAGGGAAATCATGTGCTCCTCGGGATGAGAGCAAAAACCTTGCCTCCACTTTTCCATTATACTGAGGCCCCAGTGACCCAGCCTGGTGGCTTGGCTGGATGTGATAGAAACATAGAAACATAGAAAATAGATGCAGGAGTAGGCCATTCGGCCCTTCTAGCCTGCACCGCCATTCAATGAGTTCATGGCTGAACATTCAACTTCAGTACCCCATTCCTGCTTTCTCGCCATACCCCTTGATCCCCCTAGTAGTAAGGACCTCATCTAACTCCTTTTTGAATATATTTAGTGAATTGGCCTCAACAACTTTCTGTGGTAGAGAATTCCACAGGTTCACCACTCTCTGGGTGAAGAAGTTCCTCCGCATCTCGGTCCTAAATGGCTTACCCCTTATCCTTAGACTGTGACCTCTGGTTCTGGACTTCCCCAACATTGGGAACATTCTTCCTGCATCTAACCTGTCTAACCCCGTCAGAATTTTAAATGTTTCTATGAGGTCCCCTCTCATTCTTCTGAACTCCAGTGAATACAAGCCCAGTTGATCCAGTCTTTCTTGATAGGTCAGTCCCGCCATCCCGGGAATCAGTCTGGTGAACCTTCGCTGCACTCCCTCAATAGCAAGAATGTCCTTCCTCAGGTTAAGAGACCAAAACTGTACACAATACTCCAGGTGTGGCCTCACCAATGCCCTGTACAACTTTAGCAACACCTCCCTGCCCCTGTACTCAAATCCCCTTGCTATGAAGGCCAACATGCCATTTGCTTTCTTAACCGCCTGCTGCACCTGCATGCCAACCTTCAATGACTGATGTACCATGACACCCAGGTCTCTTTGCACCTCCCCTTTTCCTAATCTGTCACCATTCAGATAATAGTCTGTCTCTCTGTTTTTATCACCAAAGTGGATAACCTCACAGGTCCGTACAGCTCTATTGGAAGATCAAGGAGTTCTCCCGGGGTCCCGGGAACATTCACCTCTCAACCAACACCACCAGAACTGATTAACTGCTCATGTATCTCATTCGCTGCTCCATTTGCCTCCAGAACAAAATAGACTGGCCCTGAGATACCCCAGTGGGAGGGGAGGTATCACCAGTCTTGCCCCATAAACCAGGTGGGAGACTGACAGATCGCCCAAGAAACAGAGGGACCCAATTGTGCCAGCTCTCCTCCGTTTCTGGGAGTCTCCCAGTTGCCTGGTTAGGGGCAGGTCATGGCCAGAGGGCAGGACCAGGAAGCAGGGAGTTCCTGCTGCTTAGGCTCCAGCGAGACCAGGAGTGATGGTGATGACTGTTACACTGAGTGAGTGAAGGCTGGGGGAGTGAAGGCTGGGGAAGGTCAGGTAAGCAGCCCAGATCAGAGATGTTATTTTTCAAATGTTTTGCATGCCTGCCTCTTACCAAGGGTACATGCGTGGGGGTGGAATCTAGTCATTTCCCCCCCCACCACCCCGAATGGTTGAGCATAGTCTGAGGCCAGAGCGGCCCTCTACAATGCTAGTTAGGTGCTGGTCAGCACTGACCTGGCCAACTCTAGCCAAATCAGAAGGAATCGGCTTCACAAGATCAGCCAAGGAATCTCTGCCCCATTACTCTTACACAGGAACTCCTCAGCTGTCAGAGTACCCTGAGACCATGGGAAAGTGTGATGCCGATGTGAGCTCACTACTCTTTCATCTTTCCATTCTAGTGGCACAGCTGTTTACCGAAATAAGAAGTTCGAAGTCCGATTTCACAATGGAACGCTCACAGATGAAAAATAAAAGTAAGTGTTACATCTGAAAAGGCCATTCCTCCTGAAGCTAATTTGGAGATGTGACCCTCCCTCTAATTTTTCTTTAACTTTTTATGCCTCTAAAAGCCCTTACTATTTACTTTCATTACGTTTCCCGCATTACAACAGTGACTACACTCCAAAAGCACTTCATTGGCTGTAAAGCGCTTTGAGACGTCTGGTGGTTGTAAAAGGCGCTATATAAATGTAAGTCTTTCTTTCATATTATGTGCTGACATTATTTCATATCCCCTTTACCCCTTCACCTCTTTGCTACACTTTCTATATTCCCCATCACTTCCTTCAGTACTGTTAGCCCGAACGTTTACCACATGCCTCCCATGTGGGTGTCAGTTTAGTTTTAATTTCTCTAATTATCCATGGAACTCGATTCTCTGACACGCTCCATTCTCCTTATGCACTCTATCCAACACACACTTGAAGATTCCCCAGTGCTGATCCAGTTCAACCTGTTTGCTAACTTTTCTGCCCGGTTACTTTCAGTCATGCCCTTTGTACCTGGCCGAACTTTGCCTTTTTCCAGTCCAGCGCATTATGCTGTTCTGTTCCTGCAGTGAAGCAAATGACATGCGGTCATCATTTCCCAATTGTTCCCCTGCTCTCCATCAATTGCCTGCCCCATAAGCAAACAGCTTGTTCACTGTTCTGTTCCCGCCACAAATGCCAAATGTTTCTAACACTTTCTGTTCCTGTCACTTATCTGCCTCACAAAGCCTTTCCTGTGCCCAGCCAGTTCTTGATGACACATGGAGTGAATTTGATTGGCTGAAGACTATAATGTGAAAAAATGTGAGATTATCCACTTTGGTAGGAAAAATAAAAAAGCTAATTATTATTTAAATGGAGAGATTACAAAATGCTGCAGTACAGAGGGATCTGGGGGTCCTTATACATGAAACACTAAAAGTTAGTATGCAGGTACAGCAAGTAATTAGGAAGGCAAATGGAATGTTGGCCTTTATTGCAAGGGGGATAGAGTATAAAAACAGAGAAGCCCTGCTACAACTGTACAGGGTATTAGTAAGACCACACCTGGAGTACTGCATACAGTTTTGGTCTCCTTATTTAAGGAGGGATATACTTCCATTGTAGTCTGTACAAAGAAGGTTCACTAGGTTGATTCCTGAGATGAAGGAGTTGTCTTATGAAGAAAGGTTGAGCAGGTTGGGCCTATACTCATTGGAGTTTAGAAGAATGAGGGGTGATCTTATTGAACCGTATAAGATTCTGAGGGGGATTGACAGGGTAGATGCAGAGAGGATGTTTCCCCTCGTGGGGGAATCTAGAACTCGGGGAATGGTTCAAGAATAAAGGATCGCCCATTTAAAATGGAAATGAGGAAGAATTTCTTCTCTCAGAAGATCATGAACCTTTGGAATTCTCTGCCCCAGAGAGCTGTGGAGGCTGGATCATTGAATATATTTAAGGTGGAGATAGATTTTTGAAGGATAAAGGAGTCAAGGTTTATGGGGAGTGGGCAGGGAAGTGGAGCTGAGTCCATGATCAAATCAGCCATGATCTTATTGAATGGCGGAGCAGGCTCGAGGGGCCAAATGGCCCACTACTGCCCCTATTTCTTATATTCTCATAAGAACATAAGTCCATTCGCTACTCCTCAGATAATTAAGTAGTCTTTGTCCACATGCAGCAAGACCTGAACAACATTCAGGCTTTGGCCTATTGGAAAGTAACATTCACCCCACACAACTGCCAAGCAATAACTATCTCCAACAAGCGAGAATCTAACCACCTCCCCATGACATTCAGCGGCATTACCATCGCCAAATCCCCCACCATCAACATCCTGGGGGTTACCATTGACCAGAAAATTAACTGGACCAGCCACATAAACACTGTGGCCACAAGAGCAGGTCAGAGGCTGGGTATTCTGCAGCGAGTGTCTCACCCTCTGACTCCCCAAAACCTTTCCATCATCTGTAATGTATTTGCTTTGTGGGTTCTTTGCTTAAGAATTCACAGCAACACATTGCTATTAAGAACTAGTTGGTTTATTAGCAAAGGTTTAACAATCACACGACACATTACCAGTTCATCCACCAGGCTCACAACCACCTGCCTCATCGTGGATGACTTAGATGCAACTGACTGGGGTTTTATTGACTCTTGTGAACATTACGTGACTGGTTAAGCCACTCACAATGCAACAGCTCTACAAACATGTGAGCATACTCACTGGTGCATACATTACACCATCAATAAGGTACAAGTCAGGAGTGTGATCCACTTGCCTGGATGAGCGCAGCTCCAACAACACTCTAGAGGCTCGACACCATCCAGGTTAATGCAGCCCACTTGATTGGCCCCCCATTCACCACCTTCAACACTCACTCCCTCCACCGTGGCTGCAGTGTGTACCATCTACAAGATGCACTGCAGCAACCTGCCAAGGCTTCTTCGGCAGCACATCCCAAACCCGCGACCTTTCCACCTAGAAGGACAAGGGCAGCAAGCACATGGGCACCTGCAAGTTCCCCTCCAAGTCACACGCCATCCTGACTTGGAAATATATCGCAATTCCTTTATAGTCGCTGGGTCAAAATCCTGGAACTCCCTCCCTAACAGCACTGTGGGAGCACCTTCACCACACGGACTGCAGAGATCTACACCTCACCAACTTACACCCTCTGATATACACCGTACTTGATATACACCGCACCTGATTTACACCTCCCAATTTACCACCCCCACCCCCCGATTTACACCCCCCGATTTACAACCCCGCGTTTACACCTTCCCCACCTCCGATTTTGCACCACTCCCCACCCCCCTGCCCCCGGCCCGATTTGCTAAAAGTCCATATACACTACATCAAACGCACTACCATTATTGACCCTCCTTGTTACCTCCTCAAAGAATTCAATCAAGTTAGTCAGACACGACCTTCCCTTAACAAATCCAGGCTGCCTGTCCTGGATTAATCCGTGTCTTTCCAAATGACAAGAGCGAGACCCCGTGCCAGGAGCAGAGTCGGAGAGTTACCCCATCACAAGCAGACGCAGTCTGAATGGTACATTACAATCCAACGGTTTATCCCATATACCTTGAGCAGGGACAATTCAAACATAGGTGTGTGAGGCTTAACATTAAATGTGCTCATATCTGGACCTTGGATTTAGGTAGATGGACATAATTCTTCATTTCAGTAAAAAAGACGAAATATCAGATAATTCAAATTAAATGGCTTTGATTTGAATGGCGTGGATATAAACAGTGCAAAACATGTTTTTTCTGGTGCTGAGAACAAAATCTTTGTTTCAATTTCAGTTACACAGATGTTCGGTGAAATAAGCAGCTCGCAGGCTGATTTCAAGGCGGAGCTGTCCCAGATGCAGAGCAACAGTAAGTGTGGGAATACAGTCAGACAAGAGCTTGTGTCTCTGGCTCAGTCCCGCCACCTTTGCTCCCGCTCAGGGACTTCTCTACATTGTCAGCCTGAGATAGTCTGATGCTTCATCTGACAGTGTGCCGTACTAAGGATTATCAGAGACGCCACACACCATCTTTTCCACACGGCGGGGTGCTGTAAGCGCGAGAGACGTGAGAAGTGTCGACAGCAGGAGGTCTCCCAGTAGCCAGGCGGAGCTGCACAGAAAGGCAGCTTCGGAAACTTCTATTCTAAGGGAGAATAAAAGAATGCAAGAAATAGAGCCTTCAGTTCTGTCTTGCCAATTTAAAAATCACAGATGCTTTACATGCAGAACAGCTGCACCAGATGTGAAGCTATGGCTGTGTTATTGTGCAGAACAGTTGAACTGTACACTGCTGGGTCTTTGCTTGTGTCACCATCGTCTGGCCACACTCCCAGGTTGTCATTCTACTCTGCACAGCCCTTTCCCTTTCTGGACCCACATATGATGAAACACAGAAGGCTGGATTTTCGGCTGCCAAGTGCCTCAGTTAGAGGCCAGAGAGGGCGATAATGGGAGCGTAAGAGGTTACCGACCGAAAATTCATTAGAGGCTCACCGGGGGGGGGGCAAACCGCTAGCGCCCGGCTACTGATGATCGCTCCGATCCTGACGTATTCCTGGTGCAATGCCCACGCTCGCGCCCGGTTGGTAAATTCGGTGCGGCACTTCACTGAGCGCCCGCTAAGACGCCTTGCAGGACATTGTGAATTTGAAGGACATTTGGAGGACATTCGTACTTGGCATTGGCCACGAAACAACATCTGGAAAAACAGTGGGTCCAGGTTTGCAGAGTCGCTAACTGGTGACCACTTCAAGGGATGAGGAAGCACTTACTTCCCTCGGAGGTCACAGTCAGTGCAACATTTACACACAGCACAGTGCGTGAGCCTCCCAGTTTGCAGTGGCAGACAGACATAACAGTGCAGCTTGAGAAAAAGTGATTTGAAAACGTTAATGGGCGTGTTACTATGCCGCGCCTTTAACATTCGGCTTTTCCTGGGAACTGAATCGAGAGTTCGGCGCATGCGCAATGCGCGGTTAAATTTAGCGCCGGTATTTTCGTTAGTACCTCCCCAGCTCTGGTGTGCAATGGCTGATTTATCGTCCTGTCAGCTCGCTGACCGATTCTGACCCATTTCTGGATAGGAGGTGCAAACTTTTTCAAGCTGCTAAAATTACCGCTCCGCCTGGGTTACCACCACAACAGAGGCGCAGACGAATTTCTCCCCCAGAGCTGGTGCCAATCGAACATGTTACTGGAAGCCAGGCTCTTTGCTTTTGTAGGAAGCGGGCCGAGGGGACTAAGCGGCAACTCTTCAGGCCCTCTATAGTGTCCAAGCTCTAACCTGGGTAATTTTCTGGTTGCGAATTCCCGACATGGAGCGCGTGTTGGGAATGGTACAGGTTCCGCACCATCGTTAACCGCCCATTAATGGGCCGCATGAGCGAACTTTCCCAGCATGTGTTGTCAGTGAGTGGGCTGCAGGCCAGGAGAAAGCGGTCCTTGTATCTGATGCATGTGTCCATCACCGTGAGAGTAGAACAGTGATGCCAAGTATCAATCACCAGTTTTAAAACTGCACTCCTCCACCTAACACCTGGCAAGCATCGGACTTACAACAGGAACACCCTCAACTTGTCCACAGCTTGACCCTCGCAGGAGGGACTGGCCCAGCAAAGGACGCTTGGAATAGACTACCACTTACTCCAGGTAACATATTGCACCCCAATGCTACCCCTGCAGTAGGGCTGTATCACTGTGTGCAAACATTGAATTTCCCCTTCCTCCCATCCATCACCAACAAAACACTTTGATCCAGGAGAATCTAAAACTGAATGTACAGATTATGCTGATAGAATAATTGTATCTGTTATATATGTACACTTGTATTTACTCTGTGCAGCCACCAGACGGAGTCCCAAGGGATCCCATAATCCCTTGGGAGCACAGGTATTTAAGGAGGCTTCACAGGTTGGAGAGGCACTCTGGAGACCTGCAATAAAAGACTAAGGTCACACTTTACTTTGAGCTCACAGTATTCAGTCTGACTCTTTCTCCATACACAACAACTGGAGATACAGATAGCGAACCTGAAGATGCAGAGAACAGTGGGCATCCTGGAGAAATTCTCGGAGGGAGATGATTGGGAAACTTTTGTGGAGCGACTCGACCAATACTTCGTGACCAACGAGCTAGATGGGGAAGAAAGCTGCTGCCAAACGTAGAGCGATCCTCCTCACTGTCTGAGGGGCACCAACGTATGGCCTCATGAAGAATCTGCTCACTCCAGCGAAACCCACGGTGAAATCGTACGACGATTTGTGCACACTGGTCCGAGAGCATTTGAACCCGAAGGAAAGCGTTCTGATGGCAAGGTACTGGTCCTACACCGACAAAAGGTCTGAAAGCCAGGAAGTGGTGAGTTATGTCGCCGAGCTAAGACGCCTTGCAGGACATTGTGAATTTGAAGGACATTTGGAGCACATGCTCAGAGACTTTTTCGTACTTGGCATTGGCCACGAAACCATACTTCGCAAGCTTTTGACTGTAGAGACCCCAACCTTGAGTAAGGCCATAGCGACAGCCCAGGCGTTCATTGCCACCAGTGACAATACGAAACAAATCTCTCAGCACACAAGTGCTGCTACAAGTACTGTGAACAAAGTGATGTTGTTTTCGAATCACAACATACAGGGCAGGTCACACATACCTGCAGCTGCACGTCCGGAGATGTCTCAGAGTCCACCATCAAGGATGATGAATGCAAGGCCATTAACACCTTGTTGGCGCTGCGGGGGGTGATCATCGTTTCCATTCAAGCCGATTCAAAGAGTACATTTGCAAGGGCTGAGGAACAATGGGACACCTCCAACAAGTGTGCAGGTAGGCTGCAAAACCTGTTAAACCTGAAAACCACCATGTTGCAGCGGAGGACAGATCCACGGATGATCACGACAAACCAGAGCCTCAGATCGAGGAGGCGGAGGTACATGGGGTGCACACATTCACCACGAATTGTCCCCCGATAATGCTGAATGTTGAACTAAATGGACTCCTGGTGTCAATGGAGTTGGACACGGGCGCAAGCCAGTACATCATGGGCAAAAAGACTTTCGAAAGGTTGTGCTGCAACAAGGCCTCAAGGCCAGTCTTAACTCCAGTTCGCATGAAACTAAGAACTTACACGAAAGAACTGATTCTTGTAATTGGCAATGCTACCGTAAAGGTCTCTTACAATGGAGCGGTGCACAAGCTCCCACTCTGGGTGGTACCGGGTGATGGTCCCACACTGCTCGGCAGGAGTTGGCTGGGAAAGATACGCTGGAACTGGGACGATGTCCAAGCGCTATCGCCCGCTGAAGACACTTCGTGTGCCCAGATCTTAAACAAATTTCCTTCGCTGTTCGAACCAGGCAATGGGAAATTCCAAGTAGCAAAAGTGCAGATCCACCTAATTCCGGGGGCGCAACCCATCCATCACAAGATGAGAGCAGTGCCGTACATGATTAGAGAAAGAGTAGAGATCGAGCTAGACCGCCTGCAAAGAGAGGGCATCATTTACCCGATCGAGTTCAACGAGTGGGCCAGTCCTATCGTCCTGACGGCACCATCAGAATCTGTGGCGATTACAAAGTAACTATCAATCGTTTCTCCCTGCAGGACCAATACCCACTACCAAAGGCCGATGACCTCTTTGCAACGCTGGCGGGAGGAATGATGTTCATGAAGCTGGATCTGACTTCAGCCTACATGACGCAGGAACTGGAGGAATCATCGAAGGCCCTCACCTGCATCAACACGCACAAAGGTCTTTTTGTTTATAACAGATGCCCGTTTGGAATCTGATCAGCGGTGGCGATATTCCAGAGAAACATGGAAAGCTTACTGAAGCCGGTCCCGCACACGGTGGTCTTCCAGGATGACATCTTGGTCACAGGTCGGAACACAGTCGAGCATCTGCAGAACCTGGAGGAGGTTCTTAGTTGACTCAACCACATGGGGCTCAGGTTAAAATGCTCAAAGTGCGTTTTCCTGGAGCCTGAAGTGGAGTTCCTGGCAAGGAGGATTGCGGTGGACAGCATCAGTCCCACCAACGCGAAGGTGGAGGCAATCGAGAACGCACCGAGGCCACAGAACGTGACGGATCTGCAGTTGTTTCTGGGACTCCTGAACTACTTTGGTAACTTCTCACCGGGTCTCAGCACACTGTTAGAACTACTACATGTCTTACTATTAAAAGGGGATGAATGGGTTTGGGGCAAAAGCCAAGAAAATGCCTTTATAAAAGCGAGAAAATTGTTATGCTAAAACAAATTCCGTGTGTGTTTTGCAACAAGCTAATGATTTTGGGAACCTGCAACCGGTTGCTTATGCATCCAGGAATCTGTCTAAGGCTGAGAGAGCCGACAGCATGATTGAGAAAGAAGCATTACCGTGTGTCTATGGGGCAAAGAAAATGCATCAATACCTGTTTGGGCTAAAATTCGAATTGCAAACTGACCATAAGCCACTTATATCCCTGTTCTCCGAGAGTAAAGGGATAAATACCAACGCATCGGCCCGCATCCAGAGATGAGCGCTTACGTTGTCCGCATAGAACTACACCATCCGCCACAGGCCAGGCACAGAAAATTGCACTGATGCTCTCAGTAAGCTGCCATTGCCCACCACTGGGGTGGAAATGGTGCAGCCTGCAGATCTAGGCATGGTTATGGAAGCATTTGAGAGTGAGCAATCACTCGTCACTACTCAGCAGATCAAAACCTGGACAAGCCAGGACCCCTTATTATCTCTTGTCAAAAGCTGTGTGCTTCACGGGAGTTGGTCCAGTGTCCCAGTGGAAATGCAAGAAGAGATAAAGCCGTTCCAGCGGCACAAAGCTGAAATGTCTATACAGGCAGACTGCCTTCTGTGGGGCAATCGAGTAGTGGTCCCCAAGAAGGGCAGAGACACCTTCATCAATGACATCCGCAGTACCCACCCAGGCATCGTAATGATGAAAGCGATAGCCAGATCCCACGTGTGGTGGCCTGGTATTGATGCGGACTTAAGAGTCCTGCATTCACAGATGTAATACATGCTCGCAGTTAAGCAATGAACCCAGGGAGGCGCCGCTAAGTTTATGGTCTTGGCCCTCCAAACCATGGTCTAGGGTACACGTCGACTATGCAGGCCCATTCTTGGGTAAAATGTTCCTTGTGGTTGTAGATGCGTACTCCAAGTGGATTGAATGTGAGATAATGTCGGCTAGCATGTCCGCTGCCACTACTGAAAGCCTGCGGGCCATGTTTGCCACACAAGGCCTACCCAATGTCCTGGTGAGCGACAATGGGCCATGTTTTACCAGTGCTGAGTTCAAAGAATTCATGACACATAATGGGATCAAACATGTCACATCTGCCCCGTTTAAACCAGCGTCCAATGGTCAGGCAAAGAGAGCAGTGCAAACCATCAAGCAAGGCTTGAAGAGGGTAACTGAGGCTCACTGCAGACTCGCCTATCCCGAGTCCTGCTTAGCTACCGCACGAGACCCCATTCACTCACTGGGATCCCACCTGCTAAACTGCTCATGAAAAGAGCACTTAAGACAAGGCTCTCATTAGTTCACCCTGATCTACATGAACAGGTAGAGAGCAGGCGGATTCAACAAAGTGCATACCATGATAGCACAAATGAGTCACGCGAGATTGAAATCAATGATCCTGTATTTGTATTAAATTATGGACAATGTCCCAAGTGGCTTCCCGGCACTGTCATGGCCAAAGAGGGGAGCAGGGTATTTCGGGTCAAACTTTCAAATAGACTCATTCACCGGAAACACATGGACCAAATCAAACTCAGATTCACGGACTATCCTGAGCAACCCACCTTGGACCCTACCGTTTTTGATCCCCCAACCTACACACCAGTGGCAACTGACACCACGGTTGACCACGAAGCAGAACCCATCATTCACAGCAGCCCAGCAGGTCCCAACACACCAAGTAGCCCAGCAAGGCCAGCTGCACAGCAGCCCAGCGAGGGCCCAACAAATGCTTCAACAACACCAGCTTTCACACCGAGACGATCAACCAGGACAAGATGGGCCCTAGGTCGACTCACATTGTAAATAGTTGCAATATTGACTTTGGCAGGGAGTGTTGTTATATATGTATACTTGTATTTACTCTGTACAGCCACCAGAGGGCTCATCCCCTGGAGTCCCAAGGGATCCCATAATACATTGGGAACACAGGTATTTAAGGAGGCTTCACAGGTTGGAGAGGCACTCTGGAGACCTGCAATAAAAGACTAAGGTCACACTTTACTTTGAGCTCACAGTGTACAGTCTGTCTCTTTCTCCATACACAACAGTCTCAGTGTTTGCACCAGCAACCAAAATGTGTCCTACTGCCCCACCGTATGAAAGGAAATAAAGTAGAGCGTCGTGTCATGATATATTGGTTCCTTAACCAATGATACACAAGTCATGGTAACTCTTGTACAAACCGTTGGTAATGTATTTGTTTTGTGGGTTCTTTGCTTAATAATTCATAGCAACACATTGCTATTAAGAACTAGTTGGTTTATCAGCAAAAGCTTAACACTCACACTACACATTACCAGTTCATCCACCAGACTCACAGCCACCTGCCTCATCGTGGATCCCCCGAACCCAACTGGCTGGGGTTTTATTGAGTCGTGTGAACATCACGTGACTGGCTAAGCCACTCACAACTCAACAGCTCCACCAACCAGTGAACCTCCTCACAGGTGCCTACATTACACCCTTCAAAAGCAGTGATGGAAGAAACATATATTTTGCCCAGCATTCTAATCTCTGAGCCAGAAGGTTGTGGGTTCAAGTCCCACTCCAGGAACTTGAGCACATAAATCTAGGCTGACCCTCCAGTACCGTGCTGGGGGAGTGCTGCAATGTCAGAGGTGCCGTCTTTTGGATGAGACGTCAAATCAAGGCCCCGCCTGCCTGTTCAGGTCATGGTATTATTGAAAAAGAGCGCGGGAGTTCACCTGATGACCAGGTCAAAAAGTATCCTTCAACTAACATTGCCAGAAGCAGATGATCTGGCCATTCTTTTATTTGCTGTGTTTGGGAGCTTGCTGTGCACAAGTTGGCTGCTGTGTTTCCTACATCACAACAGTGACTGCACTTCAAAAGTACTTCCTTGCTTGTGAAGCCCCTTGGGATGCCCTGAGGATGTGAGAGGTGCTATATAAATACAAGTTCTTTCTTTCTAAAGCTTTCCTCCCATTTCAGTCGCACAGAGGTTTGGTGAACTAAGAAACTCGCAGGCTGATTGCAAGATGGAAATGTCGCAGATGAGGTCTGGCAGTAAGTATTCAGTAACAATCAGACACAGTCAGATAGCGCCTGGACTCTTTTGTCAGAGGGTCCAGAAATATAATCTTGGGCTTTTCCCAGTGCAGAGAGGAAGTGATCGGGGAGCAGCCCAACCTGTTCTAGGGAAAGTTATAAGCTACAGGGCAGCCAGCAAGGATGGGGACATTCATCTAAAACGACAGCAAAAGAGGCAAGCAGCAACAAGCAAAATATTGCAGATGCTGGAAATTTGAAATAATAACCAGAAAGTGCTTGAAACAGTCAGCAGGTCAGGCTGCATCTGTGGGAGAGAATCGAAGGGTTAATGTTTCAGATCTGTAACCTTTCATCAGAATCGGGAGATGTTACCGGTGGATGGGCAGCATCTCAGGTGGAAACAAGACAGGGGTAAGGGGGCAAGAGGAAAATAAAATGGTCCGTATTGGGTAAAGGACAGGATGTGATTCAGTGACAGCAGCGATGATGATGTGAGACAAAATGAGGCAACAATGAGAGGAATTAGAGAAAGAAAAGATGTGTCCGAGGCCCTGAGGCTGTGTGAATGGCCAAATCACAAACCCCCGATAAAGCTGAGAATGCTCCAGTGTCCCAGGGGGGTGTGCTGGAACAAACTGGCAGGCGGACTCCAGGGGTGCTGCCCGATAGGGTATCCCCACCCCCAGCATGTCCCCGGCCTCCACTCCCAGCCCATACCCCCCCTCTCCCACCCCATCACCGCTCACACCCAACTCAACCCTAACACCCCCCACACCCCCACCCCCAGCCCATACCCCCACCTTTTCCCACCCCATCACCGCTTACACCCCAACTCAACCCTAACACACCCCCACCCCCAGCCCATACCCCCCCTCTCCCACCCCATCACCGCTCACACCCAACTCAACCCTAACACACCCCACACCCCCACCCCCAGCCCATGCCCCATCCTCACCCCCATCACCGCTCACACCCCAACTCAACCCTAACACCCCCCACACCCCCACCCCCAGCCCATACCCCCCCTCTCTCACCCCATCACCGCTCACACTCCAACTCAACCCTAACGCCCCCCACACCCCCACCCCCAGCCCATACCCCCACCCTCACCCCCATCACCGCTCACACTCCAACTCAACCCTAACACCCCCCACACCCCCAGCCCCAGCCCATACCCCTCCTCTCTCACCTCATCACCGCTCACACTCCAACTCAACCCTAACGCCCCCCACACCCCCACCCCCAGCCCATACCCCCCCACCCTCACCCCCATCACCGCTCACACCCAACTCAACCCTAACATCCCCACACCCCCACCCCGAGCCCATACCCCCACCCCCATCACCGCTCACACCCCAACTCAACCCTAACACCCCCCACACCTCCACCCCGAGCCCATACCCCCCCACCCCCAACACTGCCCACATCCCCCACCCCGAACACCAGCCAGAATGTTGAAAGGGGAGGGGTGGGGAAGATGTGTTTGGTGGTGGAGTCTCCTGCCCTCCACCCAATCACTGACCAATCATTTATTTCCCAGGCCCCCTTTCCCAGCCTCTGTACCTGATTTTAAGCTGTTCATCAAAAACACCTCCCGGTTCCAATGAAACATGAACTCTGTTTCTCTCTCCACAGATGCTGACTGACCTGCGGAGTATTTCCAGCATTTTCTGTTTTTATTTCAGATTATCACAATTTCCAGCATTTTCTTTTTGCTTTACCATAATGATCTATAGTTTCCTACAGACCTCCAAACAGTCCGAGGGAAATAGAAGAGCAAATGTGTGGGCAAACTTCTGAGTTCAAAGACAATAGGGCGTAATAGTAGGGGATTTCAACTATCCCAATATTTACTGGGATAGAATTAGCATGAAGAGTATAGAGGATGCAGAATTCCTAAAAATGCATTCAGGATAACTTTTTTAGCCAGGACGTTGCCAGTCCAACAAGGGAGGGGTGGTTCTGGACTTAGTTTTAGGGAATGAAGCTGGGCAGGTGGAAGAGGTATCAGTGGGAGAGCATTTTGGTGCTAGTGATCATAACTCAGTTAGATTTAGGGTTGTTATGGAAAAGGACAAAGGTAGACCAAGAGTAAAAGTTCTCAATTGAGGAAAAGCCAATCTTACTAAGCTGAGATGTGATTTAGCCAAAGTGGACTGGAAAAAGCTACTTGAAGGTAAATCCGTGTCAGAGCACTGGGAGGCATTCAAGGAGGAGATCCGGAGGGTTCAGAGCAAGTATGTTACCTTAAAGTCATCATCATCATCGTAGGCAGTTCCTCGGAATCGACTTACTTCCACTCTTAAAAACTTAGGTGGCTGAACAGTCCAAGACGAAAACCACAGTCCCTGTCACAGGTGGGACAGTCATTGCGGGAAGGGGAAGATGGGCGGGGCAGGTTTGGCGTACGCTCTTTCCGCTGCCTGTGCTTGATTTCTGCATGCTCTCGGCGATGAGGCTCAAGGTGCTCAGCGCCCTCCCGGATGTATTTCCTCCACTTAGGGCGGCCTTTGGCCAGGGACTCCCAGGTGTCAGTGGGGATGTTGCACTTTTTCAGGGAGGCTTTCCAGGGTGTCCCTTGTAACATTTCCTCTGCCCACCTTTGGCTCGTTTGCCGTGAAGGAGTTCCGAGTAGAACACTTGCTTTGGGAGTCTCGAACGATGTGGCCTGCCCAGCGGAGCTGATCAAGTGTGGTCAGTGCTTCAATGCTGGGTATGTTGGCCTTAAAGAAAAAGGGTGGGACTAACAAATCTAGAGCCCTCTGGATGTCAAGGGACATACAGGATAGGATAAAGAAAAAAAGGAAAGCTTATGACAGATACCGAGGGCTCAATACTGCAGAAACCCTGGAGGAGTATAGAAAGTGCAGGGGTGAAATCAAAAAGGAAATTAGGAAAGCAAAGAGAGGGCATGAAAAAATATTGGCAAGTAAATCAAGGACAACTCAAAGATATTATCAATACATTAAGAGCAAGGGGATAACTAAAGAAAGAGTAAGGCCTATTAGAGACCATAAGGGTAATCTGTGTGTGGAGGTGGAAGACATGGGTATGGTTCTTAATGAATACTTTGCTTCTGTTTTCACAAACGAGAGGGGCGATGCAGACATTGCAATCAGGAGGAGTGTGTAATATTAGAAGAAATAAACATAGTGAGAGAGGAAGTATTAAGAGGTTTAGCAGCTTTAAAAGTGGATAAATCCCCAGGCCCAGATGAAATGTATCCCAGGCTGTTAAGAAAAGCAAAAGAGACTCTGACCATCATTTTCCAATCCTCTCTGGCTACAGGTGTGGTACCAGAGGACTGGAGGACTGCTAATGTGGTACCTTTGTTTAAAAAGGGAGGAAGGGATAGACCGAGCAGTTACAGGCCAGTCAGCCTAACCTCAGTGGTGGGAAAATTACTGGAAAAAATCCTGAGGGACAGGATAAATATTCATTTAGAAAGTCACTGATTAATCTTGGACAGTCAGTATGGATTTGTTAAGGGAAGGTTGTGTCTGACTAACTTCATTGAATTTTTTCAATCAGGTAACAAGGTAACAAGGAGGGCCGATGAGGGCAGTGCGTATGATGTAGTGTATGTGGATTTTAGCAAAGCTTTTGATAAGGTCCCACATGGCAGACTGGTCCCAAAGGTTAAAGCCCATGGGATCCAGGGCAAAGTGGCAAGTTGGATCCAAAATTGGCTCAGAGGCAGGAAGCAAAGGGTAATGGTTGATGGGTGTTTTTGTGACTGGAGGATGTTTCCAGTAGGGTTTAGTACTGGGTCCCTTGCTTTTTGTGGTATATATCAATGATTTAGTCTTGAATATAATGGGTATGATTAAGAAGTTTGCAGATGATAAAAAATTGGCCATGTGGTTGATAATGAAGAAGAAAACTGTAGACTGCAGGAAAATATCAATGGAGTGGTCAGGTGGGCAGAACAGTGGCAAATGGAATTCAATCCGGAGAAGTGTGAGGTTTGGGGAGGATTAACAAGGCAAGGGAATACACTTTTTTTTTCAAAAATATACTTTATTCGTATAAAATTTTCACAATATATTGGAAAATAGTTCAGAACCTTGCGGTCAGCAATTCCATACAATTCGTTTGGATGCTGACAGCAGTTCCATACAATGCACTAGCGTGCATTTCATTTCAAGGTAGTTTAGTGCAATCCGTAAATCACGTTACATGTAGTACTGTGCAAATGAGGGTATTACATGGAGCAGATGGGAACAGGTTTACATTACATTCCAGGATACATTTCAATACCGATCACCAATCACGTTACATGTAGCACTATGCAGATGTAAGCAGTATACGGAACGGATGAGAATACATTTACATTTCTTTACAAGTTACTGAACAGTGCAGAGACTTTCATTATACATGGTACAACACAGGTGTTTTTCAGTACATGGTGCTCTATGTATACAAGCAGATTAACAAGTACAGCCCGAGGGGGGTCTGATTCCAGCCCCTGGGTTTATCGTGGCGGAAGGGCCTTAAACTGTGGCTCTTCCCCACCGTGCCTTTGCATCGACTGCAAGGGCATACACATTAAATGATAGGACACTGAGAAGTGTAGAGAAACAGAGGGACCTTGGAGTGCATGTCCACAGATCCCTGAAGGTAGCAGGCCAGGTAGATAAGGTGGTTAAGGAGGCATATGGAATACTTGGCTTTATTAGTCGAGGCATAGAATATAAGAGCAGGGAGGTTATACTTGAACTGTATAAAACACTGGTTAGGCCACAGCTAGAGTACTGAGTGCAGTTCTGGTCACCACATTACAGGAAAGATGCACTAGAGAGGGCACAGAAGAGATTCATGAGGATGGTGCCTGGACTGGAGGATTTTAGCTATGAGGAAAGATTGAAGATGCTGGGTTTGTTTTCTTTGGAGGAGGCTGAGGGGAGACCTAATTGAAGTGTACAAAATTATGAGGGGCCTAGATACTGTGGCTCGGAAGGACCTATTTCCCTTAGCAGAGGGGTCAACAACCAGGGGGCATTGATTTAAAGTAATTGATAGAAGGATTAGAGGAGATTTGAGGAGATTTATTTTCACCCAGAGGGTCTGGAACTCACTGCCTGAAAGGGTGGTAGAGGCAGAAACTCTAATAGCATTTAAAAAGTACTTGGATGTGCGCTTGAAGTGCTGTAACCTACAGGAATATGGACCAAGAGCTGGAAAGTGGGATTAGGCTGGATCACTCTTTGTCGGCCGGCACGAACACAATGGGCCGAATGGCCTCCTGTGTGTAAATTTCTATGAATCGATGATTCTATGATTCTATGAAGGAGAGCCTGATATTGGGGACAGTACCAGCCAGTATCAATAACAAACAGCCTGATAATGGGGACAGTGATACCCAGTATCAATAATTGCCAGCCTGATATCAGGCGGTATTTTTCTCTGCCATGAACCAGCTCGAGGGAGGGCTCCTAACTCCAATAAATGATGGAGCTTTAACCCTGTGCACATGCTCCCAGCTCGCCGCACACCACCCGGTCACATTGGCTGTGCTGCGCACTGTGTGCTTGTGATTATTCTCACAGATCCGTGCCCACTGACACAGGGAGCCGAGCTAGACCCAGGTCAGTGCTGCCCACCAGCACCATTCACACAGCCGATATTCCTACTTTCCCGATTACATCCGCTGACCATCACTGTGTGAGCCTGAACCACAGGTTGTCATCAGCAACACCATGTGCCGTGTCTGCCCGCATTATCCTAACACTCATTGCTGAATAAAACATACAACCGTGCCAATCTGTACACGAGTGTTGAATATGTGATCGAAAGTTGCAATCTCGAATGTAAATGAGCTCCTGGCAACAATTCAATGCAAACTCAGTCCTACACGAGGCAGAGAATGTCCCCCAACAGGCACAGTAATGGGGGAAGTATATTTTCTGGGGTGGGAGCTAACGTTTTGCCTCCATTTCAGTGACACAGAAGTTCAGCGAGACAAGGAGCTCACAGGCTGTTATCGAGGCCAAGCTGTCACAGCTGGACGGTAAAGGTGAGTATTGTCTGAGCTATCTGCCTGTACCTCCGGCCCAAACCATTCCCTGTGCGGCAAACAGTCCGCAGGGCTTGACCTTGCTGTGCGCCCGTGGCAGAAACATGTGCAGTTGGGGCTGGACAATTGTGGGATTTGGGGGGGCGTGAGTGAACAACGGGTGTAACTCATTCACGGCCAAGCCGCCTCGATCGTTTATCTTTTACAGATCGCCCTCACCCGAACGTACCTCTGCCCACGCAACTGCTCCCCCACTCCGCCCCCCCCCCCCCCCCACGCCCCAGTCGTATCCAGCAATGGCGCTGGTTCTGAGGCCCTCTGCAAAGTGTCACCTGATTTCCAGGAGTCACCTGAAGCAGGAGCGAATGGCGTGCAGCAGGAGAGACTGAAGGGCGTTCTCACCCACAGCCAGCCTCAGGCAGGGCATTCAACGCCCTGCTCTTGCTGCATTTGTCCTGTCAGTCCGTCACACGTGAGAAGGGAAGGGTTTCAGACAATGTACAGTTAAACAAGTTGCTGAACCTGTGTGACACAGAGCTGCTTCCTGCTGAATCCACACTCCCCAGCATCAGTCCGAGAGGAACATTTTTCTTCTCCCACTTTAAAAGGCTCCCAAACACCTTGAGCCCCTGTAGGTTGTGTTCAAACCAAACTGCACAATCACGTGCATTTATGGTCATTTAATGTCCGGGCATTCTCCAGGTACATCGGCAGGGAATCGGGAATGTGCAGGGAATGGACACGGGAATGCGTTCCGAAATGGGTATGGGAATGGACACGGGAACGGACACGGGAACGGACACGGGAATGGACACGGGAATTTGCAGGGAATGGACATGGGAATGGACACGGGAATGCGTTCCGGAATGGGTATGGGAATGGACATGGGAACAGACACGGGAATGGACACGGGAATGGGCATGGGAACGGACACGGGAATGGACATGGGAATGTGCAGGGAATGGACATGGGAATGGACACGGGAATGGACACGGGAATGCGTTCCGGAATGGGTATGGGAATGGGTACAGGAATGGACACGGGAACGGACACGGGAATGAACACGGGAATGGACACAGGAATGGTCTCGGGAATGCGTTCCGGAATGGACACGGGAATGGACACGGGAACGGACACGGGAATGGGTTTGGGAATGGACACAGGAACAGACACGGGAATGGTCACGGGAATGCATTCCGGAATGGACACGGGAATGGACACGGGAACGGACATGGGAATGGGTTCGGAAATGGGTACGGGAATGCGTTCCGGAACGGACATGGGAACGGACACGGGAATGGGTGCATTTTCAGGTCTAACTTCCGTGATGTTCCCATGCAGGAAATTCAAGCCCTAACTCTCATGTCTCTGTAACGGGTAATTTAAACTGAAGTCTAAATTTTCTAGAAGTTACTGTTTGTGATATTAGTGACCAAGCTAACATAGTCACGTGACATTCCAACGCTTGCGGTTTTAGCAGAGGTGAATGCCTCGAGTTGTGGCGAGGGCAATATGCACAAACACATTAAGCATCCACTACATCCACATCTTGGTGAGTTCTGTGACTCACGGTGCCTTGGGGTATAATCCCTGTCGCTGTTAGGTGGCGCAGTGACCTGTGTGATTCGGAGCAGGAGGTTGCAAACGGACAGAGACGGGTTCAGGGAATGGACAAAAACTGTGGCAGATGGCGTTCAACACGGGGAACGTGCGAGGTCACCCACTTTGGATGCAAGGAAGACAAATCAGAATATTTTCTACATGTGGAGAAATGAGGATATGTGGAGGAGCAAAGAGGTGTCCAGGTACACAAATCACTGAAAGCTAGTGCACAGACACACAAGAATCAATCAATGAGGCTAATGGAGCATTGGCCTTTAGCTCAGGAGGGCTGGAATACAAGGGGAGGAAGTTATACTGCAGTTGTACAGAGCTCTGGTCAGATTCTATCTGGAGCACTATGCTCAGTCCTGGGCCCCGCACCCCAGGAAGGGTATATTGGCCTTGGAGAGGGTGCAGTGCAGATTCACCAGAATGATACCAGGGCTTAGAAAGTTTGATTATGAGGATGGTTTGTATTCTCTTGAGTTTAGGAGGTTAAGGGGTGATTTTTCTGGTGGGGAATCCAGATCAAGGGGCCACAATCTTAAAATCAGAGCTGAGCCATTAAGGGGTGAAATCAGAAAGCATCGTTTCACACAACTGGTGATGGAACTCTGGAACTCTCGCCCCCCAGAAGGCTGTGGATGCAGGGGGGACAATTGAAGCTTTCAAGTTTGAGATGGATATTTTTTTGTTGGATAAGGGTCTCACGGAACATGGAGCAAAGTGGGTAAATGGAGTTGAGCTACGGATCAGCCCTGATCTAATTGAGTGGTGGAGCAGGCTCGAGGGGCTGAATGGCCCCCTATCTTGCTATGGTGAGTGCATAGTGTGTTTTCGGTGACGTGAAATCTCAGTCAGTTCCCAAGGCAAACCTGGAGCCTGAGCAGAAATGTTACGCTGCAAAACGCTGCCACAAGATCTAAAGTCTGGTTCTGCTTTCAGTGACAGGAATGTCGGAGGAAACGAGAAGCTCGCTCACTGAATTCAGGGCCGAACTTTCACAGCTGAAGAACAGTAAGTGTTATCGGCCATCAGAGCGATCACAGTGTCTCCACCAGGAACAGTTTTTTTAAAGATGGAGAGCAAACTGGGGAGTCTCTGACGCTGTTCCTAAAGAGTGCTTCCAGGGGGTTACTGAGAGATGACAGGCAGATGTTAATCTCCTAACATTGTTTCCTGGAGATGGTTGGGGCTGAAATTCAGGTTCTGGATAATTCAGGGTCCGTATAAGGCCCGTTACCGCTGTTTTGCGGCGGCCATGCGGTGGTATCGAGTGGCCGCTATGACCCAACTTCAGTTCGAGGATTTTTCGGCCTGTCCCCACTTCTGCCCCACTGCTGCCGACCGCCACAAGCACGTCATCAAAGCGCCCACCGCCGCTATCCTACACCTACATTGGAATCCGCCCCAAATTTACTTTGAGAAATTCACGCGTCGCCGCACGGTGCCCCCGACAGCTTTTTCTGTCGGAGCTCCTTGTTCTGACTGTGTGTGGCACGGCAGTGCGGGGGCCCTTCAAGGGGAGGGCCCACTGCCGCGGCCGCCATGTTTTTATTTTTGCCGGCCGACTTCCTGGTCAGCTCCGATTATTGCCCACTTTTGGGTGCCAGGCCGCTGGCCCGGCCGAAATCCTCCCAGCTGGTTCAGTGGCTGAAGCTGAAGATTCTCCGATTCTCTCCCTTTAAATGAGGGGAGAGACGTGGTGGTGCTCACGTGCAGTGACGTTACCACCGCTCCACTGCTCGGTGACAGCGGCGGGGACTCGGTCACACCCCAACTTCCGCCTCGCACCAGGATTTACCGCCGCACTTCCGCCCCCATTATGACTTCAGTTCTGCTCCAAAACAATTGCCAAAGAGGTGAGAATGGATCAAGAGTCCGTCCGCCTCGTCGGACCGCTGATAAAAATATCTAGAAAAAGGTCGGTGTGCCAGCTTTGTGGAGGGCCTGAATTTCGGCCCTCCCCGGCATCTGATGAGGTGGTCTGGGAGGGGCAGTAAATTACGACAATACATGGGCAGAAACAGATCCTTCTTAAGCTGTGACGCCGGGTGTAGCTAGGGTTTCCAACACTCCAGAAATTAAAGACTAAACTCCTGGATACTGTTGCACACAAACGCGGGAGAAAAATCACAGGGGCATTAAACAAAATTGAGGGCTGGAATTTCCTGTGGCTGACTGCCCGGTTTCTGGGCGAGCTTGGCCATTGTGGGCGGTAATGAGGTGAGCGGTAACTCCCTACCTAAGGTACGCCGGCGGTTTCGAAGTCCCGCCGGAGATCGGAACACCGGCGTGCACCATCCACAGGTCGCCCTGCCGCGATGTATGGCTGAGCGGGGACAGGTTTAAAAACCGCCCATGAGGATCAGCGGAGCTGGGCGGTAGGTGAGTAGCTCTCCAACAACAAGGTTAGTGAGTGGTTTTTTACTGATTATTTTAAAAATATGTTGCAGTGATTTAGTTTTAAAGTGTCTTGGGAATGTTTTTTTTGATGTGTTAGTTGACGTTTCTTGAAAAATTATTTGTGTTGTTTTTCTGGTGTTAGGCCCGACCCACAGCCTCGGGGTAAATTTTTATAAATGTTTAACAATTTTTCACCCATTTTGTTTACGAACCGCCCAATCGACCCAAAATTGCACCTTTTCGCCCAGATTGGGGCGGGGGTGGGGGAGCAAGGCCCATGTTTTTCGCTGGGCGGATGTTTTTATTTTTTGGGGGGAAGTTTTCGCTGGCGATAACCTTCCCAGCCTTAGCGGTTTTTTGGGTGTCGCGGGCTTTGGGGAAATTCCAGCCCTGGGCCTTTTTCAAACTTTTCTTTGAAAACTTTCATTTATTAGTTAGAAAAATGAGTTAGAATTGGTTAAAAAAAAAAGGCTGATTGAGCATGTGGGGCGGGCGGAGGCTGGTAGTCATGTGATGGGACCTCACCAGGAATGGATCCAATCAGAGTTGCCAACCCTGGATGTAGCTGCTGGGGTCACCTTTGAATAGTGAAATAGAAACATAGTCGCTGATGCCAGTTCATTGGGTATATTCAAGAGGGAGTTAGATATGGCCCTTACGGCTAAAGGGATCGAGGGGTATGGAGAGAAAGTGGGAAAGGGGTACTGAGGGAATGATCAGCCATGATCTTATTGAGTGGTGGTACAGGCTCGAAGGGCCGAATGGTCTACTCCTGCACCTATTTTCTATGTTTCTATGTTTCTATGTAAACTTAGAAATCTACAGCACAGAAGGAGGCTATTTCGACCCATCGTGTCCGCGCTAACCGACAAACAGCCACACGGCCCTCGGTCAGCAGCCCTGAAGGTTACATATAAACCTAGGAACAATGAACAATGGCGAAAAGGTAAAGAGCACCCAGCCCAACCAGTCCGCCCCACACAACTGCAACACCACTTATACTGAAACATTCTACACTCCACCCCATCCGGAGCCATGTGATCTCCTGGGAGAGGCAAAAGCCAGATAAAAACCCAGGCCAATGTAGGGAGAAAAAATCTGGGAAAATTCCTCTCCGACCCATCCAGGTGATCGACACTAGTCCAGGAGATCACCCTGGCTGTATTCGATTCCCTGCAGTACTTAGCATTGTATCTGCGTCGGCCAACAAGAGTTTATCCAGTCTAATCCCAATTACCAGCTCTCGGTCCGTAACCCTGCAGGTTACTGCACTTTAAGTCCCATCCAACCATCTCTTAAATATGGTGAGGGGAGACAGAGCAGAAGAACAATGCACTCTGCCCTACACGGCCCTCCTCCCCGCTCTGCCTTCTAACACCCAACTGATATCATTATAAACCACGGTGTAAAACCACACGCACCACAGGCCTAGTGAACAGCAGCTTCAACACCCAGGCAGCAAACGTCACAGCTCTCTCTCAGTTACACCAGCAGGAGTTGCCCGTGTGATGGAGTCTTTTCACAGCCTCCTTTACAGCATAAAGGAAAGCAAAAGGAGAGTGTAAAATGGGCACAATCGGGCCAAACGCCTGTTATACATGTCCTCCCGATAAATGAAGTTTGAATCGATATCGTCCGTATCACACCAGGGCCCGAAGTCACAATTCCCCCTTTCTGTGGTTTGCTGTGAAGCTGGGAGAGAGTGGCTACCTAACACAAAGCAGAGGCATATACTCCAGGCACTGGCTCATCCTGTAGTGCAGTCCAGATACAGCCCATCCACCTAATGGGGAGATTTTTAACACCCCCCCCCCACCCCACTGCCCATGATGGGCCAGAGGGCTGCGGTTATATTCTGCACAATCTGTAACCCAACCCCCGAACGCTGTGAATGCCCCCACTCCCAGTTAACCGAAGCTGTGAGAGGGTCCGCGACTAACCCGCTCTCCAGAGGCGGGTCAGTCATTTAAATATGTTAATGAGGCGGCAGGTATCACATTTAGCGGCCTTTTACATTTACTGCCCGTGAGCCGGTTTCCCAGGGCTCAGGAAACGCAGCAGCTGAAGGGAGGCGAGAAGGTGGTTATCCAGCAGGATTGTGCCCCCCCCCCAGCCCCTCAAACTAACCTACAGCGATCGGACACACCCCGCCAGCCGGAGCCCCCCATGGTCTCCCCCGATGTCTCGACTCCCCCCCGTGATTTCTCCCCCTCCGCGATGTCTCGCCTCCCCCCCCCCGCTCCCCGCGATATCTCCCCTCCCCCCCCAACAATGTCTCCCCCCCGCGATATTTCCCTTCCACCCCGCAATGTCTCTCCCCCCCCAGCGATGTCTTTCCTCCCCCGCCCTCCCCGCGATATCTCCCCTCCCCCCAACAATGTCTCCCCCCCCGCGATATTTCCCGTCCACCCCGCAATGTCTATCCCCCTCCCCCACCCCCGACGATGTCTCTCCTCCCCCCCCACCATGCCTCCTACCCCCGCTATGTCTTCCCCCCCAATGTATCTCCCCCCATGATGTCACCCCCCCACATTGTCCCCCTCGCGATGTCGCCCCCCCCCAATGTATCTCCCCATGACGACTCCCTCCCCCCGTGATATCGCCCTCTCCCCCCCCCCCCGCTGCGATGTCCCCCCTCCCTCCCGTGATGCCCTCCCCCGCAATGACCCCCCCGCAAAGTCTCCCCCTCCCGCCCCGGGATGTCTCCCCTCCCCCCCGCGATGTCCCCCCTCCCTCACGATATTTCCCCTCCCCCTGCAATTTCTCTCCTCCCCTCGCGTTGTCTTCCCCCCCGATGTATCTCCCCATGATGACTCCCTCCCCCCACGATGTCTCCCCACCCCCCCTTGGGATATCTCCCCTCCCCCCTGCGATGTCCCCCCTCCCCCCAACGATGACTACCCCCCCCCCCCCCCCGCCCCTCTCCAGCCCCCGGCTGCAGCCTCCCAACACAGACCCACCCTGGTCACTCTTGATCTGATTGCCGGCCGGGAAACGGGGAGATTATTTATAAATGAGGTCTTGTCGTTAAATGTGACAGGATCTCCTCATTACCTGCATCTCTGAGCTTCCCAGCACTACATCCACCAACCCCCACAAAACCAGTCCATCCCTGTCTCCTCGTAAATATCGGGGCCAAGGTCACAGTTAGACCCATTCACACGTGGAAATCCCATTACAGGACAAACTCATATAGCTCACAGGCCTGTGCTGCTCCCACTTTGAACCTGACTGCTCCAAATCCATGTCCCTGCTCCTTTCATCTCTTTCCTCTTCCAGTTCTTAACTAATTCCCCGTAAAAATTGTGATTGACTTGGCTTCAACAACTCCTTGTTAGGATGTGGCCCATATCCCCATAAGTCTGTGTGTAATTCGGATGTTGTTGAAGGTAGAGTGTGGACTGAGTCTCTCTAGATTGGACTGGGACACTGGGCCCTGCAACATTCCCGGGGCCCCATTACTAACAACGCAATGAGCGAGGTAGTGGCAGGGGAGGTCCGTGATGAAAAGCAGAAACACAAATCTGAATTTTCTGAATTTCACTGGAGACAAGAACTGTGGTGTAACACCCAACAGATCGACCAAATTCTCCACAAACAGGCTGCTGAGGTATGGGCGCTGTTCTCGCGGGAACTGTGAACTAATCATTGGCTTCGATTTCAGTTACGCAGATGTTCGCTGAGATGAGGAAGTCGCAGGGCGATTTCAAGGTGGATCTATCACAGATGCAAATGAACAGTGAGTAATAACTGCTGCGTCTCCATCTCAAGCCATTGTTAATCAGAGTGTGTTTCAGTGCCAGGCCTGTTCACACATGGGTATTGCTGCCTGCACCTTCTACAGGCTGCTCTCCAACCCAGGCTCAAGGAAGGAAGCCCCACTCATTGCTCTTCTGGCCTCCTGGGAGTGGGTCTGGTCGCAGGGCGGGTTTTCTGGCCGCCCCGTGGATGTGCCCTGACCCCAGCTCGAATCCTGTCTGTAACTGGAGTGCTCGGGCCCGTTTCACCTCCGCCAGGTTCCACGTCAACGTTCCCTTGTTGGAGCGATGGAGGCGAAATCGGAGGGAATTCCCTGGATGGATTACCCTGACTACTCCCAGTGACCTCCGGCCCAGAAAGGGGGACAGATGCAAAGATCTCCCACACCCACTTCCAGTGGAATTTGGGGGGGGAGGGGGACCCAAAGAGGGTATGACTGGGCAGTAGAGGGTCCTGCCCCGCATCTCTTGCCCACCCTCCCAGATGTCCCAGCGTGTACCTTGCTGCCTGTCAGAGGCATTGCAGAGTTCTGATATCACTCCCTGTGGCATCTTCCTTACAACATCACATACAGATGGCTCGACAGGAACTTGTCGTGTGACCTTGTCACGTGACCCTTTTATTGTATTTACACCAGTCGTTGCATTACCACAGTAGTCCACTGGTGGAGTTCTATTACACTATTACAGGACAAGGTATCTCACTGCCCGGACTTAATGAGCAACCCATTCTTACCATCTCCCTCACACATGCTCCCCTGTGGATAAATCAATGTAAAAAAACAATAGAAGGGGCTTTTTAAAATTCTCATTCTTGCACTCAAATCCCTTCATGGCCTCAATCCCCCTCCCTATTTCTGTAACCTCCTCCAGCCCTACAACCCTCCGAGATATCTGCGCTCTTCCAATTCTGGCCTTTTGAGCACCCCCGATCACAGAATTGGCACCGCTGTGTGGCACCCCTACAATATACATGCAGGGCTCCCACTGAGAGTTTCAGGATGCTAGTATAGGAGTTGCAGTCATAGAATCATTGAAGCATAGAAATTTACAGCAGGGGAGGAGGCCATTTCGGCCCATCGTGCCTGCACCGGCCGACAAAGAGCTATCCAGCCTAATCCCACTTTCCAGCTCTTGGTCCATAGCCCTGTAGGTTACGGCACTTCAAGCGCATGTACAAATACTTTTTAAATGTGGTGAGGGTTTCTGCCTCTAGCGTCGTTTAAGCAGTGAGTTCCAGACCCCCACCACCCTCTGGGTGAAGAACTTTGTGAGGTGGTTATGTTATTGGACTAGTAATCCAAGGGTTCAAATCTCATCCTGGCTGTTAACAAATTTGAATTCAGTGTTTAAAAAAAAACTGGTTTCAGTGAAAGTGAATCCAACTAGTTCACTGATGTCCTTGAGGGAAGGAAACCTGGTGGCTTTACCCGCTCTGGCTTACATGTGCCTCCAGTCCCACGCCAATGTGGTTAACCCTAACAAGCACTCAGGTGTATCTCCACATTCTCAGGGCAACTCCAAATGACCAATAAATGCGGCTTTGCCAGAAACTCCCACATCCTGAGAATGAATGAAAAAATCTGAATTCTTAAAGTAAGTGTTATCAGTAGGACATCAGTGCTGGGTCATTCCCATCCAACACAATTATTCCAGGGCAAGTCTGTTCTCATGGGACACTTGCCAGGGTAAAGTAACAAGCAATTTTCCTCACTGGTTTCCCGATGGTCTATGTAACTCAGCAGCTCTGCAGCCTCCTCCTACAGAGGGAGGCGGGCTGATACATGTGGGAGGGTAGGCTAGCTCACCGCCTGCCCCACGCACCACAAGGGTACAAACAGGCCAGTGGGCAGCCAACGCCTCTGTCCCTTCCTTCGAGACGCTCCTTAAAACTGACCTCTTTGGCCAAGCTTTTGATCACCTGTCCTCATATCTCCTTATGTAGCTCAGTGTCAAATTTTGTTTGACAACACTCTTGTGAATGATCCCTACATTACAACACTTCATTGACTGTAAAGCACTTTGAGACGTTCTGAGGCTGTGAAAGGTGCTATAGAAATGCAAGTCTTTTTTCTTTTGAAGCGCCTTGGGATGTTTACATAAGAAATAGGAGCAGGAGTAGGCCATTCGGCCCCTCGAGTCTGCTCTGCCGTTTAATAAGATCATGGTTGATCTGATCTTGGGCTCAGCTCCACTTCCCTGCCCGCTCCCCATAACCCTTTACTCCCTTATCGCTCAAAAATCTGTCTATCTCCACCTTAAATATATTCAATGACCCAGCCTCCACAGCTCTCTAGGGTAGAGAATTCCACAGATTTACAACCCTCTGAGAGAAGAAATTCCTCCTCATTTCTGTTTTAAATGGGCGACCCCTTATTCTGAAACTACGCCCCCTAGTTCTAGATTCCCCCACAAGGGGAACCATCCTCTCTGCATCTACCCTGTCCAGCCCCCTCAGAATCTTATATGTTTCAATAAGATCACCTCATTCTTCTAAACTCCAAGGAGTATAAGCCCAACCTGCTCAACCTTTCTTCATATGACAACCCCTTCATCTCGTGAACCTTCTCTGAACTGCCTCCAATGCAAGTATATCCTTCCTTAAACACGGAGATCAAAACTATGCAGTACTCCAGATGTGGTCTTACCACTGCCCTGTACAGTTGTAGCAGGACTTCCCTGCTTTTATACTCTATCCCCCTTGCAATAAAGGCCAACATTCCATTTGCCTTCCTGATTACTTGCTGTACCTGCATACTAACATTTTGCGTTTCATGCACAAGGACCCCCAGACCCCCCTGTACTGCAGCATTTTGTAATCGCTCTCCATTTAAATAATAATTTGCTTTTTTATTTCTCCTACCCAAGTGGATAACCTCACATTTTCCCACATTATAGTCCATCTGCCAAATTTTTGCCCACTCACTGAGCCTGTCTATATCCTTTTGTTTAACGACGTTAAAGCTGCTATATAACTGCTATATAACCGTTCACTACATCAGTTAATACTCCTGCGATCCAGTATTAACATGTTCTATAACTGCAGGATGTAAACCAGGGTAAAACTTTAAAAAACAACAATGGTATAAACAGAACCTTGTACCAAAACGGACTCTATCCTGACATTTGAAAAATGCAGTACAATATTTTTCTGGAATGAGATCTAACGGTTTGCTTTCATCTCAGTGTCACAGATGTTGAGCAATGTAAGGAACTCCCAGGAGGAGATCGGGACGGAACTGTCCCAGAGGAATGGTAACAGTAAGTGTTTAACACCAATCAGAGAGATGCTCAGCTCTCCAACTCAAATAATTCCTTTCGAAGGAGCATCACATTGACCAATGGCCTCAGTTTCAGGAAGGACGAAAGTGGCCGAGGACCGACAGTGCCGGGGGAGCAGAGTTCCTGCCGAATTTAACGGCGCAATTTCATTACCATTCGCCAAATTAACCGGCTGGAAAACCAACTGTGGGGGACTGTCACTGGTATCAGGGGGTGGGTGGCAGACAGCAGATCAGGATTTGGGGAGGGAAGGAGTGGCTGTGAGAGAGGGGGAGAGAGAGATCAGGGGGACCGTGATCGCAGGAGGGGTAGAGTTAAGGAGTTAAGGTTAGGTCGGTCGGATCCTGGGAAAAGCTGGAACCGGATCCTAGGAAAAGTTGGAACCGGATCCTAGGAAAAGTTGGAACCGGATCCTGGGCAAACCTGGAGCCGGATCCTGGGAAAAGCTGGAGCCGGATCATGGGCAAACCTGGAGCTGGATCCTGGACAAACCTGGAGCCGGATCCTGGGCAAACCTGGAGCTGGATTCTGGGCAAACCTGGGCCGGATCCTGAGCCAAACCTAGAGTCACTTACCTTGGGCAGTCGCTTTGGATCAGCTGCCGGGAATCCCACAGCTCGGGGCTGACCCCTCATTTTGTTTTGCACTTAAGTCTGGGGTGCCAATGATGCAGGTTTGGTATGGAAATTCTCCCGTCTGGTTTTTGTGGGAGCCTCATCCATACCCTGAATTATGCTCTTCAAATTTAAAGGGCTAGGAATGGGATCAGAGTCAGGTTGGGATTACATTGGGGCTGTGTGGGGTTGGATTGTGGGGTCGGGTTCAGGCCGAGTCGGCTTGGGATTGGGTAGTGTTGGGGTCAGGTTGGGGTCAGATTGGGGTCATGTTGGGGTCAGATTGTGGGGTCATTTTGGGGTCGGGTAGTATTGGGGTCAGGTTGGGATCAGGTGGTGTTGGGGTAGTATTGGGGTCAGATTGTGGGGCCAGATCATGTTGGGTTGGGTTTGAGTTGGGTTTGGGTTGGGTCGTGATCCTGATATTTTAAACCCACAGATCCTCTCCTGCCCGCCGGTGGGGGTTAAAATCAAGCCACTCAGTTTTATTGGTCTGCAACTAGTTTTGAGTGTGCATTCTGTTTGAACCTAACAATAATATTGAGCAGGAGCCGATCTTCCTCCGAGTGGCTGGATGGAGTTGGTTTTGTGAAGACAGAGGGATGGCTCAAGATGGCTGAGCATCCTGGCATGGGGTCACAATGCATAGTGACAACTGTTGCTATTCCACTGACTGGTTGTGCAGGAACAGATATTGTACATTTACTGACAGAGTGTTTAGATATATCTGAAACCTTCACTGTGGTATATGTACATGGTTTCTGGTCTGCTGATTGTGAGTGGCATCGACAGAGAGGGAACATTATCCATGTAATAGTGACGGTGAGATTCAATCACAACATACTTTGAGTGGGATGGATTTAACTGCAGGGAGCTGGAAAGGCAATCGATCCGTGGTGAGTGTTTGGAGATGATGTATTGCTGCGATGTGGGCTGAAGCTTTTGTTTCTCCCTCAGTTGCCCAGATGTTGATGGAAGTGAGAAACTCTCGGGCTGATGTGAAGATGGACCTTTCGCAGATGAAGGAGCAGAGTGAGTGTTAAATCACAGTGGGACGGATCACTGCATCTCATTGTATGCAGTGCGTCTGGTCGTTCTACTCATTGTTTTACAGCATCTTCAATTCCAGTCTTTCCATTTATTATCCTCTGCATTTATCCTTCGCTCAAGCCTCCCCATAAATGGGGCAGAGCTGAGTACACAATATTTTTTATTTCCTCTCATCTGAGGATAGTTGTAGACTTCAGGATGACATAGACAGAACAGAAATGGGCAGAAGCATGGCAGATGGAGTTCAGTGTGGAGAAGCATGAAGTGATGCATTTTGGGAGGACTAATATGGAAAGACCGTGTAATGTATGTACCTGTGAGCATGCTCACAGGTTTGTAGAGCTGTTGAGTTGGGAGTGGCTCAGCCAGTCACATGATGTTCATACGACTCAATAAAACCCCAGCCAGTTGGGTTCGGGGGATCCACAATGAGGCAGGTGGTTGTGAGCCTGGTCGATGAACTGGTAATGTGTAGTGTGATTGTTAAACCTTTGCTAATAAGCCAATTAGTTCTTAATAGTAATGTGATGCTATGAATTCTAAAGCAAAGAATGCACGAAGCAAAGACATAGCAGACAGTATAATATAAAAGGTATGCTTTGAAAAGTGTGGATGAGCAGAGAGACCTCGGTGTCCATATACACACATCCTTAAAGGTGGCAGGGCAAGTTGATCAGGTGGTTAAAAATCATTTGGGTTACTTGGGTTTATAAGCAGAGGAATAAAATATAAAGGCAGAGAGATCATGCTGGAACTTTATAAATCACTGGTTAGGCCTCAGCTGGAGTATTGTGGACAGTTCTGAGCACCGCACTTCAGATAAGAGGTAAAACAGGTACAGAGGGGGTTTACCAGGATGTTACCGGGCATTAGGGACTTCAGTTAGGAAGAGGGGTTGGAAAAGTTAGACTGTTCTCCTTGGAACAGAGAAGGTTAAGAAGTGACCTAATAGAGGTTTTCAAGTTGATCGAGGTTTTGATAGAGCAGAGAGAGAAAAACTATTCCTTCTGGGGAGTGGGACCAGAGGTCATGGATTCAAAGTCATTGGCAAACTATCTAGAGGGGAGATGAGGAGAAATGTTTTCACTCAGAGAGTTTTGGGGATCTGGAACACTCGACCTGAAAGCTGGTGGAAGCTGATGCCATAAATAATTGTAACAGGAGTTTGGACAGGCAGTTGAGGATGAGGAACTTACAGGGTCCCGGACACAAAGCGGGGGGGGGGGGGGGGGGGGGGAGAGACACAGCTCAACCATTGTTTCAAAGAGCCAGCACAGGCAGGACAGGTTAATAATGACCTCCTGCACTGTAAGTGTCTGTAATTGTATGATCTATATTATGGCCCTTTTAGTTCTCTATTCTCGGTATTTGTTGTGTTTTCCTCTCGATCTCCTCCCCTCCATCTCTCCTGAGCCTCTGACACCCTCACACTCCTTTCACACTTTAAATCTGTACCCAACCATCAGCTGCATTTACTATAAACCATTCGACTAATACTGTTCGGCAAAAGGAATGCATTTATATTGTGTTTTGTTAGAGGACGGTTTTGAATGATCTATCTATCCTCAACATCAATAACTATCTTGAAACGATAAGGTTAAATGTTCATAGTTTTATTGAGAAAATCGTACATGCAATAGTACTTGGGCATGTTCTTAAAATATAATATTTAGCAGCTCTTCCAATGGTTGGGGACATGTGTTACTGCTGAACTCAGTATTCAGGTTGATCAACTCTGCAAATCCAAATCTTCATCACAGTTCGCCTTTTAAATCTTTCTGAGCTACAAGTGTCTGACCAATGTGTCCATTCATGGCAAGCTACCTTGTCCTGATCACATCTTGTTCACGTGTGACTTCATGTGGCTGAAATTGCCCCTTTCCTTAAGGCCTCTTAACACCGAAAAGCAGTGGCCATTATCAGAATTGCACCAGTGTTACCCCAGCGGTGACTCGCCCCCCCCCGGCCCCCCCCCGCCCCCCCCCACCGCCCCCCCCCCCCGCCCCCCCCCCCCCCCCCCCCCCCTCCCCACCGCTCCGCTGCTGCCGATCGTGCTAAGTGCATCATCACATCACGCACCACCGATCTACCCCCTGCCCCCGCCAGCAAAATTCCACCGTGAAAATCTTCGACCTGCCTGGTGGTGCCAAAAAAAACCTTTAAAGGGGAGGACACACTGCCGCTGCCGCCATGTTTGATTTTTTTGTCTTCCGACTGCCATGTCGGCCCAATAATTCTGCCCCCGGGTTCGGCCGGGCCGCTAACAGGCAGCCTGGTGGTCGCTGGCCCGGCTGAAACCCTCCTGGTGGCCCAGTGGACCGAAGTTTAAAGATCGCGGAGGCTCTCCCCTTTAAGTGAAGGGAAGAACCGTGGTGGCATCATCGCGGCTGTCATTCCGCACCGCACTCAACCTCCAGCCCTCTCGTGTAGTGACTGCCCCCATTAGGAGCAACTTCCGGATCCGAGTGGAAAAAAAAAGCAAAGAGCAGAATTTTGCTCACGAGGTGACCTCAACCACCATGGCTATAAGAACCACAGAAACAGGGCGCATGCACCCACATCTTTAAACCAGGGTGGTGACCATGGTTCATTTTACAATACTAACATTGCTTGAGATGGTTGGAAATATAAACATCTTGCCTTCCACTTTCTTGGCTTGTTTATCACTTAACGCTACAACATGACCCTCCGCACATCTCCACGTTACGTGGTCAGTCTTAGTTCAACTTGTTGTGTATCTGCAAATCATGCACTCCCATGTTCCACCACCAGGGAGCTCATCCCAGCATCCCTTGGGGGAGCACTGTATATAAGCCGGCCCCTAAGGCCTGTTCCTCACTCTGGAGTGTCTTATTAAAGACTGAGGTCACTGTTACTTTAACCTCCCTGTGTGCAGTCTCATCTGTGTTAGGAACACAATAACTGGCGACGAGAATACGAATCCAACGCAAAGATGCAGCAAACTGTGGGCATCCTGGAGAAGTTCTCGGAGGGTGAGGACTGGGAAGCCTATGTTGAACAGCTAGACCAGTACTTTGTAGCCAACGAGCTGGACAGAGAAGGAAGCACTGCAAAAAGGACAGCGGTCCTCCTCACAGTCTGCGGGGCACCGACCGACAGCCTCATGAAGAATCTTCTGGCTCTGGTGAAACCCACAGATAAGTCGTATGAGGAGCTACGTACACTGGTTCGGGAGCATCTTAACCCGAGGGAGAGCGTGCTGATGGCGAGGTATCAGTTCTACACGTGCCAGCGATCTGAAGGTCAGGAAGTGGCGAGCTACGTCGCTGAGCTAAGGCGACTTGCAGGACAATGTGAGTTTGATGGCTACCTGGAGCAAATGCTCAGAGACTTTTTTGTACTGGGCATTGGCCACGAGACCATCTACGAAAACGTTTGACTGCAGAGACACCGACCCTCAGTAAGGCCATTGCGATAGCACAGGCGTTTATGTCCACTAGTGATAACACCAAACAAATCTCTCAGCACACAAGTGCTAGCAATGTTCATAAATTAACTGGAACTGTGTTTGCGAGCAGAAATGTACAGGGCAGAACCTACGAGTCTGCAACTGCCAGCAGGCCTCAGGTGACCCAGATGACTCAGAGTCTCCAACAAAGGATGAATGCAAGGCAATTCACACCTTGTTGGCGATGTGGAGGCTTCCATTCAGCCTATTCATGCCGCTTCAAAGGGTATGTTTGCAAGAGCTGTGGAACAATGGGGCACCTCCAACGAGCTTGCAAACGAGCTGCAAGCTCTGCAAAACCTGCTAACCATCACGTGGCAGAGGAAGATCGGTCCATGGTGGATCAAAGCAATTTTGAGCCTCAGAGAGAGGAGGCAGATGCTGAAGTACATAGGGTGCACACATTTTCGATGAAATGTCCACCTATAATGCTATATGTAAAATTGAATGGCTTACCCGTAGCCATGGAACTGGACACTGGCGCTAGCCAATCTAGCATGAGTAAAAAGATGTTTGAGAGACTGTGGTGTAATAAGGCATTCAGACCAGCCCTGAGCCCCATCCACACGAAACTGAGAACGTACACCAAAGAGCTCATCACTGTCCTGGGCAGCGCCATGGTCAAGGTCGCCTACGAGGGCACGGTGCACGAACTGCTACTCTGGATTGTCCCGGGTGATGGCCCCACACTGCTAGGAAAGAGCTGGCTGATCAAAATCCGCAGGAACTGGGATGACATCCGAATGCTATCATATGTCGATGAGGGCTCATGTACCCAGGTTCTAAACAAATTTCCTTCCCTTTTTGAGCCAGGCATTGGAAACTTTTTCGGGGTGAAGGTGCGGATCCACTTGGTCCCAGAGGCACGACCCATTAACCATAAGGCGCGAGCGGTCCCTCACATGGTGAGGGAGAGAGTGGAAATCGAGCTGGACAGGCTGCAACGTGAGGGCATCATCTCCCCAGTGGAATTCAGCAAGTGGGCCAGCCGGATTGTTCCAGTACTCAAAAGTGATGGCACGGTCAGGATTTGCTGTGATTATAAAGTAACTATTAATCGTTTCTCGCTACAGAACCAATACCCGCTACCTAAGGCAGACGACCTATTTGCGACGCTGGCAGGAGGCAAGACGTTCACCAAGCTCGACCTGACTTCGGCCTGCATGACGCGGGAGCTGGAGGAGTCTTCGAAGGGCCTCACCTGCATCAGTGCGCACAAGGGACTGTTCAACTACAACAGATGCCCGTTTGGAATTCGGTCGGCTGCAGCGATCTTCCAGAGAAACATGGAGAGCCTACTCAAGTCGGTACCACGCACAGTGGTTTTTCAGGACGACATACTGGTCTCGGGTCGGAACACCGCCGAGCACCTACAAAACCTGGAGGAGGTCCTCCAGCGACTAGATCGCGTAGGGCTGCAGCTGAAGAGGTCGAAATGCTTCTTCATGGCAATAGAAGTGGAGTTTTTGGGGAGAAAGATCGCGGCGGATGGCATTCGGCCCACAGACGCCAAGACAGAGGCTATCAGGAATGTGCCCAGGGCACAGAACATCACGGAGCTGCGGTCATTCCTGGGACTCCTCAACTATTTTGGTAACTTCCTACCGGGCTTAAGCACCCTTTTAGAGCCCCTACATGTGTTATTGCACAAAGGTGAGAACTGGGTATGGGGGAAAAAAAACAAGTAATTGCTTTTAAGAAAGCCAGAAATATTTTATGCTAAACAAGCTGCTTGTATTGTATAACCCGTGTAAAAGACTTGTGCTAGCATGCGATGCGTCGTCATACGGAGTCGGGTGTGAATTACAACAAGCTAACGTTGCGGGGAAGTTGCAACCTGTTGCCTATGCTTCCAGGAGCTTGTCTAAGGCCGAGAGGGCCTACAGCATGATTGAGAAAGAGGCATTAGTGTGTGTGTTCGGGGTAAAGAAAATGCATCAGTTCCTGTTTGGCCTCAAAATTGAGCTGGAAACTGATCACAAGCCCCTCACATCCCTGTTCACTGAAAACAAGGGGATAAATACTAATGCCTCAGCCTGCATACAAAGGTGGGCACTCGCGCTATCAGCATATAACTATACCATCCGCCACAGGCCAGGCACCGAGAACTATGCGGATGCTCTCAGTCGGCTATCATTGCCCACCACCAGGGTGGAAATGGCGCAGCCTGCAAACTTGTTGATGGTGGTGCAGCCCGCAGACTTGTTGATGGTCATGGAAGCGTTTGAAAATGATAACTCACCAGTCACGGCCCGCCAGATTAGGAGTTGGACCAGCTAAGATCCTCTGCTGTCCCTAGTAAAAAAAACTGTGTACTGCATGGGAGCTGGACCAGCATCCCTGTTGAAATGCAAGAGCTAATCAAGCCGTTCCAGCGGCGAAAGGACGAGCTGTCCATTCAGGCAGACTGCCTGTTATCGGGTAACCGCGTAGTGCTACCAAAAAAAGGGCAGGGAGACGTTCATCTCGGATCTCCACAGCACACACACGGGTATAGTAATGATGAAAGCGATAGCCAGATCCCACGTGTGGTGGCCCGGTATCGACTCTGACTTAGAATCCTGTGTATGGCAATGCCGTGTGTGTGCTCAGTTGAGCAACGCGCCCAGAGAGGCACCACTAAGTTTGTGGTCCTGGCCCTCCAGAACATGTCGAGGATCCATGTCGACTATGCGGGCCCGTTTCTCTGTAAAATGTTCCTAGTGGTGGTGGATGCTTTTTCAAAATGGATTGAATGTGAAATAATGTCGGGAAGCACCGCCACCGCCACCATTGAAAGCCTGAGGGCCATGTTTGCCACCCACGGCCTGCCTGACATACTAGTCAGTGACAACAGGCCATGTTTCACCAGTGCCGAATTTAAAGAATTCATGACCCGCAGTGGGATCAAACATGTCACCTTGGCCCCGTTTAAACCAGCCTCCAATGGGCAGGCAGAGCGGGCAGTACAAACCATCAAACAGAGCCTTAAACGAGTCACAGAAGGCTCACTCCAAACCCGCCTGTCCCGAGTACTGCTCAGCTACCGCACAAGACCCCACTCGCTCACAAGGGTGTCCCCGGCTGAGCTACTCATGAAAAGGACACTTAAAACCAGACTCTCGCTGGTTCACCCCAACCTGCATGATCAGGTAGAGAGCAGGCGGCAGCAACAAAATGTAAACGATGGTCGCGCCACTGTGTCACGGGAAATTGATCTGAATGACCCTGTGTAATTGCTAAACTACGGACATGCTCCCAAGTGGATCGCGGGCACGGTGATAGCTAAAGAAGGGAATAGGGTGATTGTAGTCAAACTAGACAATGGATAAATTTGCAGAAAACACCTGGACCAAACGAGGCTGTGGTTCACAGACTGCCCTGAACAACCCACAGCAGACACCACCTTTTTCGAGTCACAACACACACCCAAAGGATCAACGACACCACGCCGGACCAGGAAATCGAACCCATCACGCCCAACAGCCCAGCAAGGCTAGGCTCACCTAGCAGCCCTGCAGGGCCAACAACACACCAGCCCAGCGAGGGCAGAGCCAACACACCAGAACAGACATTTGTACCGAGGCGGTCCACCAGGGAAAGAAAGGCTCCCGACCACCTCACCTTGTAAATAGTTTTCACTTTGACTATGGGGGCGCGGGGGGGGCGAGAGTGATGTTGTGCATCTGTAAAGCATGCACTCCCATGTTTCGCCACCAGGGAGCTCATCCCCTGAAGTCCCAAGGGATCGCAGCATCCCTTGGGAGCACTGTATATAAGCCGGCCCCTAAGGCCTGTTCCTCACTCTGGAGTGTCTTATTAAAGACTGAGGTCACTGTTACTTTAACCTCCCTGTGTGCAGCCTCATCTGTGTTAGGAACACAATACAACTGTTCACTGCTCACTCTCTTAAAATTCCTGTCCACAAGCAATGATTTTAAGGTACTATAATTTAAGAACCAGACTTCCCTGTCTAAAATAGCATTACACAGTATATACAGCACAGAAACAGGCCATTCGGCCCAACCAGACCATGCTCCACTCGAGTCTCCTCCCGTCTTTCCTCATCTAAATCTATCATAACCCTTTAGCCCCTGCTCCCTCATATGTTTGTCTAGCCTCCCCTTAAATGCATCCATACTGTTCGCTTCAACCACTCCCTGTGGTAGGGGAGTTCCACATTCTCACCACCCTCTGGGTAAAGAAGTTTCTTCTGAATTCCCTATTAGATTTCCAGGTGGCTACCTTATATCGATGGCCTCTAGTTATGCTCTTCCCCACAAGTGCAAACATTCTCCCTGTATCCACTCTATCAAAACCTTTCCTAATTTTAAAGACCTCTATTAGGCCACCCCTCAGCCTTCTTTTTTCCAAGAGAAAAAAGACCCAGCCTGTTCATCCTTTCCTCATGGGTATAACCTCGCATTTCTGGTATCATCCTTGTCAATCTTCTCTGCACCCGCTCCAGTGCCACTGTATCCCTTTCATAATATGGCGGTGTCATCTGCAAATTTAGAACTGTGCACAGTACTCTAAGTGTGGTCTAACCAAGGTTTAATACAGGTTGAGCATAACATCCCTACTTTTCAGTTCTATACCTCAACAAATAAACCCTAGTGCTGTTTTTTTTTATGGCCTTGTGAACCTGTGTTGCAACTTTTAGTGATTTGCGTATTTGAACTCCGAGATCCCTTTGTTCCTCGACCCCACCTAGACTCGCAATCTCCAAGTAATAAGTGACCTCCCTATTCTTCCTACCAAAATGTAATACCTCACATTTATCTGTGTTGAACTTAATTTGCCAATTATATGCCCATTCTGCAAGTTTATTCATGTCCTCCTGTAATTTGTTGCAGTCCTCCTCAGTATTGACTATCCCAGCCAATTTGGAGTCATCTGCAAATTTAGAAATTTAGAAACAAACAAAGGCTATGAGCTAACAAAAGAATATAAAGACAAATTAACACTGGTATTACACTCGCACACTTCAAGTCTGTCTGATTAACCCTTTCCTTACACACTTATGGCCACAGGCCATCCCCAAGCACCCCATAGCCAATGAAGTACTTTTGGAGTGTAGTCACTGTTGCAATGCAGGGAAACGCAGCAGCCAATTTGTGCACAGCAAGCTCCCACAAACAGCAATGAGATACATGACCAGATAATCTGTTTTAATGATGTCAGTTGAGGGATAAATATTGGCCAGGACACTGGGGAGAACTTCCCTGCTCTTCAAATAATGCCATGGAATCTTTTACCACCACCTGAGAGAGACGACAGGGGCTTCAGCTTAACATCTCATCCAAAGGACGGCACCTCCGACAGTGCAGCACTCCCTCAGTATCGCCTACTTACAGCCGGGATTTATGGGCTCAGGTCTCTGGAGTGGGGCTTGAACCCACAACATTCTCACTCAGGGGCAAGAGTGCTGCCCACTGAGCCATGGCTGACAGAGAAAGGCAAGCCAGGAAGTGCTTATCTCGGTGAGTTGCCTGTCAGAGAGCTTCACTGCATGGCACATGTATGATTCTGTGCCACTTGTTGAAAGAAGGCCTTCCAATGGAGGAAGTACTTGCAATGTCAATGAGGCCGACAAACCCTCCATGCAAGGTGTCACCACGGGCAGACATAGACAGACCGAGAGAGACTGTTCCGTCTCCAGGGGCAGTGGCCACAACGTGCCGGTCCCATGCCACTTGGAGAGGGTGGCAACAGCACTGAGGGCCAGCTGTCTCACACCCCACAACTACAGACCAAAACTGCAAGAAATTAAATGACCTCACCATGACAGAGGAGCTCACCGATTACAGCCGTGGTCCGAACATGGACAAAAGAGCTGAATTCCAGAGGTGAAGTGAGACTGCCCTTGACATCAAGTCAGCATTTGACCGAGTGTGGCACCAAGGAGCCCGAGTAAAACTGAAGTCAATGGGAATCAGGGGGAAAACGCTCCACTGGCTGGAGTCATACCTAGCACAAAGGAAGATGGTTGTGGTGGTTGGAGGTCAATCATCACTGTCCCGGGACATCGCTGAAGGAGTTCCTCAAGGCAGTGTTCTAGGCCCAACCATCTTTAGCTACTTCATCAATAACCATCCCTCCTTCATAAGATCAGAAGTGGGGATGTTCGCTGATGACTGCACAGTGTTCACTGCCACTCGCGACTCCTCAGATAATGGAGCAGTCCAAGCTGCATGCAGCAAGACCTGGACGACATTCAGGCTTGGGCATTCGCATCACACAAGTGCCTGACAATGACTATCTCCAACAAGCGAGAGTCTAACCACCATCCCTTGACAAACTCCCCACAAGTGAGTAGTTTTTCTTTTTCTTTTCTTTATCAGTAAGTAACCTTTAGCATTATTGTTGCCAAATTAAGTTAATCTAAGGGTTAAGTCATGGCAGGAGAGCTCGGACACGTGCTATGCTCCTCCTTAAGTGTCCCTGACGACTACATGTGCGGGAAGTGCATCTGCCTGCAGCACCTGACAGACTGCATTGCGGCACTGGAGCTGCGGGTGGATTTACTCTGGAGCATCCATGATGCTGAGGATGACGTGAATAGCATGTTTAGTGAGTTGGTCTTACCACAGGTAAAGGGTACACAGCCAGAAAGGGAATGGGTGACCAACAGGAAGAGCACTGGAAGGAGGGTCCACTGCGGTCATCCCCCTGCAGAACAGATACACCACTTTGGGTACTGTTCAGGGGGATGACTCATCAGGGGAGAGCAACAGCAGCCAAGTTCATGGCACCATGGGTGGCTCTGCTGCACAGGAGGGCAGGAAAAAGAGTGGGAGAGCTAAAGTGATAGGGGATTCAATTGTAAGGGGAATAGATAGACATTTCTGCGGCCGCAACCGAGACTCCAGGATGGTATGTTATCTCCCTGGTGCAAGGGTCAAGGATGTCTCGGAGCGGGTGCAGGACATTTTGAAGCGGGAGGGTAAACAGCCAATTGTCATGGTTTATATAGGTACCGACGATATCGGTAAAAAACAGGATGAGGTCCTACAAGACGAACTTAGGGAGCTCGGAGCTAAATTTAAAAGTAGGACCTCAAAATTAGTAATCTCAGGATTGCTACCAGTGCCATGTGCTAGTTAGATTAGGAATTGCAAGATAGTTCAGATGAATACATGGCTTGAGGAGTGGTGCAGAAGGGAGGGATTCAAATTCCTGGGACATTGGAACCGGTTCTGGGGGAGGTGGGACCTGTACAAACCGGACGGTCTGCACCTGGGCAGGACCGGAACCAATGTCCTAGGGGGAGTGTTTGCTAGTGCTGTTAGGGAGGGGTTAAACTAATATGGCAGGGGGATGGGAACCTATGCAGGGAGACAGAGGAAAGTAGAATGGGGGCAGAAGCAAAAGATAGAAAGAGGAAAAGTAAAAGTGGAGGGCAGAGAAACCCAAGGCAAAAAGCAAATAGGCCACATTACAGCAAAATTCTAAAGGGGCAAAGGTTGTTAAAAAAACAAGCCTGAAGGCTCTGTGCCTCAATGCGAGGAGTATTCGCAATAAGGTGGAAGAATTAACTGCGCAGATAGCAGTTAACGGATATGAGGTAATTGGCATCACGGAGACATGGCTCCAGGGTGACCCAGGCTGGGAACTCAACATCCAGGGTTATTCAACATTTAGGAAGGATAGACAGAAAGTTAAAGGCGGTGGGGTGGCATTGCTGGTTAAAGAGGATATTAATGCAATAGTAAGGAAGGACATTACCTTGGATGATGTGGAATCGGTATGGGTGGAGCTACGGAATGCCAAAGGGCAGAAAACGCTAGTGGGAGTTGTGTACAGATCACCAAACAGTAGTAGTGAGGTTGGGCTCAAGAAATTAGGGATGCATGCAATAAAGGTACAGCAGTTATCATGGGTGACTTTAATCTACATGTTGATTGGGCTAACCAAACTGGTAGCAGTGCAGAGGAGGAGGATTTCCTGGAGTGTATTAGGGATGGTTTTCGAGACCAATATGTCAAGGAGCCAACTCGAGGGCTGGCCATCCTAAACTGGGTAACGTGTAATGAGAAAGGACTAATTAGCAATCTTGTTGTGCGAGGCCCCTTGGGGAAGTGTGACCATAATATGGTAGAATTCTTTATTAAGATGGAGCGTGACACAGTTAATTCAGAGACTAGGGTCCTGAACTTAAGGAAAGGTAACTTTGATGGTATGAGACGTGAATTGGCTAGAATAGACTGGCGAGTGATACTTAAAGGGTTGACGGTGGATCGGCAATGGCAAACATTTATAGATCACATGGATGAACTTCAACAATTGTACATCCTGTCTGGAGTAAAAATAAAACAGGGAAGGTGGCTCAACCGTGGCTAACAAGGGAAATTAAGGATAGTGTTAAATCCAAGGAAGAGGCATATAAATTGGCAAGAAAAAGCAGCAAATCTGAGGACTGGGAGAAATTTAGAATTCAGCAGAAGAGGACAAAGGGTTTAATTAGGAGGGGGAAACTAGAGTATGAGAGGAAGCTTGCTGGGAACATAAAAATTGACTGCAAAAGCTTCTATAGATATGTGAAGAGAAAAAGATTAGTGAAGACAAATGTAGGTCCTTTGCAATCAGATTCAGGTGAATTTATAATGGGGAACAAGGAAATGGCGGACCAGTTAAACAAATACTTTGGTTCTGTCTTCACGAAGGAAGACACAAATAACCTTCCGGAAATACTAAGAGACCGAGGGTTTAGCGAGAAGGAGGAACTGAAGGAAATCCTTATTAGGCAGGAAATTGTGTTAGAGAAATTGATGGGATTGAAGGCCGATAAATCCCAGGGGCCTGATAATCTGCATCCCAGATGACTTAAGGAAGTAGCCAGAGAAATAGTGAATGCATTGGTGATCATTTTCCAACAGTCTATCGACTCTGGATCAGTTCCTATGGACTGGAGGGTAGCTAATGTTACCCCACTTTTTAAGAAGGGAGGGAGAGAGAAGGCTGGTAATTATAAACCGGTTAGCCTGACATCTGTAGTGGGGAAAATGTTGGAATCAATTATTAAAGATGAAATAGCAGCACATTTGGAAAGCAATGACGGGATCAATCCAAGTCAGCATGGATTTATGAAGGGGAAATCATGCTTGACAAATCTTCTGGAATTTTTTGAGGATGTAACTGGTAGAGTGGACAAGGGAGAATCGGTAGATGTGGTGTATTTGGGTTTTCAAAAGGCTTTTGACAAGGTCCCACACAAGAGATTGGTGTGCAAAATTAAATCACATGGTATTGGGGGTAATGTACTGATGTGGATACCCCTTGATCCCTTTAGCCGTAAGGGCCATATCTAACTCCCTCTTGAATATATCCAATGAACTGGCATCAATAACTCTCTGCGGTTGGGAATTCCACAGGTTGACAACTCTCTGAGTGAAGAAGTTTCTCCTCATCTCAGTCCTAAATGGCTTACCCCTTATCCTTAGACTGTGTCCCCTGGTTCTGGACTTCCCCAACATCGGGAACATTCTTCCTGCATCTAACCTGTCCAGTCCCGTCAGAATTTTGTGTTTCTATGATAACCCCTCTCATCCTTCTAAACTCCAGTGAATACAGGCCCATTCGATCCAGTCTCTCCTCATATGTCAGTCCTGCCATCCCAGGAATCAGTCTGGTGAACCTTCGCTGCATTCCCTCAATAGCAAGAACGTCCTTCCTCAGATTAGGAGACCAAAACTGAACACAATATTCCAGGTGAGGCCTTACCAAGGCCCTGTACAACTGCAGTAAGACTTCCCTGCTCCTATACTCAAATCCCCTAGCTATGAAGGCCTACATACCATTTGCCTTCTTCAACACCTGTTGTACCTGCATGCCTACTTTCAATGACTGATGTACCATGACATCCAGGTCTTGTTGCACCTCCCCTTTTCCTAATTTCCTAATTACTAATTCGTGTTTTTGCCCCCAAAGTGGACAATCTCACATTTATCCACATTATACTGCATCTGCCATGCATTTGCCCACTCACCTAACCTGTCCAAGTCACCCTGCAGCCTCTTAGCATCCCCCTCACAGCTCACACCACCACCCAGCTTACTGTCATCCGCAAACTTGGAGATATTACACTCAATTCCCTCATCCAAATCATTAATGTATATTGTAAAGAGCTGGGGTCCCAGCACTGAGCCCTGCGGCACCTCACTAGTCACTGCCTGCCATTCTGAAAAAGACCCGTTTATCCCGACTCTCTGCTTCCTGTCTGCCAACCAGTTCTCTATCCACGTCAGTACATTACCCCCAATACCATGCACTTTGATTTTGCACAACAATCTCTTGTGTGGGACCTTGTCAAAAGCCTTTTGAAAGTCCAAAAACACCACATCCACTGGTTCTCCCTTGTCCACTCTACCAGTTACATCCTCAAAAAATTCTAGAAGATTTGTCAAGCAGGATTTCCCTTTGATATATCTATGCTGACTTGGACCGATCCTGTCACTGCTTTCCAAATGAGCTGCTATTTCATCTTTAATAATTGATTCCATCATTTACCCCACTACTGATGTCAGGCTGACCGGTCTATAATTACCCGTTTTCTCGCTCCCTCCTTTTTTAAACAGTGGTGTTACCTAAACACATCGTGGACACAATGGGCCGAAATGGCCTCCTCTGCGCTGTAAATTTCTATGTTTCCATTTCTATGAAGCAGAGTTCCTCAAAAAGGTCTTCATTAAACCGGTGTATATTCTTTTGCAGAGGCTAATCTCCCAAAGGATTCATCCTGCTCATGTGTTGCCTCGCTCTCTTTCTGCTCCTCCTCCTCTTTTTCGAGGAATGCCTACTGAGAATCCCATGCCTGATCCGAAGACCCTCTCAGTGGCTGTGAGGGCCAGAATTATTGCGGGGGATGATAGTCTGGCTGTCAGAGCTACATCCAGCACGGGCCAGGGAGGAGCAACTATAAAAGCTCCACTCACCCATCATCAAAGATTCTGCACCCTTCCGCCTCAGACCTTCCTCACATTGTCAGTTTCACATCTGGCAGGGAGCATGCCTTATTACTCTCATTCCAAGTTATCCTCAGTTTCTTTGAGTGTGACTTCTGGAATTTTGATGCACCAGTGCCACTGACCCCCGGGTGTAATTTATTTAATTGAGTTCACTAAATTGGACAGTTTGTAGGAGAGGCCAAACCGCGATTGGGAACTCGGACACGCGGGATACTGACGGAAGTGGTTTCCGACCTCATTTCCAGGCCAACAGCTGTGTTTCCTACACCGGTCTAATGAAGAGATTTTTGAGGAACTCTGCTTCACAGGGTTGTGCATGCTTACTAAAAAGAAGAAACAAAAGACTTGCGTTTATATAGCGCCTTTGATGAGCTCCGGGCGTCCCAAAGCGCTTTACAGTCAATTAAGTACTTTTGGAGTGTAGTCACTGTTGTAATGTGGGAAACACAGCAGTCAATTTGCACACAGCAAGCTCCCACCAAAAACAATGAGGAATTTCAGGGCCTACTAGTAAGCAGATCAAACACCAGGGTTGTTGGCCTGGTTCTTGTCCCCTCACTCTGTGACTGTGAATGGAGACGGGGTCCTCCATATCAATGTCCCTGCACAAACCAACCTGGCATTGACCTCTGCAAGAAAGACCAAAACGAGATCCTGAAGGGCCCACAGTAGGCTAAAGCCTCTCGAAGTTCACCGGAGGTTGTCAGCACTCTCCCCAGTTTGGAGCCATGGGGAAGTTCAAGAGGTACACACCTCAAGTAGATTGATAGAGGAAGGGGTAATCAGGCCATGCCACATCTCCACATGGGCCACATAATACTCTCCCACAGGTGACTGGGCTGACACCCAAACTGACCGACAAATTACACACTCCTACAGGAAGAAAGAACTGACTTTTCTACAGTGCTTTTCACAACCACAGGATGTCCCAAAGCATCTTTCGGATGAGACTTTAAATCGAGTCTCCCGTCTGCTCTCTCAGGTGGAGGTAAAAGATCCCGTGGCACTATTTTGAAGACAAGCAGGGGAGTTATCTCCTGACCAATATTTATCCCTCATCAACATAAAAAAAACAGATTATCTGGTCATTAACACATTGCTGTTTGTGGGAGCTTGCTGTGCCCAAATCGTAAGTTTGGGTGTCAGGCCAGACACCTGTGGGAGAGTATTGTCTGGCCCATGTGACATGGCCTGGTCACCCCTTCCTCTATCAGGTTATCAATCCAGCATCATCATCAGCACAGGCAGTCCCTCAGAATCGAGGAAGACTTGCTTCCACTCCTGAAGTGAGTTCTTTGGTGGCTGAACAGTCCAATACGAGAGCCACAGACTCTGTCACAGGTGGGACAGATAGTCGTTGAGGGAAGGGGTGGGTGGGACTGGTTTGCTGCACACTCTTTCCGCTGCCTGCGCTTGATTTCTGCATGCTCTCGGTGTTGAGACTCGAGGTGCTCAGCGCCCTCTCGGATGCACTTCCTCCACTTAGGGCGGTCTTGGGCCAGGGACTCCCAGGTGTCAGTGCACTTTATCAGGAAGGCTTTGAGGGTGTCCCTTGTAACGTTTCCTCTGCCCACCTTTGGCTCGTTTGCCATGAAGGAGTTCCGAGTAGAGCACTTGCTTTGGGAGTCTCGTGTCTGGCATGCAAACTATGTGGCCTGCCCAGCGGAGCTGATCGAGTGTGGTCAGTGCTTCAATGCTGGGGATGTTAGCCTGAATGAGGACGCTTATGTTGGTGCGCCTGTCCTTCTAGGGGATTTGTAGGATCTTGCGGAGACATCATTGGTGATATTTCTCCAGCGACTTGAAGTGTCTACTGTACATGGTCCATGTCTCTGAGCCATACAGAAGGGCAGGGATCACTACAGCCCTGTAGTACATGAGCTTGGTGGCAGATTTGAGGGCCTGGTCTTCAAACACTCTTTTCCTCAGGCGGCCAAAGGCTGCACTGGCGCACTGGAGGCGGTGTTGGATCTCGTCGTCAATGCCTGCTCTTGTTGATAGGAGGCTCCCGAGATATGGGAAGTGGTCCACGGTGTCCAGGGCCGCGCCGTGGATCTTGATGACATGGGGGCAGTGCTGTGCGGTGAGGACAGGCTGGTGGAGGACCTTTGTCTTACAGATATTTAGCGTAAGGCCCATGCTTTCGTACGCCTCAGTAAATACATCGACTATGTTCTGGAGTGCAGCCTCTGCATGTGCGCAGACGCAGGCGTCGTCCGCGTACTGTAGCTCGACGACAGAGGTTGGAGTGGTCTTGGACCTGGCCTGGAGACGGCGAAGGATGGACAGGTTCCCACTGGTTCTGTAGTTTAGTTCCACTCCAGCGGGGAGCTTGTTGACTGTGAGGTGGAGCATGACAGCGAGGAAGATTGAGAAGAGGGTTGGGGTGATGACGCAGCCCTGTTTGACCCCGGTCCGGACGTGGTTTGGGTCTGTGATGGATCAGTGGGTAAGGATCACGGCCTGCATGTTGTCGTGGAGCAGGCGGAGGATGGTGACAAGCTTTTGGGGGCATCAGAAATGGAGGAGGACGCTCCATAGATCCTCGCGGTTGACAGTGTCAAAGGCCCTGTAGCTGTCGCGCTGCAAAGATCATGTCCGAGGGACTGCCTATGATGATGATGATGCTGGATTGATAACCTGATAGAGGAAGGGATGACCAGGACATGCCACATCTCCAGATGGGCCAGATAATACTCTCCCACAGGTGTCTGGGCTGACACCCAAACTGACCTACAAATTACACACTCCTTCAGAAAGAAAGAACTGACATTTCTACAGCGCTGTTCACAACCACAGGATGTCCCAAAGCATCTTTCGGATGAGACGTTAAACCGAGGCCTCCATCTGCTCTCTCAGGTGGACGTAAAAGATTCCGTGGCACTATTTGAAGAAGCGCAGGGGAGTTATCTCCGGTGTCCTGGCCAATATTTATCCGTCATCAACATAAAAACAGCTGATTATCTGTATGTGGGAGCTTGCTGTGCACAAATCAGCTGCTGCATTTCCCACATTACAACAGTGACTACACTCCAAAAGTACTTCATTGGCTGTAAAGCACTTTGAGACATCCGATGATTGTGAAAGGCGCTATATAAATCCAAGTCTTTCCTTTTCTTTTTTTATAGCCAATGAAGTACCTTTGAAGTGTAGTCACTGTTGAAATGTAGGAAACACAGTAGCCAATTTGTGCACAGCAAGCTCCCACGAACAGCAATGAGATAAAGGTCCAAATGATCTGCTTTAGTGATGTTGATTGAGGTGCGGATATTGTTCCAGGGCCCAAACATGCTCAATAAATTCAGGCAGGAGCCAAGGCCCTAAAACTCTACCTCCACTCCCTCATCGACCACAGGGACACCTCCATCCCGTGCACCAGGCCCCTTCCTCAGCAAAATAAAACACCTGGAAAAGGGGCAGGAGCCACTGGATGATGGATCGCGAATAAAGAGGGATGTGAAGACAGACACGGTACACAGCAAGGGTTAAGTTAGGGTACTGCAGTATATTTTATATGGTGGGAAATGCTGACATATTCTCAAAATAAATGAGATATTAAATGATGTTGTGCTACAAATACTGGCATTGTGGTTTTACTTTCAGTAACTAGGATACCAGAGGAGACAAAGGACTCGCTGTCTGATTTCAGGAGCACGATCTCACAGCTCAAGAACAGTAAGTGCGAAGAAAATATCAGCAAATTCTTTGTTTCTGCAACTCAAACAGTTCTCTGTACTTTTAAAGAGGTTCACGATTTTCTCAAGAGAGACAACTAGAGACAACTTTGGTCTTCGTAACAATAGATTCTACTGCAGTGTTGGGAGAGCCTGGGACCAGGCTACCCACCCACGGTCTCTCACAGGGAACAATACCTCCCAAAATGGGTATACAAGGGGGAGAAAATTATATATTTTTATCTATGTGCATATCATAGCTTCCTCAATGGCAGCATTGGAACAGGAGGAGGCCGTTCAGCCCCTCGAGCCTGTTCCGACATTCACTCAGATCATGGCTGATCTGCTCCTCAACTCCATCTGCCCACCTTTGCTCTATATCCCTTTATACTCTGACCAAGCAAAATCTTTCAGTCTTAGTCTTGAAATTTCCAATTAATCCCCAGCATCTGTGATCTTTTGGGGGAGAGAGTTCCAGATTCCCACTATCCTCTGTGTGAAAAAGTGCTCCTCTGTGTGATTTCACTCCTAAATCCCCCAGCTCCAAATGTAAGATTGCTTGCCCTTGTTCCGGACGCCCCACCCCCCGCCTTCCCCCACCCCACCAGAGGAACTAGTTTCTCTGTATCTACCCTATCCAATCCCTTTATCATTTTTAACAGCTTGGTTACATCGCACCTCAATCTTCGAAACTCAGAGGAATACAGGCCACGTTTATGCACCAGTCCCCATGGTTTAACCGTGTAAGAGCCGGTATCGCTCTGGTGAATCTGCACGCCACCCTCTCCAAGGCCAATCTAACCTTCCTGAGGCGCAGGGCCCAGGACTGAGCACAGTGCTCGCAGTGCAGTGCTGACCCAGGCTCTGTACGACTGAGCCCAAAATATAAGAAGTTACGAAAAGAATTAAAAAGCCCCTCTGCCCACCAAACCTTCCTTCGTCTTCCATCCTGGAATGTTGTCAACCTATGAGTTTGCACCTAAGTTTTTAGTTCTTATTCACATTTTAGTTCTTATTCACATTTTAGTTCTTATTCACATTTTACTTCAATTACTGAAGTTAAAAAATTACGGGTCTCTTTTCTTTTTTGACCTTAACGTCCCCTGCTAAGATTGTAGCAATCTCTCCTTGCATGAATGCCCAAGGGACATTTGAACCTACTAAAGGACATTTTTCTCCACTGGGGCAATAAACTTCTCCATTTGCCCCCTGAGCCTTGATGCTCTCCGCTGTTGTCGTGCTGACATGGTGCTCGGGTGAGAAGACTGAGAATCCTGCTGACAATCCAGACAGGATTCTCTTCCCCTGCTTCATCTTTCCAAAACCCCTTCCCCCTTTCATAGTTCAACTGGGATGGAGTGCCTGACTTAAAGGTTCACAAAAATAAAACCACTTCATTTGAACTTTTGTCGATGGGCCAGACTTTTGGCTTCACTGGCGGCGATTTTCTCGGCGGTATCGCTGGTTTTTCGCCCGGCGAGAGTTTGCACCTAAGTTTTTTCCTTGGTATCGCCCACTTCTGAAGTCACCCATTGGAACCAAACCGCCCACATGCAACACCGAGAACAACTGCCAGGGCGTAAGTTTGGCCTCAACCGCCAGCGACCAGATCGGCGAGAGACCCGACCTGTAAAAGCTGCTTAAACAGGGCGGTAAGGGGACCCTCTAAAGAAAGGTAAGTCAAAGGTTCTTTAGTTATTTTTTTTTAATTTTAACACGGCGATTAGGGTTAAAATTGTCTTGGGAATGCTTTGTATGTTTTTATTTATTTTTTTAATTGCATTTTTTTTAAAGTTTTCCCCCCTCCATAGGCCCAACCGCAGCCTCGGACTAAATTTTAGTACTTAGCGTTCATTGCGGTAATGACCGCCCATGTTGCTAACTTTCCATTTAATCAGCGATAAAACCACCGACAATGAGTGTGCAACACCCATTTTTTAGCCGGGCGATTAGTTTTCCTTACTTTAAACATAAAAATGGAAATTCTCACCAGCGAATGTTAGTGTTGCTTCTCAGCGGGCAATCGGGCATTGTGGGGCTTTAGGGAAAGTCTAGCCCAATATTGCTGAAAATGACATGCTCAGAGAGTGTACAGAGAATCAGTGATAAGCCACACAGACTGAGGATCGTCACCAAAAAATCAAGTTCGATCTGTTTTCACACAGAGGGTTATTAGAACAGGAAATGCTTTATCACAGGGCAAAGGATTATTTAAAAGAGACTTGGATAAGTAGTTGAAAGGAAAGGATATAAAAGGGGTAAAAGGCACAGAATGTGATGGGAGTGGACAGCTCAGGTTGAGGAGCACAGGGACGATGGGCCGAATGGAGGCTCAAAGATTCGATAAGTGTACAAACAACTGCACCCATGTGTAAAAACGTGCACAGTCTCCCCAGCCCAGAGTTATGGCTTTACCCCCAAATAGTATTGTGGCTACAGTTTGGTGCAAACCCCATTGCGACCATTAGTCAAAAACCCCATAACAATACAGGGACGGGAAGAGAGGGTTTTACGGGATGAGAGCTAAAGTTGTGCTTCCATTTCAGTCACACAGATGATCACTGATGTACGACACTTACAGGCTAACTCGAAGCTCGAAGTTTCACAGATGAAGAACACAAGTAAGTGTTGTAACACAAGTAAGTGTTGTGGATGGCTTTGGTCAAACCTGCTCCTTCGCTCTTGTTTAGAAGAAGTAATTGACATCACACTTTATCGGCCCAATGCATTCCAAGCCAACCCCTATTGGATAATGTTGTTTACACAACAGGCATCTCCTCCAGATCTAGGTTTCCATCACAATGCCTACCTTGATGTTCTCTGTGGCTCGGTAGGTAACACATTTGCCTCTTAGTCAGAAGGCTGTGGGTTCAAGTCCAGGACTTGAGCACATAAATCGAGGCTGACACTTCAGTGTAGTGCTGAGGGAGTGCCATACTGTCGGAGGTGCCATTTTTCGGACAAGACTTTAAACTGAGGCCCTGGCTGCTCTTTCAGGTGGACGCAAAAGATCCCACGGCACTATTTTGAAGACGAGCAGGGGAGTTCTCCCTTGTGTCCTGGCCAATATTTATCCCTCAATCAACATCAAGAAACAGATTATCTGGTCATTATCACATTGCTGTGTGTGGGAGCTTGCTGTGTGCAAATTGGCTGCCGTGTTTCCTACATTACAACAATGACTACATTTTAAAAGTACTTAATTGGCTATAAAGTGCTTTGAAACATCCGGTGGTCATGAAAGGCGCTATAGAAATGTAAGTCTTTTTGTAACTCCTCCCCTTTTTACCAATGCTGGAGTGAAAGTTAATACAATTACAAGCAATTTTGAAATTCAAGAGTTTAGATTGTTTTGAGGGAAAATCTGTGGGGCATTAATTTTGGATGACAAACCTTGCAAGGTATGCTGATCTTCCTGCCCACTTTGATTACTGTACGCTCGAGGCAGGCTGCCCCAGTGTACATGAAATAATACACGTCATGGGCCAGATTTTGTGAACAGCTATCCTCTGGGCTTTTGCACTGGAAGTTCCCATCAGCCAATCACTGACAAGGTGCAGCGCCCTCTACAGGGCACCTGGGATCTGTGTGAACTGTATGTCTTCTTAACCAATCAGATTGAAGGAACATTAATGGAGAGCGCAGAGTCTGAACAAGGAAGTGTAATTTAGAATGGTGAATTCAGATACAGAAAGTGAAATAAAGAGAGGGAAGGAAAGATTGTATTAAGAGGGAGAGAGAAAAGAGACAGAAAGAAAAAGTTTAAAAAAATTATTTTTATTTTTTTTAAATCTCCAACAATAATTAAAATCTGAAGGAATGAGACTCCATACTTGTAAAAGTAAAATTTCCGTGCCAGAGAGGTTGTTTGATAGTAATTAAGACTCACCACATCGTTCAAAATTGACTTGTATGTGAATGGACAAGCCGAGACTTTTTGAGGCCAGTGTAACCCATTCCCAGCAATACCGCAGCTTACTGCCATTCAATGGGAGCCAGGCAGTGAGATGCTGTTTTCACCCAGTGTAACCCATTCCCAGCAGTACAGCAATTTACTGCCATTCAGTGGGAGCCAGGCAGTGAGATGCTGTTTTCACCCAGTGTAGTCTTACCCCAGCAGTATAGCAATTTACTGCCATTCAGTGGGTGCCAGGCAGCGAGATGCTGTTTTCACCCAGTGTAGTCTTACCCCAGCAGTACAGCAATTTACTGCCATTCAGTGGGTGCCAGGCAGCGAGATGCTGTTTTCACCCAGTGTAACCCAATCCCAGCAGTACAGCAATTTACTGCCATTCAATGGGAGCCAGGCAGTGAGATGCTGTTTTCACCCAGTGTAGTCTTACCCCAGCAGTACAGCAATTTACTGCCATTCAGTGGGAGCCAGGCAGCGAGATGCTGTTTTCACCCAGCGTCTGGAGAAGCAGGCCATCTCGTACAGCAACGCCCTGATTTCCACGATTATCTATACGCACGTGTGGTTACTGGAAGTTCGAATTCTTTAGAAAAACAAAGACTGAGAGGAGACCTGATAGAGGTCTTTAAAATTACAAATGGGTTGGACACGGCAGATGTGAAAAAAATGTTTTCTTTTGTGGGAGAATCCAAAACTAGGGGCCATAAATACAAAATAGTGACTAATAAATCCAATGGGGAAATAAGGGGAAATGTCTTTATTCAGACAGTGGTTAGAATGTGGAACTCGCTACCACAGGAAATGGGAAAAGCGAATGGATTAGATGCTTTCAAAATGAAACTAGATGAATACATGAGTAAAGGGAACAGAAAGAAATGCTGAAAGGCGGGGATGCGGTGGGTGGAATGGGAGGAGACTCGTGTGGAGAATAAACACCAGCACAGACTAGTTGGGCTGAATGGCCTGTTTCTGTGCTGTATATACCATACAATTTCCACGTAACTAACAGTCATTTCTACAGCAAAGTCCGTGCCACCATGTTTCAAGTGTCAATGCCACTTACAAGGTGGATCAGTCACCTGTGTCCAGGAGGACAGAGTTTAATCACCATGTTCATAAGAACATATGAACATAACATAAGAAATAGGAGCAGGAGTAGGCCATACGGCCCCTCGAGCCTGCTCCGCCATTTAATGCGATCATGGCTGATCCGATCATGGACTCAGGTCCACTTTCCCGCCCGCTCCCCATAACCCCTTATTCCCTTATCGGTTAAGAAACTGTCTATCTCTGTCTTAAATTTATTCAATGTCCCAGCTTCCACAGCTCTCCGAGGCAGCAAATACCACAGATTTAAAACCCTCTGAGAGAAGAAATTCCTCCTCATCTCAGTTTTAAATGGGCGGCCCCTTATTCTAAGATCGTGCCCCCTAGTTCTAGTCTCCCCCATCAGTGGAAACATCCTCTCTGCATCCACCTTGTCGAGCCCCCTCATAATCTTACACGTTTCGATAAGATCACCTCTCATTCTTCTGAATTCCAATGAGTAGAGGCCCAACCTCCTCAACCTTTCCTCATACGTTAACCCCCTTGTCCAGTGGCCAGTAATTGGCGACATATGTCTGCAGCCTTTTTAATTGTCTTTGACTGCATGCTAAAAACAAGTGTGCTGGACAAGCAGTGAGGGGCGGATATTGTGGGGGTGAAGATGGGGAAGGGGTAAATAAATCGGTATCTGTATTACTTTGTTTTATGCGTGCAAATATTCTACCAACAGAAATGACCCTCTGTGCCTTTGAAACTTAGATATGATTGACTGTTTTACTGAGTTGTGAAAGATACCCTTTGATCTCCCTTTGTCTCAATTCAGACTTCAGAGCAAAGAGAAGGTGAGAGCTAAGTCTCTGCTTCTGTTTCAGTTACACAGATGTTCAGTGAAATAAGCAGCTCGCATGCAGATTTAAAAATCGAGTTTGCACAGATGAAATATAACAGTAAGTGTTTATTAATAATATTTAAAATCTTTGTGTCTCCGACTATAATGGCTTTGTATTTTTTTCAAAAGGACCTGGTGCTTTTGCACAGAGTAAGCAGCAGACAATCCTGTCCTCTCCTAAGAGTTGGTCCTAAGATTGTGAGCTGTGGCTCAGTGGGTAGCACACTTGCCTCTGGGTCAGAAGGTTGTGGGTTCAAATCCCACTCCAGAGACTTGAACAAATAAATCCAGGCTGACACTCCAGTGCAGTGCTGAGGGAGTGCTGCATTGTTGGAGGTGCCATCTTTCAAATGAGACGTTAAACTGAGGCCCTGTCTGCTCTCTCACGTGGATATAAAAGATTCCATGGCCCTATTTCGAAGAAGAGCAGGGGAGTTATTCCTGGTGCCCTGGTCAATATTTATCCCTCAATCAACATAACAAAAAAAAAAGATTATCTGGACATTATCACATTGCTGTTTGTGGGAGCTTGCTGTGTGCAAATTGACTGCTGCATTTCCCACATTACAACAGTGGCTACACTTTAAAAGTACTTCATTGGCTGTAAAGTGCTTTGCGACGTCCGGTGACTGTGAAGGGCACTATATAAATATAAGTCTTTCTTTCTAATGCAATAGACTCTGTTGAATTGGACATTTGTTGCAGCATCTCCTGTTTGAGCTGATGCAGGGTTGGGATTAGGGGATGTATTAGGCTTCGGACAAGCGGTTAGGGTTGATGTTTGGGTTAGGGCTTGGATTAGGAGTAGGGTTAGGGTTAAGTTTAGGGTGAATCCTGACACAGCTTCTGGCATACTTTCTTAGTAAGATCATATGCAGCTTGGTCACATGACCCAATAAGCCTTTCAATCTGTTTTGTCATGGACTTTATGCCCAAATCTAACTCTGGCTCCATTTTAATTCACGTTCTCTGTCCTGTCAACTGTGTATAGACTGCAGCACACATAGGGGTTATATTAATGTTATGGTTTGGGTAAGAGTTAGAGTTAGCGTTCGGGCTAATGTTAGGCTTAGGGTTAGTGTTAGGGTCACATTAGGGTTAAGGTTGTGGTTAGGGTTCAGGTTAGGATTAGGGTAATGGTTAGGGTTCGTTCTTGGGCAGGGCATTTAAGGTTCGGGTTAGTCCTTTGGGTGGGGTTTCCCTACATTTAGGTTTAGGTTTGGTGTTAGGGTTAGAGCTTTGGATAGAGTTAGGGTTAGCGTTAGGATTAGGGATAGAGCTTTCGATAAGGTTCGGGTTAGGGTTAGCGTTACGATTAGAGCTTTGGATAGGGTTAGAGTTAAGTTAAGGGTTCAGCTTTGGATAGGGTTAGGGTTCGGGTTAGGGTTAGAGCTTTGGATAGGGTTAGGATTAGGATTTGAGCTTTGGATAGTGTTTGCCTACATTTAGTTTGAGTTTAGTGTTAGATTTTGGGTTAGGGGTTAGGGGTTAGGTTAGGGGTAGGGGTTAGGGTTTGGGTTAGGGGTTAGGGTTAGGGGTTAGGGTTAGTGTTAGGGTTAGGGTTAAGGTTAGGATTAGGGGTTAAGGTTAGGATTAGGAGTTAGGGTTAGGATTGGGGTTTGGGTTTGGGGTTGGGGTTTAGGTTTGGGGTTAGGGTTAGGTTACGGTTCGGGTTAGGGTTAGGGGTTAGGGTTAGGATTGGGGTTTGGGTTTGGAGTTAGGGTTAGGGTTGGGGTTTGGGTTAGGGTTAGGGTTAGTGTTAGGATTCGGGGTTAGGGTTAGGGTTAAGGTTAGGATTAGGGGTTAGGGTTAGGCTTGGGGTTTGGGTTTGGGGTTAGGGTTAGGGTTAGGTTTGGGGTTTGGGTTTGGGGTTAGGGTTAGGGTTAGGGTTGGGGTTTGGGTTTGGGGTTAGGGTTAGGGTTAGGATTAGGGGTTAGGAGTTAGGGTTAGGGTTCGGTTTAGGTTTAGGGTTGGGGTTTGGGTTTGGGGTTAGGATTAGGGGTTAGGAGTTAGGGTTAGGGTTAGGATTGGGGTTCGGTTTAGGGTTAGGGTTGGGGTTTGGGTTTGGGGTTAGGGTTCGGGTTAGGGTTAGGGTTGAAGTCGGTTTAGGGTTAGGGTTGGCGTTAGGGTTTTGTTTTGGGGTTAGGGTTAGGGTTGGGGTTTGGGTTTAGGGTTGGGTTTAGAGGTTAGGGTTTGGGTTCGAGTTGGAGCTTTGGTTAGGGTTTCCCTACATTCCCTACATTACAGTGACTACATTTCATTTGCTGTAAAGCTCTTTGGGATGTTCTGAGGTGACGAAAGATGCTATCTAAAAGCAAATTCTTTCTTTCATCTCCACCTCGAGAGGGCTCTGACCTGCCAAGGCACACAGGTCTCTAACAACAAATACCTCCGTCAAAAGCATGCAGCATTCCAATAACGTTAGGCTCATAGTCTATTGACATTCCTTCACCCAAAGAGTGAAACAATCCCATTTACACACATCGATGTTCAGCCACATTTCCCTCTGAGTAACATCAGCCGGCTGAGAGCAGCACTGAGGAATCTCCTGGGCTCCATGCCAGACACATCGGGGATGCTATTCAGCTTTCGGGTGTTTGAAACGGGCAGTGAACGACGGAAAGTATAATCATATGTGCTGTATAATGGGCAGGTGTGTTGTGGTGTATAACAGGGTGTGCTTAACAGGGGATGTATAAATGACAGGCAGGACAGTTAATATAATGGGATGTGTATAACTTCAGGGTTAGGGTTAGGGTCGGGGTATAATGGGCAGGCAGGGTGGGGTATATAATGGGGTGTGTATAACTGGGATATGTGTATTCGGGGGTGCATCATGGGGGAAGTGTATCATGGGCAGATGGGCAGGATGTCGAATGGGCAGACAATCTGCTATTGCCTGTATTGCACTAGAGTTCAATTTCACCCTGTGTATGCTGCTGTAAATGTCACATCTGCAAAATATAAATCAGTGTAGAATTCTGAAAAAAATATTATCAGTTAATCTTTATCCTGCAACTCTGACTGCAGTTGGAGGCAAAATTAGTTTAAACTGCGATTAAATATTTGCTCAGGGAAGAATTCTATTTTACTGGTGATGTAATCAATAACTTTGTATTTATTTCAGTTGCACAGATGTTTACCGAAATCAGAAACTCCCAGTCCGATTTCAAGATAGAACTTTCACAATTGCAGAATAAGAGTGAGTGTTACATTATCAGTCAATTTGCTGAATTCTGGAATTGCTTGCACAATTCTGTCTATCTTACCTGGTGTGATGATCATAAGCCAACATGCTGTGTGTCATAACACTGTGTGCAGGATTCAGTCACAGCTCAACTGGGAATCCTTTCTTACACTTTCCTTCTATCCTGATGATTGAGTCTAACTATCCTGCAACAGAAAGCTCATTCTTAGCTCAGTTTCGTTTTCTAACTCGAATTATAAATCTAAACCAGCAATCTCTCGCAAGGCACATTCTCCAATCTAATCTCTCCCAATACACATTGTATAACCTCTCCCAATACACATTGTATAATCTCGCCCAATACACATTGTATAATCTCTCCCAATACACATTGTATAACCTCTCGAAATGCACATTGTATAATCTCTCCCAATAGGTATTGTATAATCTCTCCCAATACGCATTGTATAATCCCTCCCAATACACATTGTATAACCTCTCCCAATACACATTCTCCAATCTCTCCCAATACACATTGTATAATCTCTCCCAATACACATTGTATAATCTCTCCCAATACACATTGTATAATCTCTCCCAATACACATTGTATAATCTCTCCCAATACACATTCTCCAATCTCTCCCAATACACATTGTATAACCTCTCCCAATACACATTGTATAACCTCTCCCAATACACATTGTATAACCTCTCGAAATGCACATTGTATAAACTCTCCCAATAGGTATTGTATAACCTCTCTCAATACACATTGTATAATCTCTCCCAATACGCATTGTATAATCTCTCCCAATACACATTGTATAATCTCTCCCAATGCACATTGTATAATCTCTCCCAATGCACATTGTATAATCTCTCCCAATACACATTGTATAACCTCTCGAAATGCACATTGTATAAACTCTCCCAATAGGTATTGTATAATCTCTCCCAATACACATTGTATAATCTCTCCCAATGCACATTGTATAATCTCTCCCAATACACATTGTATAATCTCTCCCAATGCACATTGTATAATCTCTCTCAATACACATTGTATAATCTCTCCCAATACGCATTGTATAATCTCTCCCAATACACATTGTATAATCTCTCCCAATGCACATTGTATAATCTCTCCCAATACGCATTGTATAATCTCTCCCAATACACATTCTCCAATCTCTCCCAATGCACATTGTATAATCTCTCCCAATACACATTGTATAATCTCTCCCAATACACATTGTATAACCTCTCCCAATACACATTGTATAATCTCTCCCAATACACATTGTATAACCTCTCCCAATACACATTGTATAACCTCTCCCAATACACATTGTATAATCTCTCCCAATACACATTGTATAACCTCTCCCAATACACATTGTATAACCTCTCCCAATACACATTGTATAACCTCTCGAAATGCACATTGTATAAACTCTCCCAATAGGTATTGTATAACCTCTCTCAATACACATTGTATAATCTCTCCCAATACGCATTGTAAAATCTCTCCCAATACACATTGTATAATCTCTCCCAATGCACATTGTATAATCTCTCCCAATGCACATTGTATAATCTCTCTCAATACACATTGTATAACCTCTCCCAATATACATTGTATAACCTCTCCCAATACACATTGTATAACCTCTCCCAATACACATTCTCCAATCTCTCCCAATACACATTGTATAACCTCTCCCAATACACATTCTCCAATCTCTCCCAATACACATTATATAATCTCTCTCAATACACATTGTATAACCTCTCCTAATACACATTCTCCAATTTCTCCCAATGCACATTGTATAATCTCTCTCAATACACATTGTATAATCTCTTCTAATACACATTGTATAATCTCTCCCAATACACATTGTATAATCTCTCCCAATGCACATTGTATAACCTCTCCCAATACACATAGTATAACCTCTCCCAATACACATTGTATAATCTCTCCCAATACACATTGTATAACCTCTCCTAATACACATTGTATAACCTCTCCCAATACACATTGTATAATCTCTCCCAATACACATTGTATAATCTCTCCCAATACACATTGTATAACCTCTCCCAATACACATTGTATAACCTCTCCCAATACACATTGTATAACCTCTCCCAATACACAGTGTATAATCTCTCCCAATATACATTGTATAATCTCTCCTAATACACATTGTATAACCTCTCCCAATACACATTGTATAACCTCTCCCAATACACATTGTATAATCTCTCCCAATACACATTGTATAATCGCTCCCAATACACATTGTATAACCTCTCCCAATACACATTGTATAATCTCTCCCAATACACATTGTATAACCTCTCCCAATACACATTGTATAATCTCTCCCAATACACATTGTATAACCTCTCCCAATACACATTGTATAACCTCTCCCAATACACATTGTAGAACCTCTCGCAATACACATTCTCCAATCTCTCCCACTACACATTGTATAATCTCTCCCAATACACATTCTCCAATCTCTCCCAATACACATTGTATAACCTCTCCCAATACACATTGTATAACCTCTCCCACTACACATTCTCCAATCTCTCCCAATACACATTCTCCAATCTCTCCCAATACACATTGTATAACCTCTCCCAATACACATTGTATAACCTCTCCCAATACACATTGTATAACCTCTCCCAATACACATTGCATAATCTCTCCCAATGCACATTGTATAACCTCTCCCAATACACATTGTATAACCTCTCCCAATACACATTGTATAACCTCTCCCAATACACATTGTATAACCTCTCCCAATACACATTCTCCAATCTCTCCCAATACACATTGTATAACCTCTCGAAATGCACATTGTATAATCTCTCCCAATACACATTCTCCAATCTCTCCCAATACACATTGTATAACCTCTCGAAATGCACATTGTATAATCTCTCCCAATACACATTCTCCAATCTCTCCCAATACACATTGTATAACCTCTCCCAATACACATTGTATAATCTCTCCCACTACACATTCTCCAATCTCTCCCAATACACATTGTATAACCTCTCGAAATGCACATTGTATAACCTCTCCCAATACACATTCTCCAACCTCTCCCAATACACATTGTATAACCTCTCCCAATACACATTGTATAACCTCTCCCAATACACATTGTATAATCTCTCCCAATGCACATTGTATAATCTCTCCCAATACACATTGTATAACCTCTCCCAATACACATTGTATAACCTCTCCCAATACACATTGTATAACCTCTCCCAATACACATTGTATAACCTCTCCCAATATACATTCTCCAATCTCTCCCAATACACATTGTATAACCTCTCCCAATACACATTGTATAATCTCTCCCAATACACATTGTATAACCTCTCCCAATACACATTGTATAACCTCTCCCAATACACATTGTATAACCTCTCCCAATATACATTGTATAACCTCTCCCAATATACATTCTCCAATCTCTCCCAATACACATTGTATAACCTCTCCCAATACACATTGTATAATCTCTCCCAATACACATTGTATAACCTCTCCCAATACACATTGTATAACCTCTCCCAATATACATTGTATAACCTCTCCCAATACACATTGTATAACCTCTCCCAATACACATTGTATAACCTCTCCCAATATACATTCTCCAATCTCTCCCAATACACATTGTATAATCTCTCCCAATATACATTGTATAACCTCTCCCAATATACATTCTCCAATCTCTCCCAATACACATTGTATAACCTCTCCCAATACACATTGTATAACCTCTCCCAATACACATTGTATAATCTCTCCCAATACACATTGTATAATCTCTCCCAATATACATTCTCCAATCTCTCCCAATACACATTGTATAATCTCTCCCAATACACATTGTATAATCTCTCCCAATACACATTGTATAACCTCTCCCAATATACATTCTCCAATCTCTCCCAATACACATTGTATAACCTCTCCCAATACACATTGTATAATCTCTCCCAATACACATTGTATAATCTCTCCCAATACACATTGTATAATCTCTCCTAATACACATTGTATAACCTCTCCCATTGCACATTGTATAACCTCTCCCAATACACATTGTATAATCTCTCCCAATACACATTGTATAATCTCTCCCATTACACATTGTATAACCTCTCCCATTACACATTGTATAATCTCTCCCAATACACATTGTATAACCTCTCCCAATACACATTGTATAATCTCTCCCAATACACATTGTATAACCTCTCCCAATACACATTGTATAATCTCTCCCAATACACATTGTATAATCTCTCCCAATACACATTGTATAACCTCTCCCAATACACATTGTATAATCTCTCCCAATACACATTGTATAATCTCTCCCAATACACATTGTATAACCTCTCCCAATACACATTGTATAACCTCTCCCAATACACATTGTATAACCTCTCCCAATACACATTGTATAACCTCTCCCAATATACATTGTATAACCTCTCCCAATATACATTCTCCAATCTCTCCCAATACACATTGTATAACCTCTCCCAATACACATTGTATAATCTCTCCCAATACACATTGTATAACCTCTCCCAATACACATTGTATAACCTCTCCCAATACACATTGTATAACCTTCTACATAATGATGGAGGCACAAAGAAATTCAGAGTGTGAACATAGATACAAAAGATGATAAACAAAACTAAAGGGAATCTAACTTTTCGATATATAAATACAAGGAAGTGATGCTGAATTTGTGGCAGAAGCTGTTTTGACCACATTGGTGTCATTCCCATCATCATCATCGGCAGTCCCTCGGAATCGAGGAAAACTTGCTTCCACTCTAAAAGTGAGTTCTCAGGTGACTGTACAGTCCAATACGGGAATTACAGCCTCTGTCACAGGTGGGCAGACAGTGGTTGAAGGAAAGGGTGGGTGGGGAGTCTGGTTTGCCACATGCTCCTTCCGCTGCCTGCGCTTGTTTTCTGCATGCTCTTGCCGACAAGACTCGAGGTGCTCAGCGCCCTCCCAGATGCACTTCCTCCACTTAGGGCGGTCTTTGGCCCGAGACTCCCAGGTGCCGGTGGGAATGTTGCACTTTATCAGGGAGGCTTTGAGGGTGTCCTTGAAACGTTTCCTCTGCCCACCTGGGGCTCACTTGCCATGTCAGAGTTCCGAGTAGAGCGCTTGTTTAGTGAGACTTGTGTCAGGCATGCGGACAATGTGACCCGTCCAATGGAGCTGGTCGAGTGTGGTCATTGCTTCGATACTGGGAATGTTGGCCTGATCGAGAACACTGACGTTGGTGCGTCTATCCTCCCAGGGGATTTGCAGGATCTTGCGGAGGCAGCGCTGGCGGTACTTCTCCAGCGCTTTGAGGTGTCTGCTGTATGTAGTCCATTTTCCAAACCTCAGGAGCCTACTATCAGCAAGGGCAGATATCGATGACGAGGTCCAACACCGCCTCCAGTGTGTCAGCGCAGCCTTCAGTCGCCTGAGGAAGAGAGTGTTTGAAGATCAGGACCTTAGATCTGGCACCAAGCTCATGGTGTACAGGGCAGTAGTGATACCCGCCCTCCTGTATGTCTCAGAGACATGGACCATATACAACTCATTACAGGAATCAAAAGAGCATAGCAAAAATTTACTAAAATGATGCCAGGGATTACATAATATTCACAACACAGAAACAGGCCGTTCGGCTCAACGGGTCCATGCCGGTGTTTATGGTGCACAAGACCCTCCTCCCACTCTACTTCACCTAACCCTATCTGCAAATCCTCGATCACCTTATGCATTTATCTAGCTCCCCCGCTAAAGGCATCGACACTATTCGCCTCAATTACTCTTTGTGGTAGCGAGTTCCCCATTCTCACCACTCTCTGGTACAGAAGTTTCTCTCGAGTTCCTCACTGGTCTTATATTTAGTATACCAAGAAACCGCCACAAGTAGAAACATTGGGGCTGAGATTCAGTTCCGCCAGAGAGCTGGCGCACTTACCTTTTTGAAGAGTTTTTACCGCCGTTTCGGAAGGTCCCCTCTTTCGCCAAATTCACCTCTTTGTTTTTTTTTGAATCGGCCAGGAAGCTGGTCATAAACGGGGCGGAGGTGCGGCGGAAAGTGCCGGCGAGGGACGGGACTGGAGGCGGGACGGATTCCCCGTCGCTGTCACCCAGCGGCGGGGCGGTGGTAACGTCAGTGCATCACCACGTACCACGCCGCCGTTAAAGGGGAGAGAACCGGCTATCCGTCGCGATCGGATACTGGGCCACCCGGGGAGGGTTTCGGCCTGTAGGCGGCCCGGCCGAACCCGGGGGCCCAATAGTCCGGCTGACCCTGGAAATCAGCCGGCAAAAAACAAATAACATGGCGGCCGCGGCAGTGGGCCCTCGCCTTTAATGGCCGCCAGGGCGGAGGGAGAGCAGGCACGGCGCACCGCTCGGCACCAATAAGATATTGCTCACTAAATGCCGCGGGATGTGGAGGTCCCGGGAGTGTGCGCACTGATGCCGCTCGCACGTCTGGTCAGCGGTGGGGCGGGACTGGGGACCACCAGAGACCCCCCCGCCCCCCCCCACGAGCTGAATTTAGCTCACGGCGGACATTCGACCAGGAATTGCGTCGCTCGACTCCGCCACATGGTCGCTGCAAACGGGCAATAACGGGCCTCACTGGGGAGCTGAATTTCAGCCCCATCGGCTCCAAGGTCAACCTATCGAACCCTTGCATAGTTTTAAAGACCTTTATCAGGTCACTCATCAGCTTCTCTTTTCTAGAGAAACGAGCCCCAGCCTGTTCGGTCTTTCCTGAGAGTTATACCCTCTCACTTCTGGAATTGTGGAATTCAATGCTGAGTCCGGAAGACTCAGATCATAAACACTTCTCCCAAGTTTTCACACAGCAGTGTCTGGGAATGATCAGAGAGCTGTCGGGATCAGGAACGCTCGGCCTCAATAGGTGCTGAAAGCTGATGCCATAAATAATTGTAAAAGGGAGTTGGACGAGTACTGGGGGTACTGGGGGATGAGCAACTTACAGGGTCTCGGACACAAAGGGGTGGGGGGGCGGTGTGTTACTGGCTGAGTGTGTGAGGGATGGGAGGGTGGGAGGGGGGTGTGAGTAGAGTGAGGGGGGTGTGAGGGGGTGGGTTGAGGTGGTGGGGGTGTGAGGGTATGTGTGAGGAGGTGAGAGTTGGGGTTAGGGGTGTGTGAGGGGGGTGTGAGAGCTGTGTGAGGAGGGTGTGAGGGGGTGGGGGGTGTGAGGGGGTGGGGGGTGGGTGTGAGTAGCGTGTGAGTGGTTGGGAGTGAGGTGGGTATGAGGGGGGGTGAGGGGGGTGTGAGGAGCGTGTGAGGGGTGTGTGAGGGGGTGGGGGGTGGGTGTGAGTAGCGTGTGAGTGGTTGGGAGTGAGGGGGGTGTGAGGAGCGTGTGAGGGGTGTGAGGGGTGGGGGGTGGGGGTGAGGGGGGTGTGAGGAGAGTGTGAGGGGGGTGTGAGGGGGTGGGGTGGGGGGTGGGGGTGAGGGAGGTGTGAGGAGAGTGTGAGGGGGGGTGAGGGGATGGGAGTGTGAGGGTAGGGGGTGGGGGTGAGGGGGGTGTGAGGAGAGTGTGAGGGGGTGTGAGGGAGTGCGGTGAGGGGTATGTGAGGGGTGGGGGATGGGGGTGAGGGAGGTGTGAGGGGTATGTGAGGGGATGGGGGTGGGGGTGAGGGAGGTGTGAGGAGAGTGTGAGGGAGGGTGAGGAGGGTGTGAGGGGTGGGGGTGTGAGGGGTGTGTGGTGGGGGGGTGAGGGGGGTGGGGGTATGAGGGGGGGTGAGGGGGGTGTGAGGAGAGTGTGAGGGGGTGTGAGGGAGTGCGGTGAGGGGTATGTGAGGGGTGGGGGATGGGGGTGAGGGAGGTGTGAGGGGTATGTGAGGGGATGGGGTGGGGGTGAGGGAGGTGTGAGGGGAGTGTGAGGGAGGGTGAGGAGGGTGTGAGGGGTGGGGGTGTGAGGGGTGTGTGGTGGGGGGGTGAGGGGGGTGGGGGTATGAGGGGGGTGAGGGGGGTGTGAGGTGTATTTGAGGTGTGTGTGAGGTGGGTGTGAGGGGTGGTGAGGGGGGGGGTGAGGGGGGTGGGGTTTGAGGGGGGTGAGGGGGGTGGGGGTGTGAGGGGGGGTGAGGGTGTGAGGAGAGTGTGAGGAGAGTGTGAGGTGTGTGTGTGAGGGGGGTGTGAGTGTGTGGGGAGGGTGTGAGGGGTGGGGGTTTGAGGGGTGTGTGGGGGGGTTGAGGGGTGGGGAGTGTGAGGGGTGGGGGTGTGAGGGGGGTGGGGGTGTGAGGGGTGTGAGGGGTGTGTGGGGGTGTGAGGGGTGTGTGGGGGTGTGAGGGGGGTGTGAGTGTGGGGGGGGGGTGTGAGGGGTGGGGGTTTGAGGGGTGTGTGGGGGGGTGAGGGGGGTGTGAGGGGGGGTGAGGGGGGTGGGGGTGTGAGGGGGGGGTGAGGGGGGTGGGGGTGTGAGGGGTGTGTGGGGGTGGTGAGGGGGGGGTGAGGGGGGTGGGAGTGTGGGAGGTGGGGGTGGAGGGATATGAGCGTATGTGTGACATGTGAGCGATTTGATCTCATCAGTTTCCTGCCAGCCCAGATTTGGTTAAAATGACTCACCTCTGGTTCGGTTTAAAACGAGATCAGAATGAGGATGTTAACTCGTGGAAATGAATTTCTAAATGTGTAACGATATGGGAAACCACATTTCTGGGTTGCGAGCTAAAGCTTTGTTTGTGGTCCAGTCACACAGAAGCTGAATGAGTTGAGGAATTCCCAGGCTGAGGGCCAGATGGAGCTGTCACAGATGAAGAGTAACAGTGAGTGTCAGCCAGAATAGTGTGTCTCCAGCTCCGACACTTCTCTATTCACACTGTGTGATTCTCCTGAGACACAACGGGAATCTTGCATTTTTCTTCACAACCATTTCATCACCTCAGGTCCAACACTAGCCCTTTCTATCCCAGCACCTCCCACCTGTATTGCTGCCTCTTCACTTCCCCCTTCCCCCGGGAAGGAAGGGCTTTTAAAATCGACACTTGCTGATCCCTAACCTCTCGCATCATGAGCCAGGGCTCGTGTGGAATATTGAACCTAATGCCCATCGAAGTGTTGTCCAGCCCAACTTCAGAGCTCGATGAAGTTCTGTCCTCTGCCTAATACTGGCGAAGTCTCCATTCTGCACCCTCGTTGTACTGACCTATACATCGCGCACCCCCTCACCAGCTCTAGAACACCCCCACCCCACCAAGAGAGAATGACATGGACCACGGGGGAGGTGGGGTGAGAAACAGGAGTACCCCTACCACCCTTACAGAAACCACAAGGCCGCAGGATGAGGACAAGCCGCTCTATTTCCCTACACAGCTCCTCCACCCTTGCTAGCACCAATACAACACCCAGGGGGTGAGCTTAACCCGACCCACCCAGCGGAAATCATGTGAGGGAGGGGCAGTTAAAATCGCCCTGTTTACTAACCAGCCCTGGAGCTACCGGGAACTGGCTCTTCCCGATTTCAGCCTGCTCACCGGAGCAGGCGGCAAAGACAGCCGCCCAAAGCCACAGGGGTCCTTCTTCACATATGCACGTCGGGTGCTGATGATGTCAGTGGAAGCTGGCCTCGATGCCCTGACAGAAGCAGCTGTGGTTTCACCGCCCGGTGGGTGAAGACAGCCGGGAGGATGAGCCGGGGCCCACAGGGAAAGCCTGGCCCTTCCCTGCCGCAGATTATCCCCCCCTGCTCCCCCATTTTCCAGTAACTAGTGGGGTGCCGCAGGGATCGGTGCTGGGGCCTCAACTATTTACAATCTATATTAATAACTTGGATGAAGGGACCGAGTGTAACGTAGCCAAGTTTGCTGACGATACAAAGATGGGTGGGAGAGCAATGTGTGAGGAGGACACAAAAAATCTGCAAAGGGACAGAGACAGGCTAAGTGAGTGGGCAAAAATTTGACAGGTGGAGCATAATGTGGGAAAGTGTAAGGTTATTCACTTTATCAGAAATAATAGAAAAATAAATTATAATTTAAATGGAGAAAAATTGTAAAGTGCTGCAGTACAGAGAGACCTGGGGGTCCTTGTGCATGAAACACAAAAAGTTAGTATGCAGGTACAGCAAGTAATCAGGAAGGCAAATAGAATGTTAGTCTTTATTGCAAGGGGGATAGAGTATAAAAGCAGAGAGGTCCTGCTACATCTGTACAGGGTATTGGTGAGGCCACACCTGGAGTACTGCGTACAGTTTTGATCTCTGTATTTAAGGAAGGATATACTTGCATTGGAGGCTGTTCAGAGAAGGTTCACTAGGTTGATTCCGGAGATGAGGGAGTTGACTTATGAGGATAGGTTGAGTAGGTCGGGCCTATACTCACTGGAGTTCAGAAGATTAAGAAGTGATCTTATTGAAATATATAAGAAAATGAGGGAGCTCAACAAGGTGGATGCAGAGTGGATGTTTCCACTCATGGAGGAAACTAAAACTCGGGGGCATAGTCTCAGAATAAGGGGCTGCCCATTTAAAACTGAGATGAGGAGAAATTTCTTTCAGAGGGTTGTAAATCTGTGGAATTCTCTGCCCCAGAGAGTGTGGAGGCTGGGTCATTGAATATATTTAAGGCGGAGACAGACAGATTTTTGAGCGATAAGGGAGTAAAGGGTTATGGGGAGCGGGCAGGGAAGTGGAGCTGAGTCCATGATCAGATCAGCCATGGTCTTATTAAATGGCGGAGCAGGCTCGAGGGGCCGAATGGGCTACTCCTGCTCCTATTTCTTTTCTTATGTATTCCCCAAACACCCCGCGAGACTGACCTGGAGCCTGTCCCACAACTTCCGGCCTGGATTAGGTGGCATGTCGGCCAGTGAATGGGATTTAATGGAGAACCGTGCGTTAAAAAGCCTGGGCCATGTTTCAGGGCAGTGGGCGAGTTTCCAATTCACCTGAAATCAGGGGCTTATTGTCGCATATTCTGGACCAGATACCACTCAATAAGAACATATGTTGGGGGTTATTTTATAAGAATCTACTCCAGTCAGAGAGCGTCCCAGCTGGGAGCTCATGTCAGGAATTCAAGTACGCGTGACATGATCTTCCTTTAATTAAAATGAATAGATAGAAAAGCACGGGGGAGTAGTCCTGAATTCTCAACTTGTAACCCCTATCACACAAGGTCCGTCACAAGCAGCAACTCCGCGATTTACATCTGTCTGTTGGGAAAATATTGTGAGTGACTTTACCACATCAATGCTTTGTGCATTTGCATCAGATTCCTCTCTGCTAGTTTAACACGATCTTAGAATAAGAACATAAGAAATGGGAGCAGGAGTCGGCCATTCGGCCCCTCGAGCCTGCTCCGCCATTCAATGAGATCATGGCTGATCTTCGACCTCAACTCCACTTTCCTACACTGTCCCCATATCCCTTGATTCCTCTGGAATCCAAAAATCTAGCGATCTCAGCCTTGAATATATTCAACAACTCAGCATCCACAGCTCTCTGGGGTCGAGAATTCCAAAGATTCACAACCTCTGAGTGAAGATGTTTCTCCTCATCTCAGTCTTATCCTGAGACTGTGGCCCCTAGTTATCGACACTCCAGCCAGGAGAAACAACCTCTCAGCATCTACCCTGTCAATCCCCTTCAGAATCTTGTAATGGTTCAATGAGATCACCTCTCATTCTTCTAAACTGCGGAGCGTATGGTCCCATTCTACACAATCGCTCATCATAAGACAGCCCTCTCACCCTGGGAATCAGTCTGGTGAACCTTTGGTTGCACTGCCACCAAGGCAAGTATATCCTTCCTTAGATAAGGAGACCACAACAGTGCTCCAGGTGTGGTCTAGCCAGAGCCCTGTACAATTGTAGCACGGGCTAAAGCAGCAGTGAGGAAGGCGGGGAGGAACATCTTTGTTGTGGATAGGAACTAAAGCTTTGTTCCCTTCCAGTTGTGCAGCGGTTCAATGAAGTGAGAAGCTCTCAGCCTGAATTCAAGGGAGAAGTTTCCCAGCTGAAGAACAACAGTAAGTGTTCAATAAATATCGGGGAAATCGGGCCCTCAGTTTCCTTGCTGCTTTCGGCCGTTTCTTCTGTGCAACATCAGCATATCTTTTCCTTCTGGGCAGCGCAGTGGGGCAGGGGCCACTTCCACCAGCTTTACGCCCCCAAAATTGGTGTGAAAGTGTTTTGGCCCCTCCCACGATCTTCCTGCCAATCCCCAGCCACCTCATTGTAATGTCTGGTAAAGAGGGCCAGTGGTTTTATGTTCACAATGCACTCGGGGAATGAGCGGAGGAAAGTGCGGGTGATGCCAGGGTGAGCTGAGCAGCTTCAGAATGTGCAATCAAATGGGCCACGAGTGAAGGGACCTACACGGTGGTAATAGGTGACCCCCGATCATTTAGACAACTATTACCAACCGGCCTTTTCACAGTCGTGCAGTGGGGATTTGACGGCAGATTAAGTTGGTCGTATTTAGTATCGTTGCCTGGTAAAATTCAGTGGGTCCTAAAACCAAATGTTTGCACTGGGCACTCTCAAGGCAAGTAGCCGAGGCAGGCAGGCATGAGGAGTGTCTCAGACTGAGGTGTGGGGAGACTTTGGGAAATTGTCCCCCTCCATAAGCTCCATTACTGCTTCTAAGAGGCGGGAATGGAGTGGAGAGGCCTTTCCGACTGGGCCAACCCATCCGAAATTTCCCCTGGGCCGGAAGGGGCAGGAGCGAGTTACCGAACCACCTGCTTTCCCGCTGTGTAGGGCATGCGCCGAACCATTACTGACCGGCGGCAACCCGCCTTCCAAACCCCGTGGCAAATTGCCCGGTGCAGAATCGCCTCGCGGGAGCAACGCCGTCGCTGGTCGGTCCCACTGAGCGCTTTCCCCAGCGGGGAGCTGTCTGTGGCTGGGCGGCATGTCAGCCCTCAAAGGGGAGGTCGCGGTGCCGGTGATTCTTTGTTATTTTTTATTCACAGCCGACTTCCAGGTCGGGCCGACAATTATGCCCACGGGTTCGGCTGGGGTGCCAACAGGCAACCTGGCACCCCCTCTTGGGTGCCAGCCACTGGCCCGGACGAAACCCTCCCTGGGTGGCCCAGTGTTTACCACTAACGTGGCTCCAGAGTTTGCAGCGGCCCTCCTTTTTAACTGAAGGGGAGGGACGTTGAGATGCGTCACCATGGCCGCCCCGACACCAACACCGGCCCGACACCAACACCGGCCCGACACCAACACCGGCCCGACAACTACACCGGCCCAACACCAACACCGCTCCGAGACCACCGGCCCAACACCAACACCGCCCTACACCAACACCGGCCCGACACCAACACCGACCGACACCAACACCGGTCCGACACCAACACCGCCCTGACACCAACACCGGCCCGACACCAACACCGCCCCGACACCAACATCCCCCGACCCCGACACCAACACCGCCCCGACACCAACACCGGCCCGACACCAACACCGGCCCGACACCAACACCGGCCCGACACCAACACCGGCCCAACACCAACACCGCTCCGAGACCACCGGCCCGACACCAACACCGACCCGACACCAACACCGACCGACACCAACACCGGCCCGACACCAACACCGCCCCGACACCAACACCGACCGACACCAACACCGGTCCGACACCAACACCGGCCCGACACCAACACCGACCCGACACCAACACCGACCGACACCAACACCGGCCCGACACCAACACCGCCCCGACACCAACACCGCCCGACACCAACACCGGCCCGACACCAACACCGACCCAACACCAACACCGGCCCAACACCAACACCGCTCCGAGACCACCGGCCCGACACCAACACCGACCCGACACCAACACCGACCGACACCAACACCGGCCCGACACCAACACCGCCCCGACACCAACACCGCCCGACACCAACACCGGCCCGACACCAACACCGACCCAACACCAACACCGGCCCAACACCAACACCGCTCCGAGACCACCGGCCCGACACCAACACCAGCCCGACACCAACACCGGCCCGACACCAACACCAGCCCAACAACAACACCCCCCGACACCAACACGGCCCGACACCAACACCGGCCCGACACCAACACCGGCCCGACACCAACACCGGCCCAACACCAACACCGGCCCAACACCAACACCGGCCCAACACCAACACCACCTGACACCAACACCGGCCCAACACCAACACCGGCCCAACACCAACACCACCTGACACCAACACCGGCCCGACACCAACACCGGCCCGACACCAACACCGGCCCAACACCAACACCACCTGACACCAACACCGGCCCAACACCAACACCGGTCCAACACCAACACCGCTTGACACCAACACCAGCCCAACACCAACACCGCCCCAACACCAACACCGGCCTACACCAACACCGCCCTACACCAACACCGCCCTACACCAACACCGTCCCGACACCAACACCGGCCCGACACCAACACCGGCCCGACACCAACACCGCTCCGAGACCAACACCGGCCCAACACCAACACCGGCCTGACACCAACACCGGCCCGATACCAACACCGCCCCAACACCAACACCGGCCCAACACCAACACCGCTCCGAGACCAACACCGGCCCAACACCAACACCGGCCTGACACCAACACCGGCCCAACACCAACACCGGCCCAACACCAACACCGCCCCAACACCAACACCGCCCCAACACCAACACCGGCCCAACACCAACACCGCCCCAACACCAACACCGCCCCAACACCAACACCGGCCCAACACCAACACCGCCCCAACACCAACACCGCCCCAACACCAACACCGGCCTAACACCAATACCGCCTGACTGGGAACAAGAAACAAAGTGCTGAAAATCGGCGGATTGTCCGCCCCATGCCTTGCGGCGCACAGAACATTTAAATATCAGTTGGTGCGCCCCGCAATTTTGGCCCCTTGGAGTAGAAATGGCTGCCATTGGGAACAAACTTTTAGAGCATTTTCTTTGCATTTTGCCTTCAAAATCTTGGACTCGTTTCCCACTGCAGGGTGAGAGCGCTAAGGGTTTTACCCCCTTGCATTCCTCCTCCCCCACAGAGAGGACTTTGCAGGAGCAGCAATGCATATCGGCATGCTTCCCATCAGATCCAGCTACTTCAACCGATGGCTGTGAGTGACCAGCCCACCCTCTGCTCCCATGGACATTGACCCCTCTCGGAGTAGCCTGAACAGCAGCAGGGGAGTGTCACAGTGAGGCACGTGTCTCTACCAGATTGCCCATGGCTAGCACCTTCAAAGAGGTCTATTGCTGATTTGACGGGTTGGGGGGGGGAACGAGGGCACCCCTGTTTGCTCCAACTCAGGAGTCCCACAAAGTCTCAGTCTGCTGTGCCACGCATCCCTTCACCGTCCAGAAAGGTCAGAAGTTGGACATCCCTTGGTTGCTGGCCCCTGCTACATTGGAGGCTGGGGTACATGGAGGAGAACATCACCATCCCCTGCCCTCGGTGGGCTGCGCAGGGTCTGCTGCAAGGGGCTGTTGGAGCTGATCACATCTCTCCTGTGCAACGCAGTCTCCCTGTGTCCCCACTGCCTTCCCTCCTCCTCAGCACCTTCACATAAAAGACATGGAGTGGAAATTCGGTTTTCTGCCGGTCCCCTTAGTGCCTCGGAGGGGCAGCAATGGCGGTGGAGCACAGTTGCGCCCTGGCGGGCAGCTTCCAGCGCCTCTCCGGGACATTCGATGCCGGTATTGACAGGGGGGGCGGAGCAGTACCGCCCGGGAGAGGCGAGCCGGTGTGCAACGCCTCTGGTTGCGACACTGACTTGATATTTGGACTGCGCCCGACCTGTAGCGCCCCCTGCTGGGACCGCCTGTGAGAGCAGGCATTCCAAGCTGGAGCGGCCGCAGTGAGGTAAGTAATGCCGAGCTCAGTCAGTGTGATTGTTTTTTGCGATTTATGTTGTGGTGGCGTGAGCTATATATTAGGAATGTTTTTGGACGGGTTTTTTCAAGATTCCCGCACCCCCCCCCGCCCCCATGCCTCTGTTATGGCGCTCCGAGGCCGGCTCTTTAACTTGGGATTTTCCCTTGCTCAGCCGGCCTGGTGCCCCAAAAGAGCAATCCCTCCCTTAGTGCCCCGCTCCAAACTCTGGGCCCAGCTGATGAATTTTGCGGTGGCAGACGCGAACCATTTGCCGGCGTAAAATTTACCGCTCGGCCCGGGACTCCGCCCCCAACTGAGGCGCGATCGAATTTCCACCCTGAATCCTTCAATCTGGTACATTCAGCTACCGTTACACCAGTCATTCCGCTGATCAATGGGGTGACAGACCCAGGCCCCTGTGGAATGGGACAGCTGGAAACCACCTGTCTGATCCTATTGTCTCTCAGGACAGCAGCACATGCCAGGCCTCTGGCCTGCCTCCTCAGAGCACCAGGCCAGAATGGGAGGTGAGCCCAGGCTCCCCAGGAACAAGCTCCAGAGATACAGCCAACAGCGACTCCATTCCAGGACAGGAGGGTCACCTCAGTCCCAGGAGCTGTGTCAAACACAGGAGCAGTCAAACAGCTCTTGCAATACCGGCCTGTAGGTTCCCCCATGAGAAACACTTGAACAGAAGATATAAATGTTAGCGACCCAAGTCAGGAAAAGATAGGTTGGCTTGTATTTACTTTAAAGTTTGTTAACTTAAACCTATGTTGTGCACTGTTATTGCTGCAGATTAGTCAGATAGAAGAGCTACACTTACATTGTGCTGACTTATTCAGTCAGGTGATTATTATTGGCTTGGTCAGGTGATGTGTTATGATGTTGAAGGGTGGGAGGTGGGTTGAGGGAATGGGCCTTTATTTGAAGGTGGTGGAGAAGGAGTTACCGCCATGATGAGAAAGGGAGACTGTGGTCAACATAAGAGAACCCTTTGGTGATGGGATGTGTCGGTCACCGACAGAGAGCCCTCAGAGTGATGGTGAAACTTGTACTCTCCTCCAGGTAGTTCTGCCTCCAAAGCAGCTGACACCCTTCGCTAGGAACATCTTTGCCCAGGCTTTTTTAGATAGGAAAGTTGAGCACGGTGAGACAGCTACAGCTATTGACCTGGAGCCCTGGGTCTGTCAGTTAGACTCCCAGTGGTTCTTGTAATGTCTTTGCTTCGTGGGTTCTTTGCTTAAGAATGCACTGCAACACATTGCTATTGAGAACTAGTTGATTTATTAGCAAAAGGTTTAACAATCACACTACACATTACCAGTTCATCCACCAGACTCACAACCACCTGCCTCATCGTGGATCCCCTGAACCCAACTGGTTGGGGTTTTATTGAGTCTTGTAAGCATCACATGACTGGCTAAGCCACTCCCAACTCAACAGCTTCACCAACCTGTGAGCCTCCTCACTGGTGCATACATTATCGTCCTCTCTCTGGCCATTCTGGTAGAGGCATGTAAACCTCCCCTGCTGCTGTTCAGGCCAATCTTAGTGAGGTCATTGTCCAAAGAAAGCAGGGAGCTTGTCTCATCACCCACAAGCCATATAATTCATGGTTTTCTGCCTCGGAGAGGTGAATTTTGAAGGAAGAAGGGATCATGCCACCTTCCAGAAACCCTTTGCCTGGGAGGGAGCAGGGAGGGACAACGAACCTTTTCCCTCTGCCATACACAGTCCCTACATTCCGGGGGTGGAAATCTTTTTGTTGAGGAGGTGTCCCGTGGGAGCTTGCAAAGCAACATGGTGTCATCGATTACACCCTGGACCTTGGGGACTCCAGAAACCCTGGAAAATTGGACAACCCTAAATCGCTGCTGACTTGCTGTGATGCCAGTGGTGATGAATTCACCAGCTCTTCTGTAAATTGTGTCAGTCACCTGATGAATCCATGCCCATACTGTACCTTGCTTGATATTACTGAGATCCCCCGTGACTGCTTGAAATGAGCCAGTGCCATAAATGTTGAGTGTTGTGTTCACCTTCATAGACACAGAGAGAGTTGTGAGGGCAGGTGGTCATGGCTGGAGATCCTCAGGCAGTAGGTGGCCATGGCTGGAGGTCCTCAGGCAGTAGGTGGCCATGGCTGGAGGTTTTCAGGCAGCAGGTAGCTATGGCTGGAGGTCCTCAGGCAGTAGGTGGCCATAGCTAGAGGTCCTCAGGCAGTAGGTGGCCATGGCTGGAGGTCCTCAGGCAGTTGGTGGCCATAGCTAGAGGTCCTCAGGCAGTAGGTGGCCATGGCTGGAGGTCCTCAGGCAGTAGGTGGCCATGGCTACAGTTGGAACTGGTGCTCTCCACTCTCCCGTCCTGTGACAGTTGGAACTGGTGCTCTCCACTCTCCCATCCTGCGACAGTTGGAACTGGTGCTCTCCACTCTCTCTCCTGCGACAGTTGGAACTGGTGCTCTCCACTCTCCCGTCCTTATATATATATCAGTAATTAACTTTTAGCATTGTTGTTGCCAATTTCAGTGTATCTAAGGGTTAAGTCATGGCAGGAGAGCTCGGACTAGTGTTATGCGCCTCCTCTACTATGTGGGAAGTCAGGAACACTTCCGGTGTCCCTGACGACTACTTGTGCGGGAAGTGTGTCCACCTCCAGCTCCTGACGGACCGCATTGCGGAACTGGAGCTGCAGGTGGATTCACTTTGGAGCATGCATGATGCTGAGAATGACGTGAATAGCACGTTTAGTGAGTTGGTCTTACCACAGGTAAAGGGTCCACAGCCAGATAGGGAGTGGAAGACCAACAGGAAGAGCAGTGTGGGGAAGTTAGTGCAGGGGTCCCCTGAAAAACAGATACACCGCTTTGGGTACTGTTGGGGGGATGACTCATCGGGGAGAGCAGCAGCAGCCAAGTTCATGGCACCGTGGCTGGATCTGCTGCACAGGAGGGCGGGAAAAAGAGTGGGAGAGCGATAGTGATAGGGGATTCAATTGTAAGTGGAATAGATAGGCGTTTCTGCGGCCGCAACCGAGACTCCAGGATGGTATGTTGCCTCCCTGGTGCAAGGGTCAAGGATGTCTCGGAGCAGGTGCAAGGCATTCTGAAAAGGGAGGGTGAACAGCCAGTTGTCGTGATGCATATAGGTACCAACAATATTGGTAAAAAATGGGGTGAGGTCTTACGAGGCTAATTTAGGGAGCTAGGAGTTAAATTAAAATGTAGGACCTCAAAAGTAGTAATCTCAGGATTGCTACCAGTCCCACGTGCTAGTCAGAGTAGGAATCGTAGGATAGCTCAGATGAATACGTGGCTTGAGAAATGGTGCAGAAGGGAGGGATTCAAATTCATGGGGCATTGGAACCGGTTCTGGGGGAGGTGGGACCAGTACAAACCGGACGGTCTGCACCTGGGCAGGACCAGAACCAATGTCCGAGGGGGAGTGTTTGCTAGTGCTGTTGGGGAGGAGTTAAATTAATATGGCAGGGGGATGGGAACCTATGCAGGGAGACAGAGGGAAATAGAAGGGGGGCAGAAGGAAAAGATAGAAAGGAGAATAGTAAAAGTGGAGGGCAGAGAAACCCAAGGCAAAAAGCAAAAAGGGCCACAATACAGCAAGATGCAAAAGGGGCAAAGTGTGTTAAAAAGACAAGCCTGAAGGCTCTGTGCCTCAATGCGAGGAGTATTCGGAATAAGGTGGATGAATTAACTGAGCAGATAGCAATTAACGGATATGATGTGATTGGCATCACAGAGACATGGCTCCAGGGTGACCAAGGCTGGGAACTCAACATCGAGGGGTATTCAGCATTTAGGAAGGATAGACAGAAAGGAAAAGGAGGCGGGGTGGCGTTGCTGTTTAAAGAGGAAATCAATGCAATTGTAAGGAAGGACATTAGCCTGGATGATGTGGAATCGGTATGGGTGGAGCTGCGGAATTCCAAAAGGCAGAAAACGCTAGTGGGAGTTGTGTACAGACCACCAAATAGTAGTAGTGAGGTTGGGGACAGCATCAAACAAGAAATAAGGGATGTGTGCAATAAAGGTACAGCAGTTATCATGGGCGACTTTAATTTAAATGAGAAGGGACTAATTAGCAATCTTGTTGTGCGAGGCCCCTTGGGGAAGAGTGACCATAACATGGTAGAATTCTTTATTAAGATGGAGAGTGACAAAGCTAATTCGGAAACTAGGGTCCTGAACTTAAGGAAAGATAACTTCGACGGTATGAGGTGTGAATTGGCTAGAATAGACTGGCAGAGGATAGTTAAAGGGTTGACGGTGGATAAATAATGGCAAACATTTAAAGCTCACATGGATGAACTTCAGCAATTGTACATCCCTGTCTGGAGTCCACAACTGGGAAGGTGGCTCAACCATGGCTAACAAGGGAAATTAAGGATAGTGTTAAAACCAAGGAAGAGGCATATAAATTGGCCAGAAAAAGCAACAACCCTGAGGACTGGGAGAAATTTAGAATACAGCAGAGGAGGACTAAGGGTTTAATTAAGAGGGGGAAAATAGAGTACGAGAGGAAGCTTGCAGGGAACATAAAAACTGACTGCAAAAGCTTCTATAAATATGTGAAGAGAAAAAGATTAGGAAAGACAAATGTAGGTCCCTTACAGTCAGATTCACGTGAATTTATAATGGGGTACAAAGATATGGCAGACCAATTGAACCAATACTTTGGTTCTGCCTTCACAAAGGAAGATACAAATAACCTTCCGAATGTACTAGGGGACATTGGGTCTCGTGAGAATGAGAAACTGAAAGATATCCTTATTAGGCAGGAAATTGTGTTAGGGAAATTGATGGGATTAAAGGCCAATTAATCCCCGGGTCCAGATAGTCTGCATCCCAGACTACTTAAGGAAGTGGCCCGAGAAATAGTGGATGCATTGGTGATCATTTTCCAACAATCTATCGACTCTGGATCAGTTCCTATGGACTGGAGGGTAGCTAATGTAATGCCACTTTTTAAAAAAGGAGGGAGAGAGAAAGCGGGTAATTATAGACCGGTTAGCCTGACATCAGTAGTGGGGAAAATGTTGGAATCAATCATTAAGGATGAAATAGCAACCCATTTGGAAAGCAGTGACAGGATCGGACCGAGTCAGCATGGATTTATGAAAGGGAAATCATGCTTGACGAATCTTCTGAAATTTTTTGAGGATGTAACTAGTAGAGTGGACAAGGGAGAACCAGTGGATGTGGTGTATTTGGACTTTCAAAAGGCTTTTGATAAGGTCCCGCACAAGAGATTGGTGTACAAAATCAAAGCGCATGGTATTGGGGTAAATGTACTGACGTGGATAGAGAACTGGTTGGCAGACAGGAAGCAGAGAGTCGGGATAAACGGGTCCTTTTCAGAATGGCATGCAGTGACTAGTGGAGTGCCGCAGGGCTCAGTGCTGGGACCCCAGCTCTTTACAATATACATCAACAATTTGAATGAAGGAATAGAGTGTAATATCTCCAAGTTTGCGGATGACACTAAACTGGGTGGCGGTGTGAGCTGTGAGGAGGACGCTAAGAGGCTGCAGGGTGACTTGGACAGATTAGGTGAGTGGGCAAATACATGGCAGATGCAGTATAATGTGGATAAATGTGAGGTTATCCATTTTGGGGGCAAAAACACGAAGGCAGAATATTATCTGAATGGCGGCAGACTAGAAAAAGGGGAGGTGCAACGAGACCTGGGTGTCATGGTTCATCAGTCACTGAAAGTGGGCATGCAGGTACAGCAGGCGGTAAAGAAGGCAAATGGTATGTTGGCCTTCATAGCAAGGGGATTTGAATATTGGAGCAGGGAGGTCTTACTGCAGTTGTACAGGGCCTTAGTGAGGCCTCACCTGGAATATTGTGTTCAGTTTTGGTCTCCTAGTCTGAGGAAGGACGTTCTTGCTATTGAGGGAGTGCAGCGAAGGTTCACCAGACTGATTCCAGGGATGGCTGGGCTGACATATGAGGAGAGACTGGATCAACTGGGCCTTTATTCACTGGCGTTTAGAAGGATGAGAGGGGATCTCATAGAAACATATAAGATTCTGACGGGACTGGACAGGTTAGATGCGGGAAGAATGTTCTCGATGTTGGGGAAGTCCAGAACCAGGGGACATAGTCTTAGGATAAGGGGTAGGCCATTTAGGACTGAGATGAGGAGAAACTTCTTCACTCAGAGAGTTGTTGACCTGTGGAATTCCCTGCCGCAGAGAGTTGTTGATGCCAGTTCATTGGATATATTCAAGAGGGAGTTAGATATGACCCTTACGGTTAAGGGGATAAAGGGGTATGGAGAGAAAGCAGGAAAGGGGCACTGAAGGAATGATCAGCCATGATCTTATTGAATGGCAGTGCAGGCTCGAAGGGCCGAATGGCCTACTCCTGCACCTATTTTTTATGTTTCTATGTTTCTATGGCTGGAGGTCCTGAGATAGTAGGTGGCCATGGCTGGAGGTCCTCAGGCAGTAGGTGGCCATGGCTAGAGGTCCTCAGGCAGTAGGTGGCCATGGCTGGAGGTCCTCGGGCAGTAGGTGGGCAGGGCTGGAGGTCCTCAGGCAGTAGGTGGGCATGGCTGGAGGTCCTCAGGTAGTAGGTGGGCATGGCTGGAGGTCCTCAGGCAGTAAGTGAGCAGGGCTGGAGGTCCTCAGGCAGTAGGTGGGCATGGCTGGAGGTCCTCAGGCAGTAGGTGGCCATGGCTAGAGGTCCTCAGGCAGTAGGTGGCCATGGCTGGAGGTCCTCGGGCAGTAGGTGGTCATGGCTGGAGGTCCTCGGGCAGTAGGTGGCCATGGCTGGAGGTCCTCGGGCAGTAGGTGGCCATGGCTGGAGGTCCTCGGGCAGTAGGTGGCCATGGCTGGAGGTCCTCGGGCAGTAGGTGGCCTTGGCTGAAGGTCCTCGGGCAGTAGGTGGCCATGGCTGGAGGTCCTCGGGCATTAGGTGGCCATGGCTGGAGGTCCTCGGGCAGTAGGTGGCCATGGCTGGCGGTCCTCGGGCAGTAGGTGGCCTTGGCTGAAGGTCCTCGGGCAGTAGGTGGCCATGGCTGGAGGTCCTTGGGCAGTAGGTGGCAGGCATTGCTGCCTCTTCAGAGAAGCATAATTCCAACTATTACGTCTTTGTCCAACACAATCCCTGTAGGTCCTGTGTTGCCTGTATATTTGTGGGGGGGGGGGGGGGGGGCGGTGGGGGGGGGGATTATCTGGGGTTGCCTCCGTTTCCTTTTCTCCCGACCCGCTCTTCCTCTGTGATGATGCCACACAAAGCTATGCCCGTGGAAAACCCCATACCTGCCCGTGACATGTCTTCGCTGTGGGCAAGGGAGAGAGGCAATAATTCCCCGGGACCACCCGGGAGTCAGTCAGTCCAAGGCAAAAAAAGAAAATCGTTCCTCAAACCTGCAGCAATGGTCAGACTCGGAGTGGGAGAAACTTGCTGCAATCACGGAGTGGGGACCTGAAGCCCCTTATTTGAATATGCAAATGGCCTAATGCCTGCTTGAGGCGTGGCTAAAGGACGCGCCTTGATTGCCCTTACCCAATGTGGCGGGCAGAGAGCTCCCGGTTTCAAATGTGCGTGTGCTCCCCGCCCGCCATTTTGGGGACATGGGATGTCGCGCTGAGCCTGGAAAACGGGCACGACACGGCCCAATTTATCCGCCAAGAGAGTTCCGACTTCCACAGGTCTCAGAGGATCCTGGGTCATTTATCTCCTATTCCATTAGTCAAAATGTCGAGGCACTCAGACTGCAGTTCCATTCGTTGGAGATCCACCTTCACATCGAGCCTCAGGTTATCCTACACATCATTCACAGCTTTCAGAACTCACAGCAATAGCTTGGCGGCTGTTTCGCTCTGTGACTGTCTGTCTGCCAGATGTAGTCTCCTGTACTCGCTGGCTGGCCCCGTGGCTGGAATGCATGGTGGAAATCAACCAGAAACACCAGGCGCGAATCAGGCTGTGCCTGCGGCCCTCACTCTCAGATCTTTCAATGAGCCACCTGGGGGCTGGCTCACTGGAGGGGCCAAATTGTGTTTGGAAGTTTGATGGGAGGGTGGGTGGTTAATTTTATAGTGAAAACAAGTGCTGCCCCAATTTCCTAGCCAGTCAAGTGAGTTGCTCCATTTTAGGCTCCAAAGTCAGGTCCTAGAATACCAAATGAATCAATGTTATCAGGACAGGAGCAACAACCTTAGATGCCCTTTTTACATGGGCACGTTTAAGGCACATTGCGCTTATGGTCCACAATATGGGAAATTGCACGTGCTGCCTTTAGATTGTATTTACATTTCATCATAACACTGTGCTGATTCTCCCAACACAAGCCCCCCTCCCCCACCAACCCCCCCACCCCCGCCCCCGGCCCGTCTGCCCCCCAGCACAACCCCACACCACCAACCCCCATCCCCCCATACTCCCACCACCACCTACCCCCCCCGCCCCCGCACCTCCCCACCACCACCGGCCCCCCGCAACCCCCCCACCCCCCCCGACCCATCCCCCATCACCCGCCCCTTTCCCACCCCCCATTCACCCCCGCAGCCCCCCCGCCACCACCACCTACCCCCCTATACACCCCCACCACCATCCACATTGATGGCAATGGCATTAAAACTCGGGAGCCATTTCCCTGTCACCTGTTTTACACTTGTGCACAAAGTCAAACTCTATCCCAATATCTCTTCCTGCCATGGTCTGTAATTACACTTAAACCAGTGTAAAATCACAAAAGCAAAGTACTGAGATAATAACCTCCTGCCACGACTGCGCACGACCTCAGTCTGGTGCCAAGTTGTGGCACTAAACAGATCAATGTTTTCTCCATTTCAGTTGCAGAGAAGTTGAGCAGAGTAGAAAGTTCACAGGAGGAACTGAAGATGGAACTTTCCCAGATGAAGAATAACGGTAAGTTGTCGGACTGATCTATTCCCCAGACTCCGGTCCCGGATGGACTTTCTCAGATCACAGAGCCTGTGGTGAGGATACCTTTGGGTCTGGTGTTGCTGAATCCACAATGCCGCTCTCTTCTTGGCTTCATCCTCTCCTCTTCCTCAACACAAAATCCCGAGAGGGTAATCCATCATCCCTGCAGATGAATCCCACATCAAACTGCCAGCAAAACTCGGCAAACATCTTTGAGTTCAGAGTTTTGCCGTTTTTAAACATTCCAAGTCACTTGCAGCCATAACAGTGTGGCAAGCTCGTTACCTGTCCGACCTATGACCTTCCCTCCCTCGGAGACACCATTCAGGCCCAAAACCACCACCTTTATGGTGATAGTGATTGGCAGGGGCAGTAAATGCAGACTGAGCAACTTCCCCCACCCACACGCGTCAGGTCTGGAGCGGGGAAATCGTGGCGACTATTGTTTCTGGTCGGAGTTTCGGGAAGAGATTTCCCCACCTGTGTCGGATATCACCTGGAAATGGGAGGTTAAGCAAAGACACTCGAAGCCTTGGACATTTCAGCCTGAGCACGAGGCACCTGGGATATCAGCTAGTTAAAGGGAAGGAAAGGTATATCCAGAATATTACTTTGGATTGAATCACGAGAGTAGGACAAAGGGACACAGGTTCAAAGTAATAAAAGAGGAATTCAGGACTGATATAAGAACATAAGAAATAGGAGCAGGAGTAGGCCATACGGCCCCTCGAGCCTGCTCTGCCATTTAATAAGATCATGGCTGATCTGATCATGGACTCAGCTCCACTTCCCTGCCCGCTCCCCATAATCCTTTACTCCTTATTGCTCAAAAATCTGTCAATCTCCGCCTTAAATAGATTCAATATCCCAGCCTCCACAGCTCTCTGGGGCAGAGAATTCCATAGATTTACAACCCTCTGAGAGAAAAAAAATCCTCCTCATCTAGGTTTTAAATGGGCGGCCCCTTATTTTGAGACCATGTCCCCTAGTTTTAGTTTCCCCTATGAGTGGAAATATCCTCTCTGCATCCACCCTGTCCAGCTCTCTCATTATCTTATATGTTTCGATAAGATCACCTCTCATTCTTCTGAACTCCAATGTGTATAGGCCCGACCTACTCAACCTATCCTCAAAGTCAACCCCCTCATCTCCGGAATCAACCTCGTGAACCTTCTCTGAACTGCCTCCAATGCAAGTATATCCTTCCTTAAATACAGAGACCAAAACTGTACGCAGTACTCCAGGTGTGGCCTCACCAATACCCTGTACAGTTGTAGCAGGACTTCTCTGCTTTTATACTCTATCCCCCTTGCAATAAAGACCAACATTCCATTGGCCTTCCTGATTACTTGCTGTACCTGCATACTAACGTTTTGTGTTTCATGCACAAGGACCCCCAGGTCTCTCTGTACTGCAGTAGTTTGCAATTTTTTCTTCATTTAAATTATAATCTCTTTTGTATTTTTTTCTGCCAAAGTGGATAACCTCACACTTTCCCACATTATACTCCATCTGCCAACTCGATCCACTTTGACTTCCTGAAATAAGAGAGGACAGACCTCCCCAGAAGGGACAGCAAGGGCCAGCCAAGGTGCCTTACCCCAGTCCAAGTACATCCCTCCCTCAGCCAAAGTGCCTTACCCGAGTGCAAGTGCATCCTCCGCACCACCCCCCACCCCGCCACCATCCCCCACCATAGATGGGGAATTGTGTGTGGATTGTTAACAGGTTTATTGGGTATGAAGTGAATAGTGACAGTGTCATGACTTCTGGATTTCATCCACTCCAGCGATATTCTTAGAAGAACGTTATCCATCTTCCCTGAGTTCCCTCTCTCCCCTCTGATCTCCCCAAACCTGTGTCTCTCCCAATCAGCCCCCCGCTGCTTCTCTGCTCGTCGCTGCCACTTTTGGGCCAGGCCAGCCGAGGTGGGGAGAGTCGGGGCGGGGGGTGTGGGCGGGGGTAGAGAGAGATCGGGGTGGAGAGAGGTCAGGGGGGTGGAGAGAGTCGGGGGGGGAGAGAGGTCGGGGGGGAGAGAGGTCGGGGGTAGAGAGAGGTTGGGGGTAGAGAGAGGTTGGGGGGGAGAGAGATCAGTGGGGTGGAGAGAGGTCGGGGGGTAGAGAGAGGTCGGGGGGTGGAGAGAGGTCGGGGGGCGGAGAGAGGTCGGGGGGGCGGAGAGAGGTCGGGGGATAGAGAGAGGTCGGGGGGGAGAGAGGTCGGGGGTAGAGAGAGGTTGGGGGGGAGAGAGGTCAGTGGGGTGGAGAGAGGTCGGGGGGGGAGAGAGGTCAGGGGGGTGGAGAGAGGTCGTGGGGGGAGAGAGGTCGGGGGTAGAGAGAGGTTGGGGGAGAGAGGTCGGGGGGGTGGAGAGAGGTCGGGGGGGTGGAGAGAGGTCGGGGGGGGAGAGAGGTCGGGGGTAGAGAGAGGTTGGGGGGAGAGAGGTCGGGGGGTGGAGAGAGGTCGGGGGGGGGAGAGAGGTCGGGGGGAGAGAGGCCGTGGGGGAGAGAGGTCGGCGGGGGAGAGGTCGGGGGGTGGAGAGAAGTCGGGGGGGGGTGGAGAGAGCTCGGGGGGGGAGAGAGGTCGGGGGGTAGAGAGAGGTTGGGGGGGAGAGAGGTTGCGGGGGGGAGAGAGGTCGGGGGGTAGAGAGAGGTTGGGGGGAGAGAGGTCGGGGGGGGAGAGAGGTCGGGGGAATGGAGAGAGGTCGGGGGGAGAGAGGTCGGGGGGTGGAGAGAGGTCGGGGGGTAGAGAGAGGTTGGGGGGGAGAGAGGTCAGTGGGGTGGAGAGAGGTCGGGGGGGGAGAGAGGTCGGGGGGGTGGAGAGAGGTCGGGGGGGTGGAGAGAGGTCGGGGGGGGAGAGAGGTCGGGGGGGGTAGAGAGAGGTTGGGGGGTAGAGAGGTCAGTGGGGTGGAGAGAGGTCGGGATGGGGAGAGAGGTCGGGGGTGGTGGAGAGAGGTCGAGGGGGGTGAGAGGTTGGGGGTGGAGAGAGGTCAGTGGGGTAGAGAGAGGTCGGGGGGGAGAGGTCGGGGGGGGGTGGAGAGAGGTCGGGGGGGCAGAGAGTTCGGGGGGTAGAGAGAGGTTGGGGGGGGAGAGAGGTCAGTGGGATGGAGAGAGGTCGGGGGGGGAGAGGTCGGGGGGCGTGGAGAGAGGTCGGGGGGTGGAGAGAGGTCGGGGGGTAGAGAGAGGTCGAGGGGGTAGAGAGAGATTGGGGGGGAGAGAGGTCAGTGGGGTGGAGAGAGGTCGGTGAGGGGAGAGGTCGGGAGGGTGGAGAGAGATTGCGGGGGAGAGAGGTTGGGGGGTAGAGAGAGGTTGGGGGGGAGAGAGGTCAATGGGGTGGAGAGAGGTCGGGGGGGTGGGGAGAGGTCGGGGGGGTGGAGAGAGGTTGGGGGGTAGAGAGAGGTTGGGGGGAAGAGAGGTCAATGGGGTGGAGAGAGGTCGGGGGGAGAGGTCGGGGGGGTGGAGAGAGGTCGGGGGGTAGAGAGAGGTTGGGGGGGAGAGAGGTCAATGGGGTGGAGAGAGGTCGGGGGGAGAGGTCGGGGGGGTGGAGAGAGGTCGGGGGGGGTGGAGAGAGGTCGGTGGGGGGAGAGGCCGTGGGGGAGAGAGGTCGGGGGGGGAGAGGTCGGGGGGTGGAGAGAAGTCGGGGGGGGGTGGAGAGAGCTCGGGGGGGGGGAGAGAGGTCGGGGGGTAGGGAGAGGTTGGGGGGGAGAGAGGTTGCAGGGGGGAGAGAGGTCGGGGGGTAGAGAGAGGTTGGGGGGAGAGAGGTCGGGGGGGGAGAGAGGTCGGGGGAATGGAGCGAGGTCGGGGGGAGAGAGGTCGGGGGGTGGAGAGAGGTCGGGGGGTAGAGAGAGGTTGGGGGGGAGAGAGGTCAGTGGGGTCGAGAGAGGTCGGGGGGGAGAGAGGTCGGGGGAGTGGAGAGAGGTCGGGGGGGTGGAGAGAGGTCGGGGGGGAGAGAGGTCTGGGGGGTAGAGAGAGGTTGGGGGGTAGAGAGGTCAGTGGGGTGGAGAGAGGTCGGGGGGGGAGAGAGGTCGGGGGGGGTGGAGAGAGGTCGAGGGGGGTGAGAGGTTGGGGGTGGAAAGAGGTCAGTGGGGTAGAGAGAGGTCGGGGGGGAGAGGTCGGGGGGGTGGAGAGAGGTCGGGGGGGCAGAGAGTTCGGGGGGTAGAGAGAGGTTGTGGGGGGAGGGAGGTCAGTGGGATGGAGAGAGGTCGGGGGGGGGAGAGGTCGGGGGGGTGGAGAGAGGTCGGGGGGTGGAGAGAGGTCGGGGGGTAGAGAGAGGTCGAGGGGTTAGAGAGAGGTTGGGGGGGAGAGAGGTCAGTGGGGTGGAGAGAGGTCGGTGGGGGGAGAGGTCGGGGGGATGGAGAGAGATTGCGGGGGAGAGAGGTTGGGGGGTAGAGAGAGGTTGGGGGGGATTGAGGTCAATGGGGTGGAGAGAGGTCGGGGGGGTGGGGAGAGGTCGGGTGGATGGAGAGAGGTCGGGGGGTAGAGAGAGGTTGGGGGGGAGAGAGGTCAATGGGGTGGAGAGAGGTTGGGGGGAGAGGTCGGGGGGGTGGAGAGAGGTCGGGGGGTAGAGAGAGGTTGGGGGGGAGAGAGGTCAATGGGGTGGAGAGAGGTCGGGGGAGAGAGGCCGTGGGGGAGAGAGGTCGGGGGGGGAGAGGTCGGGGTTGGAGAGAAGTCGGGGGGGGTGGAGAGAGCTCGGGGGGGGGGGAGAGAGGTCGGGGGGTAGAGAGAGGTTGCAGGGGGGAGAGAGGTTGCAGGGGGGAGAGAGGTCGGGGGGTAGAGAGAGGTTGGGGGGAGAGAGGTCGGGGGGGGAGAGAGGTCGGGGGAATGGAGAGAGGTCGGGGGGAGAGAGGTCGGGGGGTGGAGAGAGGTCGGGGGGTAGAGAGAGGTTGGGGGGGAGAGAGGTCAGTGGGGTGGAGAGAGGTCGGGGGGGGAGAGAGGTCGGGGGGGTGGAGAGAGGTCGGGGGGGTGGAGAGAGGTCGGGGGGGGAGAGAGGTCTGGGGGGTAGAGAGAGGTTGGGGGGTAGAGAGGTCAGTGGGGTGGAGAGAGGTCGGGGGGGGAGAGAGGTCGGGGGGGTGGAGAGAGGTCGAGGGGGGTGAGAGGTTGGGGTTGGAAAGAGGTCAGTGGGGTAGAGAGAGGTCGGGGGGGAGAGGTCGGGGGGGGTGGAGAGAGGTCGGGGGGGCAGAGAGTTCGGGGGGTAGAGAGAGGTTGCGGGGGGAGGGAGGTCAGTGGGATGGAGAGAGGTCGGGGGGGGAGAGGTCGGGGGGGTGGAGAGAGGTCGGGGGGTGGAGAGAGGTCGGGGGGTAGAGAGAGGTCGAGGGGTTAGAGAGAGGTTGGGGGGGAGAGAGGTCAGTGGGGTGGAGAGAGGTCGGTGGGGGGAGAGGTCGGGGGGGTGGAGAGAGATTGCGGGGGAGAGAGGTTGGGGGGTAGAGAGAGGTTGGGGGGGAGAGAGGTCAATGGGGTGGAGAGAGGTCGGGGGGGTGGGGAGAGGTCGGGTGGATGGAGAGAGGTCGGGGGGTAGAGAGAGGTTGGGGGGGAGAGAGGTCAATGGGGTGGAGAGAGGTCGGGGGGAGAGGTCGGGGGGGTGGAGAGAGGTCGAGGGGTAGAGAGAGGTTGGGGGGGAGAGAGGTCAATGGGGTGGAGAGAGGTCGGGGGGAGAGGTCGGGGGGGTGGAGAGAGGTCGGGGGTTAGAGAGAGGTCGGGGGGGTAGAGAGAAGTTGTGGGGGAGAGAGGTCAATGGGGTGGAGAGAGGTCGGGGGGGTGAGAGGTTGGGGGGGAGAGAGGTCAGTGGGGTGGAGAGAGGTCGGGGGGGAGAGGTCAGGGGGGGTGGAGAGAAGTCGGGGGGGCAGAGAGGTCGGGGGGTAGAGAGAGGTTGGGGGGAGAGAGGTCAGTGGGATGGAGTGAGGTCAGGGGGGGAGAGGTCGGGGGGGTGGAGAGAGGTCGGGGTGGAGAGAGATCGGGGGGTAGAGAGTTCGAGGGGGTAGAGAGAGGTTGGGGGGGGGAGAGGTCAGTGGGGTGGAGAGAGGTCGGTGGGGGGAGAGGTCGGGGGGGTGGAGAGAGATTGCGGTGGAGAGAGGTTGGGGTGGGTGGAGAGAGGTCGGGGGGGAGAGAGTCGGGGGGTAGAGAGGTCGGGGAGCAGAGAGGTCGGTTGTTAGAGAGGTTAGGGAGCAGAGAGGTCGGGGGGGAGTCAGGGGGGGAGAGTTGTGGGGGAGAGAGATCGGGGCGGGAAGTCAGGGGTGGGGGAGGAGAGAGTCAGGGAGAGAGTTGGGGGGGGATAGAGTCATCCTTCTCCGGTTTCTCCCCGATCTCCCCTCTCCGATCTCTCCACACTCATCTTATCCATGAGACCCACTTCCTGCTCCCCTGACCCTAATCCCACTAAACTGCTGACCACCCAACTTTCTTTTCTGGCTCTCATGTTGGCTGATATTGTTAACGGTTCCCTCTCCTCAGGTACAGTCCCCCTCTCCCTCAAACCAGCTGTCATCACCTCTCTCCTCAACAAACCAATCCTTGACCTCTCTGTCCTTGCATACTACAATTCCATCTCCAACCTCCCTTTCCTCTCCAAAGTGCTTGAACATGTTGTCGCCTCCCAGATCCGTGCCCATCATTCCCGCAATTCCATGTTTGAATCTCTCCAATCTGGTTTCCAACCCTGCCACGGTACCGAAACATCTCTCTTCATCGTCACTAATGACATCCTTTGTGACTGTGACAAAGGCAAACTATCCCTCCTTGTCCTTCTCGATCTGTCTGCAGCCTTTGTCATGGTGGACCACTCCATCATCCTCCAACGCCTCTCCACTATCATCCAGCTGGGTGGGACCGAACTCGCCTGGTTCCATTCTTATCTATCTAATCATGGCCAGAAAAATCACCTGCAATGGTTTCTCTTCCCACCCCCGTATCGTTACCTCTGGTGTCCCCCAAGGATCTATCCTTGGGCCCTTCCTATTTCTCATCTACATGTTGCCCCTTGACAACATCACCCGAAAACACATCAGTTTCCACATGTACACTGATGACACCCAGCTCTACCTCACCACCATTTCTCTCAACCCCTCCACAGTCTCTAAATTGTCAGACTGCTTGTCCAACATCCAGTTCTGGATCAGCAGAAATGTTCTCCAATTAAATATTGGGAAGACCGAAGCCATTGTCTTTGGTCCCCGCCACAATCTCTGTCCCCTAGCCACTGACTCCATCCCTCTCCCTGGTATCTGTCTGAGGTTGAACCAGACTGTTTGCAACCTAGGTGTCATATTTGACACTGAAATGAGCTTCCGACATATCCGTGCCATAACTAAAACTGCCTATTTCCACCTCCGGAACATTGCAAGCCTCCGCCCTTGCCTCAGCTCATCCGCTGCTGAAACCCTCATGCATGCCTTTGTTGCCTCCAAACTTGACTATTCCAACGCACTCCTGGCTGGCCTCCCACATTCTACCCTACGTAAACTACAGGTGATCCAAAACTCGGCTGCCCGTATCCTAACTCGCACCAAGTCCCGTTCACCCATCACCCCCTGTGCTCGCCGACCTACATTGGCTCCCGGTTAAGCAACGCCTCAATTTTAAATTTCTCGTCCTTGTTTACAAATCCCTCCATGGCTTCGCCCCTCCCTATCTCTGTAATCTCCTCCAGCCCCACAACCTCCATGAGATCTCTGCGCTCCTCTAATTCTGCCCTCCTGAGCATCCCTGATTATAATCTCTCCACCATTGGTGGCCGTGCCTTCTGTTGCCTGGGCCCCAAGCTCTGGAACTCCCTCCCTGAACCTCTCCGCCTCTCTACCTCTCTTTCCTCCTTTAAGGTGCTCCCTAAAACCCACCTCTTTTGTTTATCTGCCCTAATTTCTCCTTATGTGGCTTGGTGTCAAATGTTTGTTATATAATGCTCCTGTGAAGCACCTTGGGACATTTTACTATGTTAAGATGCTATATAAATGCAAGTTGTTGTTGTAGGGTGAAAAAGCAGACACGTTCCAAGATTTATTGTTGGGTTTAATGGTTCATTATATCATTGTTACAAATCTCAGAAAGAAGGTTCATTGTCCTCAGTAACTAGTGCCACAGGGATCAGTGCTGGGACCCCCAACAATTTACAATCTATATTAATGACTTGGAAGAAGGGACTGAGTGTAACGTACTCAAGTTTGCTGACAATACAAAGATGGGAGGAAAAGCAATGTGTGAGGAGGACACAAAAAATCTGCAAAAGGACATAGACAGGCTAAGTGAGTGGGCAAAAATTTGGCAGATGGAGTATAATGTTGGAAAGTGTGAGGTCATGCTCTTTGGCAGAAAAAAATCAAAGAGCAAATTGTTATTTAACTGGAGAAAGATTGCAAAGTGCTGCAGTACAGTGGGACCTGGGGGTACTTTTGCATGAAACACAAAAGGTTAGTATGCAGATACAGCAAGTGATCAGGAAGGCCAATGGAATCTTGGCCTTTATTGCAAAGGGGATGGAATATAAAAGCCGGGAAGCCTTACTACGGTCATACAGTGTATTGGTGAGGCCACACCTGGAATACTGCATGCAGTTTTGGATTCCATATTTACGAAAGGATATACTTGCTTTGGAGGCATTTCAGAGAAGGTTCACTAGGTTGATTCCAGGGATGAGGGGTTTGACTTATGAGGAAAGGTTGAGTAGGTTGGGCCTCTACTCATTGGAATTCAGAAGAATGAGGTGATCTTATCGAAACGTGTAAGATTTGAGGGGGCTTGACAAGGTGAATGCAGAGAGGATGTTTCCACTGATAGGGGAGACTAGAACTAGAGGGCATAATCTTAGAATAAAGGGCCGCCCATTTAAAACTGAGATGAGGAGGAATTTCTTCTCTCAGAGGGTTGTAAATCTGTGGAATTCGCTGCGGAAGTTGGGACATTGAATAAATTTAAGACAGAAATAGATAGTTTCTTAACCGATAAGGGAATAAGGGGTTATGGGGAGTGGGCGGGGAAGTGGACCTGAGTCCATGATCAGATCAGCTATGATCGCATTAAATAGCGGAGCAGGCTCGAGGGGCCGAATGGCTACTCCTGCTCCTATTTCTCATGTTATGTCCTGGTGTAACAAGTATCAACATATTTCACGGGCGGGATTACAGAGCTTTGTCTAGTCCAGCAATGCATCTCCTGAAATCACAGTGTGAGCCCCACAATTCTCCACCTATTACAATCAATGGACAGACAATCATGGCCTGTGCACTCACAGTTTCCTAATTATGGGCAAAATGTGTGAGAGCATATTTAGCAAAGCAGCCCCTCCCAGTAAACATAAGCACACTGTGCAAACGGTCGGCTCCAGGTATCGGCTCGGGATCTAAAGTGTGCTTCACTTTCAGTTACAGTGATGTGCGGTGAAGCAAGGATCTCACACGCTGAACTCAGGGCCCAACTTTCACAGCTGACTCACGGTAAGTGTTAAGCAGGGGATCTATGGAGTTCAAGCTCAAACAGCTCTCAATACTTCATCACAAGTTCAAGCGCCTTGCCACAGAGTCACCTTCTCCACGCCCTGTGAGAAAAGACTTTGCCAAAATGTGGAACAGTAGGTAGGCCCATCATTAGCTGAAGTTCGGTGCAAAATGCATGCCAGACAGATACACAAAGGCCCCGGAAGTCCATGGGGTGGCACTCCCGACAGATATGCTGAGACTGTGCCCGCCATGGAACTCTGACGCTCCGTGGTCAGGAGCAGAAACCTTGAGGAGCCGGCCTTCAGCATTGTGGGGGCACCAGGCAACGACTCCCACCAAAGGCCCTGGAAATGCTTCAAACTCCATCCCCCTCCCAAATATTTCTGGGCTCCTCGCCTTCAGGGGTCCAGGCCGTAAGCCCACCCGGATCCCCAGGGAGGCCCCATTTCCATCCCTTTTGACCAGATGTGCCCGGTGAGTCTGCCAAGCTGGCTGTGCAAGTTTGGGGTTTGACTGGGATGGAAACTAAATCTTTGATTTGTGTCTTAGTCCCACAGAGCGTCATCGAAATAAAAGTTTCTCAAACTGAATTCCAAAACGACCTTTCACAGATGAGGAATAACAGTAAGTGTTGAACCCCCACAATCGAATATTCAGCGGTGTTCCCCACAGTGCTTTGGGGGCTCGGTCCGTGTGTATGCCCAGACAGGATTGGGGCCCTTGCCTGATACTGCCACGCTGACCCGAGCTCTGTCACTAATGGAGGGTGTCCTGCCCAGTCTGTACCTAAGATGGGAATAGTGTGAACAGGAGTTCCATTACAACAGCACTTGGTTGGGTTGGTGTTGATCATAAAAAATAGGAGCGGGAGTAGGCCAATCGGCCCCTCGAGCCTGCTCCGCCATTCAATAAAATCATGGCTGATCTTCTACCTCAACTCCACTTTCTTGCACTGTCCCCATATCCCTTAATTCCCTTAAGAACATAAGACGGGAGAGGGAAGTCGGAATGGTTAGCAGTGAAGGGGAGGGAACAGGGAGATGGAGCAGCAGACAATGGGAACGGTATTTGGGATGGGGGGCAAAGTGCAGAAGCTAGAAAGGAGAGTGGCAGATGGAAAACGTCAACATGGGATGAACTGATGGGGTTGGAGGTAGATTAGACTGCCACCTTGAATTGGGGCATTGCTTGAACTGGTCTGATGGGGGGCAGACAAAGGTAGGGCAAGGTTGACAGGAGCAGTTAGAGGGAGAAAAGTGTTACCTTGAATGGGAGAATGGAAGAAGGGTGGTGATTGAAAGGAGGGCACAGGAGAAGATGCCAGTTTGAACTGGAGGTGTTGGAGGAGAAAGTGGGGCCAATTCCCCTCTCGTGTCTGAGGTCTTCGCCACTTTTCCGTTACTCTGGAACTTCTGGGGCTTTTCTAAGTGACCAAACCTGGGCGTTGGGCACAGGCCAGCATTGCTCGGGTACTGAGGTGGGCCAGCCCAGCCCTCCTGCCGTTCATGCACAGGGCAATCCCGAGCAACTTGCCCTAGGCCTTCTTTCAGGTCAGAGGATCGGGGGAAGCTCAGGAGGTGGCCAAAGAGAACCAGGGAGGGAAAGTGCTGTTGATAGAAACATAGAAATTTACAGCGCAGAAGGAGGCCATTTCGGCCCATCGTGTCCACGCCAGCCGATGAAGAGCCACTAGGCCCTCGGTCAGCAGCCCTGAAGGTTACATATAAACCTATAAACAATGACAGAAAGGGAAAGAGCACCCAGCCCAACCAGTCTGCCTCACACAACTGCGACACCCCTTATACTGAAACATTCTACACTCCACCCCAACCGGAGCCATGTTAATTCCTGGGAGAGGCAACAACCAGATAAAAACTCAGGCCAATTGGGGAAAGAAATCTGGGAAAATTCCTCTCCGACCCATTCAGGCATTCGGAACTAATCCCGGAGATCACCCTGGCCATATTAGACTCTCTGAAGTACCATCATATCTGCGCCAGCGTATCTGTGCAGAAATACACCCTTGATCTTATTGAATGGCGGAGCAGGCTCGCGGGGCCTTATGGTCTTTCCTGCTCCTATTTCTTATGTTCTTAGGTGGGAGGCCATTTTTTTTTAACTCATCCAACAAGATCTTTGAACCTTGGTGCTGTTCTCTGCTCTCCAACAGCAGCTGAAGGCCAGAGACGGATGGCCAGGACCACAGCTGCTGAACTCTGAGACGCCCCTCTTTCCCCCTCCTTTGCCCAGTGCAAGGCCCTGTCGGGAGGGAAGACCAGTGCCAGGAGAGTTCCCGGACCATGCTAATCATCAGACGCACCAAAATCAGATGCAAAGGGGCCTTGATAGAGGCACTGGCCTTTTGGGCATGTTGCACCTCTCTCTCGGGGGAGGGAATTCCTGCCGAGTGTGTGAAAGGACGGGGAGATGAATAGGGTGCAGAGGTGGTTACATGACTCTGTGAAATGGGAAGAGGAGGGCATGAGGAGGTGAGATTGATCGTTGAGGTAACATTTTGGGAAGTAATAGTCTGATCTGTTGAAAAGCTAAATGTCAAATGGTATTGATTGAAATAAGTAAATAACTTGCATTTCTATAGTGCCTTTCACAACCAAGCAGACAGCTTTTGGAGTGCAGTCACTGTTGTAATGTGGGAAACGCGGCAGCCAATTTGCACACAGCAATCACTCACAAACAATAATGTGATAACGACCAGATAATCTGTTTTTCTTATATTGATTGAGGGATAAATATTGGTCAGAACACCGGGGGGGAATATCATTACACTTCTTCAAAATAGTGAGCCTATATTTGTGTGCTCAAGTCTCTGGCTTGGGACTTGAACCCACAACTTCTGACCGAGAGACAGGAGAGCTGACACAAAATAAAATTTTTAATATCAACATTCTAAATGTTCCCAAGTATCCTGCAGTCCTTCTACAAATATATCAGCCCCTAACCCTAACCCTAACCCAAACCCTAACCCTAAACAGAACCCGAACCCTAACCCTTCCACACTGAATATCCCTAACCCTAACCCTAACCCTAAACCTTCCACACTGAATATAGATCACATGGATGAACTTCAACAATTGTACATCCCTGTCTGGAGTAAAAATAAAACGGGGAAGGTGGCTCAACTGTGGTTAACAAGGGAAATTAAGGATAGTGTTAGATCCAAGGAAGAGGCATATAAATTGGCCAGAAAAAGCAGCAAACCTGAGGAGTGGAAGAAATTTCGAATACAGCAGAGGAGGACAAAGGGTTTAATTAGGAGGGGGAAAATAGAGTGTGAGAGGAAGCTTGCCGGGAACATAAAAAGTGACTGCAAAAGCTTCTATAGATATGTGAAGAGAAAAAGATTGGTGAAAACAAACGTAGGTCCCCTGCAGTCGGACTCAGGTGAATTAATAATGGGGAACAAAGAACTGGCAGACCAATTTGAACAAATACTTTGGTTCTGTCTTCACGAAAGAAGACACAAATGACCTTCCGGATGTACTAGGGGACCGAGGGTCTAGTGAGAAGGAGGAACTGAAGGATATTCTTATTAGGCAGGAAATTGTGTTGGGGAAATTGATGGGATTGAAGGCTGATAAATCCCCAGGACCTGATTGTCTGCATCCCAGAGTACTTAAGGAGGTGGCCCTAGAAATAATGGATGCATTGGTAATCATTTACCAACAGTCGATCGACTCTGGATCAGTTCCTATGGACTGGAGGGTAGCTAATGTAACACCACTTTTTAAAAAAGGAGGGAGAGAGAAAGCGGGTAATTATAGACTGGTTAGCCTGACATCAGTAGTGGGGAAATTGTTGGAATCTATTATTAAAGATGAAATAGCAGCGCATTTGGAAAGCAGTGACAGAATCGGTCCAAGTCAGCATGGATTTATGAAAGGGAAATCATGTTTGAACAATCTTCTGGAATTTTTTGAGGATGTAACTAGCAGAGTGGACAAGGGAGAACCATTGGATGTGGTGTATTTGGACTTTCAAAAGGCCTTTGACAAGGTCCCACATAAGAGATTGGTGTACAAAATCAAAGCACATGGTATTGGGGGTAATGTACTGGCGTGGACAGAGAATTGGTTGGCAGACAGGAAGCAGAGAGTCGGGATAAACGGGTCCTTTTCGGAATGGGAGGCAGTAACTAGTGGAGTACTGCAGGGCTCAGTGCTGGGACCCCAGCTCTTCACAATATATATTAATGATTTGGATGAAGGAATTGAGGGTAATATCTCCAAGTTTGCAGATGACACTAAATTGGGTGGTGGTGTGAGCTGTGAGGAGGATGCTAACAGGCTGCAGGGTGATTTGGACAGGTTAGGAGAGTGGGAAAATGCATGGCAGCTGCAGTATAATGTGGATAAATGTGAGGTTATCCACTTTGGTGGCAAAAACACGAAGGCAGAATATTATCAGAATATTATCTGAAAAGGGGAGGTTCAACGAGACCTGGGTGTCATGGCTCATCAGTCATTGAACGTTGGCATGCAGGTAAAGCAGGCGGTGAAGAAGGCAAATGGCATGTTGGCCTTCGTAGCTAGGGGATTTGAGTATAGGAGCAGGGAGGTCTTACTGCAGTTGTACAGGGCCTTGGTGAGGCCTCACCTGGAATATTGTGTTCAGTTTTGGTCTCCTAATCTGAGGAAGGACGTCCTTGCTATTGAGGGAGTGCAGCGAAGGTTCACCAGACTGATTCCAGGGATGGCTGGACTGACATATGAGGAGAGACTGGATCAATTGGGCTTTAAATGGCTGCAATGCTTACCAATTTAGCAGTGGATTGCATGTGCTCAATCTGTGCAGTGGTTGGTTCAACTGTTAAATTCATGGGAACAATCTTTAGCTGTCCTGGCCTAGAACAGGCTTTATGCCCCTTAAATATGTTAATGACGGGCCTAACATATGTTGAAGTACCCCTGTACGAAATCAACAGGGCCGACCTGATCTCTGACCCCCTTTCAGCCAACTAAAGGTGAGTTTTTCAAATGATTTGGGGGGAATAATTCGTCCCCTTGGCGCTGCCGGTTAGCGCCAATAGGCAGCATTAATGCGGCGTGGAGACCAGTACGTAACGGGCGAGGTGAATCCAGTGGCTCAATGCAAATCGCACCTCTCTACCCACAGCGCTGCCGGTAACAGCCATCGCTGGGGCACCTCAACGCCACAGTGACCATCACATCAGTGGGGCAGGCCCGACAGTCAGGCTTCCGGACGGGCGGTTAGTGACCTGGTATCCCACCTCCCTCCACATAGTCCGGCAGGCTTGTAATGGGACCACCTTCTCTCCATCGCTAAAACTCATGCCTCAAAGCTTCCTCAGAAACCCCCCGGGCTCGCTCCCTGGGGCGGCGATCGACCCTTGCCCTTCGTCTTATTGTTGTTCAAACAGCTGCACACCCAACAGTGCTGGGAATGAGGAGCCGCACCGTCAATGGGCCTCCCCTTTCAGTAGTGAATCAAGCCTGTGGCAATCAGGAGTTGCGATTAGACTGCCCCTGATATTGGTCCAGATTTAAGTGTGGCGGTGGAAACATAGAAACATAGAAACATAGAAAATAGGTGCAGGAGCAGGCCATTCAGCCCTTCTAGCCTGCACCGCCATTCAATGAGTTCATGGCTGAACATGAAACTTCAGTACCCCCTTCCTGCTTTCTCGCCATAACCCTTGATCGCCCGAGTAGTAAGGACTTCATCTAACTCCCTTTTGAATATATTTAGTGAATTGGCCTCAACTACTTGCTGTGGTAGAGAATTCCACAGGTTCACCACTCTCTGGGTGAAGAGGTTTCTCCTCATCTCGGTCCTAAATGGCTTACCCCTTATCCTCAGACTGTGACCCCTGGTTCTGGACTTCCCCAACATTGGGAACATTCTTTCTGCATCTAACCTGTCTAAACCCGTCAGAATTTTAAACGTTTCTATGAGGTCCCCTCTCATTCTTCTGAACTCCAGTGAATACAAGCCCAGTTGATCCAATCTTTCTTGATAGGTCAGTCCCGCCATCCCGGGAATCAGTCTGGTGAACCTTCGCTGCACTCCCTCAATAGCAAGAATGTCCTTCCTCAAGTTAGGAGACCAAAACTGTACACAATACTCCAGGTGTGGCCTCACCAAGGCCCTGTACAACTGTAGCAACACCTCCCTGCCCCTGTATTCAAATCCCCTCGCTATGAAGGCCAACATGCCATTTGCTTTCTTAACCGCCTGCTGTACCTGCATGCTAACCTTCAATGACTGATGTACCATGACACCCAGGTCTCGTTGCACCTTTCCTTTTCCTAATCTGTCACCATTCAGATAATAGTCTGTCTCTCTGTTTTTACCACCAAAGTGGATAACCTCACATTTATCCACATTATACTTCATCTGCCATGCATTTGCCCACTCACCTAACCTATCCAAGTCACTCTGCAGCCTAATAGCATCCTCCTCGCAGCTCACACTGCCACCCAACTTAGTATCATCCGCAAATTTGGAGATACTGCATTTAATCCCCTCGCCTAAATCATTAATGTACAATGTAAACAGCTGGGGCCCCAGCACAGAACCTTGCGGCACTCCACTAGTCACTGCCTGCCATTCTGAAAAGTACCCGTTTACTCCTACTCTTTGCTTCCTGTCTGACAACCAGTTCTCAATCCACGTCAGCACACTACCCCCAATCCCATGTGCTTTAACTTTGCACATTAATCTCTTGTGTGGGACCTTGTCGAAAGCCTTCTGAAAGTCCAAATATACCACATCAACTGGTTCTCCTTTGTCCACTTTACTGGAAACATCCTCAAAAAATTCCAGAAGATTTGTCAAGCATGATTTCCCTTTCACAAATCCATGCTGACTTGGACCTATCATGTCACCATTTTCCAGATGCACTGCTATGACATCCTTAATAATTGATTCCATCATTTTACCCACTACTGAGGTCAGGCTGACCGGTCTATAATTCCCTGTTTTCTCTCTCCCTCCTTTTTTAAAAAGTGGGGTTACATTGGCTACCCTCCACTCCATAGGAACTGATCCAGAGTCAATGGAATGTTGGAAAATGACTGTCAATGCATCCGCTATTTCCAAGGCCACCTCCTTAAGTACTCTAGGATGCAGTCCATCAGGCCCTGGGGATTTATCGGCCTTCAATCCCATCAATTTCCCCAACACAATTTCCCGACTAATAAAGATTTCCCTCAGTTCCCCCTCCTTACTAGACCCTCTGACCCCTTTTATGTCCGGAAGGTTGTTTGTATCCTCCTTAGTGAATACCGAACCAAAGTACTTGTTCAATTGGTCTGCCATTTCTTTGTTCCCCGTTATGACTTCCCCTGATTCTGACTGCAGGGGACCTACGTTTGTCTTCACCAACCTTTTTCTCTTTACATACCTATAGAAACTTTTGCAATCCGCCTTAATGTTCCCTGCAAGCTTCTTCTCGTACTCCATTTTCCCTGCCCTAATCAAACCCTTTGTCCTCCTCTGCTGAGTTCTAAATTTCTCCCAGTCCCCAGGTTCGCTGCTATTTCTGGCCAATTTGTATGCCACTTCCTTGGCTTTAATACTATCCCTGATTTCCCTAGATAGCCACGGTTGAGCCACCTTCCCTTTTTTATTTTTACGCCAGACAGGAATGTACAATTGTTGTAATTCATCCATGCGGTCTCTAAATGTCTGCCATTGCCCATCCACAGTCAACCCCCTAAGTATCATTCGCCAATCTATCCTAGCCAATTCACGCCTCATACCTTCAAAGTTACCCTTCTTTAAGTTCTGGACCATGGTCTCTGAAATTACTGTTTCATTCTCCATCCTAATGCAGAATTCCACCATATTATGGTCACTCTTCCCCAAGGGGCCTCGCACAATGAGATTGCTAATTAATCCTCTCTCATTACACAACACCCAGTCTAAGATGGCCTCCCCCCTAGTTGGTTCCTCAACATATTGGTCTAGAAAACCATCCCTTATGCACTCCAGGAAATCCTCCTCCACCGTATTGCTTCCAGTTTGGCTAGCCCAATCTATGTGCATATTAAAGTCACCCATTATAACTGCTACACCTTTATTGCATGCACCCCTAATTTCCTGTTTGATGCCCTCCCCAACATCCCTATTACTGTTTGGAGGTCTGTACACAACTCCTACTGGGGGGGCGAAATTGCCCCTTTTTAAAGCCTCGTTAACGCCCAGGGGAGGGGAGCGCTACCGCCTCCCGGGAAATTGCCCCGGAGTTTGCGGACGTGCCCCGCGATGACATCATCTCCGTGCGCAGCGACCCTTCACTGCCCCACGCCGACCCCTTAATGCCCCATGGGGGACATTGCCCCGCCGCCATCCGCTCCCAGAGCGGTGATTAAAGGGTAGGGCGGCAACGCCTCGGGCCGCCATCTTTTTTTCTGTCGACCGACTCTCAGGTCAGCTCGATGACGGCAGCCGTATCGTGCTCTGCACCCCCATCGTGAAGCCCAGCACTCCGGTTTGGGTGCCGGGCTGCAGGCCGAGTACCACACTGGGGACCCAGTGGAGGCTGTCAGAAGTCTTGCACAGTGCTTAGCGGCCCTCCCCTTTAATCGAAGGGGAGGGACACTGAAGTGCGTCAGTGCTAAGCGGAGCATTTACGTAACGCTTGATTCAACGCTCCTGTAGCACCCAGGGACCCACCGCTAAAGGAAGCGGAGGGCGGGAGATTGCGCTCCGCCCCCTTTCAGAGGCGGTAAGGGCAATTCCGCAGCACCTTGGGAGGGTTTGAGATGTTCCATCACACGTTTACCCGATCCAACAACCCAACTTTCACCCACAGGCCACTGCTATTTGAGCAATGGAGAAATCTAACTGGACTGGATCGATCGTGGGGCAACCATTTTAAAAGTGTCATGACACCGCGAGTTTAGGCCCTGCCCATTTGCCTTCAATGCAATGGCTGCCGAAAGCGTGTTTATTTGCCATCAAAGCTGAAGCTTCACTTGTGTTTCAGTTACGCAGATGTTCAGTGAGATTGTCAACTCCCGGACTGATCTCCACATGGAACTCTCATGCATGAGGAGTAACAGTAAGTGTGAAATATCAATCAGAATTATAATCTTCCATTATATAGGGCCCTGGTGAAACTACACCTGGAGTATTGTGGACAGTTTTGGTCTCCTTACCTAAGGAAGGATACACTTGCCATAGAGGGAGTGCAATGAAGGTTCATCAGACTGATTCCTGGGATGGGGATCTTGTCCTATGAGGAGAGATTGAGTAGACCTATATTCTTTAGAGTTTAGAAGAATGAGGTGATCTCATTGAAACAGACAAAATTCTTGACAGGGTATTTGTGGGGAGGATGTTTCCCCCGGGCTGGGGAGTCTAGAACCAGGGGTCACAGTCTCAGGATAAGGGGTTGGCCATTTAGGACTGAGATGAGGAGAAACGTCTTCACTCAGGCTGGTGAATCTTTGGAATTCTCTAGAGGGCTGTGGAGGCTCAGTCATGGAGTATATTCAACACAAAGATCGATAGATTTTTGGATACTCATGAAATCAAGGGATATGGGGATAGTGCAGGAAAGTTGAGGTAGAAGATCAGCCATGATCTCATTGAATGGTGGACAAGGCCCGAAGGGCCGAAATGCCGACTCCTGCTCCCATTTTGCATGTTGTTGTATGGAAAGGTCTTGCTGTCTCCAAATCCAACAACTCTCCCAGGATGAGATGCTTCTCCAAGGAAATAAAGATTCCTCACACCATCTCCCAGGCTAACTTATTCTTTCCGTGGACCTTTAAACCGTGGATCATGGATCTCAAATACTTCATTCAGTTTCCTTCTACAATGAAAGGCATTTAAAATGTAACTATTCACTGTTCCATGATCTGCCCGAGAGCCTAGGGCCCGAATTTGGTGAAGGCCTTCCCCGCCCAAGTGCCGCCCAAAGGATCGCCGATGGCCGCCGAGGTCCCTGACGGTTCTTTGGGCGGAGTTTTCATCACCCAGGTCCCTCGAAGGTAGGGGGCCGCAGCAAAGCAGCGACGTACACCGCCAATCTGGGCGGCAGCCAGCGGGAGCTCTCATTCTCAGCGGCAAATGCACTTGCCGCCCAAGTGCCGCCGAGGATGGAGCCGGGCCCTCGGTTTTTAAGTATAAATAGAATTGACTGCTGTTGCGTTTGTCATCAACCAGGTCTGGCTTCCGTCACGGGGCCCCGTACACTCCTTACAGTGTATTACCCCATTCATCAGTGAGTTGTAAAATAGGAAGATAGGAACCGGAGTGGCCCATTCAGCCCCTCGACACTGTTCCACCATTCAATAAGATCGTGGCTGATCTGCCCCTCAACTCCATTTACCCATCTTTGCTCCAATCCCATGGCACCCTGATCCAACAGAAATCTATCGATCCTGGTCTTCAGAACTCCAATTGCCCCCAACATCCACAGCCTTTTTGGGGAGAGAGTTTGTTATGTATGTGAACCTCACCTGTGTGTAAGACTTGCCACTCGAGGGCATACCTGTGGGAGATCTTTGGGACACCTATATACCCTGGTGCAAGCAGCTATAAAAGGCAGGCCACCACATTGCTGCCTCACTTTGGAATTATATTAACGAGACCAAGGTCACAATGGTTTGAGCTTACAACACAGTCTCGTGGAGTCATTCTGAACTTAACAACTGGCGACGAGTTACAGATCACAAACTTTCACGCGGAAATGTATTCTTGAGAGATTTATTGAGGGTGATGATTGGGAATCCTTCGTTGAGCACCTCGACCAGTACTTTGTGGCCAACGAATTGGACATGGTTGAAATCGAGATCAAGCGCAGGGCGATTCTCCTCACCATATGTGGGTCATCGGTATATGGCCTCCTTAAGAATTTGCTGGCACCGGTCAAACTAACGGACAAATCATACGCAGAGCTGTGCACGCTGGCTAAGTAACCCTCAAGCCAAAGGAGAGCATCCTGATGGCCAGGTACCGCTTTTATATGCACCGTTGCTCCGAAGGCCGGAACGTGGCGAGTTTCGTCGCCGACCTAAGGCACCTTGTGGGGCAGTGCGAATTTGCAGGATCCTTGGGGGAAATGTTGCAGGACTTTTTCATGCTTGGAATTGGCCACAAGGGTATCCTTTGCAAACTGCTGTCTGCTGAATCCCTGGATCTGAGCAAGGCCATCACGATAGCCCAAGCATTCACATCCACGAGCGACAACGCGAAGCAGAATTCTTCACAGAATCGAGGCTCACCGGCAAGTACCGTGCTTAAAATAATGCCTTCGGCAGGCTGGACTGTACATGGTAGGGCCCACACATGCCGCAGAGGTCAGGCCCAGGGTGACTCAGAGGCCACTGGGGCGTGCTAATGTGAATCCATTAATGCCATGCTGGTGCTGCGGGGGCAGTCACAGAGCCCATCAGTGTTGATTCAAGCACTACGTGTGCAGGGGCTGTGGAACAATGGGGGCACCTCCAGCGATTGTGCAAGCGACCTTGGACTCACCACGTGGCAAAGTCAGCAGAGAGCGAGCGATCCAGCGCGGATCACGCTGAGCGAGCAGGAGAGGCAACTCAACCGGAGGATGAGGAGGAAGTGTATGGGGTACACACCTTCACCATTAAAAGCCCTCCAATAATGTTAAAAGTCAAACTTAACGGCATTCCAGTCGCCATGGAATTGGACACGGGAGCGAGTCAATCGATTATGAGCCAGAAGGCCTTTGAGAAACTGTGGAGTAACAAGGCACAGAGGCCAAAGCTGAGCCCGATTCACACTACGCTGCGCACTTACACCAAAGAACTCATACCTGTTATTGGCAGTGCGGCAGTGAAGGTATCGTGCGATGGAGCTGTGCATGACTTACCACTATGGATTGTACCAGGCAATGGCCCAATGCTGTTCGGCAGGAGCTGGCTAGGCAAGATCCGGTGGAACTGGGATGACGTCAAAGCACTGTGCTCAGCGGATGACGCCCCGTGCGCCCAGGTGATAAACAAATTCCCGGCGTTTTTTGAGCCAGGCAACTTCACAGGCACCAAAGTGCAGGTCCACCTTGTTCCTGGGGCACAGCCCGTTCATCACAAGGCCCAAGCAGTCCCATATATGATACGAGAGAAAGCCGAAATCGAGCTGGATAGACTTCAATGAGAGGGAATCTTATTGCCAGTCGAGTTCAACGAGTGGGCCAGTCCATTCGTGCCGGTACTAAAGAGCAATGGGACGGTCAGAATCTGCGGGGACTACAAGGTGACGATCAAACGAGTCTTGTTACAGGACCAGTACCCACTACCCAAAGCGGAGGACTTATTCGCAATGCTCGCAGGGGGAAAATCGTTCACCAACTAGACCTAACCTCCGCGTACATAACACAGGAGCTGGCTGAACCGTCAAAGAAGTTGACGTGCATCAACACGCACAAAGGACTGTTTGTGTACCACAGATGCCCCTGTGGGATTCACTCGGCAGTGGCCATCTTCCAGAGCAACATGGAGAGTCTGCTGAAATCGATTCCATGCACAGACGACATCTTGATCACTGGTCGCAACACCACCGAACACTTGCACAACCTGGAAGAGGTTTTACAATGACTGGACAGAGTGGGACTCAGGTTGAAATGCTCCAAGTGTGTTTTCCTGATGCCAGAGGTCGAATTTCTGGGGAGAAAGATTGCAGCGGACGGCATCAGACCCACGGACTCCAAGACGGAGGTCATCAAGAATGCACCCAGACCACAGAATGTGATGGAGCTGCGTTCGTTCCTGGGACTCCTCAACTACTTTGGTAACTTTCTACCGGGGTTGAGCACTTTGCTGGAACCCTTGCATTTGTTGCTACGTAAGGGTGACGACTGGGTCTGGGGTAAATCTCAAGAAACAGCCTTTAACAAGATCAGAAACCTGCTATGCTACAAATTACTTGTATTGTGTGACTCATGTAAACGTTTAGTACTGGCATGTGATGCATCGTCGTACGGGATCGGTTGTGTCAAGCCAATGTGTCAGGTAAACTGTAACCGGTTGCATATGTGTCCAGAAGTCTATCCAAGGCTGAAAGAGCCTACAATATGGTTGAGAAAGAAGTGTTAGCTTGTGCACATGGAGTTAAGAAAATTCACCAATATCTATTTGGTCTCCGGCTCGAAACCGACCACAAACCGCTTACTTCACTGCTCTCAGAAAGCAAAGGTATCAACATCAATGCTTCGTTCCGCATCCAAAGATGGGCACGAACATTGTCTGCATATGACTATGTAATCTGCCACGGACCAGGCACAGAGAGCTGCGCTGATGCCCTCAGTCGGTTGCCATTGCCCACCACCAGGGTGGAAATTGCGCAACCCGCAGACTTGCTTCTGGCAATGGATGCTTTCGAGAGCGAGGGATAACCCGTCATGGCTCGCCAGATCAGGACCTGGATCACCAGTAAAAAGCTGCATACTCAATGGGAGCTCGTCAGGGGTTCCCGGGGAAATGCAAGAGGAAATTAAGCCTTTTCACCGACGCAAGGACGAATTGTCAGTCCAGTCAGAGTGCCTCCTATGGGGGAATCGCGTGATTTTTACCCAAAAAGGGCAGGGAAATATTTATATACGACCTACACAGTACCCACCCAGGCATAGTCATGATGAAGGCTATCGCCAGTTCGCAAGTCTGGTGGCCCGCTATTGACTCCGAATTAGAGTCATGCATACACCAGTGCGACACTTGCTCACAGCTGAGGAACGCACCCAGGGAGGTCCCACTGAGTCTGTGGTCATGGTCCTCCAAACCGTGGTCCAGGGTCCACGTAGATTTCGCTGGCCCCTTTTCTAGGGAAGATGTTTCTAGTAGCAGTGGATGCTTACTCAAAATGGATTGAATGTATAATAATGTCGTCATGTACATCCACTGTCACCATTGAAAGCCTCCGGGCCATGTTCGCCACCCATGGTTTGCCCAACATCCTTGACATTGACAATGGACCATATTTCACCAGCTTGGAATTCAACGAGTTCATGACCCACAATGGCATTAAGCATGTCAGGTCTGCCCCATTTAAGCCCGCATCCAATGGTCAAGCGGAACGGGCAATCCAAACCATCAAGCAGAGCTTGAGACGCGTAACTGACAGCTCCTTGCAGACTGACGTACCATGACACCCAGGTCTCGTTGCACCTCCCCTTTTCCTAATCTGCCGCCATTCAGATAATATTCTGCCTTCGTGTTATTGCCTTCAAAGTGGATAACCTCACATTTATCCACATTATACTGCATCTGCCATGCATTTGCCCATTCACCTAACCTGTCCAAATCAGCCTGCAGCCTCTTAGCGTCCTCCTCACAGCTCACACCACCACCCAGTTTAGTGTCATCTGCAAACTTGGAGATGTTACATTCATTTCCTTTATCCAAATCATTAATGTATATTGTGAGGAGCTGGGGTCCCAGCACTGAGCCCTGCGGCACTCCACTAGTCACTGCCTCCCATTCCGAAAAGGACCCGTTTATCCCGACTCTCTGCTTCCTGTCTGCCAACCAATTCTCTATCCACGCCAGTACATTACCCCCAATACAATGTGCTTTGATTTTGCACACCAATCTCTTATGTGGGACCTTGTCAAAGGCCTTTTGAAAGTCCAAATACACCACATCCACTGGTTCTCCCTTGTTCACTCTACTAGTTACATCCTCAAAAAATTCCAGAAGATTTGTCAAGCGTGAGTCCCCTTCATAAATCCATGCTGACTTGGACCGATCCTGTCACTGCTTTCCAAATGCGCTGCTATTTCATCCTTAATGATTGATTCCAACATTTTCCCCACTACTGATGTCAGGCTAACCGGTCTATAATTACCCGTTTTCTCTCTCCCTCCTTTTATAAAAAGTGGTGTTACATTAGCTACTCTCCAGTCCATAGGACTGATCCCGAGTTGACAGACTGTTGGAAAATGATCACCAATGCATCCACTATTTCTAGGGCCACTTCCTTAAGTACTCTGGGATGCAGACAATCAGGCCCCAGGGATTTATCGGTCTTCAATCCCATCAATTTCCCCAACACAATTTCCCGCCGTATAAGGAGATCCTTCAGTTCCTCCTTCTCTCCAGACCCTCGGTCCCCTAGTACATCCGCAAGGTCATTTGTGTCTTCCTTCGTGAAGACAGAACCAAAGTATTTGTTCATTTGGTCTGCCATTTCTTTGTTCCCCGTTATAAATTCACCTGAGTCTGACTGCAAGGGACCTACGCTTGTCTTCACTAATCTTTTTCTCTTCACATATCTATAGAAGCTTTTGCAGTCAGTTTTTATGTTCCTGGCAAGCTTCCTCTCGTACTTTATTTTCCCCCTCCTAATCAAACCCTTTGTCCTCCTCTGCTGAATTCTAAATTTCTCCCAGTCCTCAGGTTTGCTGCTTTTTTTGGCCAATATATATGCCTCTTCCTTGGATCTTACACTATCCTTAATTTCCCTTGTTAGCCACAGTTGAGCCATTTTCCCTGTTTTATTTTTACTCCAGACAGGGATGTACAATTGTTGAACTAAAGGACTGCAGGACCTCGGCTCAAACAGTGAAAGCAGGGTGTTTGCTTGCAATGAGCTCCAGTCGAATTTGTGTCGTCGCCTGTAAAGATGTGAAGTAAAACTTTAATGAATCTTCTACCCAAGTTTCGCTGAGCTACAGTCGGGTGCAAAGCTGGTTAAAGGTTGCCGGGTGAAATGTTCTGAATTGTCAATGACGGGGACAGCAGCATTTATCTGGGGTTTAAACTTTCGTTCTATTTCAGTGACGTGGCCTTTCACCAAAGTTAGCAACTGACAGATGGAGAATGAGAGAGAGGATTATGTCGTTAGATGCTCTGATAATGACTCCACGAGGCAATGTGTTGTACTTGAACCCTAATGACCTTCGTCCTTAATTGATAAGTCCAGAGTGAGGATCACACCTGGTGGCCTGCCTTTTATACTAGGCCAGGCACACCTGTACAGGTAACTTACATGTCTCCCACTGCAGTGCCCTCTGGTGGTACATCATATGTAATGGTACCAGCAGTAACCATGTTGGATACATGACATCACTCTCCCCCAAGACCTTAGTGCAAATCGCCTTCCTGCATTGACTGTGCTCTGGGCTTAGCTCTATCTGATTGACCCTTCGAGGGTCGTTTCCATCTTGGGTAAGTGGGTGATGTTTCATTCGCAGTAGAGGTGCTGGTGGTTTCTGTTTGTGCATCCATGGCCACTCTATTCCCCGCCCCCCCCTCGCCCCACCAACCTACAGATTGTGTCGGGGGCTCATTACATTCATCTACCTTCAAGTCCAAAAAGAAAGATTTGCATTTGCAGCCTCACATTCATGGTGCCGTTGTAGAAACATAGAAACATAGAAAATAGGTGCAGGAGTAGGCCATTCGGCCCTTCTAGCCTGCACCGCCATTCAATGAGTTCATGGCTGAACAGGCAACTTCAGTACCCTATTCCTGCTTTCTCGCCATACCCCTTGATCCCCCAAGTAGTAAGAACTTCATCTAACTCCTTTTTGAATATATTTAGTGAATTGGCCTCAACAACTTTCTGTGGTAGAGAATTCCACAGGTTCACCACTCTCTGGGTGAAGAAGTTTCTCCTCATCTCGGTCCAAAATGGCTTACCCCTTATCCTTAGACTGTGTCCCCTGGTTCTGGACTTCCCCAACATTGGGAACATTCTTCCTGCATCTAACCTGTCTAAACCCATCAGAATTTTAAAAGTTTCTATGAGGTCCCCTCTCATTCTTCTGAACTCCAGTGAATAGAAGCCCAGTTGATCCAGTCTTTCTTGATAGGTCAGTCCCGCCATCCCGGGAATCAGTCTGGTGAACCTTCGCTGCACTCCCTCAATAGCAAGAATGTCCTTCCTCAGGTTAGGAGACCAAAACTGTACACAATACTCCAGGTGTGGCCTCACCAATGCCCTGTACAACTGTAGCAACACCTCCCTGCCCCTGTACTCAAATCCCCTCGCTATGAAGGCCAACATGCCATTTGTTTTCTTAACCGCCTGCTGTACCTGCATGCCAACCTTCAATGACTGATGTACCATGACACCCAGGTCTCGTTGCACCTCCCCTTTTCCTAATCTGTCACCATTCAGATAATAGTCTGTCTCTCTGTTTTTACCACCAAAGTGGATAACCTCACAATTATCCACATTATACTTCATCTGCCATGCATTTGCCCACTCACCTAACCTATCCAAGTCGCTCTGCATCCTCATAGCATCCTCCTCGCAGCTCACACTGCCACCCAACTTAGTGTCATCCGCAAATTTGGAGATACTACATTTAATCCCCTCGTCTAAATCATTAATGTACAGTGTAAACAGCTGGGGCCCCAGCACAGAACCTTGCGGTACCCCACTAGTCACTGCCTGCCATTCTGAAAAGTCCCCATTTACTCCTACTCATTGCTTCCTGTCTGACAACCAGTTCTCAATCCATGTCAGCACACTACCCCCAGTCCCATGTGCTTTAACTTTGCACATTAATCTCTTGTATGGGACCTTGTCGAAAGCCTTCTGAAAGTCCAAATATACCACATCAACTGGTTCTCCCTTGTCCACTCTACTGGAAACATCCTCAAAAAATTCCAGAAGATTTGTCAAGCATGATTTCCCTTTCACAAATCCATGCTGACTTGGACCTATCATGTCACCTCTTTCCAAATGCACTGCTATGACATCCTTAATAAATTGATTCCATAATTTTACCCACTACCGATGTCAGGCTGACCGGTCGATAATTCCCTGTTTTCTCTCTCCCTCCTTTTTTAAAAAGTGTGGTTACATTGGCTACCCTCCACTCCATAGGAACTGATCCAGAGTCAATGGAATGTTAGAAAATGACTGTCAATGCATCCGCTATTTCCAAGGCCACCTCCTTAAGTACTCTGGGATGCAGTCCATCAGGCCCTGGGGATTTATCGGCCTTCAATCCCATCAATTTCCCCAACACAATTTCCCGACTAATAAGGATTTCCCTCAGTTCCTCTTCCTTACTAGACCCTCTGACCCCTTTTATATCCAGAAGGTTGTTTGTGTCCTCCTTAGTGAATACCGAACCAAAGTACTTGTTCAATTGGTCCGCCATTTCTTTGTTCCCCGTTATGACTTCTCCTGATTCTGACTGCAGGGGACCTACGTTTGTCTTTACTAACCTTTTTCTCTTTACATATTTATCGAAGCTTTTGCAATCCGTCTTAATGTTCCCTGCAAGTTTCTTCTCGTACTCCATTTTCCCTGCCCTAATCAGACCTTTTGTCCTCCTCTGCTGAGTTCTAAATTTCTCCCAGTCCCCGGGTTCGCTGCTATTTCTGGCCAATTTGTATGCCACTTCCTTGGCTTTAATACTATCCCTGATTTCCCTTGATAGCCACGGTTGAGCCACCTTCCCTTTTTTATTTTTACGCCAAACAGGAATGTACAATTGTTGTCGTTCATCCATGCGGTCTCTAAATGTCTGCCATTGCCCATCCACAGTCAACCCCTTAAGTATTATTCGCCAATCTATCCTAGCCAATTCACGCCTCATACCTTCAAAGTTAGCCTTCTTTAAGTTCTGGACCATGGTCTCTGAATTAACTGTTTCATTCTCCTTCCTAATGCAGAATTCCACCATATTATGGTCACTCTTCCCCAAGGGGCCTCGCACAACGAAATTGCTAATTAATCCTCTCTCATTACATAACACCCAGTCTAAGATGGCCTCCCCCCTAGTTGGTTCCTCAACATATTGGTCTAGAAAACCATCCCTTATGCACTCCAGGAAATCCTCCTCCACCGTATTGCTTCCAGTTTGGCTAGCCCAATCTATGTGCATATTAAAGTCACCCATTATAACTGCTGCACCTTATTGCATGCACCTCTAATTTCCTGTTTGATGCCCTCCCCAACATCACTACTGCTGTTTGGAGGTCTGTACACAACTCCCACTAACGTTTTTTGCCTTTTGGTGTTCTGCAGCTCTACCCATATAGATTCCACATCATCCAAGCTAATGTCCTTCCTAACTATTGCATTAATCTCCTCTTTAACCAGCAATGTTACCCCACCTCCTTTTCCTTTTATTCTATCCTTCCTGAAAGTTGAATATCCCTGGATGTTGAGTTCCCAGCCCTGATCATCCTGGAGCCACGTCTCTGTAATCCCAATCACATCATATTTGTTAACATCTATTTGCACAGTTAATTCATCCACCTTATTACGGATACTCCTTGCATTAAGACACAAAGCCTTCAGGCTTGTTTTTTCAACACCCTTTGTCCTTTTAGACTTTTGCTGTGCAGTGGCCCTTTTTGTTCTTTGCCTTGGGTTTCTCTGCCCTCCACTTTTCCTCATCTCCTCTGTGTCTTTTGCTTTTGTCTCCTTTTTGTTTCCCTCTGTCTCCCTGCATTGGTTCCCATTTCCCGACATATTAGTTTAACTCCTCCCCAACAGCACTAGCAAACACTTCCCCTAGGACATTCGTTCCGGTCCTGCCCAGATGCAGACCATCCGGTTTGTACTGGTCCCACCTCCCCCAGAACCGGTTCCAATGCCCCAGAAATTTGAATCCCTCCCTGCTGCACCACTGCTTAAGCCACGTATTCATCTGCTCTATCCTGCGATTCCTACTCTGACTAGCACGTGGCACTGGTAGCAATACCGAGATTACTATTTTTGAGGTCCTACTTTTTAATTTAGCTCCTAGCTCTTCAAATTCATTTCGTAGGACCTCATCCCTTTTTTTACCTATGTCGTTGGTACCAATGTGCACCACGACAACTGGCTGTTCTCCCTCCCTTTTTAGAATGTCCTGCACCCGCTCCGAGACATCCTTGACCCTTGCACCAGAGAGGCAACATACATCCTGGAGTCTCGGTTGCGGCCGCAGAAACGCCTATCTATTCCCCTTACAATTGAATCCCCTATCACTATCGCATTCCCAATCTTTTTCCTGCCCTCCTGTGCAGCAGAGCCAGCCACGGTGCCATGAACTTGGCTGCTGCTGCCCTCCCCTAATGAGTCATCTCCCCCAACAGCACTCAAAGCAGTGTATCTGTTTTGCAGGGGGATGACCACAGGGGACCCCTGCACTACCTTCCTTGCACTGCTCTTCCTGCCGGTCTTCCATTCCCTATCTGGCTGTGGACCCTTTCCCTACGGTATGACCAACTCGCTACACGTGCTACTCACGTCATTCTCAGCATCGTGGATGCTCCAGAGTGAATCCACCCTCAGCTCCAACTCCGCAACGCGGTCCGTCAGGAGCTGGAGGCGGATACACTTCCCGCACACGTAGTCGTCAGGAACACTGGTGTCGTCCCTGAGTTCCAACATGGTACAGGAGGAGCATAACACGTGACCGAGCTGTCCTGCCATGACTTAACCCTTTGATAAGCGACAACAATGCTAAGGTTTACTCACTGTTATAGAAGAGAAAAAAGAAAAACTACTCACCAATCACCAGCCAATCACTTACCCACTTGGCTGTGACGTCACCTTTCTGTTTTTTTCTGCTTCTTTTTTGCCTTCTCCCTGTAGCTACACAAGCTCGCCTTTTATAGGCCTCACCAACGGACCTCCTCGACGCTGCTCCCGACTGCCGCCGACGCTGGGCCCCGGACTCCCTGCTGTGCCTTTTATAGGCAAGTACCTTTGACTGGTGAGGTACATACTTGATATATACTTGGAGTCAGTGCTGGGATCAGTGTCGGTGCATGAGGACAAGCTAGTGCCAGGACTGCTGGATGGTGTCCAGTCAGTCTGGTGGCAGCGCGGTGCTCAGTGCTGGCAGTGAGAACCCGGTTGGCTCAAGTTGTCTGCTCTCGGGGCTGTTGCCATTGCTCCTAGCGTCGGGCAGGTTCACAGATGCCTGTGACCTCCTTGACCTTTCCTTGCGCCCCGGGTCGCTGCTGCTCCCTGAGGAGCAGTCGTCTAGCAGTGCACAGGGAACTGCTGACTCGCTTGCCCGGGCATTATTTGGTTTGGGATCCTGGCTGGTCCCGGTCCCATTTGGGAGAACCATTGCGGGTGTCCCTTCATTCCTGGGTATGGCCTTGGTGGTGATAGGGTCTGGGGGGCTGCGCGTTAGCGCGGTTTGCTCTTTCAGGCTCGTGGCGGTTGGTGCCATCTGGTGCCTGAGAGGTGGAGCCGATCAGGGACAGGGTACCGATGCCATTGCCCTCCTGAGATCGCTTGCTCTGCAGCTTGTCTGTATTGGCTGCTTGTGGCCACACCCCATGGTGCATAACTCTGGTCCCCGGGATGCAGGCTACTATATTGGGTAGCTCGCTGGACCTGTGTGTTCCTGAATGCAGTTGAAATCCTACATCGCACAACATTTCATTACTCATTGTACATAACCTGTAGCTCCGATCGCGATCGTGCCACTTTTCTTTGCTTATTGCATGTACACAACTCTGACCATCAATTGCACATTTTACATCTAACTCACAGTTGCTCTTACATTGATTGAGAATGTGGAACTGTCCCTTTAAGTATGGTGGGTTGCAGGCCTCCTTTAAGAGAGCCTTGCTATCTTTACCCCAATCCTCTTCTCCGTTTGTTGCCACGTGTTGCTCCATCAGCGCTGCACCTCGTGGTCTGGCCGCCGCCATCTTTTTCTTCAGTGCATCACCTCGTGGTTTGGGAGCCATCTTTCCTCCATCCACGATGTCGACTGTGGTGATCCTCTTCTCCCCGGGTTCTGCCACCGAAGCTGGGAAGTCGCCTTTGGATCTGATTTTCTTCCTCCAAAGTCCTGCCACTGGAGCCTGGAAGGTGTGTTCGGGTCGTCTCAGCTGGATCATCTCCACGCAGTCATACTGAGCGGTCTGTGCCTCGGGTGCTGTGCTGGTCTGCCCTCCGGTGCTGGGTCCACCCTCAGGTGAAGGTTTGCTTTGCCTCTGAGCACGGGGGATGTCGTTCGCTGGAGGATGAAATCTTCCCAGCTCCAATGGATCTTCTCCATCCACCTGCTTCCGAGTAGCATTGGTCCATCACTTGCAACAATCCACAGGGATAACTTGTGCACTGCGCCATCATGGAGTATCTTTACATCCGGACTACCAACGACCGGGATAAGTTCATCGGTGTAGGTGTGCAGCTTTTCCTGAACTGGGACCAACTTAGGTTGTTCAGTTTAATTGTCCCATAACCTCTCAAAGGCTTCTTGATTCATTACTGACTGGCTCGCCCCCGTGTCCACTTCCATGAAGACTGGAACGCCATTTATCTCGACTTCCATCCTCAACGAGGAACACTCGGTGGTGCAGGTAAACATGCCATATACCTCATCGTGGGGCTGAGCTCCCTCTCTGCCTATCGTTTCATAATCCGCGCTGGATTCATGGCCATTTGCAGACTCTTCATCAACACAGTCATATTTCTTTTACACATTTGCCGGAGGTGGCCCTTTGTGCTGCAGCCTTTGCATACATAGTCCTTAAAGTGGCACTGGTGAGCCCTGTGATTCCCTCCACAACGCCAGCCTGGGGCTACTCGGTTAGCCCCCCTTGGCGGACTCTGAGTTAAGGAACTCGGGGCCTGTTCTCTCTTCCCTGAGGAGATTCACGTTCTACAGTCCAGCCTCTAAAAGGCGCCATTCTGTGTACAGCACTTGCCGGGTTTGAGTCCTGAGGATGAGTCATCTGCCTAGAGCCGCAGGTCGAGGTCATGAATGCCTGGCTCACGGAGATGGCCTTCTGCAGTGTGTGACTGTGGTATCCGCAGACATTAACTTATGAAGAAGGCCCTTGTGGCCGATTCCGATGACAAAGATATCCCGCAGCGCTTCGGTGAGGTGGTCGCCGAAATCACACGGTGCCGCCAGCCTCCTGAGGTCTGCAGCATATTTTGCGATTTCCTGGCCTTCGGGCCGACGGTGGGTATAAAACCGGTGTCTGGCTGTGAGGATGCTCTCTTTGGGCTTGAGTTGTTCTTGGATCAGCGTTACAAGCTCCTCGTACGTCTTGGTCATTGTCTTCGCTGGTGCCAACAAGTCCCTGACAAGGCCATAGATAGTGGGCCCACAACTGGTTAGCAGGATAGCTCTGTAGCTCTGCGCTAATCAGCTAGTGTGGCCGGGTTGTCGCCTGCCAGATCGTTTGCTGTGAAGAAATGGTCGAGCCTCTCCACAAAGGCGTCCCAATTATCACCACCGGCGAACTGCTGCAACGTACCAAGGTTAGCCCTTTTCGCGTGAAGGTCCGTAATCTTGTCGCCAATTGTTATATCTTTAGATGCTCTGATAATGACTCCACGAGGCAATGTGTTGTACTTGAACTGTAGTGACCTTCGTCCTTTATTGATAATCCAGAGTGAGGATCACACATGGTGGCCTGCTTTTTATACTCGGCCAGGCACACACTTACAAGTCTGTCACTGCAGTGCCCTCTGGTGGTACATCATGTGTAATGGTACCAGCAGTAAACATGTAGGATACATGATAGAGAGGGTTAAAAACAATCGGGCTATATCCCCAGCACAGACAGATCTCTCTGTACTTTACAGATTCTGATCCCGACATATTCATTCTTCATTGAAACAAGGGATTTGAAGTGCATTCCTCACCGAGCGAAGTATTGACATACATGTGTCTTTGTGTGTGTGTATGGGAATTTCCTCCATTCCTGATTTTAACCTACTCGACCTGCCCAAAGCCGGCTGGGTCTGTACCTATGCATGCTGGGTCCTGATGATGTCATAAGGTCCTGACTGCAATGTTAATTGGCGGGTCTAAGAATCCCCTAGCCAGGTCAGCCCGGCGAGGAACAACTGGGTCCAGGAGAGCCCCCAGGCCTCCCAGAGAACCCTTCGGGGGAATTTTTCAGGGGGTCAGCAGGTTGGCGGTGGGTCAGGTTGGAAAGTGTTTTTTTCCCTCTGCGGGTCGGGACCCCGCTGTGGACCTCCCACCACACGCGTTTCCCAAATGTCGGGCCTGTCAACGCTGAACAGACCCAACACGCTGCGGCGGGGGAGGTAATTCAGGTCATTATCACCTTGTTAACACCTCATTAAGAATTAGTTTCAGCTCACCTTCAGAGTTTATCAGGTCGCCCACAGGGTTCACGCTGCTCGGGGATCATGTCAGGTCAGGGTTTGTATGACCACTTGTTAGACAGCTGCAATTGCTCTATAAAACCTCCCATCTCACAGCTCTTCACTGTCCAAGATCAAAAGCTCTTGCTTGCTGCATTTGGAAGGCACATGAGCTTTATGCAGGCTGCAAGTGATTAGAGCAAACTCTCTATCTAGAGTCACCTCACTGGAACAACCTCTCTCACCCTTGACAGATCGCTTCTGTCATCTCAAGTTCACCTGCTTTCTATTACATTAGTATCGTTGCCCTTAAAACGATCTCACCTTGGTCCTCAGAATCCCACCACTATCTGCCCCAACACCAGCAGCACCAGGCATACCAGCAGCAACACCAACAATCAACCTTCTTCATAATCAACTGAAGGATATCCTTATTAGGCGGGAAATTGTGTTAGGGAAATTGATGGGATTGAAGGCCGATAAATCCCCGGGGCCTAGAAATAGTGGATGCATTGGTGATCATTTTCCAACAGTCTATCGACTCTGGATCAGTTCCTATGGACTGGAGGGTAGCTAAAAAGGAGGGAGAGAGAAAGCGGGTAATTATAGATCGATAATCAGTAGTGGGGAAAATGTTGGAATCAATTATTAAGGATGAAATAGCAGCGCATTTGGAAAGCAGTGACAGGATCGGTCCAAGTCAGCATGGAATTATGAAAGGGAAATCATGCTTGACAAATCTTATGGAATTTTTTGAGAATGTAACTAGTAGAGTGGACAAGGGAGAACCAGTGGATGTGGTGTATTTGTACTTTCAAAAGGCTTTTGACAAGGTCCCACACAAGAGATTGGTGTGCAAAATCAAAGCACATGGTATTGGGGGTAATATACTGACATGGATAGAGAACTGGTTGGCAGACAGGAAGCAGAGAGTCTGGATAAACGGGTCTTTTTCAAAATGGCAGGCAGTGACTAGTGGAGTGTCGCAGGTCTCAGTGCTGGGACCCCAGCTCTTTACAATATACATCAATGATTTGGATGAAGGAATTGAGTGTAATATCGCCAAGTTTGCAGATGACACTAAACTGGGTGGCGATGTGAGCTGTGAGGAGGATGCTAAGAGGCTGCAGGGTGACTTGGACAGGTTAGGTGAGTGGGCAAATGCATGGCAGATGCAGTATAATGTGGATAAATGTGAAGTATCTACTTTGGGGGCAAAAACGCAAAGACAGAATATTATCTGAATGGTGGCAGATTAGGAAAAGGGGAGGTGCAACGAGACCTGGGTGTCATGGTTCATCAGTCATTGAAAGTTGGCATGCAGGTACAGCAGGCAGTAAAGAAGGCAAATGGCATGTTGGCCTTCATAGCTAGGAGGTTTGAGCATAGGAGCAGGGAGGTCTTACTGCAGTTGTACAGGGCCTTGGTGAGGCCTCACCTGGAATATTGTGTTCAGTTTTGGTCTCCTAATCTGAGGAAGGACGTTCTTGCTATTGAGGGAGTGCAGCGAAGGTTCACCAGACTGATTCCAGGGATGGCAGGACTGACATATGAGGAGAGACTGGATCAACTGGGCCTTTATATGTTGAAGTTTAGAAGGATGAGAGGGGATCTCATAGAAACATATAAGATTCTGACGGGACTGGACAGGTTAGATGCGGGTAGAATGTTTCCGATGTTGGGGAAATCCAGAACCAGGGGACACAGTCTTCGGATAAGGCCATTTAGGACTGAGATGAGGAGAAACTTCTTCACTCAGAGAGTTGTTAACATGTGGAATTCCCTGCTGCAGAGAGTTGTTGATGCCAGTTCGTTGGATATATTCAAAAGGGTATTAGATATGGCCCTTACGGCTAAAGGGGTCAAGGGGTATGGAGAGAAAGCAGGAAAGGGGTACTGAGGTGAATGATCAGCCATGATCTTATTGAATGGTGGTGCAGGCTCGAAGGGCCGAATGGCCTACTCCTGCACCTATTTTCTATGTTTCTATGTTTCTATGCTGCACAGGACACAGGGCATCAGCACCCGACCACACTGCTGCCCGGGACACCAGAGATGGTCACCAGAGATGGTCTCACCATGGCCAGATTTACTTCACTTGATGCTGTACACCTTGGCTGCCATATGTTGCGGCAGGTTGGCACCACCCCACATAAACACCATAAAGCATCCCTACAATGCCCAAGCCATTCCTTTTGCACTCATCACCATTGTTGGTGAGGGGGCTGGGTGGAGAGGGAGGGGCGCGGGGAGGCCATTATGCCTCATTATTCAATGCAACTCACTAAGCCACTTCCAAAAGAGCACACAGATCTGTCCAAGAATGAAAAGTGTTGAAAATAAAGGTTTGGATGTTTGACAGCACATTAACAGAAACTTTACACGAGCATTGGCTAAAACACTCAAGTGCCTGCCCTTGTGTGTTGTTAGTTGGTATGATTGGACTGGGATGAGTGTGAGGGGTGGCTAGTGAGATGGGGATGTGATAATGTAGATAGAGAGGGATGTGTGGAGCTGCAAGGTAAGTTGGTGTGAGTAAGGATGTGCAGGAGTAGGGTAGGGAAGGCAGAGTGATGGGGATGTGATGAGTGCAGAATGAGGTTGAGTATGGCTTTGCAGTAATGTTTTGTGATCTACTGAGATCATTGAAAGGTTTGCTCCACTGCAGCCTGGTCCTTCTGACTGCATCCCTGCTTGTGCCGCCCTCCTGTGCAATGTGCAGCCAGGCTGCGTTGATCTCCTGGGGAGGTCTCTTCCACCCACTGGAAGAGAAGTATTGGGCAGTCCCTCCTATTGAGGATGACCCACTTCCACACCAAAAAAAAAAGAATTGTCAGCTGTTTCCATGAGGGACCTGACATTCCAGGTCCCGAACTACATCCTGAAGGGTGGAAGATGCCTGTGTGTGGATTCTTTTAACGTGGGGTGACCGTTGCACACCAATCACCACACGGGCTTGACAAAGCTCGGTCTTGGTCCAGTAGCAAGGGTTAACCAGGACGACTGGAGACCTGCTCTGCTGCACGGGCCCAGTGTGCACACTTATGTTCCGAATGGCCTATTTCTGTGCTGTGAACTCCGTGAAAATCCTGAACCCACAACTTTCTGACTCCAGAGAGATTAAATAATATTCTCAATTGCATGCCCATTGATGGAATATGTATATATATTTATATACAGGTTGAACTTCCTTTATCCGGAACCCTTGGCCCCTGGCCTGTTCTGGATAAGGGATTTTTCTGGACAAGGGGTGGTCACGTTAAATTGGATGGTACAGGTACTGAGCAAGGGGATTTCGGGGCTGGCTGGCTTGTGGCTAGCAGTGCGGTTCTTATCCAGAACTCCCGTATCCGGCACCACCCCTTTTCCGGCACCATTCCCGGCCACTCCGACCTGAACAAATTGAAGTCCTTCCTCGCTGCAGACTCCCGCAATCACTGGCCTAATCCAGCGATCCAAGATCTCTCTGCCGCACTCCCAGCCCCAAGCCAACCAGCCCCGATATCCCCTTGCTCAGTACCTGTACCATCCAATTGGAAGGGAAGAGAACCTTCCTGCGTGCTGTGACTCGCTCCATAAGCATCTGGAGGGAGTCATGGGAGAGCCTGGGTGCAGCCGTGCACCTTTGTGCAGTGCTGGTCAGTGTTTGCAACAGCACAATGCTGTAAAATACTGACAACGCCACTGTCAAAATCAATTTGCGCATGGTCCCTTTAAGGAAACCAGCTGATGATGTGTCAACAACAACAACTTGTATTTATATAGCGTCTTTAATGTAATGAAACGTCCCAAGGCGTTTCACAGGAGCATTGTAGGATAAAAAATTTTACATCGAGCTGCATGAGTAGAAATTAGCACAGGTGACCAAAACCTTGTTTAAAGAGGTAGGTTTTAAGGAGAGTCTTAAAGGAGGAGAGAGAGGTAGAGAGGCGGAGAGGTTTAGGGAGGGAGTTCCAGAGCTTGGGGCCCAGACAACAGAAGGCATGGCCACCAATAGTGGAGCGATTATAATCAGGGATGCTCAGGAGGGCAGAATTAGAGGTACGCAGACATCTCGGGGGGTTGTGGGGCTGGAGGAGATTACAGAGATAGGGAGGGGCGAGGGCCATGGAGGGATTTGTAAACAAGGCTGAGAATTTTGAAATCGAGGCGTTGCTTAACCGGGAGCCAATGTAGGTCAGCGAGCACAGGGGTTGATGGGTGAGAAGGACTTGGTGTGAGTTAGGACACAGGCTGCCGAGTTTTGGATCAACTCTAGTTTACGTAGGGTAGAATGTAGAGGTAACAAGGCATGGATGAGGGTTTCAGCAGCGGATGAGTTGAGGCGAGGTCGGAGACGGGCGATGTTACGGAGGTGGAAATAGGCGGTCTTAGTTATGCTGCGGATATGTGACCGGAAGCTCATTTCAGGGTCAAATATAACACCAAGGTTGCGAACAGTGTGGTTCAGCCTCAGACAGGAGATCGGGAGAGGGATGGAGTTGGTGGCTAAGGAACGGAGTTTGTGGTGGGATCTGAAAACAATGGTTTCGGTTTTCCCAATATTCAAATGAAGAAAATTTCTGTTCATCCAGAACTGGATGTCATCATCAAATGACATCATCAGACACGCTTCCTTCAGTTGGCCTGGGAAACGTGCATCATCATCATAGGCAGTCCTTCAAAATCGGCCCAAAGAAATACCCAGAGCTATGAATGTAGACCACTCTGACCCGAACCAGCCCACCTCTTTTCATGTTTAGAGGTGAGGGGAAACTCCCTAATTTCGATGCCCGTCGCATTGGAATGGACAAGTGAAAATGTCTGCCTCATCTTCATCATCCCACTCATATCCTATAGGGGGCATTACTCTGTCTCCGCTCCCATCGCTAAGTTTGGCCATGTGGTGTGATGGCCTAACATGTCACAGGACAGTCATCATCACCATAGACAGTCCCTCGAAATCGAGGAAGACTTGCTTCCACTCTAAAAGTGAGTTCTTAGGTGACTGAACAGTCCAATATGGGAATTACAGTCTCTGTCACAGGTGGGACAGACAGTGGTTGAAGGAAAGGGTGGGTGGGGAGTCTGTTTTGCCGCACGCTCCTTCCGCTGCCTGCACTTGATTTCTGCATGCTCTCGGCGACAAGACTCGAGGTGCTCAGCGCCCTCCCTTAGGGCGGTCTTAGGCCAGAGACTCCCAGGTGTTGGTGGGGATGTTACACTTTATCAAGGAGGCTTTGAGGGCGTCCTTGAAATGTTTCCTCTGCCCACCTGGGGCTCACTTGCCGTGTAGGAGTTCCGAGTAGAATGCTTGCTTTGGGAGTTTTGTGTCAGGCATGTGAACAATGTGGCCCGCCCAACGGAGCTGGTCGAGTGTGGTCAGTGCTTCGATGCTGGGGATGTTGGCCTGATCGAGAACACTGACGTTGGTGCGTCTGTCCTCCCAGGGGATTTGCAGGATCTTGCGGGAGACAGCGCTGGTGGTATTTCTCCAGCATTTTGAGGTCGCTGAAGAAACGTGCTGGGTGGGCTTAACAAGTCCAATCAACCAAAAATCATTTCTGCACAGCAGGCTGGAGCCAGCAGTGAGGTCGGAACCCACCACTGACATCACCCACCACAGACCCACCGAGGGTGGTAAAATCCAGCTCTTCGACTTCCCACGCCGCACTCTCCCCCACCGTCCCCACCAATCCCGATCGGGAGACCCCTGCCGAATGAACAGCCTTGGTAACTGCTCCTCCACAGTCCTGGTCTCGCCAGGTAAGCTCCATCGCTTCCCAACTCCATCCCACGTAGAAAAGGTGTGGGGCGACCGCTGGGATTGACATGAGGCCCGGGAGTGAAAATGCCTCTTTTGCGGTGTGTAACTCACACCGCTGCTCAGCCGCTGAATACTGACCCGCAGGTAAAATCGGGCTCCCATTTCCGGGGGAGTCTGAGCAGCTCCGAGGATTTTCCAGAAGCTTCCCGACAGCCACTCACACCATCCTTCACAATAACACGCAAAAGCAACACTTCTCTCAACTGTTTAATCCCAATGGCGCTGCAAACATTGTCGGCTTCTTGTGCCCATGTGGTGAAGGATACAGAAACTAGTTGGGGGAGAAACGGTTCCTCGTTTTGCCTGTTTTCAGACAGAAAATGGGGGAAGAAAGGACCAATTTTGCAACATCCTGCCCCCAATCTGCGCCTGCAATATGGGAGCCGCCATATTGGTAAAGGCAGCTTTCTAGGCATCTGAAACAAGCATTAGGCTCCTTGAATATGGTGATGAGGAGCCCAAGGCCTGTTTCGGAGCCTTTCCCGAAGCTCTGTCGGTGCCAGGCCTGCTCTGATTGGGTCCCCTTGATCACATGGCCTGATTGCTGATTGGTCCCCAGCAGTTTATCTGGAATGTGTAATTGGAACAGGCCAGCCCAAGTTCTCACTGACTTTGCAAAGTATAATTCGAATCATTCTGACTGCTCACTCCAGACAGGAGAGAGCTCTCCCATCCCAGCCCAAGTTCCTGCCCCACCCCTCAGCCCAAGTTCCTGACCCCCCCAGCCCAAGTTTCTGACCCCCCCCAGCCCATGCTCCTGACCTCCCCCAACCCAAGTTCCTGACAACCCAGCCCAAGGGGGTTGGAAGAACGTGATCCATCTTCCCTGAGTTCCCTCTCGCCCTTCCGATCCCTTCTCTCTCCCCCCAGTCTCTCTCTCTTCCCCCAGTCTCTCTCTCTCTTCCCCCCAATCTCTCTCTCTCTGCCCCATTCTCTCTCTCACTCCCCCATCTCTCTCACTCTCCCCCAATCTCTCTACCCCCTGTCTCTCTCACTTTCCCCCAGTCTCTCTCACTCTCCCCAGTCTCTCTCACTCTCCCCCACTATCTCCCCCCCACATCTCCCTCACTCTCCCCCAGTCTCTCTCACTCTCCCCCAGTCTCACTCTCTCCACCCCCATCCCCCAGTCTCTCTGTCTGACCCCCACTCTCTCTCTCCCCTCACTCTCTCTCCCCCCCCAGTCTCTCTCTCTTTCTGGCCCCAATTCTCTCTTCCCTCCCCCAGTCTCTTTCTTTCTCTCTACCCGCCCCCCCCCAACCCTGCTCCCCCCCGGTCTCTCTCTCTCCACCCCGCCCCAGTCTCTCTCTCTCTCTCTGGCCCCAATTCTCTCTTCCCTCCCCCAGTCTCTTTCTTTCTCTCTACCCCCCCCCCCCCAACCCTGCTCCCCCCCGGTCTCTCTCTCTCCCCCCCGCCCCAGTCTCTCTCTCTCTCTCTGGCTCCAATTCACTCTCATCCCCCCCCGATTTCCTCTCTCTCAGAAGGCCATGAAAATGTCTGTGTAGATAACACAGCGATATTCTAGGCAACAATCCTGAAAATAATGCAAAGGCTCGAAGCAGCTTCCTCCACGGGGCACCGCTCCTCACGATACAGGCCCCACGTCCGTTTCGGGTTCGAGGAACCTGCACATGTGAGGGTGTTGGAGACGGAGTCCAGGGAGTGCAGGCACAGAAGGACGCTCTAAATACTAGTGCAAATAATCACTCCATTCAGTTATTTGGCTTCTCACGCAGCCTAACCTGCAGGCCTTACAGCAACCACTGCAAAATAAGCATGTTATTTAACATTGCCTTGATGAGGATCCAGGCAGAGCAGGAGTGATGCTCCCAGTCCCACAGTGTGACATCCTCCTCTCTCCCTCTGACAATCCTCAGTCCCCCCTTTCTCCCTCTCCTCCCTCCCATCCTGCCCTCTTCACTACCTCTCTACCTCCTTTTATGGTTCTCCTCTCTGGTGTGTTCCCTTTCTCTGTTTCTGGCTTACTCTCTCCTTTTCTGCTTTGCACTCTCTCTCTCTCCGTCCTTTCTGGTTTATACTTTTTCCTTTTCCAATTCTGTGAATTTCTCTCTTTCCTTATCTGTTTTTTCCCCTTGTATGCTCTCTATCTTTCTCTTTCTTTCTAGTTTTCTCTCACTATATCTCCCTTTCTTCTTTTCTGTTTTTTCTATTTCTTTTTCTGCCCTTACCTAGTACTTTCTCTCCTTTACTGGTTTTCTCTCCACTCACCTTCGCATGTCTAGTTTGCTCTCTTCTCTTATGCTTCTCTCTGTTTCTGGTTAGCACGTACTCTCCCTTTCTCCCCTTTCCTGATTTCTCTCTCCCTCTCTCTCTCGCTCCCTTTTTCTGATTTGTTCTCTCTCTCGTCACTGATCCCCAACCAGAGGAAATAGTCTGTCACCCCATCAAAACCCTTCATCGTTATAAAAGACCAGGCGAAGAAATTGGCCTCCTTAGTGCCTCCCGTTATCGCCTCCATGGGGCCATAACGGGTCGCCAACCAGGTAGCGACTGGGCGCGGCGATAAAATCCACTCCCGCCATATTCGGCAGGATGTTTGCGGAGACGGCACAGCGTTGCGCCCTGGTTTCCTTCGCCCGGAGATCGCGATGTCATCGCCGTGCGCATCAGCATCCCGGCCCCGATCTTGGGTTCCGCCCCCGGCAGTATCAGTGGACGAAAACACCGGCAGCTGCAGGAGGCGTTCATCGGGAGGCCGGGCGCTTCGGGGGCGATGCTTAAAGGCGAGGTGGCCGAGGCAAATACAAAAACATTTTCAGTGTTCTATTTCAGGTTGTTTCACGGGCTCCTGCCCACGATCGATCAGCCCAGCACTCTGCTGCAGTGCATTGGGCTGATTGGGCCGGATTGTGTCTGCCATCGGGGTTCAGCTAAGGTTTCTCATGCAGAGCTGGCAGTGATGGCCCTTCCCTGCCAAGATGGCAGCGCTGCACGGCCCATTGTGAAGCACTGCACAGCTTACCACCCCGCCTGCTGCCTCGTGCACTCATCGACGCAAGTGGAGCGCTTGATTTTGAATTTTTTTTAATTTTGAAAACATTAGCACCTGGCGCTAACTTCTCCAACTTTTAAAAGTTAATGCCCCCAAACTGGGGCACTCCCCAATTTCTACCTCCAACGTTAGATCTCTTTTCCATTGTGGCAACATTAAAATCAGGCCCATGCGGCGAACAGTGGGTGATGGGCAGGGTAGTTTATGACTAACGTGGCCCTGGGGTGCCCCCTCCCCCCGCCCCCCCCAGTGTCTGGTTTACTGAGCCCCAGGTTCACTTGCCTACACCCCTCCTATTGCAGATTTGTATTGTAAAGTTGCACGTTTGCGGAAAACAAGCTGTGAATTTGCCACAAGAAGCCCATTGCTGAAGCCCATGGTGGAGTTTATTTAGAAATCTCCCGTCAGGCTATTTTATTCAGATCCTCCAAACTGATCACACAAAACAAACATTGCCTCGAGGTCGAAAGTATGGTTTGATGTAGAGTCACATGGAATATACAGCACAGAAACAGGCCATTCAGCCCAACGGGTCCGTGCCGGTGTTTACACTCCACACAATCCTCCCACCCCTCTTCAGCTAAACCTATCAGCATTTCCTTCTATTCCTATTGTATCAGTAAGCACTCTAGTAATGACTCCACGAGGTAAGGTATTGTACTTGAACTGTGGTGACCTTAGTCCATTTATTACAGCTCCTGAGTGAAGGTACAGTAAGGTGAGCTCCATTTTATACCTGGTTACCTGTCGTGTACAGGTGACCCCGAGGTCTCCACCAGTTGCACCCTCCGGTAGTACAAGCACAGTGTATACAGTGTGACGGTATATTCAGTAGTCTTGTGTAACTGTACATTGAGTGTACAGGGGGTATACTTATATTATACATACACAACAATTCCTTTCTCCCTTACCTGTTTATCTAGCTTCCCCTTAAATGTAGCTATGCTATTCTATGTTATTCACCTCAACCACTCCCTGTGGTAGCGAGTTCCACTTTCCCCACTTTCTGGGTAAAGAAGTTTCTCCTGAATTCCCTACAGGATGTATTAGCTTATATTGATAACCTCTAGTTCTGGTCTTCCTCACAAGTGGAAACATTGGGGCCGACATTCCTCCTGAAGATCTGCCCAGTGCCACTTTGGAGGTGGCCTGGAGCGAGCGGGAGGGGAGAGCCACCAGGAACCGCTCGCTGACGTCAGCGGACGGCCAAGTGGCGCAACTGACCTCCCGCCCCCCGAGCTCCCAGATTCCTGTGGGTGGGAGGGAGTCGGCGCCAGAACGGGGATGGACCGCTGTGAGGAGGCTGGTCTGTCCCCGACGGTGAGTAGGAAGAGCTGAAAAAAAAGGTAAGCGACTTACCTGGATGGGGTCCCCTGAAGGTCTTCCAATAGTTTTTTAATATTTTCCTGATGATTTTTTTTTCAGGTCTTCGACCCTCCGTGGGCCCGACTCCATCCTCGGAGGCACTTGGGCGACAAACGCCTCTGGCGCCGAGAGTGAGACCTGCCGCCCATTGCTTCCCAGATTGGCGGTGTACGTCATCCATTTGCCGCCTGCCGACCCTCGATGAATATCCCACCCAAAGTACCGTCCCGCACCTCGGCGACACTTTGGGCGACACTTTGGGCGGCACTTTGGGCGGCACTTGGGCGGGTGGAGGCCTTGACCAAATTTGGCCCCCATTATCTCTACCTCCACCCTATCAAATCCCTTCATAATTTTAGTGACCTCTATCGGGTCACCCCTCAGCTTTCTCAGATTAGGTGAGTGGGCAAATACATGGCAGATGAAGTATAATGTGGATAAATGTGAGGTTATCCACTTTGGTGGTAAAAACAGGAAGACAGAATATTATCTGAATGGTGACAGATTAGGAAAAGGGGAGGTGCAACGGGACCTGGGCGTCATTGAAGTTTGGCATGCAGGTACAGCAGGCGGTGAAGAAGGCAAATGCTATGTTGGCCTTCATAGCTAGGGAATTTGAGTATAGCAGCAGGGAGGTCTTACTGCAGTTGTACAGGGCCTTGGTGAGGCCACACCTGGAATAGTGTGTTCAGTTTTGGTCTCCTAATCTGAGGAAGGATGTTCTTGCTATTGAGGGAGTGCAGCGAAGGTTCACCAGATTGATTCCAGGGACGGCAGGACTGACATATGAGGAGAGACTGGATCAACTGGGCTTGTATCCACTGAAGTTTAGAAGAATGAGAGGGAATCTCATAGAAACATATAAAATTCTGACGGGATTGGACAGGTTAGAGGCAGGAAGAATGTTCCCGTTGCTGGAGAGTTCCAGAACCAGGGGTCACAGTCTAAGAATAAGCATTTAGGACCGAGATGAGGAGAAACTTCTTCACTCAGAGAGTGGTTAACCTGTGGAATTCTCTACCGCAAAAAGTTGTTGAGGCCAGTTCATTAGATATATTCAAAAGGGAGTTAGATATGGCCCTTACGGCCAAAGGGATCAAGGGGTATGGAGAGAAAGCAGGAAAGGGGTACTGAGGTTGAATGATCAGCCATGATCTTATTGAATGCCGGTGCCGGCTCGAGGGGCCGAATGGCCTACTCCTGCACCTAATTTCTATGTTTCTATGTTTCTAGAGAAAAGAATCCCAGCCTGTTCAATCTTTCACGATAATTGGATCCTCTCATTCATGTAACTCTTTTTTTGCACCCTTTATCGATGCCTCAATATCCTTTGTATAATATGGAGAGCACACTTGTGCACAGTGCTCTAAGTTGGTCTAACCAAGGTTCGATGCAAGTTTAACATAACCTCTCTGCTTCTCAAGTCAACCCTCAAGAAATGAGCCCCAACTTTGCTGGATTTTATGTTTTGCTTTCAGTGACGGGAATGTCGGAGGAAACGAGAAGCTCGCTCGCTGGCCTCAGGGCCGAGCTTTCACAGCTGAGGAACAGTAAGTGTTATCGACCGTCAGAGCAATCGCTGTGTCTCCAGCTCAGAGTATGAGGCTCCCGCGCTCAACCTGGACAGTCTGGTTCCTCCCAACAACTGGTGCCACGGCAGCATTGCAAGCGGGCAGTGAGCCGACACCAACCCAGGGTCTCTACTGGGAATGATAGGTGCTGAAGGGAACCTGGCAGGGAAAATGGGCAGAAGGCAGGTCCCACTCTGCTGGGATACGCTGTTCTGTGACAGTGGGAGGTCCCACACTGCTGGGATACGCTGTTATGTGACAGTGTAGGTCCCACTCTGCTGGAATACACTGTTATGTGACAGTGTAGGTCCCACACTGCTGGGATACACTGTTATGTGACAGTGTAGGTCCCACTCTGCTGGAATACACTGTTATGTGACAGTGTAGGTCCCACTCTGCTGGAATACACTGTTATGTGACAGTGTAGGTCCCACTCTGCTGGGATACGCTGTTGTGTGACAGTGTATGTCCCACTCTGCTGGGATACGCTGTTATGTGACAGTGTATGTCCCACACTGCTGGGATACACTGTTATGTGACAACGTATGTCCCACACTGCTGGGATACACTGTTATGTGACAACGTATGTCCCACTCTGCTGAGATACACTGTTATGTGACAGTGTATGTCCCACACTGCTGGGATACACTGTTATGTGACAACGTATGTCCCACTCTGCTGGGATACACTGTTATGTGACAGTGTATGTCCCACTCTGCTGAGATACACTGTTATGTGACAGTGTATGTCCCACTCTGCTGAGATACACTGTTATGTGACAGTGTATGTCCCACTCTGCTGGGATACACTGTTATGTGACAGTGTATGTCCCACTCTGCTGAGATACACTGTTATGTGACAGTGTATGTCCCACTCTGCTGAGATACACTGTTATGTGACAGTGTATGTCCCACTCTGCTGGGATACACTGTTATGTGACAACGTATGTCCCACTCTGCTGAGATACACTGTTATGTGACAGTGTAGGTCCCACTCTGCTGAGATACACTGTTATGTGACAGTGTATGTCCCACTCTGCTGGAATACACTGTTATGTGACTGCAGATGGGCTCACTCTAAGCTGTGATGGAGATTGCAGCATGGAAACAGACGTTTGAGTGTCATGTGTGTCTACAATGTGAATTCACACAGTTTTATACACAATCTGCAGCGAGAAGAGGAGCTGGAGCGGTTACTGAGTCAGGCACTGACGCGGTCACCCCAATGACCAGGGACACGAAACAATTTGATATCTCATCTCAACACATAGTCCCGCTCATTGTGGAGAGGACAATTGCAATCATGGGCCGGCATGAGGGAAGGGGCCAGTGACAGGCCTGCTGGTGATTCCCTGTATGTGGCAGGAGTCAGAGACAGGGCCCCACTAACTGGGGCTCCTTTCACACTCAGCCCAAACATCAACACGATTATCTTTTCATAAAATCACACAACACAGGAGGAGGCCATTCAGCCCATTGTGCCTGTGCCGGCAAACTTTGGAATATTTTGTACCACAAACTAATGATGGGGAGCTGTATTAGTTCCTGGGCTTTCAGCTAAAGGTTTGCTTCTGTTTCAGTTACACAGATGCTGAATGGAATGAGAATCTCACAGGCTGGTTTCAGTGTGGACCTTTCACAGATGGACAGTAACAGTAAGTGCTGAACTCAGCAAACTGTTCTTTGTGTCTCCAGCTCAAACAGTTCTTTGTACTTTTCTTTTTGAAGGATCGGGTCCTTTTCCACGGGTCAACAGGAGACAATCTTGGCTGTGTTTGAATGGCTGCTCATTGCACCATCTCGCATGCTAACCCATTCTTTGCCTGCATTTCAATACATCTTTTAACTCTACCTTCCTTCCACAATTAAAGGCTTTTAATCTCCGAGCTTCATGCCATCTAATTGCTGTTCCTTGATTTATCCGACTCTTTTCAAACTACACGATGGTATTGGTCCCTCATCTGCTTTCTTCATTCAAAGAAAGGCTCGCATTGGTTTAGTACAAGGAGACATTGCAGACTGGGCCAACCGCTATTGAGAAAGCCCCTTATTAATCCCCCCCCCCACCCCATAGTCCTTTCTCCTTTCATCTGAATGTAGTCCAAGTGATGAACGTTTGTGCAGTCAGAAGCGGGGACTTTGATCTGTACATCGTATGACAGAGAATGTTGCTGTGAAGCATTATTGTGGATGTTAGATTATTTATTTGGTTCTGGCTGGCCGCAGTACACACACAGGGTTAGGGTCCACTACTGCCCGCTGTGTCTGCAAGCTGTCAGAGATCTACATTAAATTCTGTGAATATTTGCTCCACAGAGCAAGGTGGAGATGGAGAGCCATCAGGAGGACCATGCAACATATCTGGCAGAGTTCAGCGAATCAAGCCAGCGCATTCAAGTTGCAAACCTTCCGAGATGGTGGTGTGGATTGACAGCCCCGCGGGAGTGTGTGTGTGTGTGTTGGGTCTACCAAAAGACAGGGACAATGCCTTTGATAGCTCCATGGCCAGGAGGTCCCAACACTCTGGGCTGCTTGTGTCCATCAGCGGTCAGCCTGACACTGGCAGAGACTGAGCTCATTCCCTGGCCTGGATCTTAGGCCGCGCAGTGCCCATTGTACAGGTGCTACATTGCCCCCTGAGCCTCCAACTTGGCGGGCAGGAAGAGCGCGGGCATTTCCGATCGGCGGGCAGTGCCCGCCATGTTGGATAAGGTGGATGCGCTGGTGTGAGGAGCATCGACCGCAACATTTCAACTGCAGCATCATTTATTTAAACCAGGGTCCTTTGCTTCTCGAAGGACCCGTTTTCTGGTATCGATCGCTCCAGCACTTCACTCACCATGGCAACGCGGGGCACTGAAGGGCAGGTAGTGCCCCGCGTCCACCCCTCCCACCCTCCGACAACAGCAACTTGTATTTATACAGCACCTTTAACGTAGTGAAACGTTCCAAGGTGCTTCACAGGAGCAGAAACATAGAAACATAGAATGCAGGTGCAGGAGTAGGCCATTCGGCCCTTCGAGCCTGCACCACCATTCAATAAAGATCATGGCTGATCAAGCAACTTCAGTACCCCATTCCTGCTTTCTCTACATACCCCTTGATCCCTTTAGCTGTAAGGGCCACATCTAACTCCCTTTTGAATATATCTAACAAACTGGCCTCAACAACTTTCTGTGGTAGAGAATTCCACAGGTTCACAACTCTCTGAGTGAAGAAGTTTCTCCTCATCTCGGTCCTAATTCGCTTACCCCTTATCCTTAGACTGTAACCCCTGGTTCTGGACTTCCCCAACTTCGGGAACATTCTTCCTGCATCTAATCTGTCCAATCCCGTCAGAATTTGTGTTGGGGAAATTGATGGGATTGAAGGCCGATAAATCCCCAGGGCCTGATGGACTGCATCCCAGAGTACTTAAGGAGGTGGCCTTGGAAATAGTGGATGCGTTGACAGTCATTTTCCAACATTCCATTGACTCTGGATCAGTTCCTATGGAGTGGAGGGTAGCCAATGTAACCCCACTTTTTAAAAAAGGAGGGAGAGAGAAAACAGGGAATTATAGACCGGTCAGCCTGACATCGGTAGTGGGTAAAATGATGGAATCAATTATTAAGGATGTCATAGCAGTGCATTTGGAAAGAGGTGACATGATAGGTCCAAGTCAGCATGGATTTGTGAAAGGGAAATCATGCTTGACAAATCTTCTGGAATTTTTTGAGGATGTTTCCAGTAGAGTGGATAAGGGAGAACCAGTTGATGTGGTATATTTGGACTTTCAGAAGGCGTTCGACAAGGTCCCACACAAGAGATTGATGTGCAAAGTTAGAGCACATGGGATTGGGGGTAGTGTACTGACATGGATTGAGAACTGGTTGTCAGACAGGAAGCAAAGAGTAGGAGTAAATGGGTACTTTTCAGAATGGCAGGCAGTGACTAGTGGGGTACCGCAAGGTTCTGTGCTGGGGCCCCAGCTGTTTACACTGTACATTAATGATTTAGATGAGGGGATTAAATGTAGTATCTCCAAATTTGCGGATGACACTAAGTTGGGTGGCAGTGTGAGCTGCGAGGAGGATGCTGTGAGGCTGCAGAGCGACTTGGATAGGTTAGGTGAGTGGGCAAATGCATGGCAGATGAAGTATAATGTGGATAAATGTGAGGTTATCCACTTTGGTGGTAAAAACAGAGAGACAGACTATTATCTGAATGGTGACAGATTAGGAAAAGGGGAGGTGCAAAGAGACCTGGGTGTCATGGTACATCAGTCATTGAAGGTTGGCATGCAGGTGCAGCAGGCGGTTAAGAAAGCAAATGGCATGTTGGCCTTCATAGCAAGGGGATTTGAGTACAGGGGCAGGGAGGTGTTGCTACAGTTGTACAGGGCATTGGTGAGGCCACACCTGGAGTATTGTGTACAGTTTTGGTCTCCTAACCTGAGGAAGGACATTCTTGCTATTGAGGGAGTGCAGCGAAGGTTCACCAGACTGATTCCCGGGATGGCGGGACTGACCTATCAAGAAAGACTGGATCAACTGGGCTTGTATTCACTGGAGTTCAGAAGAATGAGGGGACCTCATAGAAACATATAAAATTCTGACGGGGTTAGACAGGTTAGATGCAGGAAGAATGTTCCCAATGTTGGGGAAGTCCAGAACCAGAGGTCACAGTCTAAGGATAAGGGGTAAGCCATTTAGGACTGAGATGCGGAGGAACTTCTTCACCCAGAGAGTGGTGAACCTGTGGAATTCTCTACCACAGAAAGTTGTTGAGGCCAATTCACTAAATATATTCAAAAAGGAGTTAGATGAGGTCCTTACTGCTAGGGGGATCAAGGGGTATGGCGAGAAAGCAGGAATGGGGTACTGAAGTTGAATGTTCAGCCATGAACTCATTGAATGGCGGTGCAGGCTAGAAGGGCCGAATGGCCTACTCCTGCACCTATTTTCTATGTTTCTAATTTTATATGTTTCTATGAGATCCCCTCTCATTCTTCTAAATTCCAATGAATATGCCGAGTCGACCCAGTCTTTCTTCAGATGTCAGTCCTGCCATCCCGGGAATTAGTCTGGTGAACCTTCACTGCACTCCCTCAATAGCAAGAATGTCCTTCTTCAGATTAGGAGATTAAACTGTACACAATATTCAAGGTGTGGCCTCACCAAGGCCTTGTACAACTGCAGTAAGACCTCCCTGCTCCTATACTCAAATCCTCTCATTATGAAAGCCAACATTTCATTTGCCTTCTTCACTGCCTGCTTTCAATGACTGATGTACCATGACACCCAGGTCTCGTTGCATCTCCCCTTTTCCTAATCTGTCACCATTCAGATAATATTCTGCCTCCCTGTTTTTGCCACCAAAGTGGTTAACCTCACATTTATCTACATTATACTGCATCTGCCATGCATTTGCCCACTCAGCTAACCTAGCCAAGTCATCCTGCAGCCTCTTACCATCCTCCTCACAGCTCACACTGCAACCCAGCTTAGTGTCATCTGCAAACTTTGAGATATTACATTCAATTCCTTCGTCCAAATCATTAATGTGTATTGTAAATAGCTGGGGTCCCAGCACTGAACCTTGCGGTACCCCACTAGTCACTGCCTGCCATTCTGAAAAGGACCCGTTTATTCCTACTCTTTGCTTCCTGTCTGACAACCAAGAGGCCCATCAGCAGCAGTCGGGGGAACGGGAGATTGAGGAGGCAGAACAGCGTCGAGTCGGGGGGCCTATAAGAGGCCCATCAGCAGTAGTCGGGGAGTGGGAGATTGAGAAGGAGCAGTAGCATCGAGTCGGGGGGCCTACAAATGGCGAGCTGGTGCAGCAGCAGCAGGGAGGTAAAAACGAAGTAGAAATAAATAGAAAGGTGATGTCACAGCCAAGGGGTAAGTGATTGGCTGGTGATTGGTGAGTAGTTTACCTTTCTTCTTTTTTTCTTTGTCAGTAAGTAACCTTTTAGCATTGTTGTTGCCAAACTAAGTTAATCTAGGGGCAGGAGAGCTTGGACACGTGTTATGCTCCTCCTGTAATATGTGGGAAGTCAGGGACACTTCTGACGACTACATGTGTGGGAAGTGTATCTGCCTGCAGCTCCTGACAGACCTCATTGTGGCACTGGAGCTGCGGGTGGATTTACTCTGGAGCATCCACGATGCTGAGGATGGTGTGAATAGTACGTTTAGTGAGTTGGTCTTACCACAGGTAAAGGGTACACAGCCAGATAGGGAATGGGTGACCAACAGGAAGAGCAGTGCAAGGAAGGTAGTGCAGGGGTCCCCTGCGGTCACCCCCCTGCAAAACAGATACACCGCTTTGGGTACTGTTGAGGGGGATGACTCATCAGGGGAGGGCAGCAGCAGCCAAGTCCATGGCACCGTGGGTGGCTCTGCTGCACAGGAGGGCAAGAAAAAGAGTGGGAGAGCGTTAGTGATAGGGGATTCAATGGTAAGGGGAATGGATAGACGTCTCTGCAGCCGCAACCAAAACTCCAGGATGGTATGTACCTCCCTGGTGCAAGGGTCAAGGATGTTTTGCAGCGGGTGCAGTACATTTTGAAGAGGGAGGGTGAACAGCCAGCTGTCATGGTGCATATAGGTACCAACGCTATAGGTAAAAAAAAGGGATGAGGTCCTACAAGATGAATTTAGGGAGCGAGGAGCTAAAATAAAAAGTAGGACCTCAAAAGTAGTAATCTCAGGATTGCTACCAGTGCCACGTGCTAGTCAGAGTAGGAATCACAGGATAGCTCAGATGAATACGTGGCTTGAGGAGTGGTGCAGAAGGGAGGGGTTCAAATTCCTGGGACTATGGAACCGGTTCTGGGGGAGGTGGGACCAGTACAAACCGGACGGTCTGCACCTGGGCAGGACCGGAACCAATGTCCAAGGGGGAGTGTTTGCTAGTGCTGTTGGGGAGGGGTTAAACTAATATGGCAGGGGGATGGGAACCGATGCAGGGAGACAGAATGAAGAAGAATGGGGGCAGAAGCAAAAAATAGAAAGAAGAAAAGTAAAAGTGGAGGGCAGAGAAACCCAAGGCAAAAACAAAAAGGGCCACATTACAGCAAAATTCTAACGGGGCAAAGGGTGTTAAAAAGTCAAGCCTGAAGGCTCTGTGCCTCAATGCGAGGAGTATTTGGAATAAGGTGGACGAATTAACTGCACAGATCACAGTTAACTGATATGATGTAATTGGCATCAAGGAGAGATAGCTCCAGGGTGACCAAGGCTGGGAACTCAACATCCAGGGGTATTCAACATTTAGGAAGGATAGACAGAAAGGAAAAGGAGTTGGGGTGGCATTGCTGGTTATAGAGGAAATTAATGCAATAGAAGGAAGGACTTTAGCTTGGACGATGTGGAATCTGTATGGGTGGAGCTACGGAATACCAAAGGGCAGAAAACGTTAGTGGGAGTTGTGTACAGACCATCAAACAGTAGTAGTGAGGCTGGGGACAGCATCAAACAAGAAATTAGGGATGCGTGCAATAAAGGTACAGCAGTTATCATGTGTGACTTTAATCTACATATTGACTGGGCTAACCAAACTGGTAGCAATGCGGTGGAGGAGGATTTCCTGGAGTGTATTAGGGATGGTTTTCTAGACCAATATGTCGAGGAACCAACTAGAGGGCTGGCCATCTGATGTGTAATGAGAAAGGACTAATTAACAATCTTGTTGTGCGAGGCCCCTTGGGGAAGAGTGACCATAATATGGTAGAATTCTTTATTAAGATGGAGAGTGACACAGTTAATTCAGAGACTAAGGTCCTGAACTTAAGGAAAGATAACTTCGATGGTATGAGACGTGAATTGGCTAGAATAGACTGGCGAGTGAGACTTAAAGCGTTGACGGTGGATAGGTAATGGCAATCATTTATAGATCACATGTATGAACTTTGACAATTGTACATCCCTGTCTGGAGTAAAAATAAAACGGGTAAGGTGGCTCAACCGTGGCTAACAAGGGAAATTAAGGATAGTATTAAGGAAGAGGCGTATAAATTGGCCAGAAAACTGGGAGAATTTTATAATACAGCAGAGGAGGACAAAGGGTTTAATTAGGAGAGGGAAAATAGAGCACGAGAGGAAGCTTGCTGGGAACATAAACACTGACTGCAAAAGCTTCTATAAATATGTGAAGAGAAAAAGATTAGTGAAAACAAACGTAGGTCCCTTGCAGTCAGATTCAGGTGAACTTATAATGGGGAACAAAGAAATGGCGGACCAGTTAAACAAATACTTTGGTTCTGGTTTCACGAAGGAAGACACAAATAACCTTCCGGAAATACTAGGGGACCAAGGGTCTAGTGAGAAGGAGGAACTGAAGGATACCCTTATAAAGCAGGAAATTGTGTTAGGGAAATTGATGGAATTGAAGGCTGATAAATCCCCGGGGCCTGATAGTCTGCGTCCCAGAGTACTTAAGAAAGTGGCTATAGAAATAGTGGATGCATTGGTGATCATTTTCCAACAGTCTATAGCCTCTGGATCAGTTTCTATGGACTGGAGGTTGGCTAATGTAACACCACTGTTTAAAAAAGGAGGAAGAGAGAAAACGGGTAATTATAGACCAGTTAGCCTGACATCAGTAGTGAAGAAAATGTTGGAATCAATTATTAAAGATGAAATAGCAGCGCATTTGGAAAGCAGTGACAGGATCGGTCCAAGTCAGCATGGATTTATGAAGGGGAAATCATGCTTGACAAATCTGGAATTTTTTGAGGATGTAACTCGTAGAGTGGACAAGGGAAAACCAGTGGATGTGGTGTATTTGGACTTTCAAAAGACTTTTGACAAGGTCCCACACAAGAGATTGGTGTGCCAAAACCAAAACACATGGTATTGGGGTAATGTACTGATGTGGATAGAGAACTGGTTGGCAGACAAGAAGCAGAGCGTCGGAATAAATTAGTCGTTTTCAGAATGGCAGGCAGTGACTAGTGGAGTGCCACAGGGCTCAGTGCTGGGACCCCAGCTATTTACAATATACATTAATGATTTATATGAAGGAATTGAGTGCAATATCTCCAAGATTGCAGATGACACTAAACTGGATGGCGGTGTAAGCTGTGAGTAGGACGCTAAGAGGCTGCAGGGTGACTTGGACAGGTTAGGTGAGTGGGCAAATGCATGGCAGATGCAGTATAATGTGGATAAATGTGAGGTTATCCACTTTGGGGGCAAAAATATGAAAGCAGAATATTATCTGAATGGCAGCAGATTAGGAAAAGGGGAGGTGCAACGAGACCTGGTTGTCATGGTTCATCAGTCATTGAAAGTTGGCATGTAGGTACAGCAGGCGGTGAAGAAGGCAAATGGTATGTTGGCCTTCATAGCAAGGAGATTTGAGTATAGGAGCAGGGAGGTCTTATTGCAGTTGTACAGGGACTTGGTGAGGCCTCACCTGGAATATTGTGTTCAGTTTTGGTCTCCTAATCTGAGGATGGACGTTCTTGCTAATGAGGGAGTTACGCGAAGGTTCACCAGACTGATTCCCGGGATGGCGGGACTGACATATGAGGAGAGACTGGATCAACTGGGCTTTTATACACTGGAGTTTAGAAGGATGAGAGGGGATCTCATAGAAACATATAAGATTCTGACGGGACTGGACAGGTTAGATGCGGGAAAAATGTTCCCGATGTTGGGGAATTTGAACCAGGTAGGCCATTTAGGACTGAGATGAGGAGAAACTTCCTCCTCAGAGAGTTGTTAACCTGTGGAATTACCTACCGCAGAGAGTTGTTGATGCCAGTTCATTGGATATATTCAAGAGGGAGTTAGATATGGCCCTTACGGCTAAAGGGATCAAGGGGTATGGAGAGAAAGCAGGAAAGGGAGTCTGAGGGATTGATCAGCCATGATCTTATAGAATGATGGTGCAGGCTCGAAAGGCCGAATGGCCTACTCCTGCACCTATTTTCTATGTTTCTATGTTTTTACGTTTCTATCCATGTCAATACATTACCCCCAATACCATGTGCTTTAATTTTGCACACCAATCTCTTGTGTGGGACCTTGTCAAAAGCATTTTGAAAACCCAAATACACCACATCCACTGGTTCTCTCTTGTCCACTCTACTCGTTACATGTTCAAAAAATTCTAGATTTGTCAAGCATGATTTCCCTTTCATAAATCCATGCTGACTTGGACCGATCCTGTCACTGCTTTCCAAACGCACTGCTATTACATCTTTAATAATTGATTCCAACATTTTCCCCACTACCGATGTCAAGCTAACCGGTCTATAATTTCCTGTTTTCTCTCTCCCTCCTTTTTTAAAAAGTGGGGTTACATTAGCTGCACTCCAATCCATAGGACCTGATCCAGAGTCTATAGAATGTTGGAAAATGACCACCAATGCACCTACTATTTCTAGGGCCACTTCCTTAAGTACTCTGGGATGCAGACTATCAGGCCCTAGGAATTTATCGGCCTTCAATCCCATCAATTTCCCCAACACAATTTCCTTACCAATAAGGATTTCCTTTAGTTCCTCCTTCTCGCTAGACCCTCGGTCCCATAGTATTTCCAGAAGGTTATTTGTGTCTTCCTTAGTGAAGACAGAACCAAAGTATTTGTTCAATTGGTCTGCCATTTCTATGTTCCCCATTATAAATTCACAAGATTCTGACTGCAAGTGACCTACATTTGTCTTCACTTATTTTTTTCTCTTCACATAGCTATAGAAGCTTTTGCAGTCAGTTTTTATGTTTCCTGCATGTGTCAGGGGTGGTTTGCAGGGGGTCAGCTTTCCCTTCTGACCTTATATGAGTGGTTCCGAATCGCTCCCACACCCTTGGTTCTAGACACTGGAATTATGAAGGGACTGTGACAGACTTGGACAGACAATCGGTTTCAAGGTAGGAAGCAGGTATGGCTTTATTGTCTTTAAAAAGAAGTAAAGGCACACCTTTAATAACACACACAGACCAATACACACTGAGGGGTACAACACATTGAATAAAATATCAAATTACAGCCTGTGGGGAAAAGAATACAGCTTAAACTCTAAATGGGGTAAAGAGGAGAATGCAGATACATTTACCCAAGTTATCCCGGCCTCCCCCCTCCCAATTCCCCTAACTAACTAAGTTATAGCTCTGAGGGTTCAGGGGCTATGCTCACCAATCCCTTTAGACAGTTGCCGGTGAATCACGGTTTCGGGGTTCACTGCACTTGGCCTTCTAGGCAAGGCATACCCCGGACGGAGGAGAGGACTTCAGACTGCGTAGTCTTCGGTTGGGGTGCATCCATTGATGCGGTAAGTTGTGTTTCGGATGTATGGGATAAGTACCCACTTTCTTTGGTTTTAGTTAGTCCCTTTAGGTAATTTCTCACCCGTTGGCCGTTCAGAAGATTGTAGAGTGGAAATAAATGTCGATTCTTCGGTTTTTGCTGAGTTGGTTTTGGTTGGTCGTTTCGCTGGTTATGGTAGCCCGGGTTTGTCAATTTGGTTGCTGACATCCTTCCATTTCGTGGGCCTCGTGCTCAGTCGGTCCTTGACGATTTCTTGTAAGTTCCTCACGACTCCATTTCTTCACTCCGGCTGCTTGTGTCTGTCTGTGTTCCTTTCGAGTCTGTGTTCTGTTCAAGTCTGTGTTCTGCTAGTTTGTGTTCTGCTAGAGTCTGTGCGAGTTACAGTCTGTGTTCTGCTAGAGTCTGTGTTCTTCTTCAAGTCTGTGTTCTGCTAGCTTTGTGTTCTGCTTCTCTCCTATGTTCTGCTAGTTTCTGTGTTCAGCTAGTCTTTCCTTATAAAACTGGGGGATAGATATATCCCAAAAAAAAGGCTCCGTTATCTCCCATCAAATCTCTTGGGCTCTGTTTAAACTGTTCTGTCCATTGATTTTCAAATGTCTCCTTTGTCAGCAGTAACTCGATTAGGGTGTGAGAATGTGCTATCACTGGTTTTGCATTGTTTTAGGATTGTCCAGTTTCTTGACCATGATTTCCATTGTGCTTGATTGGGTAATTCGATTATCTCTTAGAGGGTGAATAGCCTGAGATCCTTAATGCATGAATTTGGCCCCACCTCCTGTATTTGGTAACTCTTTTTCGCAGCCAAAATGTTGTAGAATCTTAAAATTGATATGCTCCTTCCCATAGATGTTTAGGAGATTTCAAGCTTCTGTAATTTAGGTCCATTTTGAATTCCCTTTCCTATGTGTCCAAACACTGGGGGGGGGGGGGGGGGGGTGGGGGTCTCCATGAATGCATCCCCTTTTATCCCCCGCAGGCTTCGTCTGCCCCTTGAAACTCATTTTAAAATCCCAGAAAGGGATTCTTCTCCTCTGTAGGGGAAAGGTACCTGGAATCTTTGCGAGATATTGGTAAATTCTACATTCCCCCCTGTGATACCATATCACTTATGGTATCATTCTTCGAGGTGAGCAAAGTTCCTGACTCCCAAGAGATAACCTTCCCCGTAAATTAGCTAAACTAATACCCAAAATGCATTACACTTATGCAACATCACCATAGATGCACACTTTTCCCTTTACAGGTACAAACTTTTTACATTTATACCCTCCCAGCTTGGAGGGGGTTCAATCACTACAATTGCATTTCAGCACAGTTACATTTCATTTCAGTTACATTATATTCACCAGCATATAGGCAACGTACAACCACAATACAGAAGGAAAAAAACATAGATTAAAATTGAACAACATCAATTGGTCTGCTGAGGTTTGTTCATCAACCGGTAATGTCTGGATCCTGCCCTTGAGAACTGCTCTCAGGCTGGCTGACACACAAGACAAACTCAAAATAATCACCTAAACATTACTGCAACATTACCCTCAATTCTAAACTTAACCTTAAAATGTAAAATGGTGCAGTCAGCTGCCTTAAACTAAAATTAGAGCTATGTACAGCCGCCACCCGTCTCCGGGTGGCCTGGTTAGTCCCTGTCAGGCCCATGCCTTGTGCGGCCTGATAGCCGCCTGGATGCTAGGGTTTCCCCGCAGCCGGTGAGCTGGAGACCCTTGTCTCTGGGGCAGCTCGTTGCGACTGCTCCTGTGAGACCCTCACCGCTGGAGGCGGCTGGCTGGTGGTCCCTACTCTGAGCGGCCTCTGTACTTCTGACCTTCGGCCTTTCCTGTCGGGCTGCCCTTCTCCTAGGGTAGAATCGCTGAGGTTCAGATGCCGGTGACCACGGTATCTTTGGCCGTGGTGTACGGAGGATCCTTCTCAGGGCTTGGGTTACTGAGGTTGCGTCCGAATCCCAAACGATGGGTGAGATAGCCCCTCCAGTACTGCAATTCACCGCCCCTATAGGCACGGTTTCTGAGCCTGCCACATTCCCTGTGCACCCTCCACCGTCGGGGACAGCCAACGGAGGGTCCCTGTCCTGAGGACGGTTCACCCCTCCCGGCTGCCCTCTGTGCTTGGCTGACCCTGGGTTGTACAGCTTGCACTGGTTGATGTGGAACCACTTAGTACGGCGGGGCAGCTTTATGGCATAGACCATCGGGCTTGCCTTGTCCACAATGCTGTATGGCCCCATATATAATGCTTCAAAAACCCCGACCCGAGAATAGTTCCTCACCATGACCTGGTCCCCTATCTCCCATTCGTGGTGTTTGCTGGGTTCTAGCAGCAATCGGTTCCCCTGATGCTGTCTGCCCATGTTACTAGCAGCCTGCCAGTGAATCTGTTTGAGGTGTTAAAACAGGTTCCTGACAAACCGGTCCCGGTTCACCTCTCTGAGCTGACCTTCTGTGAGCACCAGGGCTAGGACATGGGTGGGGGTCCGCATGATCCGTCCAGTCAAGAGCACGTATGGGGAATACCCGGTGCCTTTTGACTGGCTAGCTCGGATCCCCATTAGGACCAATGGTAAGACCTCCACCCACTTTTGGGGTGAGTCTCCCGTTTCCTTCCGCAGCCTTTCTTTAATGGTGCGGTTTAAATGCTCCACAATACCCGATGACTGTGGATTGTGGGCAACGTGCCATTTCCCCTCAATACCGAGCACCTTAAGGGTTGCCTGCATTACCTGCCCGGTGAAATGGCTCCCCTGGTCCGACTCCACATACTGTGGGAGTCCCCACCGGGAGAACACTTCCCTCACTAGAATCTTAGCTGTCCCTAGTCTGGTGGCTGTTCAGCAGGGGAAGGCTTCAACCCATTTTGAGAACACGTCCACCAGGACTAGGCAGTATTTGTAGCCTCCCTGGGCAGTGGGTAGGGGCCCGATGTAGTCAATTTGGATTGACTGCCATGGTCCCTCTACCCTCCTGACGTGTCCTAGGGACACCTTCCTTTTCTGGGAGGGTCAGGGTTGTTCGCAGCACACACCAGGCAGTTCGCACAGAACTCGCGGACATCCTCCCTGAGTCCCGGCCAGGTGGTCTCAGGCCCGGGGTGTCCCGCTCCTGGACCCTCATGGGTCAGTTTTAGGAATTCCCTCTGGTGCTGTTGCGGCACGACCCATTGTCCCTCTTCAAACAGCATGCTTTCCTTAACGGTAATGGCTGCTGTGCCGTACGGGCCTTCTACTCTCTCTCCTCTAGCTAGTGCGTTCAGGACAGCTTTCAGGACTGGGTCCTGTGCCTGAACTGTTTTTAAGTCCGGGGCCAAGGCTATCCCTGTACTCTCTACTGCCCTGTTCTTATTCTTGACCGCTGCTATGTCATAGGGGTCCCAGAACTTTCCCGTGCGGGCACCTTCTTTGGCCAGTTTGTCAGCCTGTTGATTTCCCACTGCACAGGGTTCGGTTTTTGAATGGGCCTTCACCTTATGTATGTAGACCTTTCCCTCTTCCCCCACCGCTGTCATGATTTTCTCCAGCAGGGGCTTGATTGCCAGGGGTCTCCCGTCAGCAGACATGTATCCGCGACGGGATCAGATAGCCAGGTACTCCGTACACGAATTGCAGGTGAACATACTGTCCGAGCAAATCGTGTACGGGGTAGGGAATTCCTCGGGGTGGGTCACCACGTACATTACGGCGGACAGTTCAGCATGCTGGGTGCTCATGGTGCTGGGGAGCTTGATTGCCAGGGCAATACCTGCCCTTGGGTCATAGACTCCGCACCCAGTGAGTCGCTCGCCAGCAGATACCGTGCTGGACCCGTCCACGTAGATTTCCCGGCCTGTAGGGTGTAACCCAGCCCGAAGGCCAATGTTTACCTCCCATACCCCTTCTATGGAGCACCTGTGGGCTTTCCCTGGATGGATTAGGTTGGCTGCGAGCCTTGGCTTGCGGGGGCCTTCTACTCTAAGGTCCATCTGGGAGAGGAGCAGGGTCCAGCGAGCAATGCGGGCACTGCTCACCGTCCCGTCCTTAATCCTCTGAGTAGGTGTGTGGTGGGTTAGGAGTGTTAGAGGAGACCCTCCCGTGAAGATCAAGGATCTTTTCACTGCCCAATGTGTGGCTAGGAGGTGTCTCTCACAGTTGGAGCACCCCTTCTCCACATCTGTGAGGATCCTGGAGGAGTAAACCACCGGTCTCAGCTGGCCGTGCCGCTCTTGAAGCAGCACTGAGCTCAAACTGTCCCCGCTGGCTGCCACCTCCAGGAAAAACTCCTTTCCTACATCTATCGCTCCTAAGGCTGGCGCGGTCTGCAAGTCCTTCTTGAGCTGATTAAATGCTGCCTCACAACCCTCATCCCAGTCCCACTCTACCCCCTTGTGTAGGAGCCTGAGCAGAGGGGCTGCGGTGGCTGCATAATCCTCAGTGAAGTCTCTGCAGTACCCGGTGAGTCCTAGAAAGGACCTTACCCCTGTCACTGTGTTGGGGGCTGGTAACTCCTGTACTGCCTCCCTTCTAGCCTTGTCTATGGCCCTTTCCCCAGCGCGCACAGTCAGCCCCAGGAATTTGACTTCCTTCTGGCCGATCTCTGCCTTCTTGGGGTTTACTTTAAATCCCTCTTCTTTTAGCAGCTCCAGCAGCTCAGCCAGCAGTGGGCCATGCTCCTCCCCCTGATCAGTGAACAGGAGCAGGTCATCCACATACTGCACCAACTGCTGGGGTCTGCTAAAGCCCTTTAAACAGTTCGCCATGCATTGGTGAAAAATGCTGGGACTATTGTGGAAGCCTTGGGGAAGACAGTTCCACGTGTATTGTTGGCCCTTAAAGGTAAAGGCGAACTTGTACTGGTCCTCCCGTTTTAAAGGAATGGACCAGAACCCATTTGAAATGTCCAGCACCGTGAAAGTGGTCGCAGATGCTGGAATGCTCCCTATGAGATCCGCTACGGCTGCTACAGTGGGTGCACAGGCAGGGATATTCTTATTTCGTACTCGATAGTCCACGGTGGCCCTCCATGAGTTGTCCGGTTTCTTAACCGGCCACAGTGGAGAGTTCACATGGGTAGCTATCGGTCTTAACACCCCTTGCTCTACCAGTGATCCCAGCGCCGTTGTCAGGTCTGCCTCTGACTCCCTGGGGAAGTTATATTGTTTTGTGATCGGGTCATGGGGTCCCCTACTATACTAACTTCCACCCCCGTTACCCTACCACAGTCATGTTTGTGGGTGGCAAATGCTGCAAGATGTGCCCGTATATATGCCTGGTACTCCACTGGGGTGTTACTGACCAGTAATTCCAAGTCATAACCCTCCTTTGGCTTCACGGTACACAATGTTCCCTTGGCCCCTTTTTCTGGGATCACCGCCACCTCACCTTCCCTGTCAGTCACTATGGCTCCCCATAGACAGTGGTTCCTGAGATCCACTAGGATCTGTTGGCCAATGATAAAATCAGCCCCCAGGATTCCTTTTCCCTTCTGCTCCCATTTCATCAGGACACACTTCCATTTGGTTTTGAGTGTCCCTAGCTGAATGGTGAGCGGGATGGAAAACGAACTAGTTTGCTCATTGCCTGTGAACCCCACTAGACTGTACGGGACCCCGTTCGATAGAGGTGAGGTAGCTGGGTTATCTGCATATACAAGGGTGCTGGAAGCACCAGTATCTAGCAGGTAGGTCCCTTTCACTTTCTTCACCTCCATCGTAACGCACGGTCTCTTCCAGGCATCGTACTCTGGGGAGCACAGATACACAGGCTGCACTGGCCTTAATCATGCATCGGGGTGGGTTGCAGCAGAGGGTTTTACCGTACCGGCTACTGGACCGGTTGCGATAGCTACTGCTCCCTGTCCGTTTATGAGTGTCTGTAGGGCGTCTACGAGTGTCTCATATGAGTCGGGTGTTCCTGCCCCGGCCTTACGGGCTGGGGCTGAACTGGCCTTCCCCTTAGTCTCTTTCCATGGGTTCCTACCGTCCTTCCTCCAGTGCCCACTTTTTCCACACCCAAAACACTCGCCCCCTTTGTGGTGAGGATTCCCACCTTCCTGATGCCACTCCCTCTTGCCTTGGCTGGGTTTAATCTCATGGACCCTCCCTTTAGAGGAGGGCTCCTCTGTCCCTCTACCGGTAAGCCAGTGTCAACTGTCTGACCACTGTCTCCTCGGTGGTTCTGGGATCTCTTGGATCGAACCAGACCTCGGCTTTTGCCTTTACTCCAGGTAAGCTGTTTGCCACCAGGCTGCGGAGCCAGTGAGCCAGCTCGTTAGGGGTCAGGTGGGCCCGGTCAAGAACCCCACTACAGGCCCTTTCGTAGACCGGCCACAACCTGTCGGCGAAAGCCTGTGGAGTCTCCCCATAGAGCTGCACTGTTTTCTCCACTCGGGAGAAAGGACTCCCGTCGTTCATACCCATGGCCTCTAGCACCTCCTCCTTAACCGTAGCGTACGTGTTTCGCCCCTTTCTGCTGTCTGCAGAGAGGGAATGGCACAGCTTGGTGTCTAGTGAGAAGAGCAACAGTTTAGCCTGCTCCGAATCATCGCACCCGTTAATATCCCCTGTGTGTTCCACTTCCAGGAAGTGTACCGAGGGATCCCCCTGTTGGGTGAGCTTACTTAGGTGGCCTATCATAGCCCTCAGTTTTTGGGTGTCGTGGGGGACTACGAAGTTGCTTTCTAGGGGTCCTGCTGCCCCATTGGCATCAGGCGGGCCAAACGTCTGCTGCCGGACTGGGTGCATTGGCCCTGTTTCCGGCCCTTCTTGTATTGGCTCGCCCTCTTCCCCCTGCTGCCAAGCCGAGTTAAAACTCGGGGCTGCCGGTGTTGGTAGTTTGCAATCCTTGCCTGCCCCACACTCTGGCTGACACCCCTGCTGCCCCGGGCCATTCCTGGGAGCTGCAGGCGGTGACTGAGGGGTTTCTCCTTGTTCTACCAGGTGTTCCTGGGCTAAACCCGGGTTTATCAGGCACACCATGCCTTTAGCCCGGGATAGAGCAAGGTTCAAGCTTTGGATCTGCTGCTGGCAGGGGCCGTGGTCTCCTGCCTCAAATTCCCTGGTACTGGCTACCTTATAGGCTACCTGAATGTCTCTCACCCTCTCCCCGTACTCTTTAACTTTCTTGGTGAGGCAGGAATTCTCTTCCCGCAACGCACGTTCGCTATTCTTGGCATCAATAATCTGACACTGTAAAAGGTCCAATTGGGTTTTGTGCCTTTCTTTAGTGAGCTCTCTACTTTCCTTTAACTGTCCCACCTCTATCCACGGCCTTTCTCCGACTGTGGCCCTTGCGCTGGACCTCTCTTCTGCCTGTCTCAATACTCCCTTTAATTTCTCATTCTCTTCATCTAGAAGCCGGATCTGTTGCTGAAGGCAAATTAGCCAAATGGCCTTCTCTATCGACCTTTTATGGTCCTTGCTCTCGGTCCATTGAGCTGCAGCATCTTCTGGACGCTCAGCATACAATAGATCGAGTACCCACTCCTTAGCCACATTTACCCTCTTAAACACATACGAGGAAATCTCCTCTTCCATTTTGCTTTGTTTCCTGAAACCAGTCTCTCTCTTATCACATCCCTTGTACCAGTGTCCCATCTGGGTCGCCATGTGTAAGGGGTGGTTTGCAGAGGGTCAGCTTTCCCTTCTGACCTTATATGAGCGGTTCCGAATTGCTCCCACACCCTTGGTTCTAGACACTGGAATTATGAAGGGACTGTGACAGACTTGGACAGACAATCGGTTTCAAGGTAGGAAGCAGATATGGCTTTATTGTGTTTAAAAAGAAGTAAAACACACACAGACCAATACACACTGAAGGGTACAACACATTGAATAAAATGTCAAATTACAGCCTGTGGGGAAAAGAATACAGCTTAAACTCTAAATGGGGTAAAGAGGAGAATGCAGATACATTTACCCAAGTTATCCCGGCCTCCCCCCTCCCAATTCCCCTAACTAACTAAGTTATAGCTCTGAGGGTTCAGGGGCTATGCTCACCAATCCCTTTAGACAGTTGCCGGTGAATCACGGTTTCGGGGTTCGCTGCTCTTGGCCTTCTAGGCAAGGCATACCCCGGACGGAGGAGAGGACTTCGGACTGCGTAGTCTTCAGTTGGGGTGCGTCCGTTGATGTGGTAAGTTGTGTTTCGGATGTATGGGATAAGTACCCACTTTCTTTGGTTTTAGTTAGTCCCTTTAGGTAATTTCTCACCCGTTGGCCGTTCAGAAGTAGATTGTAGAGTGGAAATAAATGTCGATTCTTCGGTTTTTGCTGAGTTGCTTTTGGTTGGTCGTTTCACTGGTTGTGGTAGCCCGGGTTTGTCAATTTGGTTGCTGACAACCTTCCATTTCGTGGGCCTCGTGCTCAGTTGGTCCTTGACGATTTCTTGTAAGTTCCTTCATGACTACATTTCTTCACTCCGGCTGCTTGTGTCTGTCTGTGTTCCTTTCGAGTCTATGTTCTGTTCGAGTCTGTGTTCTGCTAGTTTGTGTTCTGCTAGAGTCTGTGCGAGTTACAGTCTGTGTTCTGCTAGAGTCTGTGCGAGTTATAGTCTGTGTTCTGCTAGAGTCTGTGTTCTTCTTCAAGTCTGTGTTCTGCTAGCTTTGTGTTCTGCTTCTCTCCTATGTTCTGCTAGTTTCTGTGTTCTGCTAGTCTTTCCTTGTAAAACTGGGGGATAGAAAAAGGCTCCATTATCTCCCATCAAATCTCTTGGGCTCTGTTTAAACTGTTCTGTCCATTGATTTTCAAATGTCTCCTTTGTCAGCAGTAACTCGATTAGGGTGTGAGAATGTGCTATCACTGGGTTTGCATTGTTTTAGGATTGTCCAGTTTCTTGACCATGATTTCCATTGTGCTTGATTGGGTAATTCGATTATCTCTTAGAGGGTGAATAGCCTGAGGTCCTTAATGCACGAATTTGGCCCCACCTCCTGTATTTGGTAACTCTTTTTCGCAGCCAAAATGTTGTAGAATCTTAAAATTGATATGCTCCTTCCCATAGATGTTTAGGGGATCTCAAGCTTCTGTAATTTAGGTCCATTTTGAATTCCCTTTCCTATGAGTCCAAACACTGTGGGGGTGGGGGGGGGGGTCTCCATGAATGTATCCCTTTTATCCCCCGCAGGCTTCGTCTGCCCCTTTAAACTCATTTTAAAAGCCCAGAAAGGGATTCTTCTCCTCTGTAGGGGAAAGGTACCTGGAATCTTTGCGAGATATTGGTAAATTCTACACAAGCTTCCTCTCATATGCTATTTTCCCCTCCTAATTAAACCTTTTTGTCCTCCTCTGCTGAATTCTAAATTTTTCCCAGTCCTCAGGTTTGCTGCTTTTTCTGTTATGAGATTAAAAATTTGACACCAAGCCGCATAAGTAGAAATTGGGGCAGGTGACCAAAAGTTTGGTCAAAGAGGGAGGTTTTAAGGAGCATCTTGAAGGAGGAGAGAGATGTAGAGAGGCAGAGAGGTTTAGGGAGGGAGTTCCAGAGCTTAGGGCCCAGGCAACAGAAGGCACGTCCACCAATGGTTGAGCGATTATGATCAGGGATGCTCAAGAGGGTAGAATTAGGGGAGTGCAGACATCTCGGGGGGTTGTGGGGCTGGTGGAGATTACAGAGATAGGGAGCAGTGAGGCAATGGAGGGATTTGAAAACAAGGACGATAATTTTGAAATTGAGGCATTGCTTAACCGGGAGCCAATGTTGGTCAGCGAGCACAGGGGTGATGGGTGAGCGGAACTTGGTGTGAGTTAGGACACGGGCAGCTGAGTTTTGGATCACCTCGAGTTTACGTTGGGAAGAATGTGGGAGGCCAGCCAGGAGTGCATTGGAATAGTCAAGTCGATGGAGTTGGGAAGTGCAGGAGTGTACCATGGATGGAAAAATAGCTACACCACAACCAATCATGCCCTTGCCCTACCCCGGGCACTCACAACAGGCCCTCTGCTCCCAACAATTGTTCATCATCGATTTTCCCGTCTTTCCTGAAGCGTGCACTCTTTGTTCAGATACGAGTTCCCAACTGGACCATGTTGGTTCATGTTGGTGCCTCGTCAGTGAGTGGCAGTGTGACTGCAGTACACCCCTTGGACAAGTTCACCTCTGTTCCCAACCAGCATCGGCATATCGTAGAATCATAGGGGCCAAGTTTCGGCCTGAATTGCTCCTGTTTTTTTGGAGCAACTGGTTTAGAATGGAGTGTCTTAGAAATTGCAATTCTCGGCATTTAGTTTGCTCCAGTTCTAGTCAGTTGGAACAGTTTCAGTTTGGAACAGATTTTTCTTTTCAAAAGGGGGTGTGTCCGGCCACTTACACCCGTTTTGAAAGTTTAGGCAGTGAAAACTTACTCCAAACTAACTTAGAATGGAGTAAGTGTAGATTTTTGTACGCTCAGAAAAACCTTGCCTACACTTAGAAAATCAGGCGTAGGTTACAAATCAGGCGTAGGGAATGGTGGTGGGGTGTTTAAAGGGAAGTTCACAAACATTAAACACTTCAGTTTTACAAATAAAGAGCCATCATCAATAATAAATGATAAATACATCAATAAATCAACCAATAAATCAATCAAAAAAAATTAATAAAAAATAAAAAAAAATAAAAAATCAATAAATAAAACATTTTCTACTTACCGACTGCAGCACCGGGAGCCCTCCAACAGCGTGCTGGGACGGCCCCCCCAGTGTGTCTCTGTCAGTGTCTCTATCTCTGTCTGTCAGTGTTTGTGTTTCTGACAGTGAGGGGAGGCGTAGGAGGGAGGGTGGAGAGGGGGGGAGAGGGAGGAAAGAGGGAGGGAGGGAGAGGGAGGAAAGAGGGAGGAAGGGAGAGGGAGGAAAGAGGGAGGGAGAGAGAGAGGGGGGAGAAGGGAGGAGGGGGGGAGGGAGGGGGGAGAATGGGGGGGAGAGGGGGAGGGAGGGGGGGAAGAATGGGGGAGATGGGGGGGAGGGAGGGGGGAAGAAGGGGGGGAGAAGGGAGGGGGAGAGGAGAGAGGAGAGGAGAGGGAGGCTGAACGGGCCCAGCTGGGCCCAAGACTTCGGGCGGGGCCCGTCCCCAGAGTTAAAGGTAGGTGGCCAGGGGTCGGGTCAGGTCCTGGGGGGCGCGGGAAGGGGGGGGTGGGTCGGGTCCTGGGGGGGTGAGCGCGGGTCGGGTCCGGGTCGAGTCCGGGGGCGGGGAGTGGGGGTCGGGTCGAGTCCGGGGGGGGGGGAGTGGGTGTCGGGTCCGGGGGCGGGGAGTGGGGGTCGGGTCGAGTCCGGGGGGGGGCTGAGCGGGGGTCGGGTTCGGGCGGGGGGGACCGGGGGTCGGGTCCGGGGGTGGGGGAGTGGGGGTCGGGTCCGGGGGGCGGGGAGTGGGGGTCGGGTCGAGTCCGGGGGGGGGAGTGAGGGTCGGGTCCGGGCGGGGGGGACCGGGGGTCGGGTCCGGGGGGGGGGAGTGGGGGTCGGGTCGAGTCCGGGGGGGGAGTCAGGCCTGGGAGCGAAGCAGGAGTTGGGTCGAGTCCGGAGCGCGAGTCGGGTCGGGTCAGGTCAGGTCAGGTCCCGGGGGGGGGGACCGGGGGTCGGGTCCGGGGGGGGAGTGGGGGTCGGGTCGAGTCCGGGGGGGGAGTCGGGTCTGGGAGCGAAGCAGGAGTTGGGTCGAGTCCGGAGCGCGAGTCGAGTCGGGTCGGGTCAGGTCAGGTCCCGGGGGGGTGGGGACCGGGGGTCGGGTCCGGGGGGGGGGACCGGGGGTCGGGTCGGGTCGGGTCAGGTCAGGTCCCGGGGGGGTGAGCGCGGGTCAGGTCCCGGGGGGGTGGGGAGCGGGGGTCGGGTCCGGGGGGGGGGACCGGGGGTCGGGTCGGGTCGGGTCAGGTCAGGTCCCTGGGGGGTGGGGAGCGGGGGTCGGGTCCGGGGGGGGGGAGCGGGGTTCGGGTCGGGTCGGGAGCTGGGGGGAGGGGGGGGGGCGGGGGGTTTGAGAGAGCCAGCTGAAGGGAGGAAGCAGGAGCTGGGTGTGGGAGGTACAGCCTGATCCACGCAGCCCCAGTGAGCCCATTGGGCCAGGGCTAGGGGCTGCGTGCTTCGGCCCCTCCCGCACAGTTTTAGGCGCCTGGAGCTACTGCACATGCGCGCCCACTGTCGTGCGCATGAGCAGAGGTCCCGGCACTGTTTTCAGCGCAGGGACGTGGCTCCGCCCCCCACAGCTCGTGCTGCGCCACGCCCTGCTCCAGAGGACCTGTGGGAGCCGGAGAATCGGTAAGTATTTTTTAGGCGCACTTTTGAGCGCGATAAACGGGCGTCCAGGTCGGGGCTGCGCCGTTCTAGGCGCGGCCCGAAACTTGGGCCCATAGAATGGTTACAGCACAGAAGGTGGCCATTTGGCCTGTCGAGCCCGTGCTGGCTCTCTGCAAGAGCACCTCAGCCAGTCCCACTCCCCCGCCCTTTTCCCATAGTCCTGCAATGTTATTCCCTACAGGTACTTATCCAATTCCCTTTTGAAAGCCACAATTGAGTCTGCCTCCACCACCTTTTCAGACAGCGCATTCCAGATCCTAACCACTCGCTGCGTAAAAAAGCTTTTCCTCATCGCCTTTGGTTCTTTTGCCAATCACCTTCAATCTGTTTTCTCTGGTTCTCGGCCCATCTGACAATGGAAACAGTTTCTCTCTATCTATTCTGTCCAAATCCCTCATGATTTTCAACACCTCTATCAGATCTCCTCTCAACCTTCTCTGCGAAGGAGAACAACCCCAGCTATAACGAGGGCTCGTCCAGGATACATGGTGCATTGTAACCTACCCTACAAACATGTATGGGAGCAGATTCAATAGTAACTATCAAAAGAGAATTGGATGAATACACAATGGGAAAACATTTACAGAGCTGTGGGAGTGAGATTAACTGGATAGCTCTTTCAGAGAGCCAGCCGAGTGCCTCCTTGTGTGCTGTGTCATTCTATGATACTGTGATATATGCACCAAGACCAGCCGCTGTGTCACAGCGATCAGAGACAGGAACCTGGGACAATTTTCTCCCGCCTACCTGAGGAATGCTCAGATAGTAGCAGAACCCTCGCCACCTCACCAGGATCAGCTAACGGAGCGAAGACCAGACGTTGAACCTGGGTCCTTCCAGGTCTCCAACACACAACTGCTCACAATAACCTCTCAACACACCACTGCTCACAATAACCTCTCCAACACACCAATGCTCACAAAAACTTCTCCAACAGACCACTGCTCACAATAAGCTCACCAACACATCACTGCACACAATAACCTCTCCAACACACCACTGCTCACAATAACCTCTCCAACACACCACTGCTCACAATAACCTCTCCAACACACCACTGCTCACAATAACCTCTCCAACACACCACTGTTGACAATAACTTCTCCAACAGACCACTGCTCACAATAACCTCTCCAACACACCACTGCTCACAATAACCTCTCCAACACACCATTGCTAACAATAACCTCACTAACACAGCACTGCTCACAATAACTTCTCCAACAGACCACTGCTCACAATAACCTCACCAACACACCACTGCTCACTGAATAATCCCTCCAACACACCACTACTCACAATAACCTCTCCAACAGACCACTGCTCACTGAATAATCCCTCCAACACACCACTACTCACTGAATAATCCCTCCAGCACACCACTACTCACAATAACCTCTCCAACACACCACTGCTCACAATAACCTCTCCAACACACCACTGCTCACAATAACCTCACCAACACACCACTGCTCACAATAACCTATCTAACACACCACTGCTCACAATAACCTCTCCAACACACCACTGCTCACAATAACCTCTCCAACACAACACTGCTCACAATAACCTCTCCAACACAACACTGCTCACAATAACCTCTCAAACACACCACTGCTCACAATAACCTCTCCAACACACCACTGCTCTCAATAACCTCACCAACACACAACTGCTCACAATAACCTCTCCAACACACCACTGCTTACAATAACCTCTCCAACACACCACTACTCACTGAAAAATCCCTCCAGCACACCACTACTCACAATAACCTCTCCAACACACCACTGCTCACAATAACCTCTCCAACACACCACTGCTCACAATAACCTCACCAACACACCACTGCTCACAATAACCTCTCTAACACACCACTGCTCGCAATAACCTCTCCAACACACCACTGCTCACTGAATAATCCCTCCAGCACACCACTACTCACAATAACCTCTCCAACACACCACTGCTTACAATAACCTCTCCAACACACCACTGCTCACAATTACCTCTCCAACACACCACTGCTCACAATAACCTCTCCAACACACCACTGCTCACTGAATAATCTCTCCAACACACCACTGCTCACAATAACCTCTCCAACACACCACTGCTCACAATAACCTCTCAAACACACAAATGCTCACAATAACCTCTCCAACACACCACTGCTCACAATAACCTCACCAACACACCACTGCTCACTGAATAATGTCTCCAACATGCAACTACTCACAATAACCTCTCCAACACACCACTGCTCACAATAACCTCTGCAACACACCACTGCTCAGAATAACCTCTCCAACACATCACTGCTCACAATAACCTCTGCAACACACCACTGCTCACAATAACTTCTCCAACACACTACTGCTCACAATAACCTCTCCAACACACCACTGCTCACAATGACCTCTCCAACACACCACTGCTCACAATAACCTCACCAACACACCACTGCTTACAATAACCTCTCCAACACACCACTGCTCACAATAACCTCTCCAACACACCACTGCTCACAATTAACCTCTCCAACACACCACTGCTCACTGAATAATCTCTCCAACACACCACTGCTCACAATAACTTCTCCAACACACCACTGCTCACAATAACCTCTCCAACACACAACTGCTCACAATAACCTCTCAAACACACAAATGCTCACAATAACCTCTCCAACACACCACTGCTCACAATAACCTTACCAACACACCACTGCTCACTGAATAATGTCTCCAACATGCCACTACTCACAATAACCTCTCCAACACACCACTGCTCACAATAACCTCTCCAACACACCACTGCTCACTGAATAATCTCTCCAACACACCACTGCTCACAATAACTTCTCCAACACACCACTGCTCACAATAACCTCTCCAACACACAACTGCTCACAATAACCTCTCAAACACACAAATGCTCACAATAACCTCTCCAACACACCACTGCTCACAATAACCTTACCAACACACCACTGCTCACTGAATAATGTCTCCAACATGCCACTACTCACAATAACCTCTCCAACACACCACTGCTCACAATAACCTCTGCAACACACCACTGCTCACAATAACCTCTCCAACACATCACTGCTCACAATAACCTCTGCAACACACCACTGCTCACAATAACTTCTCCAACACACTACTGCTCACAATAACCTCTCCAATACACCACTGCTCACAATAACCTCTCCAACACACCACTGCTCACAATAACATCTCCAACACACCACTGCTCACAATAACGTCACCAACACACCACTGCTTACAATAACCTCTCCAACACACCATTGCTCACAATAACCTCTCCAACACACCACTGCTCACAATAACCTCTCCAACACACCACTGCTCACTGAATAATCTCTCCAACACACCACTGCTCACAATAACTTCTCCAACACACCACTGCTCACAATAACCTCTCCAACACACCACTGCTCACAATAACCTCTCCAACACAACACTGCTCCCAATAACCTCTCCAACACACCACTGCTCACAATAACTTCTCCAACACACCACTGCTCACAATAACTTCTCCAACACACCACTGCTCACAATAACCTCGCCAACACACCACTGCTCACAATAACCTCGCCAACACATCACTGCTCACAATAACTTCTCAAACACACCTCTCCTCACAATAACCTCTCCAACACACCACTGCTCACAATAACCTCTCCAACACACCACTGCTCACTGAATAATCTCTCCAACACACCACTGCTCGCAATAACCTCTCCAACACACCACTGCTCACAATAACTTCTCCAACACATCACTGCTCACAATAACTTCTCCAACACACCTCTCCTCACAATAACCTCTCCAACACACCACTGCTCACAATAACTTCTCCAACACACCACTGCTCACAATAACCTCTCCAACACACCTCTCCTCACAATAACCTCTCCAACACACCACTGCTCACAATAACTTCTCCAACACACCACTGCTCACAATAACCTCTCCAACACACCACTGCTCACTGAATAATCTCTCCAACACACCACTGCTCGCAATAACCTCTCCAACACACCACTGCTCACAATAACCTCTCCAACACACCACTGCTCACAATAACCTCTCCAACACACCACTGCTCACAATAACCTCACCAACACACCACTGCTTACAATAACCTCTCCAACACACCACTGCTCACAATAACCTCACCAACACACCACTGCTCACAATAACCTCTCCAACACACCACTGCTCACAATAACCTCTCCAACACACCACTGCTCACAATAACCTCTCCAACACACCACTGCTCTCAATAACCTCACCAGCACACAACTACTCACTGAATAATCTCTCCAACATGCCACTACTCACAATACCCTCTCCAACACACCACTGCTCACAATAACCTCACCAACACACCGCTGCTCATTGAATAATCTCTCCAACATGCCACTACTCACAATAACCTCTCCAACACACCACTGCTCACAATAACCTCACCAACACACCACTGCTCACAATAACCTCTCCAACACACCACTGCTCACAATAACCTCTCCAACACACCACTGCTCACAATAACCTCTCCAACACACCACTGCTCACAATAACCTCTCCAACACACCACTGCTCACAATAACCTCTCCAACACAACACTGCTCACAATAACCTCTCCAACACACCACTGCTCACAATAACCTCTCCAACACACCACTGCTCTCAATAACCTCACCAACACACAACTACTCACTGAATAATCTCTCCAACATGCCACTACTCACAATAACCTCTCCAACACACCACTGCTCACAATAACCTCACCAACACACCGCTGCTCACTGAATAATCTCTCCAACATGCCACTACTCACAATAACCTCTCCAACACACCACTGCTCACAATAACCTCTCCAACACACCACTGCTCACAATAACCTCTCCAACACACCACTGCTCACAATAACCTCTGCAACACACCACTGCTCACAATAACCTCTGCAACACACCACTGCTCACAATAACTTCTCCAACACACCACTGCTCACAATAACCTCTCCAACACACCACTGCTCACAATAACCTCTCCAACACACCACTGCTCACAATAACCTCTCCAACACACCACTACTTACAATAACCTCTCCAACACACCACTGCTCACAATAACCTCACCAACACACCACTGCTTACAATAACCTCTCCAACACACCACTGCTCACAATAACCTCTCCAACACCGCACTGCTCACAATAAACTCTCCAATACACCACTGCTCACAATAACGTCTCCAACACACCACTGCTCACAATAACCTCACCAACACACCACTGCTCACTGAATAATCTCTCCAACATGCCACTACTCACAATAACCTCTCCAACACACCACTGCTCACAATAACCTCACCAACACACCGCTGCTCACTGAATAATCTCTCCAACATGCCACTACTCACAATAACCTCTCCAACACACCACTGCTCACAATAACCTCTCCAACACACCACTGCTCACAATAACCTCTCCAACACACCACAGCTCACAATAACCTCTCCAACACACCACTGCTCACAATAACCTCTCCAACACACCACTGCTCACAATAACCTCTCCAACACACCACTGCTCACTGAATAATCTCTCCAACACAACTCTGCTCACATTAACTTCTCCAACACACCACTGCTCACAATAACCTCTCCAACACACCACTGCTCACAATAACCTCTCCAACACACCACTGCTCACAATAACCTCTCCAACACACCACTGTTGACAATAACTGCTCCAACACACCACTGCTCACAATAACTTATCCAACACACCACTGCTCAAAATAACCTCTCCAACACACCACTGCTCACAATAACCTCGCCAGCACACCACTGCTCACAATAACTTCTCCAACACACCACTGCTCACAATAACTTCTCCAACACACCACTGCTCACAATAACTTCTCCAACACACCTCTCCTCACAATAACCTCTCCAACACACCACTGCTCACAATAACTTCTCCAACACACCACTGCTCACAATAACTTCTCCAACACACCTCTCCTCACAATAACCTCTCCAACACACCACTGCTCACAATAACTTCTCCAACACACCACTGCTCACAATAACCTCTCCAACACACCACTGCTCACTGAATAATCTCTCCAACACACCACTGCTCACAATAACCTCTCCAACACACCACTGCTCACAATAACCTCTCCAACACACCACTGCTCACAATAACCTCTCCAACACACCACTGCTTAAATAACCTCTCAAACACACCACTGCTCACAATAACCTCTCCAACACACCACTGCTCACAATAACCTCACCAACACACCACTGCTCACTGAATAATCTCTCCAACATGCCACTACTCACAATAACCTCTCCAACACACCACTGCTCACAATAACCTCACCAACACACCGCTGCTCACTGAATAATCTCTCCAACATGCCACTACTCACAATAACCTCTCCAACACATCACTGCTCACAATAACCTCGCCAACACACCACTGCTCACAATAACCTTTGCAACACACCACTGCTCACAATAACTTGTCCAACACACTACTGCTCACAATAACCTCTCCAACACACCACTGCTCACAATAACCTCTGCAACACACCACTGCTCACAATAACCTCACCAACACACCACTGCTCACTGAATAATGTCTCCAACATGCCACTACTCACAATAACCTCTCCAACACACCACAGCTCACAATAACCACTGCAACACATCACTGCTCACAATAACCTCTCCAACACATCACTGCTCACAATAACCTCTGCAACACACCACTGCTCACAATAACATCTCCAACACACCACTGCTCACAATAATCTCTCCAACACACCACTGCTCACTGAATAATCTCTCCAACACACCACTGCTCACAATAACTTCTCCAACACACCACTGCTCACAATAACCTCTCCAACACATCACTGCTCACAATAACCTCTGCAACACACCACTGCTCACAATAACTTCTCCAACACACTACTGCTCACAATAACCTCTCCAACACGCCACTGCTCACAATAACCTCTCCAACACACCACTGCTCACAATAACATCTCCAACACACCACTGCTCACAATAACGTCACCAACACACCACTGCTTACAATAACCTCTCCAACACACCACTGCTCACAATAACCTCTCCAACACACCACTGCTCACAATAACCTCTCCAACACACCACTGCTCACTGAATAATCTCTCCAACACACCACTGCTCACAATAACTTCTCCAACACACCACTGCTCACAATAACCTCTCCAACACACCACTGCTCACAATAACCTCTCCAACACACCACTGCTCACAATAACTTCTCCAACACACCACTGCTCACAATAACTTCTCCAACACACCACTGCTCACAATAACCTCTCCAACACACCACTGCTCACAATAACCTCGCCAACACACCACTGCTCACAGTAACCTCTCCAACACACCACTGCTCACTTAATAATCTCTCCAACACACCACTGCTCGCAATAACCTCTCCAACACACCACTGCTCACAATAACTTCTCCAACACACCACTGCTCACAATAACTTCTCCAACACACCACTGCTCACAATAACCTCTCCAACACACCTCTCCTCACAATAACCTCTCCAACACACCACTGCTCACAATAACCTCTCCAACACACCACTGCTCACAATAACCTCTCCAACACACCACTGCTCACTGAATAATCTCTCCAACACACCACTGCTCACAATAACTTCTCCAACACACCACTGCTCACAATAACCTCTCCAACACACCACTGCTCACAATAACCTCTCCAACACAACACTGCTCCCAATAACCTCTCCAACACACCACTGCTCACAATAACTTCTCCAACACACCACTGCTAACAATAACTTCTCCAACACACCACTGCTCACAATAACCTCGCCAACACACCACTGCTCACAATAACCTCGCCAACACATCACTGCTCACAATAACTTCTCCAACACACCTCTCCTCACAATAACCTCTCCAACACACCACTGCTCACAATAACCTCTCCAACACACCACTGCTCACTGAATAATCTCTCCAACACACCACTGCTCGCAATAACCTCTCCAACACACCACTGCTCACAATAACTTCTCCAACACATCACTGCTCACAATAACTTCTCCAACACACCTCTCCTCACAATAACCTCTCCAACACACCACTGCTCACAATAACTTCTCCAACACACCACTGCTCACAATAACCTCTCCAACACACCTCTCCTCACAATAACCTCTCCAACACACCACTGCTCACAATAACTTCTCCAACACACCACTGCTCACAATAACCTCTCCAACACACCACTGCTCACTGAATAATCTCTCCAACACACCACTGCTCGCAATAACCTCTCCAACACACCACTGCTCACAATAACCTCTCCAACACACCACTGCTCACAATAACCTCTCCAACACACCACTGCTCACAATAACCTCACCAACACACCACTGCTTACAATAACCTCTCCAACACACCACTGCTCACAATAACCTCACCAACACACCACTGCTCACAATAACCTCTCCAACACACCACTGCTCACAATAACCTCTCCAACACACCACTGCTCACAATAACCTCTCCAACACACCACTGCTCTCAATAACCTCACCAGCACACAATTACTCACTGAATAATCTCTCCAACATGCCACTACTCACAATACCCTCTCCAACACACCACTGCTCACAATAACCTCACCAACACACCGCTGCTCATTGAATAATCTCTCCAACATGCCACTACTCACAATAACCTCTCCAACACACCACTGCTCACAATAACCTCACCAAAAATAACCTCTCCAACACACCACTGCTCACAATAACCTCTCCAACACACCACTGCTCACAATAACCTCTCCAACACACCACTGCTCACAATAACCTCTCCAACACACCACTGCTCACAATAACCTCTCCAACACAACACTGCTCACAATAACCTCTCCAACACACCACTGCTCACAATAACCTCTCCAACACACCACTGCTCTCAATAACCTCACCAACACACAACTACTCACTGAATAATCTCTCCAACATGCCACTACTCACAATAACCTCTCCAACACACCACTGCTCACAATAACCTCACCAACACACCGCTGCTCACTGAATAATCTCTCCAACATGCCACTACTCACAATAACCTCTCCAACACACCACTGCTCACAATAACCTCTCCAACACACCACTGCTCACAATAACCTCTCCAACACACCACTGCTCACAATAACCTCTGCAACACACCACTGCTCACAATAACCTCTGCAACACACCACTGCTCACAATAACTTCTCCAACACACCACTGCTCACAATAACCTCTCCAACACACCACTGCTCACAATAACCTCTCCAACACACCACTGCTCACAATAACCTCTCCAACACACCACTACTTACAATAACCTCTCCAACACACCACTGCTCACAATAACCTCACCAACACACCACTGCTTACAATAACCTCTCCAACACACCACTGCTCACAATAACCTCTCCAACACCGCACTGCTCACAATAAACTCTCCAATACACCACTGCTCACAATAACGTCTCCAACACACCACTGCTCACAATAACCTCACCAACACACCACTGCTCACTGAATAATCTCTCCAACATGCCACTACTCACAATAACCTCTCCAACACACCACTGCTCACAATAACCTCACCAACACACCGCTGCTCACTGAATAATCTCTCCAACATGCCACTACTCACAATAACCTCTCCAACACACCACTGCTCACAATAACCTCTCCAACACACCACTGCTCACAATAACCTCTCCAACACAACACAGCTCACAATAACCTCTCCAACACACCACTGCTCACAATAACCTCTCCAACACACCACTGCTCACAATAACCTCTCCAACACACCACTGCTCACTGAATAATCTCTCCAACACAACTCTGCTCACATTAACTTCTCCAACACACCACTGCTCACAATAACCTCTCCAACACACCACTGCTCACAATAACCTCTCCAACACACCACTGCTCACAATAACCTCTCCAACACACCACTGTTGACAATAACTGCTCCAACACACCACTGCTCACAATAACTTATCCAACACACCACTGCTCAAAATAACCTCTCCAACACACCACTGCTCACAATAACCTCGCCAGCACACCACTGCTCACAATAACTTCTCCAACACACCACTGCTCACAATAACTTCTCCAACACACCACTGCTCACAATAACTTCTCCAACACACCTCTCCTCACAATAACCTCTCCAACACACCACTGCTCACAATAACTTCTCCAACACACCACTGCTCACAATAACTTCTCCAACACACCTCTCCTCACAATAACCTCTCCAACACACCACTGCTCACAATAACTTCTCCAACACACCACTGCTCACAATAACCTCTCCAACACACCACTGCTCACTGAATAATCTCTCCAACACACCACTGCTCACAATAACCTCTCCAACACACCACTGCTCACAATAACCTCTCCAACACACCACTGCTCACAATAACCTCTCCAACACACCACTGCTTAAATAATCTCTCAAACACACCACTGCTCACAATAACCTCTCCAACACACCACTGCTCACAATAACCTCACCAACACACCACTGCTCACTGAATAATCTCTCCAACATGCCACTACTCACAATAACCTCTCCAACACACCACTGCTCACAATAACCTCACCAACACACCGCTGCTCACTGAATAATCTCTCCAACATGCCACTACTCACAATAACCTCTCCAACACACCACTGCTCACAATAACCTCGCCAACACACCACTGCTCACAATAACCTTTGCAACACACCACTGCTCACAATAACTTGTCCAACACACTACTGCTCACAATAACCTCTCCAACACACCACTGCTCACAATAACCTCTGCAACACACCACTGCTCACAATAACCTCACCAACACACCACTGCTCACTGAATAATGTCTCCAACATGCCACTACTCACAATAACCTCTCCAACACACCACAGCTCACAATAACCACTGCAACACATCACTGCTCACAATAACCTCTCCAACACATCACTGCTCACAATAACCTCTGCAACACACCACTGCTCACAATAACATCTCCAACACACCACTGCTCACAATAATCTCTCCAACACACCACTGCTCACTGAATAATCTCTCCAACACACCACTGCTCACAATAACTTCTCCAACACACCACTGCTCACAATAACCTCTCCAACACATCACTGCTCACAATAACCTCTGCAACACACCACTGCTCACAATAACTTCTCCAACACACTACTGCTCACAATAACCTCTCCAACACGCCACTGCTCACAATAACCTCTCCAACACACCACTGCTCACAATAACATCTCCAACACACCACTGCTCACAATAACGTCACCAACACACCACTGCTTACAATAACCTCTCCAACACACCACTGCTCACAATAACCTCTCCAACACACCACTGCTCACAATAACCTCTCCAACACACCACTGCTCACTGAATAATCTCTCCAACACACCACTGCTCACAATAACTTCTCCAACACACCACTGCTCACAATAACCTCTCCAACACACCACTGCTCACAATAACCTCTCCAACACACCACTGCTCACAATAACTTCTCCAACACACCACTGCTCACAATAACTTCTCCAACACACCACTGCTCACAATAACCTCTCCAACACACCACTGCTCACAATAACCTCGCCAACACACCACTGCTCACAGTAACCTCTCCAACACACCACTGCTCACTTAATAATCTCTCCAACACACCACTGCTCGCAATAACCTCTCCAACACACCACTGCTCACAATAACTTCTCCAACACACCACTGCTCACAATAACTTCTCCAACACACCACTGCTCACAATAACCTCTCCAACACACCTCTCCTCACAATAACCTCTCCAACACACCACTGCTCACAATAACTTCTCCAACACACCACTGCTCACAATAACCTCTCCAACACACCACTGCTCACTGAATAATCTCTCCAACACACCACTGCTCGCAATAACCTCTCCAACACACCACTGCTTACAATAACCTCTCCAACACACTACTGCTCACAATAACCTCACCAACACACCACTGCTTACAATAACCTCTCCAACACACCACTGCTCACAATAACCTCACCAACACACCACTGCTCACAATAACCTCTCCAACACACCACTGCTCGCAATAACCTCTCCAACACACCACTGCTCACAATAACCTCTCCAACACAACACTGCTCACAATAACATCTCCAACACAACACTGCTCACAATAACCTCTCAAACACACCACTGCTCACAATAACCTCTCCAACACACCACTGCTCTCAATAACCTCACCAACACACAACTGCTCACTGAATAATCTCTCCAACATGCCACTACTCACAATAACCTCTCCAACACACCACTGCTCACAATAACCTCACCAACACACCGCTGCTCACGGAATAATCTCTCCAACATGCCACTACTCACAATACCCTCTCCAACACACCACTGCTCACAATAAACTCTCCAACACACCACTGCTCACAATAACCTCTCCAACACACCACTGCTCACAATAAACTCTGCAACACACCACTGCTCACAATAACCTCTGCAACACACTACTGCTCACAATAACCTCTCCAACACACCACTGCTCACAATAACCTCTCCAACACACCACTGCTCACAATAACCTCTCCAACACACCACTGCTCACAATAACCTCACCAACACACCACTGCTTACAATAAACTCTCCAACACACCACTGCTCACAATAACCTCTCCAACACCGCACTGCTCACAATAAACTCTCCAACACACCACTGCTCACAATAACGTCTCCAACACACCACTGCTCACAATAACCTCACCAATACACCACTGCTCACTGAATAATCTCTCCGACATGCCACTACTCACAATAACCTCTCCAACACACCACTGCTCACAATAACCTCACCAACACGCCGCTGCTCACTGAATAATCTCTCCAACATGCCACTACTCACAATAACCTCTCCAACACACCACTGCTCACAATAACCCCTCCAACACACCACTGCTCACAATAACCTCTCCAACACGCCACTGCTCACAATAACCTCTCCAACACACCACTGCTCACAATAACCTCACCAACACACCACTGCTTACAATAACCTCTCCAACACGCCACTGCTCACAATAACCTCTCCAACACACCACTGCTCACAATAACCTCTCCAACACACCACTGCTCACTGAATAATCTCTCCAACACACCTCTGCTCACAATAACTTCTCCAACACACCACTGCTCACAATAACCTCTCCAACACACCACTGCTCATAATAACCTCTCCAACACACCACTGCTCACAATAACCTCTCCAACACACCACTGTTGACAATAACTTATCCAACACACCACTGCTCACAATAACTTCTCCAACACACCACTGCTCACAATAACCTCTCCAACACACCACTGCTCACAATAACCTCGCCAGCACACCACTGCTCACAATAACTTCTCCAACACACCACTGCTCACAATAACTTCTCCAACACACCTCTCCTCACAATAACCTCTCCAACACACCACTGCTCACAATAACTTCTCCAACACACCACTGCTCACAATAACTTCTCCAACACACCTCTCCTCACAATAACCTCTCCAACACACCTCTCCTCACAATAACCTCTCCAACACACCACTGTTGACAATAACTTCTCCAACACACCACTGCTCACAATAACTTCTCCAACACAACACTGCTCACAATAACTTCTCCAACACACCACTGCTCACAATAACTTCTCCAACACACCTCTCCTCACAATAACCTCTCCAACACACCACTGCTCACAATAACTTCTCCAACACACCACTGCTCACAATAACCTCTCCAACACACCACTGCTCACAATAACCTCTCCAACACACCACTGCTCACAATAACCTCTCCAACACACCACTGCTCACAATAACCTCTCCAACACACCACTGCTCACAATAACCTCTCCAACACACCACTGCTCACAATAACCTCTCAAACACACCACTGCTCACAATAACCTCTCCAACACACCACTGCTCACAATAACCTCACCAACACACCACTGCTCACTGAATAATCTCTCCAACATGCCACTACTCACAATAACCTCTCCAACACACCACTGCTCACAATAACCTCACCAACACACCGCTGCTCACTGAATAATCTCTCCAACATGCCACTACTCACAAAAACCTCTCCAACACACCACTGCTCACAATAACCTCTCCAACACACCACTGCTCACAATAACCTCTGCAACACACCACTGCTCACAATAACTTCTCCAACACACTACTGCTCACAATAATCTCTCCAACACACCACTGCTCACAATAACCTCTCCAACACACCACTGCTCACTGAATAATCTCTCCAACACACCTCTGCTCACAATAACTTCTCAAACACACCACTACTCACAATAACCTCTGCAACACACCACTGCTCACAATAACCTCACCAACACACCACTGCTCACTGAATAATGTCTCCAACATGCCACTACTCACAATAACCTCTCCAATACACCACTGCTCACAATAACCTCTGCAACACACCACTGCTCACAATAACCTCTCCAACACATCACTGCTCACAATAACCTCTGCAACACACCACTGCTCACAATAACTTCTCCAACACACTACTGCTCACAATAACCTCTCCAACACACCACTGCTCACAATAACCTCTCCAACACACCACTGCTCACAATAACATCACCAACACACCACTGCTCACAATAACCTCACCAACACACCACTGCTTACAATAACCTCTCCAACACACCACTGCTCACAATAACCTCTCCAACACACCACTGCTCACTGAATAATCTCTCCAACACACCACTGCTCACTGAATAATCTCTCCAACACACCTCTGCTCACAATAACTTCTCCAACACACCACTGCTCACAATAACCTCTCCAACACACCTCTCCTCACAATAACCTCTCCAACACACCACTGCTCACAATAACTTCTCCAACACACCACTGCTCACAATAACCTCTCCAACACACCACTGCTCACTGAATAATCTCTCCAACACACCACTGCTCACAATAACCTCTCCAACACACCACTGCTCACAATAACCTCTCCAACACACCACTGCTCACAATAACCTCTCCAACACACCACTGCTCACAATAACCTCTCAAACACACCACTGCTCACAATAACCTCACCAACACACCGCTGCTCACTGAATAATCTCTCCAACATGCCACTACTCACAATAACCTCTCAAACACACAAATGCTCACAATAACCTCTCCAACACACCACTGCTCACAATAACCTCACCAACATACCACTGCTCACTGAATAATGTCTCCAACATGCCACTACTCACAATAACCTCTCCAACACACCACTGCTCACAATAACCTCTGCAACACACCACTGCTCAGAATAACCTCTCCAACACATCACTGCTCACAATAACCTCTGCAACACACCACTGCTCACAATAACTTCTCCAACACACTACTGCTCACATTAACCTCTCCAACACACCACTGCTCACAATAACCTCTCCAACACACCACTGCTCACAATAACCTCTCCAACACACCACTGCTCACAATAACCTCACCAACACACCACTGCTTACAATAACCTCTCCAACACACAACTGCTCACAATAACCTCTCCAACACACCACTGCTCACAATAACCTCTCCAACACACCACTGCTCACTGAATAATCTCTCCAACACACCACTGCTCACAATAACTTCTCCAACTCACCACTGCTCACAATAACCTCTCCAACACACCACTGCTCATAATAACCTCTCAAACACACAAATGCTCACAATAACCTCTCCAACACACCACTGCTCACAATAACCTCACCAACACACCACTGCTCACAATAACCTCTCCAACACATCACTGCTCACAATAACCTCTGCAACACACCACTGCTCACAATAACTTCTCCAACACACTACTGCTCACAATAACCTCTCCAACACACCACTGCTCACAATAACCTCTCCAACACACCACTGCTCACAATAACATCTCCAACACACCACTGCTCACAATAACCTCACCAACACACCACTGCTTACAATAACCTCTCCAACACACCACTGCTCACAATAACCTCTCCAACACACCACTGCTCACAATAACCTCTCCAACACACCACTGCTCACTGAATAATCTCTCCAACACACCACTGCTCACAATAACTTCTCCAACACACCACTGCTCACAATAACCTCTCAAACACACAAATGCTCACAATAACCTCTCAAACACACAAATGCTCACAATAACCTCTCCAACACACCACTGCTCACAATAACCTCACCAACACACCACTGCTCACTGAATAATGTCTCCAACATGCCACTACTCACAATAACCTCTCCAACACACCACTGCTCACAATAACCTCTGCAACACACCACTGCTCACAATAACCTCTCCAACACATCACTGCTCACAATAACCTCTGCAACACACCACTGCTCACAATAACTTCTCCAACACACCACTGCTCACAATAACCTCTCCAACACACCACTGCTCACAATAACCTCTCCAACACACCACTGCTCACAATAACATCTCCAACACACCACTGCTCACAATAACCTCACCAACACACCACTGCTTACAATAACCTCTCCAACACACCACTGCTCACAATAACCTCTCCAACACACCACTGCTCACAATAATCTCTCCAACACACCACTGCTCACTGAATAATCTCTCCAACACACCACTGCTCACAATAACTTCTCCAACACACCACTGCTCACAATAACCTCTCCAACACACCACTGCTCACAATAACCTCTCCAACACACCACTGCTCACAATAACCTCTCCAACACACCACTGTTGACAATAACTTCTCCAACACACCACTGCTCACAATAACTTCTCCAACACACCACTGCTCACAATAACCTCTCCAACACACCACTGCTCACAATAACCTCGCCAACACACCACTGCTCACAATAACTTCTCCAAAACACCACTGCTCACAATAACTTCTCCAACACACCACTGCTCACAATAACTTCTCCAACACACCTCTCCTCACAATAACCTCTCCAACATACCACTGCTCACAATAACTTCTCCAACACACCACTGCTCACAATAACCTCTCCAACACACCTCTCCTCACAATAACCTCTCCAACACACCACTGCTCACAATAACCTCTCCAACACACCACTGCTCACTGAATAATCTCTCTAACACACCACTGCTCGCAATAACTTCTCCAACACACCACTGCTTACAATAACCTCTCCAACACACCAATGTTCACAATAACCTCTCCAACACACCACTGCTCACAATAACCTCTCCAACACACCACTGCTCACAATAACCTCTCCAACACACCACTGCTCACAATAACCTCTCCAACACACCACTGCTCACAATAACCTCTCCAACACACCACTGTTGACAATAACTTCTCCAACACACCACTGCTCACAATAACTTCTCCAACACACCACTGCTCACAATAACTTCTCCAACACACCACTGCTCACAATAACTTCTCCAACACACCTCTCCTCACAATAACCTCTCCAACACACCACTGCTCACAATAACTTCTCCAACACACCACTGCTCACAATAACCTCTCCAACACACCACTGCTCACTGAATAATCTCTCCAACACACCACTGCTCGCAATAACCTCTCCAACACACCACTGCTTACAATAACCTCTCCAACACACCACTGTTCACAATAACCTCACCAACACACCACTGCTCACAATAACCTCTCCAACACACCACTGCTCACAATAACCTCTGCAACACACCACTGCTCACAATAACCTCTCCAACACACCACTGCTCACAATAACCTCTCCAACACACCACTGCTCACAATAACCTCTCCAACACACCACTGCTCACAATAACCTCTCCAACACACCACTGCTCACAATAACCTCTCCAACACACCACTGCTCACAATAACCTCTCCAACACACCACTGCTCATAATAACCTCTCCAACACACCACTGCTCACAATAACCTCTCCAACACACCACTGCTCTCTGAGTAATGTCTTGGGGCCATAGACAGATTTGCTGAACACAAGTACTTTCAAGTCGCAGTCAGAACACATCAGATGTAGTGCAGACATTGAAAGTTTGATTGCAATGTTTAACAGGATTCAATGATTCTATCTGTGGTGTGACCTTCGTAACAAGTGTCCCTTCTCCGCCCTGTAACTTATCTGACAGATTTCATCCAAAAGGAATCAAGTGATGGAGAAAAATATATTTGGCAGGGATGACAGCTAAATCTTTGCCTCCATTTCAGTTACACAGATGTTCAGAGAAATAAGGAACACGAAGGCTGTTATCACAATGGAACTCTCACACATGGACAACAAGGGTAAGTGTTAATATGGACCTGAACCATTCTTTTGTGATTCCAGGTCTCTGCATTGTATCAGCCTCTGAGCCCCTCATGTTGTGTAGTCTATTCGATAATTAGACCCGTGAGATTCTAATACTGCGGCACTGGGTAAAGCTCTAAATATAACATAACGTGATATATTGAAAATAGTGGGCTGTGAGCTAGCTAAACTCCTCCCTTCCTTCCCCATTCCACCCCTCCCCATTTCACCCCTCCCCATTCTACCACTCCTCTTACCCTAACATAAGAACATAGGAATTAGGAGCAGGAGTCGGCCATACGGCCCCTCGAGCCTGCTCTGCCATTCAATAAGATCAGGGCTGATCATCGACCTCAACTCCACTTTCCTCCCCGATCTCCATATCCCTTGATTCCCCTAGAGTACAAAAATCTATCAATCTCCGCCTTGAATATATTCAGAGACTCAGCATCCACAGCCCTCTGGGGCAAAGAATTCCAAAGATTCCTAACCCTCTGAGTGAAGAAATGCCTTCAATGGCCTACCCCTTATCCTGAGACTGTGGCCCCTAGTTCTCAACACTCCAGCCAGGGGAAACAACCTCTCAGCATCGAGCTTGTCAATCCCCTTCAGAATCTCATTCTTCAACTCTCATTCTTGTAAACTCCAGAGAGTATCGGCCCATTCTACACAATCGCTCATCATAAGACAGCCCTCTCACCCCGGGAATCAATCGAGTGAACCTTCGTTGCACCACCTCTGTAATGTCTGTCAGCTTGTAATGTTTGTAGCACCACACTGTGGATGTGGACGTGTTGTGTACTGCAAGTGCAGGGTTAATAATAAACAGAACCAGGCAGTTTCCGGAGGCTTCCGACAGAGAGCTGCCTGCCATGTTAGGAGCTGTGTGTGCTTGTGCTCTGTGAATACATCACATTTGGCTACGAGGATGGGATTTTTAGGATGATTTAAAGCTTAAATTTTGTTGGGGAAGGATTCAGCCAGCCGACAGAGAGACTTTGGAAGTTTCTGTCTTTGGAAAAAAGCTACAAAAATCCGAGGTAAAATACAGCACACGGTGTGAACAGCTCGAGATTAAAATGGCAGATGTATTGGGATATTTGGGGGAATATAGGCACGACCGGGAATGTTTTAAAGTCTATGTGGATCGGCTAGAATTGTATTTCATTGCAAATAACATAATCGAAGTTCCAGACAATGCAGTCCAGAACCGGGCTGTGTTGGAACATAAGAAAACGATTGGAGGCGGGTCTGGTATTATACGAAACCCTTGTAAATCTGCTTGTGCCTGACGAGCCAAAGGACACAACGCTTAAAGAGATTCTAACGAAGCTGGAGCAACACTATACTGTTAGAAATTGCTGAAAGCTATCATTTCGGGATTCGGAATCAAAAGACTGATGAAATATCAGTAATTACATCGTTGCATTAAAAAAGCTATCGATGCACTGTAATTTTGGAAACTTTCAAAACCGAGCATTACGGGATCGTTTTGTTTGAGGGGTGAAAAATGATGCGATCAGAAGGAAGTTATTGACGACGGATGACTTGACTTTTGAGATTGCTTGTCAGACAGCGAGGTCAATGGGCATGGCCGAACAATATTTCCGAGAATTAAATAATAATCGTCAGTCGTCAGTCAACCGAGGTAAATCACCTGCAGGTTCAAGGTAAAATACGGTGGGGGCCCAAATTCTTAGAAACTGGAAATTCTAACAGAGCTATAGGTGCCTGGGACAACACATTGCTCAAAGTTGTCCATACATGAAGGAAGAGTGTTTCTTCTGCAGGAAGACTGGGCATCTTGCGAAGGCATGCCGACTGAAGGGTAAACCAGTTTTTAAAGCTATGAGTCCAGCGTTCAAAGCTATGAGTAGAAATCCCAAGAGATGACATATCATGGAAGAACACGAACAGGACGAGGAGATGTTAGAGTTACACGTCATCAGGAGCACGGGATTAACGGACAGAGATTCGGAAAGCAAAAAAAAAAACACATAGATGTTGCGGGATTCAAGATACCAATGGAAATTGACACGGGTGCATCTGTGAGTATAGTACCGGAGTCACTGTACCGCGACAAATTGCATGATTTCCAACTGGAGAGGCTACTCGGGAGAGAAAATTCCTGTGGTAGCTCGTATCACCATACCCGTGAAATATAAAGATCAATTTTAGAACTTGCCTCTAATAGCAGTGAAAGGAGACAAGCCGGCCTTACTAGGAAGAAATTGATTGAGCTCACTGAAGCTAGATTGGAGTAAGATTTTCTGTGTGGAAGCGAGATTTTCATCAGCGGATGAGGTTATCAAGAAGTATCCGAAGGTGTTCTGTGAATCGGGCAGTCCGATCCAAGGCTTCAAGGCCAGTGTCAGGGTACAGAAGGACGCCAGATCGGTTTACTACAAGCCACGTTCCGTACCATATGCACTCAAGGAGAAAGTTGAGCAAGAACTCCAAAGACTAGCAACTGAGAACATTATTTGTAAGAGAGATCGATGTAATTGGGCTACACCCATTGTTGTTGTATCTAAGTCTGATGGTAAGGTAGGATTGTGTGGTGATTATAAAGTAACCATAAACCAGGTTTTAGAGGGTAATGTCCCAATACATTGCCGAATATAGAAGATTTGTTCACAACACTGACAGGTGGTCAGATCTTCTCAAAACTGGATCTTACGAATGCATACTTACAGCTTGAACTCGATCATGCTTGACTATAAATACTCATCTAGGCCTATATCAGTTTAATAGGCTACCATTTGGAGTGTCTTCCGCCCGTGCCATATTCCAAGTGGTGATGAACCAGATTTTGCAAGGTATTGAAGGGGTAATATGTTATTTGGGTCGCAAACTAACTTCAGCACCAATTAGGCAAATTCATAATAACATATTGAATGAAGTCCTCAAACGGCTAGAGAAGCACAGAATACGAGTGTCTGCTCGTAAGTGTGAGTTATTTAAAAACTCAGTGGAATACATAGTAGACAAAGATGGTTTCCATCCAACCATGGAAAAATTGGATGCGATTAGAAATGCAACCCACTCCCAGGAATGTCACTGAACTTTGTTCATTCTTGGGTCTTTTGAACTATTATGGGAAGTTGCTACCAAATTTGGCTACAGTATTACATCCACTGAATGAACTTTTGAAAAAACAGGTCCATTGGAAGAGGTTAAAAGAATGCGACACAGCATTCAAGGAGTGTAAAAGCAAATTGGTAGAGAGCACCATGTTAGTTCACTATGACATATCTAAGGAGATTAAGCTAGCATGTGATGCCTCTCCATATGGAGTTGGGGCAGTAATCTCTCATGTATTAAGTAGTGGGGAGGAGAGACCAATTGCTTTTGCTTCACGCACTCTCAGTGCCAGTGAGAGTAATTATGCGCAAATTGAAAGGGAAGCTTTGGCATTAATTTTTGGGGTCAAGAAGTTTCACAAATACTTGTATGGTCGTAAGTTTACCATTGTTACAGACCATAACAGCAATCCTCCATCCAAAGTCCCCAGTTCCAACATTAGCTGCAGCCCGAATGCAGAGATGGGCTTTGATTTTGTCAGCATACATATATGATATTGAATACAGACGATCAGCTGATCACAGTAATGCTGATGCAATGTCTAGATTGCCTTCCCCATCACAAGTTACACCCGATAGGGAAGAAGTGTTTCATTTTTCATACATTGCCAATCACAGCTGAAGAGATTGGTAGAGCAACCAAACGTGACCCAGAGATGTCAAAGGTGTATGATTATATTGCAAATGGATGGCCAAACCAGGTAACAGACAAAGATACACATCCATTCTTCATTCGTAGGAATGAATTATCAGTTGATAAAGATTGCATCATGTGGGTTGCAAGAGTGTTTATACCAAATAAATTCAGGTCCAAATTATTAGGAGACCTCCATGACCAGCACCTGGGAATATGCTTGACCAAGAGTTTTGCATGCAGTTATTTATGGTGGCCAGGTCTTGATAAAGATATAGAGTACATCGTGAGTCAGTGTACGATATGTCAATCGGTAAGCAAGCAACCACCACCAGTACCATTACAGTCATGGAAATGGCCTCCCAGGGTGTGGCAATGGCTACATATTGATTTTGCTGAGTTAGAAAGACATCAATTGTTCATTGTGATTGATAGCCATTCAAAGTGGGTTGAGGAGTTCCCAATGTGGAAAATAACAACAAGTAAAACATTGGACATTTTACGAAGATTATTTTCTTCATTTGGCCTCCCTGAAGAAATTGTTTCGGATAATGGACCAGAAGAATTTGCACAATTCACGAGCAAAAATGGTGTGAAACATATCAAGGTTCCACCATACCATCCTGCTTCGAATGGTGCAGCAGAGCACACAGTACAAATTGTAAAATGTGCCCTCATAAAACAAATGTTAGATCCAAATCCAAGGAAACGACAGTTGTCATTGGATCACAAATTGGCTAATTTTTTAATTACATATTGAAATACTCCTCATACAACTACTGGTAGAACATCAGCAGAGTTGTTTCTCAAACGACAGCCACGAACCAGATTCTCGTTGTTAAAGCCAAATTTGGCACAGTCTGTAGAAGAGACACAATTAAGACAGAAAGAGAATCATGATAGAGGTAGAGTAAAAGAGAGAAGTGTGAAATTAAACCAGAAGGTGAGAGTGAAGAACCATCACCATAAATGGTTAAAGTGGTTACCAGGAAGAGTGGTGAAGATGTGTTCCTTGCACATATTTGGTAAAGATGTTTGATAATGGACAGGTTAGGTTTGTTCATGTTGATCATATTTTACCTATAGACATGGAAGGAGTTGAAGGTGGGAATGATTCAATTATTTCTGACTCATCAGATAGTTTTGATACACCAGTAGCAAATCCTAAATCCAATGTACTGGAAACAAATCCAGGGAGAGAATCAGAATGAAAGTCTGAGTCCGAGTCAGGAAAACAAAGAGCCTGAAGTTAGAGTGAGTTCAAATGAAAATCAAGGAAATTCCGTGGAGGAAAATGTTCCTCAGGATGAGCCTCAAATGAGTTTAGATTCGACACCAGGTTTGGAAGGTTCTGTTCGAGAGCGAAGGTATCCTCTTCGAAACAGAAAACAAGTGGTAAAGTTAAATTTGTAAATATGGAAAAAAAATAAGTTTATATCCTGTGTTATGTATAAACATGAAAGTTATGTTTCATGTTTGTTATGATGGCCTCTTCATTAAGGAGGGAGAAGTGTAATGTCTGTAAGCTTGTAATGTTTGTAGTTCCACACTGTGGATGTGGACATATTGTGTACTGCAAATGCAGGGTTAATAATAAACAGAACCAGGCAGTTTCCGGAGGCTTCCGACAGAGAGCTGCCTGCCATGTTAGGAAGCTGTGTGTGCTTGTGCTCTGTGAATATATCACAGCCTCCAAGTCAAGTATATCCTTCCTTAGATAAGGAGACCAAAACTGTGCACAGTACTCCAGGTATGGTCTCATCAAGGCCCTGTACAATTGAAGAACGACTTCCTTACTCTTATACTCCAACCCCCTTGCAATAAAGGCCAACATGCCATTTGCCTTCCTTATTGCTTGCTGTACCTGCACGGTAGTTTTCTGTGTTTCTTGCACAAGGACACCCAAATCTGTCTGAACACTAACATTTAAAAGTTTCTCGTGATTTAAAAAATATTCTCTTTTTTTATTCTTCCTACCAAAGTGAATAACCTCACATTTCCCTACATTATACTCCATCTTCCACCTTACTGCCCACTTACTTAGTCTATCTATATCCCTTTGTAGACGCTGTGAGCTGGATTTTTGACTTTGATGTTTGGATCGATAATGGGGGTGGGGCGGGAAGGTTAGTGCCCGGGAGCAGTTTGCGTCTCAGTCAGTAACTGGGCCCTGAGTCAGGGGGCGCAGCGCTAAGGGAAGCATACACCCCTAGGGTGGAACACTCATAAGCTCAAGAGCTGGGCCGGGAGTGCTCCGAGAGATGCCTCGGGGGGGGGGGGGGGGGGGGAGCGGTGGAATCTTACAAAACCACAAAGACATTGCCCATGCCACCACAACACAAATCGCAAAAAAAAAATTAAAAGACAAAACAATCGCGCTCACGTTAGGAGTCCATTACCTACCGCTCCGCTGTCAGTATCGTTGGACCTCCCTGATTTCCCAGACGGTCAGTGCAGGGCGGGCTGTGGGGCGGACGGGTCGGGCGGGAGTCTAAACGTGCGCCGGTGTCATAACCAGGGGCATTGCACACCGGGCACAGCTCTTCTGGGCCGTACTGCTCCATGCCACCGCTAAACCGGACCCGAGGATCACTGCGGGGCGCTGGAGGCTGACCGCCCGCCCAGAACACTTCACTGTCACCATTGCCGCCGCTCCGGGGCGAGAAACGGAGCGCAAAGGGGTGGAAAATCCAACCCTGCATGTTCTCCTCACAGCTTACTGTCCCATCTCGCTTTGTATCATCAGCAAACTTGGATACATTACACTCGGTCCCATCATCTAGGTCATTAATATAGATTGTAAATAGCTGAAGCCCCAGCACTGATCCCTGCGGCACCCCACTAGTTACAGATTGACAACCTGAAAAAGATCCATTTATTCTGTCTCTCTGTGTTCTGTCCGTTAACCAATCAGTTTACTGATGATACAAAGTGAGATGGGGAGGAGGACACAAAAGATCTGCAAAGGGATATAGACAAGCTACGTGAGTGAGCAAACATTTGGCAGATGTAGATGTGGTCAAATGTGAGGTTATCCACTTTGGCAGAAAAAAATAGAAAAGCAAATTATAATTTAAATGGAGAAAAATTGCAAAGTGCTGCAGTACAGAGGGATCCGGGGGTCCTTGTGCATGAAACACAAAAAGTCAGCATGCAGGTACAGCAAGTAATCAGGAAGGCAAATGGAATGTTGGCCTTTATTGCAAGGGGGATAGAGTATAAAAGCAGGCCACACTTAGAGTACTGCATACAATTTTGGTCTCTGTATTTAAGGAAGGATATACTTGCATTGGAGGCTGTTCAGAGAAGGTTCACTAGGTTGATTCTGGAGATGAGTGGGTTCACTTATGAAGCTAGGTTGAGTAAGTTGGGCCCATACTCATTGGAGATCAGAAGAATGAGAGGTGATCTTATTGAAACATGTAAGATAATGCTCGACAAGATGGATGCAGAGAGGATATTTCCACTTATAGGGGAAACTAAAACTAGGGGACAAGGTCTTAGAATAAGGGGCCGCCCATTTAAAACTGAGATGAGGAGTTCTTCTCTCAGAAGGTTGTAAATCTGTGGAATTCTGTACACCAGAGAGCTGTGGAGGCTGGGTCATTGAATATATTTAAGGCGGAGATAGACAGACTTTTGAGCGATAAGGGAATAAAGGGTTATGTGGAGCGGGCAGGGAAGTGGAGCTGAGTCCATGATCAGATCCACCATGATCTTATTAAATGGCGGAGCAGGCTCGAGGGGCCAGGTGGCCTACACCTGCTCCTATTTCTTATGTTTTTATGTTCTTATGTTCAATCCTCTATCCATGCTAATACACAACCTCCAATCCCATGATCTTGTGTAATAAACTTTTATGCGGCACCTTATTGAATTCTTTTGGAAATCCAAATATACTACATCCACTGTTTCCCCTTTATCTACCCTGCCAGTTGCATCCTCAAAAACTCAAATAAATTTGTCAAACATGACTTTCATAAAACCATATTGACTCTGCCTAATCATGTTATAATTTCTAATTGCCCTGATACCACTTTGTTAACAATGGATTCCAGCATTTTCCTGACAACCGATGTCAGGCTAACTGGCCTGTACTTCCCTGTTTTCTTTCCCCTCCTTTTTCCGTGGGTGTTTCCATGAGGTACTGTTCTAGGAAACTGTCCTGAATGCATTCCATGAACTCGTCCTCCAGACTACCTTTGGCAATTTGTTTTGTCCAGTCTATATGAAGATTAAAGTCCCCCACGATTATTGCATTACCTTTGTTACAAGCTCCGAGTATTTCTTGATTAATATTCTGTTCAATGGCATAGCTACTGTTAGGGGGCCTATATACTACTACCACCAGTGTTTTCTGCCCCTTGTTATTCCTTATCGCCACCCATACTGATTCTACTTCCTGATCTTCTGAGCCGAGATCCTTTCTCTCTACTGTCCTTATGTTATCTTTTATTATCAGGGCTACCCCGCACCCCGCACCTCCCCCTTCTTTGTCATTCTGCCTGTCTTTCTGAAACATTTAGTTCCCAACCCTGGTCACCTTGCAACCCTGTCCCCAAGCCTCTCCCCTCTCCTATCCCTGTCCCCTACACTTTTTCCTCTTTCCCCCTTCTCTCCTGTCACCTTCCCCTTCTCCACTGTCTCCTCCTCTCCTTCACCATTCCCCTCTTTCTTCCTCTGCTCTTATCTACCCTTCTTCCTGATCCCCTCTTCCATCATTCCTCACCTCCACTCCTCTCGTCCCTCCTCTCCTATCCCCTTCTAATTTCTCCTTCCCTTCCTCTCCCCTTTCCTGCTCCTATCCCTTCCTCTTCATTTCTCTCCTCCTTTCCTGAATAATGCCGTAGTCTTGACTCTGTGTGCAACACAACAGCAAACCTAAAAACTATTAAATGCCTTGATCTTAATCTCACTGAATACTAAGTGACATAATTTATATTTCTTCCATGACTCAGTGCTATGCTTAATAATTGCAATGTTCCTGCTCTGCGTTTATCATGAAACAGTTCGTCATAGATTACTGGGAGACCTTACATCTGTGATTATAATGCTAAGAAATTTCTTAATGTTGATATGAAAAGATGAGAATGGGCCATCACCATCAGCATCATCATAGGCAGGCCCTCGAAATGCAGGAAGACTTGCTTCCACTCTAAAAGTTAGAGTTCTCAGGTGACTGTACAGTCCAATACAGGAATTGCAGTCTCTGTCACAGGTGGGGCAGACAGTGGTTGAAGGAAAGGGTGGGTGGGGAGCCTGGCTTGCCGCACGCTCCTTCCGCTACCTGCGCTTGGTTTCTGCATGCTCGCGGCGACGAGACTCGAGGTGCTCAGCGCCCTCCCAGATGCTCTTTTTCCACTTAGGGAGGTCTTTGGCCAGGGACTCCCAGGTGTTGGTGGGGATATTGCACCTTATCAAGGAGGCTTTGAGGGTGTCCTTGAAACGTTTCTCTGCCCACCTGGGGCTCACTTGCCATGTAGGAGTTCCGAGTAGGGCGCTTGCTTTGGGAGTCTCGTATTGGGCATGCGGACCATGGGACCTAGTTGACTATCGGGAAGGGCCAGAGCCATGGTAACACTCTAATCAGAACACACAAGTAATGATATACTCACCAGTAAGTGTGTATTTAACAATAGCTAACAATATTTAAACATTGTGCTGCACATGGAATCAGTCAGTGTTCACAGCTAAGCCCAAACATCCAGTTATGCCACAAGAAACCTGGTGAAAAACTTTCATTTTTCTGAGCATTTGAGCTAAAGCTTTGCTTATTTCAGTTACCCTGATGTTCAGTGAAATAACAAACTCACTGGCTGCTTTCAACATGGACCTTTCAAAGATGGAGAATAAAAGTAAGTGTTGAATACCAAACAATATATTAAAGAGTGATCGAGCAAGTGAACAGAAGCAGTGACACAACATGTTATTACACGAGTTCTTTAACGTTACAAGTTTTTTATACAGCGGCAGGTTAGACCTGGTTTACAACTCCTGTGCTAAACAATGCTGCAGTTCATTGCTTTCCTAGTAAATACTCTGTAGCATTACACGTGGTAAGTTGGAGACTATGAACTTCCAATCTCTGCTCTCTTTGTTCTGCTGTTACCTGCTCAGTCTTACCTCATCTGCTTCTGTCTCTCACTTCTCTTCTGCTTTTCTCTCCCTACCTTTGCTTTTTCCTTCTGTCTCTCCGAACTACTTCTCTCAGTCTTTTTCTTTCTTCTTTCCTTCAGATCGGATCTGGTGGGTAGCATCGTGGGATGTGATGTGATGGGGCATGGTATGATGTGATAGGGCATGGCGGGGTGTGTCTGATGTGGGGGTTATGGTGTGATGGGGTGCGGTGTGATGGGGTGTGATGTGATGGGGTGTGGTGTGATGGGGTGTGGTGTGATGGGGTGTGGTGTGATGAGGTATGGTGTGGTGTGATGGGGTGTGGTGTGATGGGGTGTGGTGTGATGGGGTGTAATGTGATGGGGTGTGGTGTGATGGGGTGTGGTGTGATGGGGTGTGGTGTGATGGGGTGTGGTGTGATGGGGTGTGATGGGGTGTGGTGTGATGGGATGTGGTGTGATGGGGTATGATGGGGTGTGGTGTGATGGGGTGTGGTGTGCGGTGGGGGGGCGGGAGCGCGATGAAAGCAGCCACCAATAGCTGCAGGTTGTAATTGTGGCTTTTAACAGCTCCCTTCCCATTCGTTCCCCAATTATTTGTGCTGCCCCCACTGCCTAGCTCCCACCACTACCCCTTCACCTTCCTACTACCCTCTCCCTCATTCCCACCACTGCACTTTTACTTTGAACTACTCACTCCAACGCCGGATCCTTCCCTCCCGTGTGCTCTGCCGTCACCTCACCCTTAACCCTCCATCTACTCCTGCCCGCCCACTTCTTCCCAAGGGCAGATGGACAGAGGCGTGATGACCCCTCACCCTCCATCTGTTTCCATCCTCCCCTCCCTTCCTTTAAAAATTCAATGTACTTTATAAAAAAAAATATTCAAATTAGAATGAGGAAAGATGCTGCCTTCCTCTCTCTGTCGCTTCGATGCTCTGGCTCCATATTGACAGAGACGGGTTTGGTAAGTGGTGTGGGGGTGGGTAGGGGAGGGGCAGAGTTTCTGTCGAGAAACCCGGAAGCCTAATTTACCCACAGCTTGGGACTTTTTGTCTCACAGGACCCCCACCCGGAAGTCAACCTGATTGAAAGGCTTAGCTTCCAGTCGGGCAGTGGGGGGCTCTATAGGAGGCCGCAGCCCCAGGTAGAAACATAGGAATTAGAAATTTACAGCGTGGAAGGAGGCCATTTCGGCCCATCGTGTCTGCGCCGGTCGACAAAGAGCCGCACGGCCCTTGGTCAGCAGCCTTAAATATAAACCTATGAACAATGGCGGAAAGGCAAAGAGCATCCGGCCCAACCAGTCTGCCCCACACAACCACGACATCCCTTACACCGCAATATTCTACACTCCATCCCTGTAAGATAAGGAGCCTGTAGCTGCTATTGGGAGCATGACGGGGCAGGTCCGATCCCCGAGCCTGGGGGCTTCAATCCCTGACCCCACGAGATTCCAATCCCTGATCGGGGAGAGTTCTAATGGGGGGCCTCCAATGGCAGGGAAGATGGTAAGCTTCGGGGGACCCAGGGAGGGATTCCTGCTCCTCCTGGCTTACAAGCAGTGCTCCAAAGGCACTTGGCTTTTCCCCAAGGTTTTCCTTGCCTCCCACAAGCTGTAAGGTTTGCCAAGGCCTGGGAAACCCAGTCACCCACTGTAACACCTCTGAGATAGGTTCAGTGTGAGCCGTATTATAACATTGACATGGCCTCCTGTCAGCGGGGCGACTGTCCGCCTCTTGTCCCGCCTCCGCTAATCCTGGAAGTGTTGGCGAGTTGGGATCGGGTTTGAGATTTAAAAAATGTTAACACCTCATCCGACACCAACCCATCCACTTTGGGAGGTTGAAATTACCCCCTATCTCTCTCGCCCCAGTCTGTCTTTCTCTCCTCCCCTTCTTTCTTTCACCCCAAACTCTCTCACCCTGTGTTTATTATACTTTCTGAAGCTATTGAAGTTTGTCCCCCAGCTTTTACTCAGACATTTTTGGAAAGCCAATCAGCCAACGAAAAATATTCCATCATTGCAGCTGATACTGATGCAACCTGGAAAATTAGTGACAGAACAGAATAAATAGGGGCAGGAGTTGGCCATTCGGCCCCTCGAGCCTGCTCCACCATTCAATAAGATCATGGCTGATCTTCTACCACAACTCCACTTTCCTGCACTGTCCCCATATTCTTTGAATCCGCGAATATCCAAAGATCTATCGAACTCTGTCTTGAATATACTCAATGTAAAGTCCTGTCCCCTCAGTACAGATTCACACGAGGCATGTAGTGAAGTTAAGGTCACTCTGGACCTGCACCTTTATTTCACAGCTCTGGAATGCTGCACTTACCTGAGACCTGTCCTTATATATCTGTCTCTTGCAAGTGCACCTCTGGTGGTAAGGTATGCTGGTGGTTACAGGTCATATCTTATTACAGTCATGTATAGCATTTTGGGATACAGTTATATATAATAATGTAAGATACATGACATCACCCTCCCCCAAGATCTTATTGTCTTTATAAGTTCAGTCTCTCAGGTGGTCTACGCTCTCGTGTGGAGCGTCTGAGTTGTGGTTCAGTTGTTTGCCTTGGTGTCTGTTTTTTTTTGGGTGTGGTTGCTGGTATTTCGCTTGGGCTGGCTGTTTCGATTGGTGTGATTGTTGTTGACTCGCCTGGGCTGTCTGTTGGGATTGCCCTTTCCTCAGGTTGTTGCCTCTGTCTGTCCACCAGGTGTGGTGCGAGTTCCACATTGTAGTCTGCCTCTGGTTCCGCAGTGTTGTTGGTAAATCTGCTTTTGACTTGGTCTGCATGCCTCCAGCAGGTTTTGCCATTGTCCATTTGTACGACCAGTAGCCTGTTTTCTTCCTTGCCCGTTACTGTCCCTGCAAGCCATTTGGGACCCCGGCCATAGTTTAGTACAAACACTTTGTCCCCTATCTCATTCCCTCTCCCCCTCGAATTTCTGTCATGGTACTCAGTCAGCTTACGGCGCTTTGCCTCAACGATTTCGTGCATGTCTGGGAGGATTAATGAGAGCCTTGTTTTTAAAGTCCATTTCATCAACAGTTGCGCGGGGGGGATCCCAGTCAGTGAGTGCGGACGAGATCTGTATGCCAACAGCAGTCGCGACAGGCGACCCTGCAGTGTGGGACCTTGGATTGTAATCATGCATTGTTTAATGATTTGCACTGCTCTCTCCGCTTGGCCATTGGAGGCCGGCTTGAACGGTGCCGTCTTGACGTGATTTATGCCGTGGTCAATTATAAAGTCTTGGAATTCTGCGCTGGTGAAGCACGGACCATTGTCACTGACTAATATGTCAGGGATTCCATGCGTTGCAAACATGGTTGTGAGGCTCTCCACAGTGCTGGAGGTTGTGCTCGAGTTTAAAATGGTGCATTCGATCCACTTTGAAAATGCATCTACAACTACGAGGAACATTTTGCCCATCAATGGGCCCGCATAGTCTACGTGTATCCGCGACCACGGTTTGGTAGGCCAGGGCCAGGGGCTCAGTGAAGCCTCCCTGGGGGCATTGCTGAGTTGGGCACAAATGGTGTACCTTCGGACGCAGAGCTCCAAGTCCGCATCAATACCAGGCCACCAGACGTGGGATCTGGCTATGGCCTTCGTGAGAACGATCCCCGGGTGCTCGCGGTGGAGCTCCCGGACAAATGCCTCTCTGCCTCGCAGAGGCATGACTACTCGGCTGCCCCACATCAGGCAGTCTGCTTGTAGTGATAGCTCATGCATCCACCTGTGAAAGGGTTTTAATTCCTCGGGGCAGGCATCGCGAGCCTCTGCCCAGTCACCGGTTAGGACACATCTTTTTACTAAGGATAACGTGGGGTCGCTGGCCGTCCAGGCTCTGATTTGGCGAGCCATCATGGGCGAACCTATGGACTCAAAGGCATTGATTGCCATGACTATCTCACAGTCCTGTTCGTCAGACCCTTCCGTGGTCGCCAGGGGTAGCCTGCTGAGCGCGTCGGCACAGTTGTCTGTGCCTTATGTTATAGTCATAGGACGCCAGCATGAGTGCCCACCGTTGAATTTGCGCCGAGGCATTGGCGTTTATTGCCTTGCTCTCGGATAGGAGGGACGTGAGGGGCTTATGGTCGGTTTCTAATGTGAACTTGGCCCCGAAAAGGTATTGGTGCATCTTTTTCACACCGTACACGCACGCGAGCACCTCCTTCTCTACCATTCCGTACCCGCGCTCTGCCCGCGAAAGTGATCTGGAGGCATAAGCTATGGGTTGTAATTTGCCCGCACTATTGACATGTTGCAAAACGCACCCGACCCCATACGCTGACGCATCGCATGTGAGAACTAGCTTTTTACCTGGGTCAAAGCAAGTCAAAACACTGTTGGAACACAGAAGGTTGCATGCCTTATTGAAGGCGCGTTCCTGGGCGTCCCCCCAAAACCAATCGCACCCCTTCCTGAGTAGCATGTGGAGAGGCTCCAGCAGCCTGCTTAAGTTCTGCATAAAGTTCCCAAAGTAACTGAGTAGCCTGAGAAAGGCGCGCAGTTCTGAAACATTCCGGGGCCTGGGTGCCAGGCGAATTGCTTCTGTTTTGGACTCTGTTGGGCGGATTCCATCAGCGGCAATCCTTCTGCCCAAAAATTCAACCTCGGGTGTGAGAAACAGGCACTTGGATTTCTTGACTCGTAGGCCTACCCGATCCAACCGCTTTAGTACTTCCTCCAAATTACGGAGATGGGAGTCGGTGTCCCTGCCCATGATAAGTATGTCGTCTTCAAATACAACCGTCCCCAGGATGGACTTGAGCAGACTCTCCATGTTGCGCTGGAATATGGCAGCTGCCGACCTGATGCCGAATGGGCATTGATTGTACATGAAAAGGCCTCGATGTGTGTTGATGGTGGTGAGTAGCTTGGATTCCTCGGTCAATTCTTGCGTCATATACACAGATGTGAGGTCTAATTTTGAGAAAAGTTTACCTCCAGCCAATGTGGCAAATAAGTCCTCCGCTCTGGGCAGCAGCTACTGATCCTGTAGGGAGACTCTGTTCATGGTAGATTTGTTGTCCCCACAGATTCGTACGGATCCATCAGGCTTCATGACTGGGACGATGGGACTTGCCCAGTCGCTAAATTCCACAGGCGATATAATGCCTTCCCGCACAAGCCTGTCTAGTTCGTGTTCAATCTTTTCCCTCATCACATAGGGTTCAGCTCTGGCCTTGTGATGGACCGGTCTAGCATCCTGTGTGATGTAGATTTTGACTTTGGCCCCTTTGAAAGTGCCCCCACCTGGCTGAATGAGATGTTCAAATCGCTTTATAACTGTTGAGCAGGAGGTCCATTCCTCCAATGACATGGCATGGACATCATCCCATTTCCAGTTTAGTTTTGCCAGCCAGCTTCTCCCCAGCAGTGCTGGGGGGTCTCCGGGGACAATCCACAGGGGAAGTCGGTTCACTGTCCCTTTGTGTGTGACAGAGAGCATGGCGCTGCTGAGGACTGGTATGACTTCTTTGGTATAGGTCCTTAGTTTGGTGTCGACCCTTGTGAGTTTTGGTCTGCTCTTCTATGCGGCCATAGTTGTTCAAATTGTTGAGCGCCCATGAGAGATTGACTCGCTCCTGTATCCAGCTCCATGTTGACAGATATCCCATTGAGTAGGACCCTCATCATTATAGGAGGCGTCCTGTTGTCGGAGCAGCGGCCAGTGATCGTGTTGACTCACTGTACATCGGTGTCCCGGGTACTGTCCCCACCGTCTTCTGGTCCGCTTTCCGACCCATCCGATTCGTATACCAGCCGACCTGCCGTTTTTTTGCACATGTGGGCCAAATGCCCTGTATATTCACAGTTCCTGCAAACAGCCTGCTGAAATCGGCATTCCCTTGACGAGTGCCCACCCCCACACCTCCAGCACAGACTGCTTGCAAAGAATGAGCTGCGTCTGGCTGATCTCTCTTGAGCTTCTTTCAGTTTGTAGTTGATTGCTCGCATTGTGGGTTGATGAGGTGTGAACGGCCGTTCCTGTGGCCCTTGATGGCTTCTGTTGCCACTGCTTGCTGTCGAAAGCCTGTTCTGCCGGTTTTGTCTGTGTGTGGGGGTAGCAGCTTTTCTAACGCTGTGAACTCCTTGTTCCATTATTTCATTAGTTGTTGTACCTGCATTGTAAATCAACCTCGTTTCTCCTTCCCCTAACAAGAATGTCTGTGCAACCAGTGCTGCTGCCTCTAAGGTCTGGTTCTTGGTCTCTATGAGCTTTCGGAATATGCCTGCGTGGCCTATTCCTTCAATGAAAAAGTCTCTCAGCATTTCTCTCCTCAGTTCATCGGAGAACTCACATAAACTAGCCATCCTCCGAAGTTCCGCCACGAAGTCGGGTATGCTCTGGCCCACACAGCGTCTGTAGTTGTAGAACCTGTGTCTGGCCATGTGTAGGCTGCTCGCTGGCTTCAGGTGGTCTCTTACCAGTGTGCTCAATTATTCAAACGACTTGCTTGCTGGTTTCTCAGGTGCCAACAGATCCTTCATTAAAACGTATGTTTTTAAGCCACAGCTGGTCAAGAGATGGGCTCTGCTCTTGTCTGCCATATCGTCGCCCAGCCAGTCTTTGGTTACAAAGCTTTGCTGGAGCCTTTCTATAAAATCCTCCCAATTGTCTCCCGCATTGTACTTTTCATCTGATCCGTTGTTCGCCATTCTGTGGATTCTGTAATCCCGTAACCCGTCGCCACTGTAAAGTCCTGTCCCCTCAGGATTCACACGAGGCATGTAGTGAAGTCAAGGTCACTGTGGACCTGCACCTTTATTTCACAGCTCTGGAATGCTGCACTTACCTGAGACCTGTGCTTATATACCTGTCTCTTGCAAGTGCACTCCTGGTGGTAAGGTATGCTGGTGGTTACAGGTCATATCTTATTACAGTCATGTATAGCATGTTGGGATACAGTTATATATAATAATGTAAGATACATGACACTCAAAGACTGAGCCTCCACAGCCCTCTGGGGTAGAGAATTCCAAAGATTCACCACCCTCTGAGTGAAGAAATTTCTCCTCATCTCAGTCGTAAATGGCCGACCCCTTATTCTGAGACTGTGACCCCTGGTTCTAGACTCCCCAGCCAGGGGAAACATTCTCCCTGCATCTACCCTGTCAAGCCCTGTAAGAATTTTGTATGTTTCAATGAGATCACCTCTCATCCTTCTAAACTAAAGAATATAGGCCTAGTCTGCTCAATGTCTCCTCATCTCTCCTCCCCACATCCCAGGAATCAGTCTGGTGAACTTTCGTTGCACTCCCTCAATGGCAAGTATATCCTTCCTCAGGTAAGGAGACCAAAACTGTCCACGATACTCCAGGAATTAGCTCACCAGGGTCCGATATAATGCAGTAAGACATATTTTCTCTTACACTCAAATCCACTTTGGTAGGAAAAATAGAAAAGCAGAGTAATAAAGGCCAACATACCATTTGATCTCTTAATTGCTCACTGTACAGGTTGGACCTCCCTTACCTGGGATTCCCTTATCCGGCACCACCCCTCATCCGGCATGATTCCGGCGGCCAGGAGCACATGCGCAGAGCGCGGCCGACCTCCACTCCGATTTTGGGGTCATGCACTCGGCCCACTGGGGCCATGCCAACACTCGACACTTCCTTCGCAGCCCGCCGAGGCCCACTGACACTAAGGGCCTGCCCGGGGAGCCAACCTCCTCCCTCCCCGCCCTCGTGTCGCTGACCTCCTCTCATCCGACGAAATTCCTTGTTCAACACAGGCCGGGTCCCGAGGGTGCCGGATAAGGGAGATTCAACCGTACCTGCATGTTAGCGTTCGATGATTGGTGTACTAGGACACCCAGGTCCCGCTGAACACCAACATTTCCCAATCCCTCACCATTTAAAAAATACTCTGCTTTCCTATTTTTCCTACCAAAGTGGATAACTTCACATTTCTCCACCAGTGCACATCCTTAGGCCGCCCAGTCCAAGTTCAGCTCATGGGTGCTGTGGCTCCTTGCAATATGTTCAAGTCTGAGTCTAAACCGTTAGAGATATATAGTGCATGCAGTGAGTATTATTGTACACCATCTGATGCAGTATGTACACCAGAGGCAAGGACCTACGTACAGGCAGATACACTGAACGGAGATGATCACAATCACCTTCTGAACACTTCACAACAGAAGGCCAGAGTGCGAGCATGCAATAAACTGTTCTTGGACATTATTTGAGAACGGGAGGATCAATACGAATCCCCTTATTGGAGCACATTCACATCATTGCTGGAGGCAGTGGGACAGAAACGGTGTGGCTGCTGCCTGGGTGTTTAGGCTGCTGCGGCCATTGAAATGCTGCAATCACAGTGTTCTCCCTGCTACCAGCGCCTCCCACTGACAAACCCCCAACACCAGCGGGAATACTAGCTGGGGCAAGTTAACTGGGCCCACTGGGGTCGGCACCAGGTCAGCTGGACGGGCAGAAAGGCCCCGCCCGCAAAACAAACGCGAGGTCTAAAGTAAGGTTTTGCTTTCAGTGACGGGAATGTCGGAGGAGACAAGAAACTCGCTCGCTGGCCTCAGGGCCGAGCTTTCACAGCTGAGGAACAGTAAGTGCTATCGACCATCAGAGCAATCGCCAGCTCAGAGTACGGGGCTCCCGCGCTCAACCTGGACAGTCTGGTTCCTCCCAGCATTGCAAGCGGGCAGCGAGCCGACACCAGGGAATGTTCACTTTCCACATGCTCGCCAGACAATAGTTATTGGGTGGACCAGGCGGAGATTTGGTTGGGACGCTCTCTGTCAGAACCCCGCCATCTACCCTGACCCAGGGGAGGAGAGTTCACACTTGGGCAGTAACATGACAATGGAATGTTGTTAAGGAAAGTACATCCTCTGGCATATTTCATAAGAACATAAGAAATAGGAGCAGGAGTAGGCCATATGGCCCCTTGAGCCTGCTCCACTATTTTATATGATCATGGCTGATCTGATCATGGATTCAGGTCCACTTCCCTCCCCATTAACCCTTAATCCCTTATCAGTTAAGAAGCTGTCTATTTCTGTTTTAAATTTATTCAATGTCCCAACTTCCACAGCTCTCTGAGGCAGCGAATTCCACAGATTTACAACCCTCTGAGAGAAGAAATTTCTCCTCATCTCAGTTTTAAATGGGCGGCCCCTTATTCTAAGATTATGCCCCCTAGTTCTAGTCTCCCCCATCAGTGGAAACATCCTCTCTGCATCCACCTTGTCAAGCCCCCTCATAATCTTATACGTTTCGATAAGATCACCTCTCATTCTTCTGAATTCCAATGAAGCCCAACCTACTCAACCTTTCCTCATAAGTCAACCCCACTCATCCCCAGAATCAACCTAGTGAACCTTCTCTGAACTGCCTCCAAAGCAAGTTTATCCTGAAATGTTAGTCCTTTCTGTGCTGAGCTCCCAGTGTGAGCACAGCTCGCTGGTAGACAGAAAGACTTGCATTTATATAGCGCCTTTCACAACCACCAGGTGTCACAAAGCGCTTTACAGCCAATGAAGTACTTTTTGAAGTGTGGTCACTGTTGTAATGTGGGAAACGCGGCAGCCAATGTGCGCACAGCAAGCTCCCACAAACAGCAATGTGATAAAGACCAGATAATCTTTTTTTTGTGATGTTGATTGAGGGATAAATATTGGCCAGGACACTGGGATAACTTCCCTGCTCTTCTTCGAAATAGAGTCATGGAATCTTTTACATCAACCTGAGAGAGCAGACAAGGCCTTGGTTTAACGTCTCACCCGAAAGGTGGCACTTCTGACAGTGCGGCGCTCCCTCAGCACTGCACTGGAGTGTCAGCCTAGATTTATGTGCTGAAGTTCCTGCAGTGGGACTTGAACCCACAACCAAGGCAAGTGTGTTGCCCACTGAGCCACGGCTGATAGTGATCCAGCCTCAATGAGCCACGGCTAATAGTGATCCAGTCTCACTGAGCCACGGCTGATAGTGATCCAGCCTCACTGAGCCACGGCTGATAGTGATCCAGCCTCACTGAGCCACGGCTAATAGTGATCCAGTCTCACTGAGCCACGGCTGATAGTGATCCAGTCTCACTGAGCCACGGCTAATAGTGATCCAGCCTCACTGAGCCACGGCTGATAGTGATCCAGTCTCACTGAGCCACGGCTGATAATGGCCCAGTGGCACTGAGCCACGGCTGATAGTGATCCAGTCTCACTGAGCCGCGGCTGATCGTGGTCCAGCCTCACTGAGCCACGGCTAATAGTGATCCAGTCTCACTGAGCCACGGCTAATAGTGATCCAGCCTCACTGAGCCACGGCTGATAGTGATCCAGCCTCACTGAGCCATGGCTGATAGTGATCCAGCCTCACTGAGCCACGGCTGATAGTGATCCAGTCTCACTGAGCCACGGCTGATAGTGATCCAGTCTCACTGAGCCACGGCTAATAGTGATCCAGTCTCACTGAGCCACGGCTGATAGTGATCCAGTCTCACTGAGCCACAGCTGATAGTGATCCAGTCTCACTGAGCCACGGCTGATAGTGATCCAGTCTCACTGAGCCACGGCTGATAGTGATCCAGCCTCACTGAGCCACGGCTAATAGTGATCCAGTCTCACTGAGCCACGGCTGATAATGATCCAGCCTCACTGAGCCACGGCTAATAAGCCACGGCTAATAGTGATCCAGCCTCAATGAGCCATGGCTGATAGTGATCCAGCCTCACTGAGCCACGGCTAATAGTGATCCAGCCTCACTGAGCCACGGCTGATAGTGATCCAGTCTCACTGAGCCACGGCTCATAGTGATCCAGCCTCACTGAGCCACGGCTCATAGTGATCCAGTCTCACTGAGCCACGGCTGATAGTGATCCAGTCTCACTGAGCCAAGGCTCATAGTGATCCAGTCTCACTGAGCCACGGCTGATAGTGATCCAGCCTCACTGAGCCACGGCTGATAGTGATCCAGTCTCACTGAGCCACGGCTCATAGTGATCCAGCCTCACTGAGCCACGGCTGATAATGGCCCAGTCTCACTGAGCCACGGCTGATAGTGATCCAGTCTCACTGAGCCACGGCTGATCGTGATCCAGTCTCACTGAGCCACGGCTGATAGTGATCCAGCCTCACTGAGCCACGGCTCATAGTGATCCAGTCTCACTGAGCCACGGCTGATAATGGCCCAGTCTCACTGAGCCACGGCTGATAGTGATCCAGTCTCACTGAGCCACGGCTGATCGTGATCCAGTCTCACTGAGCCACGGCTGATAATGGCCCAGTCTCACTGAGCCACGGCTGATCGTGATCCAGTCTCACTGAGCCACGGCTGATAGTGATCCAGCCTCAATGAGCCACGGCTGATAGTGATCCAGCCTCACTGAGCCACGGCTAATCGTGGTCCAGCCTCACTGAGCCACGGATAATAGTGATCCAGCCTCACTGAGCCACGGCTAATAGTGATCCAGTCTCACTGAGCCACGGCTGATAGTGATCCAGCCTCACTGAGCCACGGCTGATCGTGATCCAGTCTCACTGAGCCACGGCTGATAATGGCCCAGTCTCACTGAGCCACGGCTAATAGTGATCCAACCTCACTGAGCCACGGCTGATAGTGATCCAGCCTCACTGAGCCACGGCTGATAGTGATCCAGTCTCACTGAGCCACGGCTGATAGTGATCCAGTCTCACTGAGCCACGGCTAATAGTGATGCAGCTCACTGAGCCACGGCTGATCGTGATCCAGTCTCACTGAGCCACGGCTAATAGTGATCCAGCCTCACTGAGCCACGGCTAATAGTGATGCAGCTCACTGAGCCACGGCTGATAGTGATCCAGCCTCACTGAGCCATGGCTGATAGTGATCCAGCCTCACTGAGCCAAGGCTAATAGTGATCCAGTCTCACTGAGCCACGGCTCATAGTGATCCAGCCTCACTGAGCCATGGCTGATAGTGATCCAGTCTCACTGAGCCACGGCTGATACTGATCCAGTCTCACTGAGCCACGGCTCATAGTGATCCAGCCTCACTGAGCCACGGCTCATAGTGATCCAGTCTCACTGAGCAACGGCTGATAGTGATCCAGCCTCACTGAGCCACGGCTGATAGTGATCCAGTCTCACTGAGCCACGGCTGATAGTGATCCAGTCTCACTGAGCCACGGCTGATCGTGATCCAGTCTCACTGAGCCACGGCTCATAGTGATCCAGCCTCAATGAGCCACGGCTGATAATGGCCCAGTCTCACTGAGCCACGGCTGATAGTGATCCAGTCTCACTGAGCCACGGCTGATCGTGATCCAGTCTCACTGAGCCACGGCTGATAATGGCCCAGTCTCACTGAGGCACGGCTGATCGTGATCCAGCCTCACTGAGCCACGGCTAATAGTGATCCAGCCTCACTGAGCCACGGCTAATAGTGATCCAGTCTCACTGAGCCACGGCTGATAGTGATCCAGCCTCACTGAGCCATGGCTGATAGTGATCCAGCCTCACTGAGCCACGGCTGATCGTGATCCAGCCTCACTGAGCCACGGCTAATAGTGATGCAGCTCACTGAGCCACGGCTGATAGTGATCCAGCGTCACTGAGCCATGGCTGATAGTGATCCAGCCTCACTGAGCCACGGCTGATAGTGATCCAGTCTCACTGAGCCACGGTTGATAGTGATGCAGCCTCACTGAGCCACGGCTGATAGTGATCCAGCTTCACTGAGCCACGGCTGATAGTGATCCAGTCTCACTGAGCCACGGCTCATAGTGATCCAGCCTCACTGAGACACGGCTGATAGTGATCCAGTCTCACTGAGCCACGGCTCATACTGATCCAGCCTCACTGAGCCACGGCTAATAGTGATCCAGTCTCACTGAGCCACGGCTCAAAGTGATCCAGCCTCACTGAGCCACGGCTGATAGTGATCCAGTCTCACTGAGCCACGGCTCATAGTGATCCAGTCTCACTGAGCCACGGCTGATAATGGCCCAGTCTCACTGAGCCACGGCTAATAGTGGCCCAGTCTCACTGAGCCACGGCTGATAGTGATCCAGTCTCACTGAGCCACGGCTCATAGTGATCCAGTCTCACTGAGCCACGGCTGATAATGGCCCAGTCTCACTGAGCCACGGCTGATCGTGATCCAGTCTCACTGAGCCACGGCTAATAGTGGCCCAGTCTCACTGAGCCACGGCTAATAGAGATCCAGCCTCACTGAGCCACGGCTGATAGTGATCCAGCCTCACTGAGCCACGGCTGATAGTGATCCAGTCTCACTGAGCCACGGCTAATCGTGGTCCAGCCTCACTGAGCCACGGCTCATAGTGATCCAGCCTCACTGAGCCACGGCTCATAGTGATCCAGCCTCACTGAGCCACGGCTAATAGTGATCCAGCCTCACTGAGCCACGGCTAATAGTGATCCAGCCTCAATGAGCCACGGCTGATAGTGATCCATCCTCACTGAGCCACGGCTAATAGTGATCCAGCCTCACTGAGCCACGGCTAATAGTGATCCAGCCTCACTGAGCCACGGCTCATAGTGATCCAGCCTCACTGAGCCACGGCTAATAGTGATCCAGTCTCACTGAGCCACGGCTGATAGTGATCCAGTCTCACTGAGCCATGGCTCATAGAGATCCAGTCTCACTGAGCCACGGCTGATAGTGATCCAGCCTCACTGAGCCACGGCTGATAGTGATCCAGTCTCACTGAGCCACGGCTAATAGTGATCCAGCCTCAATGAGCCACGGCTCATAGTGATCCAGCCTCACTGAGCCACGGCTAACAGTGATCCAGCCTCACTGAGCCACGGCTCATAGTGATCCAGCCTCACTGAGCCACGGCTAATAGTGATCCAGCCTCAATGAGCCACGGCTAATAGTGATCCAGCCTCACTGAGGCACGGCTCATAGTGATCCAGCCTCACTGAGCCACGGCTAATAGTGATCCAGCCTCACTGAGCCACGGCTAATAGTGATCCAGCCTCAATGAGCCACGGCTGATAGTGATCCAGCCTCACTGAGCCACGGCTAATAATGATCCAGCCTCACTGAGCCACGGCTGATAGTGATCCAGTCTCACTGAGCCACGGCTGATAGTGATCCAGTCTCACTGAGCCACGGCTGATAGTGATCCAGTCTCACTGAGCCACGGCTGATCGTGATCCAGTCTCACTGAGCCACGGCTGATAGTGATCCAGCCTCACTGAGCCACGGCTGATAATGATCCAGTCTCACTGAGCCACGGCTGATAGTGATCCAGTCTCACTGAGCCACGGCTGATAGTGATCCAGTCTCACTGAGCCATGGCTCATAGTGAACCAGCCTCATTGAGCCACGGCTAATAGTGATCCAGTCTCACTGAGCCACGGCTAATAGTGATGCAGCTCACTGAGCCACGGCTGATCGTGATCCAGCCTCACTGAGCCACGGCTAATAGTGATCCAGCCTCACTGAGCCACGGCTGATAGTGATCCAGCCTCACTGAGCCACGGCTGATAGTGATCCAGCCTCACTGAGCCACGGCTAATAGTGATCCAGTCTCACTGAGCCACGGCTCATAGTGATCCAGCCTCACTGAGCCACGGCTCATAGTGATCCAGCCTCACTGAGACACGGCTGATAGTGATCCAGCCTCACTGAGCCACGGCTCATACTGATCCAGCCTCACTGAGCCACGGCTAATAGTGATCCAGTCTCACTGAGCCACGGCTCATAGTGATCCAGCCTCACTGAGCCACGGCTGATAGTGATCCAGTCTCCCTGAGCCACGGCTCATAGTGATCCAGCCTCAATGAGCCACGGCTCATAGTGATCCAGCCTCACTGAGCAACGGCTAATAGTGATCCAGCCTCACTGAGCCACGGCTCATAGTGATCCAGCCTCACTGAGCCACGGCTAATAGTGATCCAGCCTCACTGAGCCACGGCTAATAGTGATCCAGCCTCAATGAGCCACGGCTAATAGTGATCCAGCCTCACTGAGCCACGGCTCATAGTGATCCAGCCTCACTGAGCCACGGCTAATAGTGATCCAGCCTCACTGAGCCACGGCTAATAGTGATCCAGCCTCAATGAGCCACGGCTGATAGTGATCCAGCCTCACTGAGCCACGGCTAATAATGATCCAGTCTCACTGAGCCACGGCTGAGAGTGATCCAGTCTCACTGAGCCACGGCTGATAATGATCCAGCCTCAATGTGCCACGGCTAATAGTGATCCAGCCTCAATGAGCCACGGCTCATAGTGATCCAGCCTCACTGAGCCACGGCTAATAGTGATCCAGCCTCACTGAGCCACGGCTAATAGTTATCCAGTCTCACTGAGCCACGGCTGATAGTGATCCAGTCTCACTGAGCCATGGCTCATAGTGATCCAGTCTCACTGAGCCACGGCTGATAGTGATCCAGCCTCACTGAGCCACGGCTGATAGTGATCCAGTCTCACTGAGCCACGGCTAATAGTGATCCAGCCTCAATGAGCCACGGCTCATAGTGATCCAGCCTCACTGAGCCACGGCTCATAGTGATCCAGCCTCACTGAGCCACGGCTAATAGTGATCCAGCCTCACTGAGCCACGGCTAATAGTGATCCAGCCTCAATGAGCCACGGCTAATAGTGATCCAGCCTCACTGAGCCACGGCTCATAGTGATCCAGCCTCACTGAGCCACGGCTAATAGTGATCCAGCCTCACTGAGCCACGGCTAATAGTGATCCAGCCTCAATGAGCCACGGCTGATAGTGATCCAGCCTCACTGAGCCACGGCTGATAGTGATCCAGCCTCACTGAGCCACGGCTGATAGTGATCCAGCCTCACTGAGCCACGGCTGATCGTGATCCAGTCTCACTGAGCCACGGCTGATAGTGATCCAGCCTCACTGAGCCACGGCTGATAATGATCCAGTCTCACTGAGCCACGGCTGATAGTGATCCAGTCTCACTGAGCCACGGCTGATAGTGATCCAGTCTCACTGAGCCACGGCTAATAGTGATGCAGCTCACTGAGCCACGGCTGATAGTGATCCAGCGTCACTGAGCCATGGCTGATAGTGATCCAGCCTCACTGAGCCACGGCTGATAGTGATCCAGTCTCACTGAGCCACGGTTGATAGTGATGCAGCCTCACTGAGCCACGGCTGATAGTGATCCAGCTTCACTGAGCCACGGCTGATAGTGATCCAGCCTCACTGAGCCACGGCTAATAGTGATCCAGTCTCACTGAGCCACGGCTCATAGTGATCCAGCCTCACTGAGACACGGCTGATAGTGATCCAGTCTCACTGAGCCACGGCTCATACTGATCCAGCCTCACTGAGCCACGGCTAATAGTGATCCAGTCTCACTGAGCCACGGCTCAAAGTGATCCAGCCTCACTGAGCCACGGCTGATAGTGATCCAGTCTCACTGAGCCACGGCTCATAGTGATCCAGTCTCACTGAGCCACGGCTGATAATGGCCCAGTCTCACTGAGCCACGGCTAATAGTGGCCCAGTCTCACTGAGCCACGGCTGATAGTGATCCAGTCTCACTGAGCCACGGCTCATAGTGATCCAGTCTCACTGAGCCACGGCTGATAATGGCCCAGTCTCACTGAGCCACGGCTGATCGTGATCCAGTCTCACTGAGCCACGGCTAATAGTGGCCCAGTCTCACTGAGCCACGGCTAATAGAGATCCAGCCTCACTGAGCCACGGCTGATAGTGATCCAGCCTCACTGAGCCACGGCTGATAGTGATCCAGTCTCACTGAGCCACGGCTAATCGTGGTCCAGCCTCACTGAGCCACGGCTCATAGTGATCCAGCCTCACTGAGCCACGGCTCATAGTGATCCAGCCTCACTGAGCCACGGCTAATAGTGATCCAGCCTCACTGAGCCACGGCTAATAGTGATCCAGCCTCAATGAGCCACGGCTGATAGTGATCCATCCTCACTGAGCCACGGCTAATAGTGATCCAGCCTCACTGAGCCACGGCTAATAGTGATCCAGCCTCACTGAGCCACGGCTCATAGTGATCCAGCCTCACTGAGCCACGGCTAATAGTGATCCAGTCTCACTGAGCCACGGCTGATAGTGATCCAGTCTCACTGAGCCATGGCTCATAGAGATCCAGTCTCACTGAGCCACGGCTGATAGTGATCCAGCCTCACTGAGCCACGGCTGATAGTGATCCAGTCTCACTGAGCCACGGCTAATAGTGATCCAGCCTCAATGAGCCACGGCTCATAGTGATCCAGCCTCACTGAGCCACGGCTAACAGTGATCCAGCCTCACTGAGCCACGGCTCATAGTGATCCAGCCTCACTGAGCCACGGCTAATAGTGATCCAGCCTCAATGAGCCACGGCTAATAGTGATCCAGCCTCACTGAGGCACGGCTCATAGTGATCCAGCCTCACTGAGCCACGGCTAATAGTGATCCAGCCTCACTGAGCCACGGCTAATAGTGATCCAGCCTCAATGAGCCACGGCTGATAGTGATCCAGCCTCACTGAGCCACGGCTAATAATGATCCAGCCTCACTGAGCCACGGCTGATAGTGATCCAGTCTCACTGAGCCACGGCTGATAGTGATCCAGTCTCACTGAGCCACGGCTGATAGTGATCCAGTCTCACTGAGCCACGGCTGATCGTGATCCAGTCTCACTGAGCCACGGCTGATAGTGATCCAGCCTCACTGAGCCACGGCTGATAATGATCCAGTCTCACTGAGCCACGGCTGATAGTGATCCAGTCTCACTGAGCCACGGCTGATAGTGATCCAGTCTCACTGAGCCATGGCTCATAGTGAACCAGCCTCATTGAGCCACGGCTAATAGTGATCCAGTCTCACTGAGCCACGGCTAATAGTGATGCAGCTCACTGAGCCACGGCTGATCGTGATCCAGCCTCACTGAGCCACGGCTAATAGTGATCCAGCCTCACTGAGCCACGGCTGATAGTGATCCAGCCTCACTGAGCCACGGCTGATAGTGATCCAGCCTCACTGAGCCACGGCTAATAGTGATCCAGTCTCACTGAGCCACGGCTCATAGTGATCCAGCCTCACTGAGCCACGGCTCATAGTGATCCAGCCTCACTGAGACACGGCTGATAGTGATCCAGCCTCACTGAGCCACGGCTCATACTGATCCAGCCTCACTGAGCCACGGCTAATAGTGATCCAGTCTCACTGAGCCACGGCTCATAGTGATCCAGCCTCACTGAGCCACGGCTGATAGTGATCCAGTCTCCCTGAGCCACGGCTCATAGTGATCCAGCCTCAATGAGCAACGGCTCATAGTGATCCAGCCTCACTGAGCAACGGCTAATAGTGATCCAGCCTCACTGAGCCACGGCTCATAGTGATCCAGCCTCACTGAGCCACGGCTAATAGTGATCCAGCCTCACTGAGCCACGGCTAATAGTGATCCAGCCTCAATGAGCCACGGCTAATAGTGATCCAGCCTCACTGAGCCACGGCTCATAGTGATCCAGCCTCACTGAGCCACGGCTAATAGTGATCCAGCCTCACTGAGCCACGGCTAATAGTGATCCAGCCTCAATGAGCCACGGCTGATAGTGATCCAGCCTCACTGAGCCACGGCTAATAATGATCCAGTCTCACTGAGCCACGGCTGAGAGTGATCCAGTCTCACTGAGCCACGGCTGATAATGATCCAGCCTCAATGTGCCACGGCTAATAGTGATCCAGCCTCAATGAGCCACGGCTCATAGTGATCCAGCCTCACTGAGCCACGGCTAATAGTGATCCAGCCTCACTGAGCCACGGCTAATAGTTATCCAGTCTCACTGAGCCACGGCTGATAGTGATCCAGTCTCACTGAGCCATGGCTCATAGTGATCCAGTCTCACTGAGCCACGGCTGATAGTGATCCAGCCTCACTGAGCCACGGCTGATAGTGATCCAGTCTCACTGAGCCACGGCTAATAGTGATCCAGCCTCAATGAGCCACGGCTCATAGTGATCCAGCCTCACTGAGCCACGGCTCATAGTGATCCAGCCTCACTGAGCCACGGCTAATAGTGATCCAGCCTCACTGAGCCACGGCTAATAGTGATCCAGCCTCAATGAGCCACGGCTAATAGTGATCCAGCCTCGCTGAGCCACGGCTCATAGTGATCCAGCCTCACTGAGCCACGGCTAATAGTGATCCAGCCTCACTGAGCCACGGCTAATAGTGATCCAGCCTCAATGAGCCACGGCTGATAGTGATCCAGCCTCACTGAGCCACGGCTGATAGTGATCCAGCCTCACTGAGCCACGGCTGATAGTGATCCAGCCTCACTGAGCCACGGCTGATCGTGATCCAGTCTCACTGAGCCACGGCTGATAGTGATCCAGCCTCACTGAGCCACGGCTGATAATGATCCAGTCTCACTGAGCCACGGCTGATAGTGATCCAGTCTCACTGAGCCACGGCTGATAGTGATCCAGTCTCACTGAGCCACGGCTAATAGTGATGCAGCTCACTGAGCCACGGCTGATCGTGATCCAGCCTCACTGAGCCACGGCTAATAGTGATCCAGTCTCACTGCGCCACGGCTCATAGTGATCCAGCCTCACTGAGCCACGGCTGATAGTGATCCAGCCTCACTGAGCCACGGCTGATAGTGATCCAGCCTCACTGAGCCACGGCTAATAGTGATCCAGTCTCACTGAGCCACGGCTCATAGTGATCCAGCCTCACTGAGACACGGCTGATAGTGATCCAGTCTCACTGAGCCACGGCTCATACTGATCCAGCCTCACTGAGCCACGGCTAATAGTGATCCAGTCTCACTGAGCCACGGCTCATAGTGATCCAGCCTCACTGAGCCACGGCTGATAGTGATCCAGTCTCCCTGAGCCACGGCTCATAGTGATCCAGCCTCAATGAGCCACGGCTCATAGTGATCCAGCCTCACTGAGCAACGGCTAATAGTGATCCAGCCTCACTGAGCCACGGCTCATAGTGATCCAGCCTCACTGAGCCACGGCTAATAGTGATCCAGCCTCAATGAGCCACGGCTAATAGTGATCCAGCCTCACTGAGCCACGGCTCATAGTGATCCAGCCTCACTGAGCCACGGCTAATAGTGATCCAGCCTCACTGAGCCACGGCTAATAGTGATCCAGCCTCAATGAGCCACGGCTGATAGTGATCCAGCCTCACTGAGCCACGGCTAATAATGATCCAGTCTCACTGAGCCACGGCTGATAGTGATCCAGTCTCACTGAGCCACGGCTGATAGTGATCCAGCCTCACTGAGCCACGGCTGATAGTGATCCAGTCTCACTGAGCCACGGCTGATCGTGATCCAGTCTCACTGAGCCACGGCTGATAATGGCCCAGTCTCACTGAGCCACGGCTGATAGTGATCCAGCCTCACTGAGCCACGGCTGATAATGATCCAGTCTCACTGAGCCACGGCTGATAGTGATCCAGTCTCACTGAGCCACGGCTGATAGTGATCCAGTCTCACTGAGCCACGGCTCATAGTGATCCAGCCTCACTGAGCCACGGCTAATAGTGATCCAGTCTCACTGAGCCACGGCTAATAGTGATGCAGCTCACTGAGCCGCGGCTGATCGTGATCCAGCCTCACTGAGCCACGGCTAATAGTGATCCAGTCTCACTGCGCCACGGCTCATAGTGATCCAGCCTCACTGAGCCACGGCTGATAGTGATCCAGCCTCACTGAGCCACGGCTGATAGTGATCCAGCCTCACTGAGCCACGGCTAATAGTGATCCAGTCTCACTGAGCCACGGCTCATAGTGATCCAGCCTCACTGAGACACGGCTGATAGTGATCCAGTCTCACTGAGCCACGGCTTATACTGATCCAGCCTCACTGAGCCACGGCTAATAGTGATCCAGTCTCACTGAGCCACGGCTCATAGTGATCCAGCCTCACTGAGCCACGGCTGATAGTGATCCAGTCTCACTGAGCCACGGCTCATAGTGATCCAGTCTCACTGAGCCACGGCTGATCGTGATCCAGTCTCACTGAGCCACGGCTAATAGAGATCCAGCCTCACTGAGCCACGGCTGATAGTGATCCAGCCTCACTGAGCCACGGCTGATAGTGATCCAGCCTCACTGAGCCACGGCTGATAGTGATCCAATCTCACTGAGCCACGGCTAATCGTGGTCCAGCCTCACTGAGCCACGGCTCATAGTGATCCAGCCTCACTGAGCCACGGCTCATAGTGATCCAGCCTCACTGAGCCACGGCTAATAGTGATCCAGCCTCACTGAGCCACGGCTAATAGTGATCCAGCCTCAATGAGCCACGGCTGATAGTGATCCATCCTCACTGAGCCACGGCTAATAGTGATCCAGCCTCAATGAGCCACGGCTAATAGTGATCCAGCCTCACTGAGCCACGGCTCATAGTGATCCAGCCTCACTGAGCCACGGCTAATAGTGATCCAGCCTCACTGAGCCACGGCTAATAGTGATCCAGCCTCAATGAGCCACGGCTAATAGTGATCCAGCCTCAATGAGCCACGGCTCATAGTGATCCAGCCTCACTGAGCCACCGCTAATAGTGATCCAGCCTCACTGAGCCACGGCTCATAGTGATCCAGCCTCACTGAGCCACGGCTAATAGTGATCCAGCCTCACTGAGCCACGGCTAATAGTGATCCAGCCTCAATGAGCCACGGCTAATAGTGATCCAGCCTCACTGAGCCACGGCTCATAGTGATCCAGCCTCACTGAGCCACGGCTAATAGTGATCCAGCCTCACTGAGCCACGGCTAATAGTGATCCAGCCTCAATGAGCCACGGCTGATAGTGATCCAGCCTCACTGAGCCACGGCTAATAATGATCCAGTCTCACTGAGCCACGGCTGATAGTGATCCAGCCTCACTGAGCCACGGCTGATAGTGATCCAGCCTCACTGAGCCACGGCTGATAGTGATCCAGTCTCACTGAGCCACGGCTGATCGTGATCCAGCCTCACTGAGCCACGGCTAATAGAGATCCAGCCTCACTGAGCCACGGCTAATAGTGATCCAGCCTCACTGAGCCACGGCTGACCATGATCCAGTCTCACTGAGCCATGGCTGATAGTGATCCAGTCTCACTGAGCCACGACTAATAGTGATCCATTCTCACTGAGCCACGGCTAATAGTGATCCAGCCTCACTGAGCCACGTCTGATAGTGATCCAGTCTCACTGAGCCACAGCTAATAGTGATCCAGTCTCACTGAGCCACGGCTGATAATGGCCCAGTCTCACTGAGCCACGGCTAATAGTGATCCAGCCTCACTGAGCCACGGCTGATCGTGATCCAGTCTCACTGAGCCACGGCTGATAGTGATCCAGCCTCACTGAGCCACGGCTAATAGTGATCCAGTCTCACTGAGCCACGGCTGATCGTGATCCAGTCTCACTGAGCCACGGCTAATAGTGATCCAGCCTCACTGAGCCACGGCTGATCATGATCCAGTCTCACTGAGCCATGGCTGATAGTGATCCAGTCTCACTGAGCCACGGCTAATAGTGATCCAGTCTCACTGAGCCACGGCTAATAGTGAACCAGTCTCACTGAGTCACGTCTAATAGTGATCCAGCCTCACTGAGCCACGGCTAATAGTGATCCAGCCTCACTGAGCCACGGCTAATAGTGATCCAGTCTCACTGAGCCACGGCTGATAGTGATCCAGTCTCACTGAGCCACGACTGATCGTGATCCAGCCTCACTGAGCCACGGCTAATAGTGATCCAGTCTCACTGAGCCACGGCTGATAGTGATCCAGTCTCACTGAGCCACGACTTATCGTGATCCAGTCTCACTGAGCCACGGCTGATCGGGATCCAGTCTCACTGAGCCACGGCTAATAGTGATCCAGCCTCACTGAGCCACGGCTAATAGTGATCCAGTCTCACAGAGCCACGGCTGATCGTGATCCAGTCTCACTGAGCCACGGCTGATAGTGATCCAGCCTCACTGAGCCACGGCTAATAGTGATCCAGTCTCACTGAGCCACAGCTAATAGTAATCCAGCCTCACTGAGCCACGGCTAATAGTGATCCAGCCTCACTGAGCCACGGCTGATAGTGATCCAGCCTCACTGAGCCACGACTGATCGTGATCCAGTCTCACTGAGCCATGGCTGATAGTGATCCAGTCTCACTGAGCCACGGCTAGTAGTGATCCAGCCTCACTGAGCCACGGCTGATAGTGATCCAGTCTCACTGAGCCACGGCTCATAGTGATCCAGCCTCACTGAGCCACGGCTGATAGTGATCCAGTCTCACTGAGCCACGGCTGATAGTGATCCAGTCTCACTGAGCCACGGCTGATAGTGATCCAGCCTCACTGAGCCACGGCTGTTAGTGATCCAGCCTCACTGAGCCACGGCTGATAATGGCCCAGTCTCACCGAGCCACGGCTGATCGTGATCCAGTCTCACTGAGCCACGGCTGATCGTGATCCAGTCTCACTGAGCCACGGCTGATAGTGATCCAGCCTCACTGAGCCACGGCTGATCGTGATCCAGTCTCACTGAGCCACGGATAATAGTGATCCAGCCTCACTGAGCCACGGCTGATAGTGATCCAGTCTCACTGAGCCACGGCTGATAGTGATCCAGCCTCACTGAGCCACGGCTGATAATGATCCAGCCTCACTGAGCCACGGCTGATAGTGATCCAGTCTCACTGAGCCACGGCTCATAGTGATCCAGCCTCACTGAGCCACGGCTGATAATGGCCCAGTCTCACTGAGCCACGGCTGATAGTGATCCAGTCTCACTGAGCCACGGCTGATCGTGATCCAGTCTCACTGAGCCACGGCTGATAATGGCCCAGTCTCACTGAGCCACGGCTGATAGTGATCCAGCCTCACTGAGCCACGGCTGATAATGATCCAGTCTCACTGAGCCACGGCTGATAGTGATCCAGTCTCACTGAGCCACGGCTCATAGTGATCCAGCCTCACTGAGCCACGGCTAATAGTGATCCAGTCTCACTGAGCCACGGCTAATAGTGATGCAGCTCACTGAGCCACGGCTGATCGTGATCCAGCCTCACTGAGCCACGGCTAATAGTGATCCAGTCTCACTGCGCCACGGCTCATAGTGATCCAGCCTCACTGAGCCACGGCTGATAGTGATCCAGCCTCACTGAGCCACGGCTGATCGTGATCCAGCCTCACTGAGCCACGGCTCATAGTGATCCAGCCTCACTGAGACACGGCTGATAGTGATCCAGTCTCACTGAGCCACGGCTCATACTGATCCAGCCTCACTGAGCCACGGCTAATCGTGATCCAGTCTCACTGAGCCACGGCTCATAGAGATCCAGCCTCACTGAGCCACGGCTGATAGTGATCCAGTCTCACTGAGCCACGGCTGATAGTGATCCAGTCTCACTGAGCCACGGCTAATCGTGGTCCAGCCTCACTGAGCCACGGCTCATAGTGATCCAGCCTCACTGAGCCACGGCTCATAGTGATCCAGCCTCACTGAGCCACGGCTAATAGTGATCCAGCCTCACTGAGCCACGGCTAATAGTGATCCAGCCTCAATGAGCCACGGCTGATAGTGATCCAGCCTCAATGAGCCACGGCTAATAGTGATCCAGCCTCACTGAGCCACGGCTCATAGTGATCCAGCCTCACTGAGCCACGGCTAATAGTGATCCAGCCTCACTGAGCCACGGCTAATAGTGATCCAGTCTCACTGAGCCACGGCTAATAATGATCCAGCCTCACTGAGCCACGGCTGATAATGATCCAGCCTCACTGAGCCACGGCTGATAGTGATCCAGCCTCACTGAGCCACGGCTGATAATGGCCCAGTCTCACTGAGCCACGGCTGATAGTGATCCAGTCTCACTGAGCCACGGCTGATAATGGCCCAGTCTCACTGAGCCACGGCTGATAGTGATCCAGCCTCACTGAGCCACGGCTGATAGTGATCCAGTCTCACTGAGCCACGGCTGATAGTGATCCAGTCTCACTGAGCCACGGCTCATAGTGATCCAGCCTCACTGAGCCACGGCTAATAGTGATGCAGCTCACTGAGCCACGGCTGATCGTGATCCAGCCTCACTGAGCCACGGCTAATAGTGATCCAGTCTCACTGCGCCACGGCTGATCGTGATCCAGCCTCATTGAGCCACGGCTAATAGTGATCCAGCCTCAATGAGCCACGGCTGATAGTGATCCATCCTCACTGAGCCACGGCTAATAGTGATCCAGCCTCAATGAGCCACGGCTAATAGTGATCCAGCCTCACTGAGCCACGGCTCATAGTGATCCAGCCTCACTGAGCCACGGCTAATAGTGATCCAGCCTCAATGAGCCACGGCTAATAGTGATCCAGCCTCACTGAGCCACGGCTGATAATGATCCAGCCTCACTGAGCCACGGCTGATAATGGCCCAGTCTCACTGAGCCACGGCTGATAGTGATCCAGTCTCACTGAGCCACGGCTGATAATGGCCCAGTCTCACTGAGCCACGGCTGATAGTGATCCAGTCTCACTGAGCCACGGCTGATCGTGATCCAGTCTCACTGAGCCACGGCTGATAATGGCCCAGTCTCAGTGAGCCACGGCTGATAGTGATCCAGCCTCACTGAGCCACGGCTGATAATGATCCAGTCTCACTGAGCCACGGCTGATAGTGATCCAGTCTCACTGAGCCACGGCTCATAGTGATCCAGTCTCACTGAGCCACGGCTGATAATGGCCCAGTCTCACTGAGCCACGGCTGATAGTGATCCAGCCTCACTGAGCCACGGCTGATAATGATCCAGTCTCACTGAGCCACGGCTGATAGTGATCCAGTCTCACTGAGCCACGGCTCATAGTGATCCAGCCTCACTGAGCCACGGCTAATAGTGATCCAGTCTCACTGAGCCACGGCTAATAGTGATGCAGCTCACTGAGCCACGGCTGATCGTGATCCAGCCTCACTGAGCCACGGCTAATAGTGATCCAGTCTCACTGCGCCACGGCTAATAGTGATCCAGTCTCACTGAGCCACGGCTCATAGTGATCCAGCCTCACTGAGACACGGCTGATAGTGATCCAGTCTCACTGAGCCACGGCTCATACTGATCCAGCCTCACTGAGCCACGGCTAATAGTGATCCAGTCTCACTGAGCCACGGCTCAAAGTGATCCAGCCTCACTGAGCCACGGCTGATAGTGATCCAGTCTCACTGAGCCACGGCTGATAATGGCCCAGTCTCACTGAGCCACGGCTAATAGAGATCCAGCCTCACTGAGCCACGGCTAATAGTGGTCCAGCCTCACTGAGCCACGGCTGACCATGATCCAGTCTCACTGAGCCATGGCTGATAGTGATCCAGTCTCACTGAGCCACGACTAATAGTGATCCATTCTCACTGAGCCATGGCTAATAGTGATCCAGCCTCACTGAGCCACGTCTGATAGTGATCCAGTCTCACTGAGCCACGGCTAATAGTGATCCAGTCTCACTGAGCCACGGCTGATAATGGCCCAGTCTCACTGAGCCACGGCTAATAGTGATCCAGCCTCACTGAGCCACGGCTGATCGTGATCCAGTCTCACTGAGCCACGGCTGATAATGATCCAGCCTCACTGAGCCACGGCTAATAGTGATCCAGTCACACTGAGCCACGGCTGATCGTGATCCAGTCTCACTGAGCCACGGCTAATAGTGATCCAGCCTCACTGAGCCACGGCTGATCATGATCCAGTCTCACTGAGCCACGGCTGATAGTGATCCAGTCTCACTGAGCCACGGCTAATAGTGAACCAGTCTCACTGAGTCACGTCTAATAGTGATCCAGCCTCACTGAGCCACGGCTAATAGTGATCCAGCCTCACTGAGCCACGGCTAATAGTGATCCAGTCTCACTGAGCCACGGCTGATAGTGATCCAGTCTCACTGAGCCACGGCTGATCGTGATCCAGCCTCACTGAGCCACGGCTAATAGTGATCCAGTCTCACTGAGCCACGGCTGATAGTGATCCAGTCTCACTGAGCCACGACTGATCGTGATCCAGTCTCACTGAGCCACGGCTGATCGGGATCCAGTCTCACTGAGCCACGGCTAATAGTGATCCAGCCTCACTGAGCCATAGCTAATAGTGATCCAGTCTCACTGAGCCACGGCTGATCGTGATCCAGTCTCACTGAGCCACGGCTGATAGTGATCCAGCCTCACTGAGCCACGGCCAATAGTGATCCAGTCTCACTGAGCCACGGCTGATCGTGATCCAGTCTCACTGAGCCACAGCTAATAGTAATCCAGCCTCACTGAGCCACGGCTAATAGCGATCCAGCCTCACTGAGCCACGGCTGATAGTGACCCAGCCTCACTGAGCCACGACTGATCGTGACCCAGTCTCACTGAGCCATGGCTGATAGTGATCCAGTCTCACTGAGCCACGGCTAATAGTGATCCAGTCTCACTGAGCCACGGCTGATAGTGATCCAGTCTCACTGAGCCACGGCTAATAGTGATCCAGTCTCACTGAGCCACGGCTGATAATGATCCAGCCTCACTGAGCCACGGTTGATAGTGATCCAGTCTCACTGAGCCACGGCTAATAGTGATCCAGTCTCACTGAGCCACGGCTGATCATGATCCAGCCTCACTGAGCCACGGCTGATAATGATCCAGTCTCACTGAGCCACGGCTAATAGTGATCCAGCCTCACTGAGCCACGGCTGATAGTGATCCAGCCTCACTGAGCCACGGCTGATAGTGATGCAGCTCACTGAGCCGCGGCTGATCGTGATCCAGCCTCACTGAGCCACGGCTAATAGTGATCCAGTCTCACTGAGCCACGGCTCATAGTGATCCAGCCTCACTGAGCCACGGCTGATAGTGATCCAGTCTCACTGAGCCACGGCTCATAGTGATCCAGTCTCACTGAGCCACGGCTGATCGTGATCCAGTCTCACTGAGCCACGGCTGATAGTGATCCAGCCTCACTGAGCCACGGCTGATAGTGATCCAGCCTCACTGAGCCACGGCTGATAGTGATCCAATCTCACTGAGCCACGGCTAATCGTGGTCCAGCCTCACTGAGCCACGGCTCATAGTGATCCAGCCTCACTGAGCCACGGCTCATAGTGATCCAGCCTCACTGAGCCACGGCTAATAGTGATCCAGCCTCACTGAGCCACGGCTAATAGTGATCCAGCCTCAATGAGCCACGGCTGATAGTGATCCATCCTCACTGAGCCACGGCTAATAGTGATCCAGCCTCAATGAGCCACGGCTCATAGTGATCCAGCCTCACTGAGCCACGGCTAATAGTGATCCAGCCTCACTGAGCCACGGCTAATAGTGATCCAGCCTCAATGAGCCACGGCTAATAGTGATCCAGCCTCAATGAGCCACGGCTCATAGTGATCCAGCCTCACTGAGCCACCGCTAATAGTGATCCAGCCTCACTGAGCCACGGCTCATAGTGATCCAGCCTCACTGAGCCACGGCTAATAGTGATCCAGCCTCACTGAGCCACGGCTAATAGTGATCCAGCCTCAATGAGCCACGGCTAATAGTGATCCAGCCTCACTGAGCCACGGCTCATAGTGATCCAGCCTCACTGAGCCACGGCTAATAGTGATCCAGCCTCACTGAGCCACGGCTAATAGTGATCCAGCCTCAATGAGCCACGGCTGATAGTGATCCAGCCTCACTGAGCCACGGCTAATAATGATCCAGTCTCACTGAGCCACGGCTGATAGTGATCCAGCCTCACTGAGCCACGGCTGATAGTGATCCAGCCTCACTGAGCCACGGCTGATAGTGATCCAGTCTCACTGAGCCACGGCTGATCGTGATCCAGCCTCACTGAGCCACGGCTAATAGAGATCCAGCCTCACTGAGCCACGGCTAATAGTGATCCAGCCTCACTGAGCCACGGCTGACCATGATCCAGTCTCACTGAGCCATGGCTGATAGTGATCCAGTCTCACTGAGCCACGACTAATAGTGATCCATTCTCACTGAGCCACGGCTAATAGTGATCCAGCCTCACTGAGCCACGTCTGATAGTGATCCAGTCTCACTGAGCCACAGCTAATAGTGATCCAGTCTCACTGAGCCACGGCTGATAATGGCCCAGTCTCACTGAGCCACGGCTAATAGTGATCCAGCCTCACTGAGCCACGGCTGATCGTGATCCAGTCTCACTGAGCCACGGCTGATAGTGATCCAGCCTCACTGAGCCACGGCTAATAGTGATCCAGCCTCACTGAGCCACGGCTGATCATGATCCAGTCTCACTGAGCCATGGCTGATAGTGATCCAGTCTCACTGAGCCACGGCTAATAGTGATCCAGTCTCACTGAGCCACGGCTAATAGTGAACCAGTCTCACTGAGTCACGTCTAATAGTGATCCAGCCTCACTGAGCCACGGCTAATAGTGATCCAGCCTCACTGAGCCACGGCTAATAGTGATCCAGTCTCACTGAGCCACGGCTGATAGTGATCCAGTCTCACTGAGCCACGACTGATCGTGATCCAGCCTTACTGAGCCACGGCTAATAGTGATCCAGTCTCACTGAGCCACGGCTGATAGTGATCCAGTCTCACTGAGCCACGACTGATCGTGATCCAGTCTCACTGAGCCACGGCTGATCGGGATCCAGTCTCACTGAGCCACGGCTAATAGTGATCCAGCCTCACTGAGCCACGGCTAATAGTGATCCAGTCTCACTGAGCCACGGCTGATCGTGATCCAGTCTCACTGAGCCACGGCTGATAGTGATCCAGCCTCACTGAGCCACGGCTAATAGTGATCCAGTCTCACTGAGCCACAGCTAATAGTAATCCAGCCTCACTGAGCCACGGCTAATAGTGATCCAGCCTCACTGAGCCACGGCTGATAGTGATCCAGCCTCACTGAGCCACGACTGATCGTGATCCAGTCTCACTGAGCCATGGCTGATAGTGATCCAGTCTCACTGAGCCACGGCTAGTAGTGATCCAGCCTCACTGAGCCACGGCTGATAGTGATCCAGTCTCACTGAGCCACGGCTCATAGTGATCCAGCCTCACTGAGCCACGGCTGATAGTGATCCAGTCTCACTGAGCCACGGCTGATAGTGATCCAGTCTCACTGAGCCACGGCTGATAGTGATCCAGCCTCACTGAGCCACGGCTGATAGTGATCCAGCCTCACTGAGCCACGGCTGATAATGGCCCAGTCTCACCGAGCCACGGCTGATCGTGATCCAGTCTCACTGAGCCACGGCTGATCGTGATCCAGTCTCACTGAGCCACGGCTGATAGTGATCCAGCCTCACTGAGCCACGGCTGATCGTGATCCAGTCTCACTGAGCCACGGATAATAGTGATCCAGCCTCACTGAGCCACGGCTGATAGTGATCCAGTCTCACTGAGCCACGGCTGATAGTGATCCAGCCTCACTGAGCCACGGCTGATAATGATCCAGCCTCACTGAGCCACGGCTGATAGTGATCCAGTCTCACTGAGCCACGGCTCATAGTGATCCAGCCTCACTGAGCCACGGCTGATAATGGCCCAGTCTCACTGAGCCACGGCTGATAGTGATCCAGTCTCACTGAGCCACGGCTGATCGTGATCCAGTCTCACTGAGCCACGGCTGATAATGGCCCAGTCTCACTGAGCCACGGCTGATAGTGATCCAGCCTCACTGAGCCACGGCTGATAATGATCCAGTCTCACTGAGCCACGGCTGATAGTGATCCAGTCTCACTGAGCCACGGCTCATAGTGATCCAGCCTCACTGAGCCACGGCTAATAGTGATCCAGTCTCACTGAGCCACGGCTAATAGTGATGCAGCTCACTGAGCCACGGCTGATCGTGATCCAGCCTCACTGAGCCACGGCTAATAGTGATCCAGTCTCACTGCGCCACGGCTCATAGTGATCCAGCCTCACTGAGCCACGGCTGATAGTGATCCAGCCTCACTGAGCCACGGCTGATAGTGATCCAGCCTCACTGAGCCACGGCTCATAGTGATCCAGCCTCACTGAGACACGGCTGATAGTGATCCAGTCTCACTGAGCCACGGCTCATACTGATCCAGCCTCACTGAGCCACGGCTAATCGTGATCCAGTCTCACTGAGCCACGGCTCATAGAGATCCAGCCTCACTGAGCCACGGCTGATAGTGATCCAGTCTCACTGAGCCACGGCTCATAGTGATCCAGTCTCACTGAGCCACGGCTGATAATGGCCCAGTCTCACTGAGCCACGGCTGATCGTGATCCAGTCTCACTGAGCCACGGCTAATAGTGGCCCAGTCTCACTGAGCCACGGCTAATAGAGATCCAGCCTCACTGAGCCACGGCTGATAGTGATCCAGCCTCACTGAGCCACGGCTGATAGTGATCCAGTCTCACTGAGCCACGGCTAATCGTGGTCCAGCCTCACTGAGCCACGGCTCATAGTGATCCAGCCTCACTGAGCCACGGCTAATAGTGATCCAGCCTCACTGAGCCACGGCTAATAGTGATCCAGCCTCAATGAGCCACGGCTGATAGTGATCCATCCTCACTGAGCCACGGCTAATAGTGATCCAGCCTCAATGAGCCACGGCTAATAGTGATCCAGCCTCAATGAGCCACGGCTAATAGTGATCCAGCCTCACTGAGCCACGGCTCATAGTGATCCAGCCTCACTGAGCCACGGCTAATAGTGATCCAGCCTCACTGAGCCACGGCTAATAGTGATCCAGCCTCACTGAGCCACGGCTAATAGTGATCCAGTCTCACTGAGCCACGGCTGATAATGATCCAGCCTCACTGAGCCACGGCTGATAATGATCCAGCCTCACTGAGCCACGGCTGATAATGATCCAGCCTCACTGAGCCACGGCTGATAGTGATCCAGCCTCACTGAGCCACGGCTGATAATGGCCCAGTCTCACTGAGCCACGGCTGATAGTGATCCAGTCTCACTAAGCCACGGCTGATAATGGCCCAGTCTCACTGAGCCACGGCTGATAGTGATCCAGCCTCACTGAGCCACGGCTGATAGTGATCCAGTCTCACTGAGCCACGGCTGATAGTGATCCAGTCTCACTGAGCCACGGCTCATAGTGATCCAGCCTCACTGAGCCACGGCTAATAGTGATGCAGCTCACTGAGCCACGGCTGATCGTGATCCAGCCTCACTGAGCCACGGCTAATAGTGATCCAGTCTCACTGCGCCACGGCTGATCGTGATCCAGCCTCATTGAGCCACGGCTAATAGTGATCCAGCCTCAATGAGCCACGGCTGATAGTGATCCATCCTCACTGAGCCACGGCTAATAGTGATCCAGCCTCAATGAGCCACGGCTGATAGTGATCCAGCCTCACTGAGCCACGGCTCATAGTGATCCAGCCTCACTGAGCCACGGCTAATAGTGATCCAGCCTCAATGAGCCACGGCTAATAGTGATCCAGTCTCACTGAGCCACGGCTGATAGTGATCCAGCCTCACTGAGCCACGGCTGATAATGATCCAGCCTCACTGAGCCACGGCTGATAATGGCCCAGTCTCACTGAGCCACGGCTGATAGTGATCCAGTCTCACTGAGCCACGGCTGATCGTGATCCAGTCTCACTGAGCCACGGCTGATAGTGATCCAGTCTCACTGAGCCACGGCTGATAGTGATCCAGTCTCACTGAGCCACGGCTCATAGTGATCCAGTCTCACTGAGCCACGGCTGATAATGGCCCAGTCTCACTGAGCCACGGCTGATAGTGATCCAGCCTCACTGAGCCACGGCTGATAATGATCCAGTCTCACTGAGCCACGGCTGATAGTGATCCAGTCTCACTGAGCCACGGCTCATAGTGATCCAGTCTCACTGAGCCACGGCTAATAGTGATGCAGCTCACTGAGCCACGGCTGATCGTGATCCAGCCTCACTGAGCCACGGCTAATAGTGATCCAGTCTCACTGCGCCACGGCTAATAGTGATCCAGTCTCACTGAGCCACGGCTCATAGTGATCCAGCCTCACTGAGACACGGCTGATAGTGATCCAGTCTCACTGAGCCACGGCTCATACTGATCCAGCCTCACTGAGCCACGGCTAATAGTGATCCAGTCTCACTGAGCCACGGCTCAAAGTGATCCAGCCTCACTGAGCCACGGCTGATAGTGATCCAGTCTCACTGAGCCACGGCTGATAATGGCCCAGTCTCACTGAGCCACGGCTAATAGAGATCCAGCCTCACTGAGCCACGGCTAATAGTGGTCCAGCCTCACTGAGCCACGGCTGACCATGATCCAGTCTCACTGAGCCATGGCTGATAGTGATCCAGTCTCACTGAGCCACGACTAATAGTGATCCATTCTCACTGAGCCATGGCTAATAGTGATCCAGCCTCACTGAGCCACGTCTGATAGTGATCCAGTCTCACTGAGCCACGGCTAATAGTGATCCAGTCTCACTGAGCCACGGCTGATAATGGCCCAGTCTCACTGAGCCACGGCTAATAGTGATCCAGCCTCACTGAGCCACGGCTGATCGTGATCCAGTCTCACTGAGCCACGGCTGATAATGATCCAGCCTCACTGAGCCACGGCTAATAGTGATCCAGTCACACTGAGCCACGGCTGATCGTGATCCAGTCTCACTGAGCCACGGCTAATAGTGATCCAGCCTCACTGAGCCACGGCTGATCATGATCCAGTCTCACTGAGCCACGGCTGATAGTGATCCAGTCTCACTGAGCCACGGCTAATAGTGAACCAGTCTCACTGAGTCACGTCTAATAGTGATCCAGCCTCACTGAGCCACGGCTAATAGTGATCCAGCCTCACTGAGCCACGGCTAATAGTGATCCAGTCTCACTGAGCCACGGCTGATAGTGATCCAGTCTCACTGAGCCACGGCTGATCGTGATCCAGCCTCACTGAGCCACGGCTAATAGTGATCCAGTCTCACTGAGCCACGGCTGATAGTGATCCAGTCTCACTGAGCCACGACTGATCGTGATCCAGTCTCACTGAGCCACGGCTGATCGGGATCCAGTCTCACTGAGCCACGGCTAATAGTGATCCAGCCTCACTGAGCCATAGCTAATAGTGATCCAGTCTCACTGAGCCACGGCTGATCGTGATCCAGTCTCACTGAGCCACGGCTGATAGTGATCCAGCCTCACTGAGCCACGGCCAATAGTGATCCAGTCTCACTGAGCCACGGCTGATCGTGATCCAGTCTCACTGAGCCACAGCTAATAGTAATCCAGCCTCACTGAGCCACGGCTAATAGCGATCCAGCCTCACTGAGCCACGGCTGATAGTGACCCAGCCTCACTGAGCCACGACTGATCGTGACCCAGTCTCACTGAGCCATGGCTGATAGTGATCCAGTCTCACTGAGCCACGGCTAATAGTGATCCAGTCTCACTGAGCCACGGCTGATAGTGATCCAGTCTCACTGAGCCACGGCTAATAGTGATCCAGTCTCACTGAGCCACGGCTGATAATGATCCAGCCTCACTGAGCCACGGTTGATAGTGATCCAGTCTCACTGAGCCATGGCTAATAGTGATCCAGTCTCACTGAGCCACGGCTGATCATGATCCAGCCTCACTGAGCCACGGCTGATAATGATCCAGTCTCACTGAGCCACGGCTAATAGTGATCCAGCCTCACTGAGCCACGGCTGATAGTGATCCAGCCTCACTGAGCCACGGCTGATAGTGATCCAGTCTCACTGAGCCACGGCTGATCGTGATCCAGTCTCACTGAGCCATGGCTGATAGTGATCCAGCCTCACTGGGCCACGGCTGATCGTGATCCAGTCTCACTGAGCCACGGCTGATAGTGATCCAGCCTCACTGAGCCACGGCTAATAGTGATCCAGTCTCACTGAGCCACGGCTAATAGTGATCCACTCTCACTGAGCGACGGCAGATAGTGATCCAGTCTCACGGAGCCACGGCTAATAGTGATCCAGTCTCACTGAGCCACGGCTGATAGTGATCCAGTCTCACTGAGCCACGGCTAATAGTGATCCAGCCTCACTGGTTGAGTTGGTGGGAGAGCAACAATGCTGCACCGTAGCATGCCAAGAATTTGAAATTTACTTTGTGGTCTGAAAGGCAATTTAAATATGCCCTTAAGTATTAAAAGTATATGGGAGAAGAGGAAGGAGCCATGCTGCCGGGATTATGTGCTACACGGCATTGCTTATTCTGATCTATCCCAAACCCAAAGAGTTTTGTTTGCCTTTGCTAATACCCGTTTATCTGCCTCCTCAGAGGTGACTGACTGCTAGTTGGGTTTGGTAGTACTGGCATCTATTTCCCTCCGTGTCGCTCGCCATGATAATGATTCAATTGTGTGCCTCGGTAGTGAGGGGGCGGCAGGCTATTTGACTGCATGAGGCATTTTTTTTCAACGCCTGAATTTGTCCTTGGCTGACAGGCAGACACAGGAACTTGCAACAGGCAGTACTGTATAGGGATCAGGAACAGAAACTGGGTGGGAGCGGGGGGGGGCACTCTGGGCCAGTTGGAGTGCTTTACCGCCATCTTGCAATGCAGCCTCTCGTGGGTAGTGGGGCACTGTTACTCATTGGATAATCTCTGAGGCCTGATATTAGCCTAACACGGGATTAGAATGGGATGATGAGGGTCAGGTGCCCGTTTTACGCCCGTCTCATTTTATGGGGGAGCGTAAATTTGGGCACCTCGTAAACTGGACCTCTGACCAGAACCCACCCTGTTCCCACCAGATCACGTTGGCTCCAGCGTCACCAGAGGAGCTCTTGCACCAATTTAATGCCCCAAATCATTGTCAAACTGTAGTAAGACCACCTCAGGTGTATTGCAGGCACATTGAAAGCAAGAAACAGAAAGACTTGCATTTATATAGCACCTTCACAACTTCAGGACTTCCCAAAGCACTTTACAGCACTTTGGAGTGCAGTCACTGTTGTAATGTGGGAAACGCAGCAGCCAATTTGCGCACAGCAAGCTCACACAAACAGCAATGTGATAATGACCAGATAATCTGTTTTTTGTTAATGATGTTGGTTGAGGGACAAATATTGTGCAGGTCACCAGGGTGAATTCCTCTGCTGTTTAAAATAGGGCCATGGGATCTTTTACATCCACCTTAGAGGGCAGACGGGGCCTCGATTTAACGTCTCATTTGAAAGATGGTACCTCCAAGTGTTCCCTCAGCACTGCATTGAAGAGCAGATGAAAACATTTAACAGGGCTCATCAATTCTGCTGCTGATGCTGCCTGTATAACTAGTGTCGTTTCATATCCCACTCGAACCCGCGCTACAGATTTCCAAACAAACAAATACTGATGAAGAAAAACACATTTTCTGGTAATGGCAACTAAATCTTTGTCTCCATTTCAGTTGCACAGATGTTCAGAGAAATACAGAACTCAAAGGCTGATATCAAGATGGAACTCGCACATGTGGAGAATCAGGGTGAGTGTCATTGACCATTCGCGAGAGATGTGATCAGGGCCCAGGAGAGGCGTGAGTTCGGCCCAGGAGAGACGAGGGCCCCGGGGCAGCACGGGCCAGCCCACACTGTGATATGTGTGCGCACTCGGTCCGTGCAGCAGAGCTGGTCTCCAGTCGTCTTGGTTAACCCTTGCCACTGGACCAAGACCGAGCTCTGTCAAGCCCGTGTGGTGGCTGGTGTGCAACGGTCACCACACGTTAAAAAAATCCACCCACAGGCATCTTCCACCCTTCAATATGTAGTTCGGGATCTGGAGTATTAGGTCCTTCATTGAAACACCTGTAAACTCATCCTTTTTCGGCGAGGAAGCAAGTCGTCCTCATTTCGAGGAACTGCCTATGATGCTGGTGTCTCCGTTCCCCAGATGTTCTCTGTACGTTGTACGTTGCCAGGTTCTGATCCTGGGAAATTCGACATCCTGAAATGGGACGTTGCAAATCCTTACACACTGTGAGCTCGAGACGCTGAGGGTTATGTCAGTACTCGCTGCGTTGCGGGTAATTTTCTGCTTTTATTTTATTTCGAGACAGTGTAAAATGACCTGTTCAAAATGTGGAATCGGCCCTTGTAACCGAGACACAGAAAGTGATTTTGTGAAATAAAGAAAAAGTACAAAGAGAGCCAGCAATGAATAAATATAAGGGCCTCATTCAGGGAGTATAGGGACCATTAACCGCTGCCAAGGCAGCAGCTGGGAAGTTACGTGAATGCGGTGTGATTAATTAGCCCTAAATAGCGAATAATTGGAGCAGGGCAGAAAGGAATCAGTAATGGTGGTGTATAACCTGCCAGGCTGATTAAACAACTAGAACACAGCACAAAACATTGTAATAAATAAACGGGTATTGTGCAGGAGGACAATGAGCAGTGAATAACAGCCCTTACACAGCAGATAAAGCTAGACTGAGGTCAGGTACAGAACCCGGTTTAGACATGACTAGTGCCGTAAAAGAACGAGGTAAAAGAGAGAGACATTGGAAGCCCACAAGGGTGTTACCCCGAGCTTCACTGACACTGATAACATCGAGGGGTACACAGACCCACAGCTCCCGAGGGGTACACAAGGGGGCAGAACAGGGAGGCTCAATGTGGGCTGGGGCTCTGAATCAGTACAAGACGGGGTTAGGCAGCAAACATCACAGACTGAAGGAGAAAAATTAAACTGCGAGAAAAAGGAGAGGGTAAAGGGGCAGGGGGAACGTGTCTCTCGTGTCCCTGAGACCCCGGCTGTCCCAGGGTGAGACGCACTGTCTCTGTAAATGTGTGTGTCAGGCTGTGTGTTGTGTGGAGCTTTGCCCCTGGCTCCGCCCCAATTCACTGCTGTTCCCTAAAACCTCTGAGAGGCCCGCCTATTTTGTAGAATTAAAAGCGCGCCTAAAACATACCTCACAATTCTCGGTGTTCAGCAGTCCTGTTTAGCAGTCGGCGCTGCTCAGCACAAGCAGCTGGGGGCGGAGCTACCGTCCTGCGTCGAGAAGAGTGCCGGCAGCTGCGTGCGCATGCACAGTGGAGTCCGCGCGCGTGCGCAGTAGCTCCTGGCCCTCCCACCGCGTCCTGTCTCATGGGCTACCCTAGCCATGGCCGAGTGGCCTGCCTGCCTCACCGAGCCTCGCCTCATCGCCACTGCCCTTACCTCCTCGGCAGCAGGGCCCGCCGACCAACAGCTCTTCGGCGGCGGGGCCCACCCAAACTCCTCCCCGGTGGTGGGCCTCGCCTGACCACCTCCTCGGCAGCAGGGCCCACCTGACCAGCTCTTCGGCAGGCTGTTGGAGGGCTTCCAGTGTTCCCGAATGGATAGGTGCTGCAGTAGTTGAGTAGAAACTTAAAATATTTTATTTATTAATTGATTTTTTTATTTTTTTTATTTTAAATTTTTTAATTTTTGATTTTTTGATTGATTGATTTATTTATCATTTTTATTGATGATAGCTCTTTACTGGTAAAAGTGAAGTGTTTAATGCTTTGGAAAATTCCCTAACTTCCCTCTAACTTCCTTACCCCCCCCCGCCCCCCCCCCGCTCCCACCTTCTCTCGCTCTCTGCGCCTAATTCTGAATGTATGCAAGGTTTTTCTGAGCGTACAAAAGTCAACACTTACTCCGTTCTAAGTTAGTTAGGAGCAACTTTTCGATGCCTAAACTTGCAAAACAGGCATTAGTGGCTGGTAACGCCCCCTTTTGAAAAAAAAACTGAACGGAAACTAAACTAAACTAACTCACTAGAACTGGAGCAAATTAAATGCCGAGAATTGCGCTTTCTAAGATATTCCAAACTAAACTAGTTGCTCCAAAGAAATAGGAGCAACTCCACCCGAAACTTGGGCCCTAAGAATGTTACAAGTATTCGGGATCTTTATATTTCCCTAGTTATAGGAAGAAGTAAACGTGTATGTTACTGGGTATTTGTAAACCCGTGCTGTCCCGGGGGGGCGGGGGGAGTAGGGCGCTGATGGTTTTACGTCTCTGCTAACTTCTTATTTTATTTATATAATTAATTCATTTTTATTTAAATGTTTATTTTTACTTTTAATTTGTAGTTTTAATTAGTTAATTTAGTTTTTTATAGTAGTGCTGAATTTAATCCACTTACCTAACCTAGAGAGCAAAAGAACTGTAATACTCACCAACCAATCACTCCCCACTATCATATGACGTCTCTCTTTGTTTATTAAGTCACCTTTCAGCTCTCTTTAACCGCCATAATGCTGATTTCTTTACTGGGGTCTCGAGTCGTAGGCTTTCCAGCTGATCAGTGGGTCGGTGATGAATTAACTAACACACCGCCAAAGTTAGACATCTATGGGACCTCGAGCCGATTACCAACCGGAGGGTTCGCAAACCGGAGACTTTCGGAATCGCGTAGAAGGAGAGGTGAATTTAGACAATTGACCGAGGATTTTTATAACGAGGAGTCCTGACCTCAGTATGTAGGTCCGATGTCCAAAATTCAGTTTCTTCCCTCGGCGATCCTGTTCGTGACGCCAAAATTGTTAGATCTCTTAATTTTCAGTGAGATGCGAACTCCGTTGATAGATTTAAAGTAACTTTATTCTGGCAGCTACAACAAGCTTTGGCTGAATACCAGCCCTTTGTCCCTCTGAAACACATGCCAAAAAATGGCTGTACTTATCCTGGATCAATTTACAATCGTGACCTCGCCCCCCCCCTTTGACCTTATTGGCTCAATTGATTGTTGTTAGCCCATAATTGGCTCGCTGCCAAAAGTCCTGAAATGTCAAGCGTGAATTATAGCTCAATGCAGTGTGCTAACTCTCACGCAGGCAAAGGTCTGTGTTTTCTCAACTTTGCAGCCTGTTTGAAATCTCAATCAACAAGCTTCCTCACCCTGGGGCTCAGACAATGGGCTCGGAATTGGTGTTCACCAACGCCCACATTCAGCCACTTCCAGCAGGGCCCTCACATGATGCCATTTTCCGATGGGCCTGAAATGGGTGAACACCATGCCCTCCTGTTTCAGCCTTAAACAGAAACAGGCCATTCAGCCTAACTGCTCCGTGCCGGTGTTCATGCTCCACACGAGCCTCCTCCCACTACTCTTCATCTCACCCCATCAGCACATCTTTCTATTCCTTTCTCCCTCATATGTTTATCCAGCCTCCCCTTTAATGCCTCTATACTATTCGATTCAACCACTCCCACATTCTCACCCCTCTCTGGGTAAAGATGTTTCTCCTGAATTCCCCATTGGGTTTATTAGTGACTGTCTGATATTGATGATAGTTCCAGTCTCGCCATAAGTGGAAACATTTTCTGTGTGTCTACCCGATCCAACCCCTCCATAATTGTAAGGCCCTCTCTCAGGTCAGCCCGCGAGGACAGAGCCCCAGCCTGTGCAAATCGGGGTCCACCACCCGATCCAAGACCTCGGGTACAGGTGGGCTGGGCATGAGCCGCACACACCCCACCCACTCATAGCAGAGGGTGAGCGGCCTAACCAGCAGCCTAACCAGCGACTTAACCAGACACTTAACCAGCAGCCTAACCAGCGACTTAACCAGACACTTAACCAGTGGCCTAACCACCAGCCTAACCACCAACTTAACCAGCTATCTAACCAGCAGCCTAACAGCAACCTAACCAGCGACCTAATCACCAGCCTAACCAGCGACTTAACCAGCGGCCTAATCGGCGGCCTAGCCAACAACCTAACCAGCAGCCTGACCAGTGATCTAACCAGCAACCTAACCACCAGCCTAACCAGCCACCTAACCAGCCACCTAACCAGCAACCTAACCAGCAGCCTAACTAGCAGCCTAACCAGCCACCTAACCAGCCACCTAACTGGCCACCTAACCACCAACCACCTAACCAGCCACCTAACCAGCAACCTAACCAGCCACCTAACCAGCCACCTAACCAGCAACCTAACCACCAGCCTAACCAGCCAACTAACCAGCCACCTAACCAGCCTAACCAGCGGTCTAATCCCGGCCCGGAGGTCCGCCTGATTGACAGGTTTGTCTCCCAGTTGGGCGGGAGCACTGCGGAGCAGGCCGCAGCCCCAGGTCAGCCTGTGCCAGCTGTGGCAGCACCCTCGCCTCCGAGTCACAAGGTTGTGGGTTCAAGTCCCACTCCAGAGAGGTGAGCAGAAAACTGTAGGCTGTCACTCCAGTGCACACATGTCTGGAAGCAACTTTAATATTTTAAATGGCACAAAAGTCTGGAAGCAACTTTAATATTTTAAATGGCACAAAAAGGACTGAAAGATCAGCTAGACCATTGTCCGTGGAGCAGGGAAACTGCAGCCAAGTATCACCAGAGACTTGAGCGCATACATCCAGGCTGACACTCCAGTGCAGGGCTGAGCAAGTGCTGCACTGTCAGAGGTGCCGTCTCTCAGAGGAGAGATTAAACCGAGGCCCCGTCTGCTCCCTCAGGTGGATGTAGAAGATCACATGGCACCTGGCCAATATTTATCTCTCAACCAACATAACAAAACAGATTATCTGGTCATTATCACATTGCTGTTTGTGGGAGCTTGCTGTGCTGCATTAGCCACATTACAACAGTGCCTACACTCGAAAGGTACTTCATTGGCTGTAAAGCGCTTTGGACCATCCAGTGGTTGTGAAAGGAGGTTTATAAATGCAAGTCTTTCTGTTTCTTGCTTTCAAGCGGTCTTTGGATGAGGGGGTTTGATGGGGGTCCAGATCCCAGGGAAGGAGGTAGGCTTGGGGGTTTGGGGGACACACCCCTGCTCCCCCGGCCTAGAAGCAGTGCTGTAAGGGCATGTACCTTCTCCCGAAGCTGACTTCCCCTCACCTTGAGCTGCCAGGTTTCCTGAGGCCTGGAAACTCCGACCGACCAGGGAGCGGGTCAAACCAACATTTTAAATGCCAGCCCGCCTCCTGGGAGCGGGTTGCCTGCCCGTTAAACCCCGGTGTGGTGGGTCGATGTTTAGATTTTTTCAGTTTTTGCATCTCCCTCCGATTACCCCTGTGATGAGGCCTAGAGGAGCAGGCTTGGGCTGCCTGACTCCACAACAGCACTGTGGCCCCCCTGCCCACCCATGCCCGACACCTTTCCTGGATTGACCTCTCCTCTCCAGCCCCTGAGCTGCTCGCTGTAACCACCTCCCGACACCAGCCCAGCTCATCGCTTTTTGCTAACTTAAGCAAACTAATTAAAAAAGCTTTGGCGACTAACTTTTGGGGCGGAGGCGGTGGACAGAGTGTTTTGTCCACGATGCTGTTGGTGTGGGAGAAGGCTCGATGGACCAGAGGCCTGCTCCAGCTCGGCAATCTCGTCTGTTCCTAAATGTATTTAATACACAGCAAGAGTTCACAGTTGTTCAGTGACTCACTGCTGCAATTAATATTTTATGTCCATGCTATACATTTGTTAACCATTGCCATCATAGATCACGACACAACCTCGATGTAGTATATTTGTTGTGATTGCAAATTTCGATAAGTTCTCAAAACAGATGTTAAAAGATGGTCGCCGTGATCTCACAATCCGAACACTGTCACAAGGGCCTAACGTTTGTTCCCACTTCCAGTTACGAGGATGTCGGAGGAAGCGAGGAGCTCACACGATGATATCAGGACTGAACTTTCACAGTTGAAGAATGGTGAGTAAGGAGCTGCCAATTCTGAGCTCTTCTTAACATTTTTTTAACCAAGTGGAGGAAGAGCATCCAGGAGGGCGCTGAGCACCTCGAGTCTCGTCGCCGAGAGCACGCAGAAACCAAGCGCAGGCAGCGGAAGGAGCGTGCGGCAAACCAGACTCCCCACCCAGCCTTTCCTCCAACCACTGTCTGTCCCACCTGTGACAGAGACTGTAATTCCCGTATTGGACTGTTCAGTCACCTGAGAACTCACTTTTAGAGTGGAAGCAAGTCTTCCTCGATTTCGAGGGACTGCCTATGATGTTCTTAACATCTAGTCCTAAGGTAGGATTGGTAGGGATCTGTGGACAGGTTTCCATCACCTTCTCCTCCAGGAGATACATTCCAATAGGGAACCGAAATTAATGAGATAATTGCAACAAAATGTGGGCTGACGGGTGGTCCTGAAAGAACATAAGAACATAAGAAATAGGAACAGGAGTAGGCCGTACGGCCCCTCGAGCCTGCTCCGCCGTTCAATAAGATCATGGCTGATCTGATCATGGACTCAGCTCCACTTCCCTGCCCGCTCCCCATAACCCCTTATCCCCTTATCGTTTATGTGATATATTCACAGAGCATAGCACATACACAGCTTTCTAACATGGCAGGCAGCTCTCTCGGAAGTCACTGGAACCTGCTGCTTCTGTTTAATTATTAACTCTGCAGTTGCAGTACACAATACATCCACATCTACCGTGTGGGGCTACAAACATCACAAGCTCACAGACATTACACTTCTCCCTCCTTAATGAAGAAGTTATTATAACAACATCATACATAACTTACATGTTTATACATAATACAGGATATAGACTTATTTTTTCCATATTTACAAATTTAACTTTACCACTTGTTTTCTGTTTCGAAGAGGATACCTTTGCTCTCGAACAGAACCTTCCAAACATGGTGTCGAATCTAAACTCCTTCGAGGCTCAACCTGAGGAATGTTTTCCTTGATTTTCATTTGAACTCACTTTAACTTCAGGCTGATTGTTTTCCTGACTCGCACCCAGATTTTATTCTGATTCTCTCCTGGATTTGTTTCCAGTACATTGGATGTAGGATTTGCTACTGGTATATCAAAACTATCTGATGAATCAGAAATAATTGAATCATTCCCACCTTCAACTCCTTCCATGTCTGTAGGTAAAATATGATCAATATGAACAAACCTAACCTGTCCATTATCAAACATCTTTACCAAACATGTGCGAGGAACACATCTTCACCACTCTTCCTAGTAATTACTTTACCCATTTATGATGATTGTTTTTCACTCTCACATTCTGGTTTAATTTCACACTTCTCTCTTTTACTCTACCTCTATCATGATTCTCTTTTTGTCTTAATTGTGTCCCTTCTACGGACTGTGCCAAATTTGGTTTTAACAACGAGAATCTGGCTCGTGGCTGTCGTTTGAGTTGTGTGAGGAGTATTATGATGTGTAATTAGAAAATTAGCCAATTTGTGATCCAATGACAACTGTCGTTTCTTTGGATTTGGATCTAACATTTGTTTTATGAGGGCACGTTTTACAATTTGTACAGTGCGCTCTGCTGCACCATTCGAAGCAGGATGGTATGGTGGAACCTTGGTATGTTTCACACCATTTTTGCTCGTGAATTGTGCAAATTCTTCGGAATGAAATTGTGGTCCATTATCCGAAACAATTTCTTCAGGGAGGCCAAATGAAGAAAATAACCTTCGTAAAATGTCCAATGTTTTACTTGTTGTTATTTTCCACATTGAGAACACCTCAACCCACTTTGAATGGCTATTAATCACAATAGACAATTGTTGTCCTTCTAACACTGCAAAATCAATATGTAGCCTTTGCCACACTCTGGGAGGCCATTTCCATGGCTGTAATGGAACTGATGGTGGTTGCTTGCTTACCGATTGACATGTCATACACTGACTCATGATGTATTCTATATCTTTATCAAGACCTGACCACCATAAATAACTGCGTGCAAAACTCTTGGTCAAACACATTCCCAGGTGCTGGTCATGGAGATCTCCTAATAATTTGGACTTGAATTTATTTGGTATAACCACTCTTGCACCCCACATGATACAATCTTTATCCACTGATAATTCATTCCTTCGAATGAAGAATGGATGTGTATCTTTGTCTGTTACCTGGTTTGGCCATCCATTTGCAATATAATAATACACCTTTGACATCACTGGGTCACGTTTGGTTGCTCTACCAATCGCTTCAGCTGTGACTGGCAGTTCATCAATGTATGAAAAATAAAACATTTCTTCCCTATCGGGTGTAACTTGTGATGGGGAAGGCAATTTAGACATTGCATCAGCATTACTGTGATCAGCTAATCGTCTGTATTGAATATCATATGTGTATGCTGACAAAATCAAAGCCCATTTCTGCATTCGGGCTGCAGCTAATGTTGGAACTGGGGTCTTTGGATGGAGGATTGCTGTTAGGGGCTGATGGTCCGTAACGATGGTAAACTTACGACCATACAAGTATTTGTGAAACTTCTTGACCCCAAAAATTAATGCCAAAGCTTCCCTTTCAATTTGTGCATAATTACTCTCACTGGCACTGAGAGTGCGTGAAGCAAAAACAATTGATCTCTCCTCCCCACTATTTGATACATGAGAGATTACTGCCCCAACTCCATACGGAGAGGCATCACATGCTAGCTTAATCTCCTTAGATATGTCATAGTGAACTAACATGGTGCTCTCTACCAATTTGCTTTTACACTCCCTGAATGCTATATCGCATTCTTTTGACCACTTCCAATGGACCTGTTTTTTCAAAAGTTTATTTAGTGGATTTAATACTGTAGCCAAATTTATCTTCCCAAAAGGATCTTCCCATAATAGTTCAAAAGACCCAAAAATGAACGAATTTCAGTGACATTCCTGGGAGTGGGTGCATTTCTAATTGCATCCTGTTTTCCCATCGTTGGATGTAAACCATCTTTGTCTACTCTGTACCCTAAGTACTCCACTGAGTTTTTAAATAACTCACACTTATGAGCATACACTCGTACTCTGTGCTTCTCTAGCCGTTTGAGAACTTCATTCAATATGTTATTATGAATTTGCCTATTTGGTGCTGAAATTAATATATCATCCAAATAACATACTACCCCTTCAATATCTTGCAAAATCTGGTTCATCACCCCTTGGAATATGGCAAGGGTGGAAGACACTTCAAACGGTAGCCATTAAATTGATATAGGCCGAGATGAGTATTTATAGTCAAACATGACTTGGACTCCTCATCTAGTTCAAGCTGTAAGTAGGCATTCGTAAGATCCAGTTTTGAGAAGATCCGACCACCTGTCAGTGTTGTGAACAAATCTTCTATATTCGGCAATGTATTGGGGAGATTACCCTCTAGAACCTGGTTTACGGTTACTTTATAATCACCACACAATCTTACCTTACCATCAGACTTAGGTACAACAACAATGGGTGTAGCCCAATTACATCGATCTATCTTAAAAATAATGTTCTCAGTCTCTAGTCTTTTGAGTTCTTGCTCAACTTTCTCCTTGGGTCCATATGGTACGAAACATGGCTCGCGGTAAACCGATCTAGCGTCCTTCTGTACCCTGACACTTGCCTTGAAGCCTTGGATCGGACTGCCCTTTTCGCAGAACACCTTCGGATACTTCTTGATAACATCATCCGTTGATGAAAATCTCGTTTCCACACAGAAAATCTCACTCCAATCCAGCTTCAGTGATCCCAACCAATTTCTTCCTGGTAAGGCAGGCTAGTCTCCTTTCACTACTATTGGAGGCAAGCTCTGATATTGATCCTTGTATTTCACCAGTACGGTGATACGACCTACCACAGGAATTTTCTCTCCCGAGTAGCCCCGCAGCTCTATCTTGGATTTCTCTAATGGGAAATCATGCAATTTGTCGAGGTATAGTGACTCCGGTACGACACTCACGGATGCACCCGTGTCGAATTCCATTGGTATCTTGAATCCCGCAACATCTATGTGGATTTTGATACTTTCCAAATCGCTGTCCATTAACTTCATGCTCCTAATGACATGTAACTCTAACATCTCCTTGTCCTTGTTATGTAGTCTCTGGGGATTTCTAATCATATATTTGAACTCTGGACTCATAGCTTTAAAAGCTGGTTTACCCTTCAGTCGGCATGCCTTCGCAAGATGCCCAGTCTTTCTGCAGAAGAAACACTCTGCCTTCACATATGGACAACTTTGAGCAATGTGTTGTCCCAGGCACCTATAGCATGAATTCGACGCACTGTTAGAATTTCCAGTTTCTGAGACTTTGGGGTCCCACCGCCTTTTACTTGCAGGCAATTCACCTCGATTGACTGACGACCGTAATTATTATGCAATTCTCGGAAATACTGGTCGGCTATGCCCATCGACCTCGCTGTCTGATTAGCAAGCTCAAACGTTAAGTCATCCGTCATCAATAACTTCCTTCTGATCGCATTATTTTTCACCCCACAAACAAAATGATGCTCGGTTTTGAAAGTTTTCAAAGTTACAGGGAATAGATAGCTTTTTTAATGCTACAATGTAATCATTGATACTTTCATTAGCCTTTTGATTTCATATACCAATACGATAGCTTTCAGCAATTTCTAACAGTTTGGGGTTATAGTGCTGCTCCAGCTTCGTTAAAATCTCTTAGAAACATAGAAACATAGAAAATAGGTGCAGGAGTTGGCCATTCGGCCCTTCTAGCTTGCACCGCCATTCAATGAGTTCATGGCTGAACATGCAACTTCAGTACCCCATTCCTGATTTCTCACCATACCCCTTGATCCCCCCCAGTAGTAAGGACTACATCTAACTCCCTTTTGAATATATTTAGTGAATTGGCCTCAACAACTTTCTGTGGTAGAGAATTCCACAGGTTCACCACTCTCTGGGTGAAGAAGTTTCTCCTCATCTCGGTCCTAAATGGCTTACCTCTTATCCTCAGACTGTGACCCTTGGTTCTGGACTTCCCCAACATTGGGAACATTCTTCCTGCATCTAACCTGTCTAAACCCATCAGAATTTTAAACGTTTCTGAGAGATCCCCTCTCATTCTTCTGAACTCCAGTGAATACAAGCCCAGTTGATCCAGTCTTTCTTGATAGGTCAGTACCGCCATCCCGGGAATCAGTCTGGTGAATCTTTGCTGCACTCCCTCAATAGCAAGAATGTCCTTCCTCAAGTTAGGAGAACAAAACTGTGCACAATACTCCAGGTGTGGCCTCACCAAGGCCCTGTACAACTGTAGTAACACCTCCCTGCCCGTGTACTCAAATCCCCTCGCTATGAAGGCCAACATGCCATTTGCTTTCTTAACCGCCTGCTGTACCTGCATGCCAACCTTCAATGACTGATGTACCATGACACCCAGGTCTCGTTGCACTTCCCCTTTTCCGAATCTGTCACCATTCAGATGATAGTCTGTCTCTCTGTTTTTACCACCAAAGTGGATAACCTCACATTTATCCACATTATACTTCATCTGCCACGCATTTGCCCACTCACCTAACCTATCCAAATCACTCTGCAGCCTCATAGCATCCTCCTCGCAGCTCACACTGCCACCCAACTTAGTGTCACCCGCAAATTTGGAGATACTACATTTAATCCCCACGTCTAAATCATTAATGTACAATGTAAACAGCTGGGACCCCAGCACAGAACCTTGCGGTACCCCACTAGTCACTGCCTGCCATTCTGAAAAGTACCCATTTACTCCTGCTCTTTGCTTCCTGTCTGCCAACCAGTTCTCAATCCACGTCAGCACACTACCCCCAGTCCCATGTGCTTTAACTTTGCACATTAATCTCTTGTGTGGGACCTTGTCAAAAGCCTTCTGAAAGTCCAAATACACCACATCATAGAAAACATAGAAACATAGAAAATAGGTGCAGGAGTAGGCCATTCGGCCCTTCTAGCCTGCACTGCCATTCAATGAGTTCATGGCTGAACATCAACTGGTTTTCCCTTGTCCACTCTACTGGAAACATCCTCAAAAAATTCCAGAAGATTTTTCAAGCATGATTTTCCTTTTACAAATCCATGCTGACTTAAACCTATCATGTCACCTCTTTCCAAATGCGCTTCTATGACATCCTTAATAATTGATTCCATCATTTTACCCACTACTGATGTCAGGCTGACTAGTCTATAATTCCCTGTTTTCTCTCTCCCTCCTTTTTTAAAAAGTGGGGTTACATTGGCTACCCTCCACTCCATAGGAACTGATCCAGAATGTTGAAAAATGACTGTCAATGCATCCGCTATTTCCAAGGCCACCTCCTTAAGTACTCTGGGATGCAGTCCATCGGCCTTCAATCCCATCAATTTCCCCAACACAATTTCCCAACTAATAAGGATTTCTCTCAGTTCCTCCTTCTTATTAGACCCTCTGACCCTTTTTATATCCGGAAGGTTGTTTGTGTCCTTCTTAGTGAATACCGAACCAAAGTACTTATTCAATTGGTCTGCCATTTCTTTGTTCCCCGTTATGACTTCCCCTGATTCTGACTGCAGAGGACCTACGTTTGTCTTTACTAACCTTTTTTTCTTTACATATCTATAGAAACTTGAAGTATTGTGTCCTTTGGCTCGTCAGGCACAAACAGATTTACCAGAGTTTCATACATTTCAGGTCCAGCTGCAGATAAGAAAATAGCTCGCTTCTGTTCCAATATCGCCTGATTCCGGACTGCGTTCTCTGGAACTTTGATTATGTTATTTGCAGTGAAATATATTTCTAGCCGGTCCACATATGCTTTAAACCTTTTCTGGTCACGTTTATATTCACCCAAATGTCCCATTACACCTGCGGGTGCTGCCATTTTAATTTCTAGCTGTTCACACCTTGTGCTGTATTTTATCTCGGATTTTGTAGCTTTTTCCAAAGACAGAGAAGGTCCCAAAGTTTCTCTGTCGGCTGGCTGAATCCTTCCCCAACAAAATTTCAGCTTTAAATCATCCAAAAAATCCCATCTTGCCGCCAAATGTGATATATTCACAGAGCACAAGCACATACAGCTTCCTAACATGGCAGGCAACTCTCGGAAGTCACCGGAACCTGCTGCTTCTGTTTAATTATTAACTCTGTAGTTGCAGTACACAATATGTCCACATCCACAGTGTCGAGCTACAAACATTACAAGCTCACAGACATTACAGTTTAAGAAACTGTCTATTTCTGTATTAAATTTATTCAATGTCCCAGCTTCCACAGCTCTCTGAGGCAGCGAATTCCACAGATTTACAACCCTCTGAGAGAAGAAATTTCTCCTCATCTCTGTTTTACATGGGCGGCCCCTTATTCTAAAACCGAAACTGCACGCAGTGTTCCAGGTGTGGCCTCACCAATACCCTGTATAACTGTAGCAAGACTTCCCTGCTTTTATACTCCATCCTCTTTGCAGTAAAGGCCAAGATTCCATGTTTACAGCTTCATCAGAAAGACGGTCGGGAGAAATTCTTTCCCAAGAGCACTGACATGTTGAGATCGGAGGGAATCTTTCCGCCCCATGAACTGGGGTGGTGACTGACAATTGCTTGGTTTAAGGCCCATTGTGACACCTGGCTCAAAATATTCTAAAACATATCGCCGGAGGTAGAATATATTTTGATGAAGTTAAAGCTTTGCTTCCCTTTCAGTTACACAGATATTCAGCGACGTAAGGACCTACCAGGCTGCCCTGCAGACAGATCTCGCACAGGTGAAAAATAAGAGTAAGTGTTGCCTCTCTGTGCCGACTCTGTGTGTGGTAGCTGTTAGTTGACTCCACTCTGAGCCAGTACCTCTGGTGCTAACCGCTCGGTGATCACAGAGAGCTGCTAACCTTAACTTTGTTGAGAAAAGGTGTCCCCCTAACCCTTACAGCAGATGTCACTTCTCTTCCCATCTCGTCACTGCTCCCGGCCCCCCATCACCACCACTTCCACTTAGCAGATCTCCCACAAAGAAAGCTCACTCACTTTTCTCAAATCCAGCCCACAATATTTGGCTGCAAGTGGTTCACATTACAGCCCAGTCCTGCAAAGAGTCAGAGTTTGCGTGTGTTGAGGCCACAGGCTTGCCCGCGGGGAAGCATCATAACCCATTGCGGCTGTACATTGCGCCAACCTGCAGCAGGGTGACCAGATGTCGCCCTCCTGTCTGCCAATCCCGCCTTCTGAGCCCACCTCGAGCAATGGCCCAGAAATCCCGGTTTCTCCTTCCCGCGGGCATTCAAATGGATTTTAGAAAAAAGATGCACACCTAACTGAAGCTGCTGCTCCCACGCAAGATCCCGGTCCTGAGGCCTCCCCTGACTGCGCATCGCAGAGCAGGCATGTCGGGACATGCGCAGGGCTGGAGCTGCAGTCACATGGCTTTGGGCAGCCAATCAGGTAAAGTATATTCTCATTCATAATAATGGCAACTCCGCAAGTTGGAGCTCCCATTATTATAAATGAGAAACACCCCCCTCAACACTAATAACCAATAATAAAAGATAGAAAAACTGCACAACATATTTTTATTAATTTAAATTAAAGTTATTTATGTATTTAAAAAATCTATATTTTTCCGATTTTTAAGAAAAGTTTTCTTAATTATGGTTTAAAATAAACTGACCGTAGAGCGCATGGTTTTTAATAATATGTGTTTTAAAAATGTTATTTTACAATGTTTTTGTGTTTTTGAAAACTCTTGCGCCTGTAAAAGTCGGCTATGCCCCTGCTTTTATCAGGCACAAGAGTTTTGAGGATATTTGCCGGGCAAGATATGGGTAAATCACGCAACCTTGCCCTTGCAAATGTCCTGGCTCCTGATATGCACGCGATCTGTCAAGCCTGAAACTTGACAGATCGGAAAAGCCGGTTTTCAGCTCCATGCGCATTGTGTGCTGAAAACCGGCTTTTCCAATGCCTTTCCGGGTCCATAGAAACTCAGTACGCGATTTCCAGGCCAGTGATTCTGCGATCTATGCTCCCAGACCACCAGACAGGGACATGGGATGCAGAATCGAGCCAATCTCCCCTCACATGTACCTTCCCCACGGACAATGCACGATTGCAGAATCACTCCTTATATTTCTGAATGGCTTCAATTGTGTCGGTGTGGCAGTTTAGAAAAGACAGTTCTTGGTTCTGTTACCTCACTGGTTGATAAATCCTAAACCACAACATCAAGATCATAGAATCATAGAAATGTTCTCCTCAGAGCAGAGAAGGTCAAGGGGAGAATTATTAGAGTTTTTCTAATTATGAGAGCTTTTGTTCGAGAGAATCTGTTTCCAGTGGTCGGAGCGTTGGTAACCAGAGTGCACAGATTTAAGATCATTGGCAAAAAAGCCAGAGGTGGATGAGAAGGAAGAATTGTGTTTTTATGCGGCGAGTTGTTGTGATCGGGAACGCGCTGCCTGAAAGGGCAGTGGGAGCAGATTCAATAGTAACTTTCAAAAGGGAGTTGGATAAACACTTGAAGGGGGAAAATTTACAGGGTTTTGAAGAGAGAAAACGGGACAAATTAGATAGCTCTTACAAAGAGCCAACACAGATACGATGGGCCGAATGACCTCCTTTGTGCTGTAAGTTTCTATGATCTGATAGTATCAGCAGCTCTCTGCACTGTATACCAGTCAGTTTAATAGACCCCAACAATATCAGTAAATAATTTCACTATGTAAAAGCTATTTCCAAAATAATGTCAATATAGAAAACCTATTTCCAAAATAACTTGATAATAACTACTTTATGTACCCTGATCTAATATTCTGAGTAGAATTATCTTTAAACTAACTCTCTAACTAACTCACAACTATTTAGCTCCCTCTTTTCTGCTGCCTCCACCCTTCCGCCGATCTTTAAAATGGCGGCCGTAGTGCCCATTTCCTTCTGTTAAGCCCAGTCAAAGCAACTATTTCGCAGCACTCTTTTGGGCCTTGCACCGGCCCAGCGAAGTGCATGCTAGGTGCCGAAACTTGGGGTGGGCCTTGTGTGGGCGATCATTTCGGTGATCAGAGTGGAAACTTGGGCACCTGTTTTTCCGGCGATTTTTCTGGCCTAGTTTCCACTTTTTGCTCAAAATGGGCGATAGAGGTCCGTTTTGGGCGATAGATGGGCCTTAGATGGGCGATGTGAAGTAGAAAGTCTAGTCTATATATATATACTTAAATATAATGGGCACCATGGGAGGTACCCAGAGAGGCAATATCCTGGACACATCTCAAGGAAGATATCATAAGTAGAAACATTACTCTGTAGCCATAACCTGCAACTCATGAATCTTCGTCCCATCCACAACTGATGCCAGGTTCCATGCCACTGATATTGATCAAGCATCTACCAGGAGGTCGAAGGTCATCGGACCGTCCCATTGATGGAGGAGATGTGAAACCTGGGCCAGGGCCTGGGGATGTGGGGAGTTCCCAGTGGCCTTTGTTGGGGACAGAGTCCCCATCTGCCCCAAACAAGACCATTAACGCAGGGAGGGGTTGGGACCAGGGCCTCCCCGAGGCCAGGACCTCCCATGTTCTCCAGCCTCGGACAGAAAGGTCAGGGAGTAATCAACCGGGACTCCCGGAAGAAGAGGAACGATGGTTGTGGGGCCCACCTTGGGGGAGGGGGTCTCGCGCTGGGATGCAGCCTTGGAACCCCCAATGGTTTATGTTGATGAAATGATTATTTTAGCCACTTTCCAAGGGCGGCTGGTGTTGGCTCAACTCTCCTGTGGGGAAAGGGCACCACTGTGGCCGTGGATCGCAAACTCTTCGTGCAACCTACAAGCACCTCAAATGGCACAGAGACCTCCTGGATCGCACTCCATGTAGTTTCAGGGGCCAGATCCTGTGCCTTGTTATGAGAAGACGACTGTACCGTGAACTATGGGTCATTATCATTCGTAGATCCTGATCTTGGTCCTCAACGTAATGCTGGTGGTCAACCAAGCTCACCGCACTCCCATGTTGGAGACCAGTTGCCCAGCCCCCACCAAATCCACCATGCACCCACCCAGGAGGGCCATGGATCTGTGAGTGGGAGATTGGTGTCATGAGCTCTCGAATCATGCTCCACAGGCTACAAGAACAAACCCAATCCAATGGCTTCCTTGGCGAAGGTGGGCAGTCCCTCTGCACCACCCCCCCACCCCCGCCACTCCACATAACCCCAACTAACTCCATGTGGCCCACGCACCAAACATCCCAGTCCAGAACATAATAAGAACATAACAACATAAGAAATAGAGGTAGGAGTCGCCCATTTGCCCCTCAAGCCTGCTCCACCATTCAATAAGATCATGGCTGATCTGAGTTTGGGCTCAGATCCACATCCCTGTCTGCTCCCCATAACCCTTTACTCCCTTATCGTTCAAAAATCTGTCTATCTCCACCTTAAATATATTCAATGACTCAGCCTCCACAGCTCTCTGGGGCAGAGAGTTCCACAGATTTACAACTCTCTGAGAGAAGAAATTCCTCCTCATCTCAGTTTTAAATGAGCGGCCCCTAATTCTGAAACTATGCCCCTTAGTTCTAGATTCCCCCACGAGGGGAAACATCCTCTCTGCAGCTACCTTCATTAAGATCACCTCTCATTCTTCTAAACTCCAATGAGTATAGGCCCAACCTACTCAAGCTTTCTTCATAAGTCAACCCCTTCATCTCAGGAATCAACCTAGTGAACCTTCTCTGAACTACCTCCAATGCAAGTATATCCCTCCTTAAATAAGGAGACCAAAACTATACAGAGTACTCTAGGTGTGGCCTCACCAATACCCTGTACAGTTGCAGCAGGACTTCTCTGCTTTTATACTCTATCCCCCTTGCAATAAAGGCCAACATTCCATTTGCTTTCCTGATTACTTGCTGTACCTGCATACTAACTTTTTGTATTTCATGTACAAGGATCCCCAGGTCCCTCTGTTTGCATCAATTTGTAATTTCTCTCCATTTAAATGATTTTTTCCTGCCAAAGTGGATAACCTCACATTTTCCCACATTATACTCCATCTGCCAAATGTTTGCCCACTCACTTAGCCTGTCTATATCCCTTTGCAGATTTTTTGTATCCTCCTCACAATTTGCTTTCCCACCCATCTTTGTATCATCAGCAAACTTGGCTACATTACACTCGATCCCTTCATCCAAGCCACTAATATAGATTGTAAATAGTTGAGGACCCAGCATCGATCCCTGCGGCACCCCACTAGTTACTGTTTGCCAACTGGAAAATGATCCATTTATCCTGACTCTCAGTTTTCTGTTAGTTAGCCAATCCGCCATCCATGCTAATTTATTATCTACAACCCTGTGAGCTTTTATCTTGTTCAGTAATCTTTTATGTGGCACCTTAGCAAATACCTTCTGGAGGTCAATACAAGTGCAACACATCCACTGGTTCCCCCTTATCTACCCTGCTCAGTACATCCTCAAAGACTTCCAGAAAATTTGTCAAACATGATTTCCCTTTCATAAAACCATGCTGACTCTGCTTGACTGAATTATGATTTCGAAATGTCCTTAATAATGGAGTCCAGCATTTCTGAACGACAGATGTTAGGCCTGTAATAACATTCATTGTTGTTTAAAAAGGGAGAAAGGGATAGACCGAGTAATTACAGGCCAGTCAGCCTAACCTTGGTGGTAGGAAAATTATTGGAGAAAATTCTGAGGGGCAGGATAAATCTTCATTTAGAATGACACGGATTAATCAAGGACAGTCAGCATGGATTTGTTAAGGGAAGGTCGTGTTTGACGAACCTGGTTGAATTTTTCGAGGAGATAACCTGGAGGGTCGATGAGGGTAATGTGTACTGTCATGTATGCAACCACAATGTAACACCACTGTATTACTGTATACACTCAACCTAGATGCACACCTTGACCACAAGGGGTGCACTTGTGGGAGACTGCCCCATACCTGATCACCCAGGTAAGTAAAGGGAGGTCCCACGCAGGGTCTGTTTTGTCTGGAGTCCTGTGAATAAAGAGTTGAGGTTATAGAGTGACCTTGTTCCCAGAATGTGTCTCGTGTGGTTTCATACTGTAGAGTAAGGACTTTACATTGGCGACGAGAAACAGGAATTCACGACCCACGAGAATGGCCACCGGTAGCACAGAGGAACGGTACTGCGTTGGGGAAGACTGGGATGATTTTATTGAGAGGCTTCAGCAAAGCTTCATTATGAAAGAATGGCTGGGGGATGCAGCGGCTGACAAGCGCAGGACTAATCTTTTGACCAGCTGCGGACCAAAGACTTACGCGCTCATGAAGGACTTACTAGCACCCGAAAAGCCGGTGGACAAAACCTTTGAGGACCTTAGCAAATTGATCGGGGAGCACCTCAAACCGGCGACTAGCGTACACATGGCCCGACACAGATTCTACACCCACCGACGTCGTGAAGGACAGAGCATACCAGACTTTGTAGCGGACCTCCGGCATTTGGCCAACCTCTGTAAGTTCACAGACGCCTGCAGGGGGGAGATGCTAAGGGACTTATTTATCGAGGGAATCGGTCATGTGGGAATTTTACGCAAATTAATTGAGACAGAGGATTTGACCTTGGAAGTGGCGGCGTTGATAGCTCAAACTTTCATGGCGGGGGAGGAAGAGACAAAAATAATATACGCGCGCAATTCTGCCTCTAATGCAGCGATGGATCAGGGAGTCAATATCATCAATGCGACTCAGAGCCCCGCAGGCAGGCAGGGGCAGTCCTACACTCCCCAGGCAGCAATAGACCCCAGAATTGGACTTCAACAGAGACAATGGCAGGCTGAACGGACAGTTGCGCCATCACAGTGGACAATGCAGATCGGGATGGGGCCATTGACACCCAGTAATAAGGTACTTAGGAGCAGTCAAAGGGACAGTCAGCGCGGAATGCCTGGCCATAGTCCCTTTATTCCCAACAATGAAAACTTTAACTCATGCTGGAGGTGTGGGGGAAAACACTCAGCTAGATCTTGCAGATTTCAACAGTTTGTCTGCAGGAACTGCAATCTCAGTGGCCACTTAGCTAGAATGTGCAGGAGGCGGATGGACCAGAAGAGGGTTCTTTGAGGCAGGATGACTTTTGGGGCAAATCGATGGACGCCGAGGTTCAGCGGGTCCATGTGGCGAATATTCACAGTTCATACACCAAAACGCCACCAATGATGATGAGGGTTTTATTAAATGGTATCCCAGTACGCATGGAGCTGGACACAGGGGCCAGCCAGTCACTCATGGACGTTCAGCAATTTGAGAAGCTATGGCCACTTAAAGCCAGTAGACCCAAATTAGCACATATTGAGACACAATTACGGACTTACACTAAAGAAATCATTCTGGTGCTAGGCAGTGCAATGTTGGCTGTCACACACAATGGATTAGTTAATCGGCTGCCAATCTGGATTGTCCCGGGCAATGGTTCCGCACTGTTGGGGAGGAGCTGGTTAGCTGAGATGAACTGGAAATGGGGGGATGTTCACGCAATGTCATCTGTGCAGCGAAGTTCGTGCTCACAAGTCCTACATCAATTCGATTCACTATTCCAACCTGGCATCAGGACTTTCAAAGACACTAAGGTAGTGATACACATCACCCCGGACACCAGGCCAGTGCACCACAAAGTCAGAGCAGTGCCGTATGTGATGCGGGAAAAAATCGAGAGCGAATTGGACCGGCTGTTGAGAGAGGGCATCATCTCGCCTGTTGAATTCAGCGGCTGGGCGAGCCCCATCGTTCCCGTCCTAAAAGCGGATGGCTCGGTCAGGATCTGTGGTGACTACAAGGCCACCATCAATCGGGTGTCCCTATAAGATTAATACCCGCTCCCGAGAGCGGAGGACCTCTTCGCCACGCTGGCAGGCGGCAAGCTGTTCACCAAGTTGGACCTCACTTCAGCCTATATGACCCAGGAACTGGCCGACGAATCTAAACTACTGACCACCATCACCACGCACAAGGGACTGTTAATTTATAACAGGTGCCCATTTGGCATTCGATCAGCCACCGCAATTTTTCAATGAAACATGGAAAGCCTGCTTAAATCCATTCCTGGAACAATCGTATTCCAGGACGACATCCTCATCACAGGTCGAGACACCGAGGAACACCTCCACAACCTGGAGGAGGTGCTACGCCAACTGGACCGGGTAGGCCTGCGACTCAAGAAGTCTAAATGTGTGTTCTTAGCTCCTGAGGTTGAGTTTCTGGGCAGGAGGGTTGCTGCAGATGGGATTCGGCCCACCGAATCCAAAACAGAGGCGATTCGACAAGCACCCAGGCCCTGCAAAACATCGGAGTTGCGTTCATTCCTGGGACTGTTGAACTATTTCAGGAACTTTCTGCCAAACTTGAGCATGTTGCTGGAGCCGCTACACGTGCTCCTGTGTAAGGGTTGCGATTGGTTTTGGGGGTACTGTCAGGAACGGGCTTTCGATCAGGCGTGAAACTTACTTTGTTCAAACAAGTTGTTGACCCTGTACGATCCCTGTAAACAATTGGTTCTGACATGTGATGCATCGTCCTATGGGGTTGGGTGCGTGTTGCAGCAGGGCAATGCTGAGGGTCAACTACAACCTGTGGCTTATGTTTCCAGGTCACTCTCTCAAGCAGATCAGGGATATGGGATGGTCGAGAAGGAAGCTCTTGCATGTGTCTATGGTGTAAAAAAAAAACATCAGTACCTCTTTGGTAGGAAGTTTGAATTAGAGACGGACCACAAGCCATTAACATCCCTGTTATCAGACAGCAAGGACATCAATGCCAACGCATCAGCTCGCATACAGCGATGGGCTCTCACGCTGGCTGCTTACGACTACTCCATCCGGCACCGGTCCAGCACAGAAAATTGCGCTGACGCACTCAGCAGGCTTCCACTGGCCACCACTGAAGGGGCAGTGGAGCAAAGCGCCGAGATGGTCATGGCTGTTGATGCCTTTGACAGCGCAGGCTCCCCCATCACAGCCCGCCAGATCAAAATCTGGACAGAGATCCCCTCCTATCCCTGATTAAGAAATGTATCCTGACTGGGGATTGGGCGCCCGCACACGGAGCATGCCCTGAGGAGGTCAGACCGTTCCACAGACGAATGAATGAGCTCTCCATCCAGGCCGACTGCCTACTATGGGGCAGCCGGGTAGTTATGCCCCAGAAGGGCAGGGAGGCATTCATCAGGAACTCCACAGCGAGCATCCAGTCATTGTGCTGATGAAAGCCATTGCCCAGTCACACGTTTGGTGGCCTGGAATTGATTCAGACCTGGAACACTGTGTTCGCAGGTGCACGACGTGTGCCCAGCTGGGTAATGCCCCCAGGGAGGCCCCACTCAGCCCGTGGCCCTGGCCCACCAGGCCATGGTCACGCATTCATGTAGACTACGTGGGCCAGTTTATGGGAAAGATGTTCTTTATCATGGTAAATGCGTACTCGAAATGGATCGAGTGCATCATTCTGAATTCATGCCCGTCATCCACCACTGTGGAAAGCCTACGTGCGATCTTTGCAACCCATGGCTTGCTGGACATCCTGGTTAGTGATAATGGCCCATGTTTCATAAGCTACAAATTCCAGGAGTTTATGTTGGGCAATGGCATCAACCACGTCAGGACAGCGCCATTCAAGCCGGCCTCCAATGGCCAGGCGGAACGTGCGGTCCAAATCATTAAGCAAGATATGCTCAGGATTCAAGGACCCTCCCTACAATGCCGCCTATTGCTCCTCCTGCTGGCCTATAGATCCTGACCGCACTCGCTCACGGGGGTCCCGCCCGCAGAGCTACTAATGAAACGGACACTCAAAACTCGGTTGTCCCTCAGTCCAGACCGACATAGTTGAGGGCAAGCGGCAGTCCCAAAACAAGTACCATGACCGAACTTCGAGAGGGAGATGTATTGAAATAAATGATCCTGTATTCATCCTCAATCTCGCCATGGGGCCCAAATGGCTTGAGGGCACTGTAATTGACAAAGAGGGGAGTAGGGTCATCGTGGTAAAACTCAACAATGGTCAGATATGCCGTAAGCATCTGGGCCAAGTAAAAAAAAGGTTCAGCACCGACACGGAGGAACCTGAAGAAGACCATGAGATGGAGCTCACACTACCACCAGTGAACGAGCAACAAGAGCAATCAGAAGAATGCACAGTCCCTGCTGTCAGCCCGGACAGGTCGGAATCACCACAGGTAACAGACACTCACGTCAGTGTCCAACAACCAGAGCCCCAACTGCGGCGCTCCACGAGGGAGCATAGACCACCTGAAAGACTAACCCTATGATCCCAATAAGACTTTTGGGGGAAGGTGATGTCATGTATGTAACCACAATGTAACACCACTGTATTACTGTATACACTCAACCTAGATGCACACCTTGACCACAAGGGGTGAACTTGTGGGAGACTGCACCATACCTGATAACCCAATTATATAAAGGGAGGTCCCACGCAGGAGCTGTTTTGTCTGGAGTCCTGTGAATAAAGAGTTAAGGTCATAGAGTGACCTTGTTCCCAGAATGTGCCTCGTGTGGTTTCATACAGTCGAGTAAGGACTTTACACGTACGATGTAGTGTGAATGGACTTTAGCAAAGCATTTGATAAGGTCCTACATGGCAGACTGGTCACGAAGATAAAAGCCCATGGGATCCAGGGCAAAGTGGCAAGTTGGATCCAAAATTGGCTTAGAGGTAGGAAGCAAAGGGTAATGGTTGATGGAAGTTTTTGTGACTGGAAAGATGTTTCCAATGGGGTTCCGCAGGGCTCAGTACTGGGTCCCTTGCTTTTTGTGGTATATATCAATGACTTGGACTTGAATGTACGGGATATGATTAAGAAGTTTTCAGATGATACTAAAATAGGCTGTGTGGTTGATAATATAGAAGAAAGTTGCGGACTGCAGGACGATATCACTGAACTGATCAGGTGAGCAGAACAGTGGCAAATGGAATTCATTTCGGAGATGTGTGAGGTAATGCATTTGGGGAGGGCTAACAAGGCAAGGGAATACACATTAAATGGCGGGACACTGAAGTGTAGAGGATCAAAGGGACCCTGGAGTGCAGGTCCATCGATCCCTGAAGGTAGCAGGCCAGGTAGATAAGGTGATTAAGAAGGCATATAGAATGCTTGCCTTTATTAGCCGAGGCATAGAATATAAGAGCAGGGAGGTTATGCTTGAACTGTATAAAATACTATTTAGACCACAGCTAGAGTACTGCATGCAGTTCTGGTCACCACATTTTTGGAAAGATGTAACTGCACTAGAGAGGATACAGAAGAGATTTCCAAGGATGTTGCCTGGACTGGAGAATTTTGGCTATGAGGAAAGATTGGATTGGGGTTGTTTCCTTTGCAACAGAGGAGGCTGAAGGAAGACCTTATTGAGGTGTATAAAATTATGAGGCGCCTGGATAGAGTGGATAGGAAGGACCTATTTCCCTTAGCAAAGAGGTCAATAACCAGGGAGCATTGATTTAAAATAAATGGTCGGAGGTTTAGAGGGAATTTGAGGAAAAATGTTTTCAGCCAGAGTGGGGTGGGGGTCTGGAACTCACTGCCTGAAATGGTGGTAGAGGCAGAAACCCTCATAGCATTTAAAAAGTACTTGGATGTGCATTTGAAGTGCCGTAACCTACAGGGCTACGGACCAAGAGCTGGAAAGTGGGATTAGGCTGGATCACTATTTGTCGGCCGGCGCAGACACAATGGACTGAATTTCTCTGATTCTATGATTCAGAGCTGTGTTGGCAGGACAGTGTGTCAAATGTCCTCCAACTGGAAGGTACAACTGCGTCACCATGCCAACCACTGGAGAATTCTGGCAGAGCAAACCTTGTGCCAATAGTCCCTACAGTTTGGTGCAACATCCCATTACAAAATGCAGTCAGAAATGTCCTGAAATTCCAGTGAAGGGATCATTTTTCCTTGTTGGGAATGAGAGCCGATAGCAAAGATATCAGCTGAAATAAAAAAAACGTGCAGGCTGATTTCATGATGGGCTTTGAAGGGCTGATTGTATGAAGTTGCCCACAGGATGCCTCACCCACTGGGAGTGCCCATCGAGGGTGCCCATTGGGAGTGCCCATCGAGGGTGTCCACTGGGAGTGCCCATCGAGGGTGCCCCCTGGGAGTGCCCATCGAAGGTGCCCATTGGGAGTGCCGATCGAGGGTGTCCACTGGGAGTGCCCATCGAGGGTGCCCCCTGGGAGTGCCCATCGAAGGTGCCCATTGGGAGTGCCGATCGAGGGTGTCCACTGGGAGTGCCCATCGAAGGTGCCCATTGGGAGTGCCGATCGAGGGTGTCCACTGGGAGTGCCCATCGAGGGTGCCCATTGGGAGTGCCCATCGAGGGTGCCCATTTCAAGTGCCCATCGAGGGTGCCCACTGGGAGTGCCCATCGAGGGTGCCCATTGGGAGTGCCCATCGAGGGTGCCCATTGGGAGTGCCCATCGAGGGTGCCCATTGGGAGTGCCCATCGAGGGTGCCCATTGGGAGTGCCCATCGAGGGTGCCCATTGGGAGTGCCCATCGAGGGTGCCCAATGGGAGTGCCCATCGAGGGTGCCCATTGGGAATGCCCATCAAGGGTGCCCACTGGGAATGCCCATCGAAGGTGCCCATTGGGACTGCCCATTGAGGGTGCCCACTGGGAGTGCCCATCGAGGGTGCCCACTGGGAATGCCCATCGAAGGTGCCCATTGGGACTGCCCATTGAGGGTGCCCACTGGGAGTGCCCATCGAGGGTGCTTTACACAATTCTCCATCCATGTGCCTCCCGGAAAGAGTTACATAAAAATAAGAAAGATCTCCGGCTAAAAATCCGGTACCACCAACAGGGCGGTCAAAACAATCGGCAATTGTCTTTGAACAAGCGTCCCCTGATCCTGTCTCTGTCATTGCCCAGCGCAGCTTCAGGGGGTGAGACCCAATTTAGGGTCCAGAGTGCTAACAGGGTCGCTGTGCACGGTGGTGACGTCAGCATCACTGGCACAGCGGGGCAGGTCGCTATCGGTTACCACCTTCGCTAAACTCCCACCAAATTTAGCGGGAGTTGTGAGCAGCGCCGGGCCCGGCCGCAAATAACCCGAATTACTCCCCCCTTGTTTCCTGTTTTCAGCTCCAATGTTTCTCTGCACTTCTTCAAATTGAAATCCCTTGGCATTGTTGCCTCCCGAAACTATACACACCACACACAGCAAAACAACGAGATCTGTTCAAACACTCTCTGCTGCTGATGAACTGAGTTCATTGGAGTTTATCTAGAACCAGCCTCAAGTTGTGCATCGACGCGCAGTGGGGCAAATCCTTCTCTTGTGTTTCAGTCTAGACGCTCACCAGGGAGGAACGCGTGGAGGGAAATCGGGCGGGGACCACCACACAAGGTAAGGGGCCTGTCCCAAATTCCCACCCATGCACTGAGCTTGGAGGACAAGCAGGTTCCTCCAAAGCACAGGGTCTTCCCCAGCTGTTTATCTGCTCAAGTGGACCTCTAGACCCAAGTGAAAGAGGAGAATTTGCTCCAGTCTATATTATCTGATAACAAAGGTCAACCGCGTGAATTTGCGAAGTTATATCCTGTGTCAAACCTGGTCCGGGGTCTGATGTGTGGTTTTACTATCAGTTACCAGGATGTCCGAGGATGCAAGGAACTCACAGGCTGATTTCAGGATCAAAGTTCCCCAGATGAAGAATAACAGTAAGTGTTAAATAAGAATCAGGAAGATGTACTTGTGCTGGAGACCAGACTGAGTTAATCCTACCTTCTTCCTAAACGTTGCTTCAGCTGCAGCGATGGACCATGTTTTCCTGCGTCTAATTCTTCCAAGAAATAAGCAGACCCTAAAAGCGTCGGAAATTCTAAAGAAGGAGGTGGTTGGTACCAGGCTGATTCAGCAGCACAATTCTGGCACTGTGTCCCAAGTAAGGAGGAGAACCACAATCAGACTTCCTTCTTCAAACCCTCCTCTTCAAATCTCTCTGCACTCACACCCCATTCTGTTGCTGCAATTTCCTCCAACCCTCTGTCTCCTCCTGCAGTCACTGGTCCCCTCTGCACACCAGCATTGGCGCAGTCTTCAGCGGCCTTGGATCCGAGGGGCAGATTTTGGACTTTGATGTTTTAGGGGCGATAATGGTGGCAGGGCGTTAAAGTTTGGTCAGCTGGGCCCTGAGTCAGGTGTTGGGATGGGAAACCCCCGAGCTAAAGAGCCGGACCGGGAGTGCTCTGAGAGATGCCTAGGTGGGAGGGGGAGGAGGGGGTTAACCTAAAAACCCACAAAAACATCCCCAAATCATGGCCTACGCCATCACAGCACAAATCGCAAAATAAAATGAAAAGACAAAACAATCGCACTTACCTCAGGAGCCCATTACTCACCGCAGAGGTATGGAGAGAAAGCAGGAAAAGGGTACTGAGGGAATGATCAGCCGTGATCTTATTGAATGGCGGTGCAGGCTCGAAGGGCCGAACGGCCTACTCCTGCATCTATTTTCTATGTTTCTATGTTTCTCTCCGCTGTCGGTATCGTTGGACCTCGCTGATTTCCCAAGCAGTCACTGCGGGGCAGACGAGTCGGACAGGAGTCCAAACTCGCGCCGGTGTGGCAACCAGGGGCATTGCACACCGAGCGCAGCTCTTCCCCACGGTGCTGCTCCACGCCGCCACAAAACCGGACCCGAGGATCGCCGCGGGGCGCTGGAGGCTGACCGCCCGCCCAGAACACCTCACCGCCGCCATTGCCGCCGCTCTGGGCGAGAAACCGGGCGCAGAAGGCCCGAAAATCCAGCCCTCTAGTCTTTGGAATTCTGTCCCTTACCCCTCCATCTCTCCTCTTCTCTTTCCACCTCTGAACACCCGAACACCCATATTTTGGCCAAGCTTTTGTCTGTCTCTCTGAACTCTCGCACCATGGCTGCTCAGTTATTTCTCTTAGCCAGATTCTTTTCTCCCTTTTTGAAACGTGTTTAGACGTTTTCTGCGTTGAATGTGCTGTATGTATAAAGGCTGGTGTAGTGGCCACGTTACAGGACTGTTAATCCAGAAAGCCTGAGTTCAAATCCCACCGTGCTCGTGAATTTAGATTTTTAATAAGCTGGAATCAGCAAAAGTGACGCTGAAGCTGTCAGATTGCCGTTCAAAACCCAACTGGTTCATCCCGCCTGGTCTCCATGTGACACCAGTTCCACACCAATCTGGTTGAGTCTTAACTTCACGCCGAGTGTCCCAGCGAGCCACTCAGTTGTATCGATGTTGTGGACTGCAGCGGGTGAAGAAGGAGGCCACCAACACCTTCTCCAGGGCGACTGGGGACGGGCAATGAATGCTGGCCTTGCCAGCGACGCCCACACCCCAAGAGTGAATTAGCAAATACATACACGCCAATATAGAAACCGGACAAAGTCTGGCAGCTCAAAGTTTGGTCTGAGCGGAGGCCTGCAAGATATGCGAGCGACTCTTGTGCCCAATAACAGATTGTAATCCCCAGCTGATGGTGCAATGATGCAGCTAACAGCAGAATGCGATCAAATTATTCAAATCTTAATCGGAACCGCTTGAAATTCCCCTGTGGTTTTCCCGAGCCCCCGCTGAAAGTGCCGGGCGATCAGGGGGAGCGCTGGGAAAATGGTGCGATTCCACAGGGATTGTGCCAGAGTTACAGGTGTTCCGGAGAGCGTGGTGGGAATTCTGCCCCAGTAGATGAACCCCTGGCTTGGCTGATTTCGGGGCGGTAATGGCGGTAAAGTTTGCGCCTCAGTCAGCAAAATTGGGCAGCTGGGCCCCGAGTGTGATGTACACCTGTCGTGGGCGCTAGACCGGCTGAGCAAGGGAAAATCCCAAACTAAAGAGCCAGCCCTGGAATAGAAACATAGAAACATAGAAAATAGGTGCAGGAGTAGGCCATTCGGCCCTTCTAGCCTGCACCGCCATTCAATGAGTTCATGGCTGAACATTCACTTCAGTACCCCATTCCTGCTTTCTCGCCATACCCCTTGATCCCCCTAGCAGTAAGGACCTCATCTAACTCCTTTTTGAATATATTTAGTGAATTGGCCTCAACAACTTTCTGTGGTAGAGAATTCCACAGGTTCACCACTCTCTGGGTGAAGAAGTTCCTCCGCATCTCGGTCCTAAATGGCTTACCCCTTATCCTTAGACTGTGACCCCTGGTTCTGGACTTCCCCAACATTGGGAACATTCTTCCTGCATCTAACCTGTCTAACCCCGTCAGAATTTTATATGTTTCTATGAGGTCCCCTCTCATTCTTCTGAACTCCAGTGAATACAAGCCCAGTTGATCCAGTCTTTCTTGATAGGTCAGTCCCGCCATCCCGGGAATCAGTCTGGTGAACCTTCGCTGCACTCCCTCAATAGCAAGAATGTCCTTCCTCAGGTTAGGAGACCAAAACTGTACACAATACTCCAGGTGTGGCCTCACCAATGCCCTGTACAACTGTAGCAACACCTCCCTGCCCCTGTACTCAAATCCCCTTGCTATGAAGGCCAACATGCCATTTGCTTTCTTAACCGCCTGCTGCACCTGCATGCCAACCTTCAATGACTGATGTACCATGACACCCAGGTCTCTTTGCACCTCCCCTTTTCCTAATCTGTCACCATTCAGATAATAGTCTGTCTCTCTGTTTTTACCACCAAAGTGGATAACCTCACATTTATCCACATTATACTTCATCTGCCATGCATTTGCCCACTCACCTAACCTATCCAAGTCGCTCTGCAGCCTCACAGCATCCTCCTCGCAGCTCACACTGCCACCCAACTTAGTGTCATCCGCAAACTTGGAGATACTACACTCAATCCCCTCATCTAAATCATTAATGTACAGTGTAAACAGCTGGGGCCCCAGCACAGAACCCTGCGGTACCCCACTAGTCACTGCCTGCCATTCTGAAAAGTCCCCATTTACTCCTACTCTTTGCTTCCTGTCTGACAACCAGTTCTCAATCCATGTCAGTACACTACCCCCAATCCCATGTGCTCTAACTTTGCACATCAATCTCTTGTGTGGGACCTTGTCGAACGCCTTCTGAAAGTCCAAATATACCACATCAACTGGTTCTCCCTTATCCACTCTACTGGAAACATCCTCAAAAAATTCCAGAAGATTTGTCAAGCATGATTTCCCTTTCACAAATCCATGCTGACTTGGACCTATCATGTTCTGAGAGGCCTGGGGGAGAAATAAAACATGGACAAAACCCACCATAAACATTCCCAATCCATAGCTCGTGCCACCACAACATAAATCACAAAAAAAAAAATAAAGAAAAACCAATCCCACTTACCTGAGATGGACATTACTGACCTCACTGCTCGGTAGAAGTTTTGACAGGCGGTCCCAGCAGGGGGCGCTGCGGGGCGTACAGGAGTCAAAATGCGATCCAGTGTCGCAACCAGGGGCATTGCACATCGGCTCAACTCTTCTGGGGTACTGCCCCCGCAAAACCGGGCCCAAAAACCCCCGCAGGGGGGGCGCTGGAAGCTGACCGCCCACCCAGAAGCTCACCGCTGCCATTGCCTCCCCTCCGGGGCAAAAACAGAGGCAGACATCACCGGAAAATCCAGCCCTAAGGGTTGATGCGGCGATCCCACACTCCCAGTGATTGGTGGATTGCCAGGAATTCGCGGCTAGCGAGGAATGCCTTCTGATCATTCATCTCGGTCCGTGCAAAACTCTGAGCTTCAGCCGAGGATTCCCGACCTGCTCTCTCTCTAAACGGCGCCTATTGCCAGTACTCCAACGGCTGAATCAGCCTACAATTACTCAATAAACTGAAGCTAAAGGAAAGTCTCGCAGTTTAATAAATAATTGATTCAGTCTTCATGTCCAGACAGAGAAACAGGGGACGGTCGGGGACAATGTTTTACTGACCACACTCACATAATCGGAAATATTTAACCCACTGCAGATTTCTGCACAGTTCCTGTTTTGTCTCATTTCTCAAGCATGGTGGAAAATAATTAAATCAGGTTGAAGCTCTATTCGGCCGCCTGTTTGAGAGGTCTTCCCTCTGTGCCAGTCCCTGTCTCTCAGTCACAGTCTCCCTTTCCCTGGCCTGTCATCTTTCTCCTTGTGTCAATCATTAGAACATAAGAAATAGGAACGGCAGTAGGCCTTACGGTTCCTTGAGCCGGCTCCGTCATTTAATACGATCATGGCTGATCCGATCATGGACTCAGCTCCACTTCCCTGCCCGCCCCCCATGACCCCTTAATCCCTTATCGGTAAAGAAACTCTCTATCCCTGTCTTGAATTTATTCAATAACCCAGCTTCCACAGCTCTCTGAGGCAGCGAATACCACAGATTTGCAACCCTCTGAGAGAAGAAATTTCTCCTCATCTGGCCCCTTATTCTAAGATCATGCCCTCTAGTTCTAGTCTCTCCCCCATCAGTAGAAACATCCTCTCTGCATCCACCTTGTCAAGCCCCCTCATAATCTTATACGTTTCGATAAGATCACCTCTCATTCTTCTCAATTCCAATGAGTAAAGGCCCAACCTACTCAACCTTTCCTCATAAGTCAACCCCCTCATCCCTAGAATCAACCTAGTGAACCTTCTCTGAACTGCCTCCAAAGCAAGTATATCCTTTCGTAAATCTGGAAACCAATCCTGCACCAGTATTCCAGTACAGAGAGCGATTGGATCCCCTCTGACCTATAACCTCTACCCTAGCCCTTGACCCAGCTTTTGATCCAGAACCCCATGACTGTGACCCCAGTTGTGGACACCCCCTCCAGTCCATCTGAGACGTTAGACTAAGCCACTTTGAGACTGTGGTCAGACCACAACGACAGTAGGGGAGTGGATGGCGTGTTGCATCATGAACAGCAGTCAGGAGACCGACATCAGTGCAGCTCCCCTCACAGACCAGGGCTCTGTCACAGACACCAGACACCACCGCACTTCCCAAAGGTTAGAATGGAGTGCAAGACGTGAATGTTAATACGATGAAAAGTCATTCATTCAAAGCAAGGACTTGCTGGAGAGTTGGGCCGAATTTGCTGCCTCAGAGAACTGTGGAAGCTGGGTCATTGAATAAATTTAAGACAGAGATAGACAGCTTCTTAACCGATAAGGGAATAAGGAGTTATGGAGAGCAGGCAGGGAAGTGGACCTGAGTCCATGATCGGATCTCCAACATTGACAACTAGTCGAGTCACACAGCACACAACTTAGAATCCCCGTCGTACTATGGCTGTGATAGATGCAAAGTCCCACCTCAGTAGTTTTTATCCATAATGTCAGCACTCTCACCTCTGAGTCAGAAGGTTGTGGGCTCAAGTCCCACTCTAGAGACTTGAGCACAGAATCTAGGCTGACACTCCCAGTGCAGTGCTGAGGGAGCGCTGCACTGTCGGAGGTGCTGTCTTTCGGATGAGACATTAAACCGAGGCCCCGTCTGCTCTCTCAGGTGAACATAAACTATCAAATGGCATTGTTGGGACAAGGAGTTATCCCCGGTGTCCTCACCAATATTTATCCCCCAACCAACATCACTAAAACATGTGGTCATTATCACATTGCTGTTTGTGGGAGTTTGCTGTGAGCAAATTGGCTACCCCGTTTCCGAAACTACAACAGTCACTGCACTCCAAAAGTACTTTATTAGCAGTGAAGCGTTTTGGACATCCTGAAGTTGTAGGAAGGTGTTATAAAAATGCAAGACTTTTATAATGTGCCAGCTCCTATAGCATATTCAATGTGGAGTAGCGAAACTCCTTCACACAGAATAACTGGGAGTCAACACTACTGTACAATTACTGACAGTGCTCCCTCTGACCCTGGAAAACTACCCAGAACATCAGACCCTCGCCCTGGAAACAACAAGACCCTGCCCATCATTATCATCATAGACAGGCCCTCGGAATCGAGGAAGACTAAAAGTTAGTGCTTAGGTGACTGAACAGTCCAATACGGGAATTACAGTCTCTGTCACAAGTGGGACAGACAGTGGTTGAAGGAAAGGGTGGGTGGGGAGTCTGGTTTGCCGCACGCTCCTTCCACTGTCTGCGCTTGATTTCCGCATGCTCTTGGCGACGAGACTCGAGGTGCTCAGCGCCCTCTCGGATGCACTTCCTTCACTTAGGGCGGTCTTGGGCCAGGGACTCCCAGGTGTCGATGGGGATGTTGCACTTTATCAGGGAGGGTTCGAGGGTGTCCTGGAAACATTTCCTCTGCCCACCTGGGGCTCGCTTGCCATGTAGGAGTTCCGAGTAGAACGCTTGCTTTGGGAGTCTCGTGGCAGGCATGCGAACAATGTGGCCAGCCCAACGGAGCTGGTCGAGTGTGGTCAGTGCTTCGATGCTGGTCTGAACGAGAACACAGACATTGGTGCGTCTGTCCTCCCAGTGGATTTGCAGGATCCTGCAGAGACATCGTTGGTGGTATTTCTCCAGCGATTTGAGATGTCTGCTGTACGTGGTCCATGTCTCTAAGCCACACAGGAGGGCTCACCGGTGTAATAGCCCACTCCCCACAAAGAGAGTGGAATAGCGACAAGGTAGGAGTGCCACAGTAATGGTGACCCAACCCCATATACCCGAGAGGGGCAGCACAGTCTTTGTGGACCCTCACCCACCTGCTGCCCAGGGGTTAATGGAAACCAAGTGCCCTGAACTGGGTTAATCCATGTTTATTTCAGTAGCCCAACCAACTTGACTATTCCAATGCACTCCTGGCTGGCCTCCCACATTCTACCCTACGTAAACTAGAGGTGATCCAAAACTCGGCTGCCCTTGTCCCAACTCGCACCAAGTCCCGTTCACCTATCACCCCCTGTGCTCGCTGACCTACATTGGCTCCCAGTTAAGCAACGCTTCGATTTCAAAATTCTCATCCTTGTTTACAAATCCCTCCATGGCCCTACACCCCTCCCTATCTCTGTAATCTCCTCCAGCCCCACAACCCCACGAGTTGTGTGTGCTTCTCTAATTCTGCCCTCTTGAGCATCCCTGATTATAATCACTCAATCATTGGTGGCCATGCCTTAAGTTGCCTAGGCCCCAAGCTCTGGAACTCCCTCCCTAAACCTCGCCGCCTCTCTTTCCTCCTTCAAGACTCTCCTTAAAACATACCTCACCTGCCCTAATTTCTCCTTACACGCCTCGGTGTCAAATCTCTTCTCTTATAATACTCCTGTGAAGTGCCTTGTGACATTTCATTACATTAAAGGCGCTATATAAATACAAGTTGTTGTTGCGAACCAGAGTGAAATAGCGACTGAATTGGAATCTTGAACCAAGCGCATGTCTGGCTGTAGTTTGGTGAAAATACCAGCAACACGATTGTGCTGGCGGTGACAAGTGTGGCTCTCTGGGACTCAGCTAAATGTTTCTGTCTATTTCAGTTCTGCAGATGTTCAGTGAATTACGAATCTGGCTCGCTGATTTCAAAATGGGACTGTCGCAGATGAGGAGTAACAGTGAGTGTTGCTGGGTGTCAGCGGGATTCGGGCGGGTGACATGTCCTCCTGTGGCAGGGTAAGACTTTATTCCCCCGGGCCTCAGTTATACCCTGGCGGCAGGAGACGCACGGTGCGGAGATCGCCAACCAGCCGCGGGACACGGGGCCCGATCGGCTGCACCATCTCACCGGGACCCCGGGACTGCGGGGGTTGGGGGGGGGGGCGTCACAGAGGGCGAGGGGCCCAATCTGCTGCACCATCGCACCGGGACCCCGGGACTGGGGGGGGGAGGGATAGATCATAGTGGGGGAGGGGCCCGATCGGCTGCATCACTGCACCGGGACCCCGGGGCTGGGGGGGGCGGGGATAGATCACAGAGGGTCAGGGGTCCGATCGGCTGCACCATCGCAATGGGACCCCTGGACTGTGGGGGGGGCGGGGGGGGGTCACAGAGGGTCAGGGGTCCGATCGGCTGCATTGTCCCACCGGGATCCCGGGACTTGGTGGGGGGGGGAGGGGAGATCACAGCAGGGGAGGCCTAGGCTTTCACCACGGGGCCCACAAGGAAAGTCCAGGACAGATTTAATCGGTTAACTCTGTGGGCCGGTTTCCGGCTGGGAGCCGGGACACTCGCTGACACGTCTCACTCCGGCTGAGTAACAACTGCACTCACGTCCCTGCGGCATCATCAGGACCCAACGGGCATGTGTTAAACAGCACCCGCTGGCTCTGGGTGGCTGCCCTTACCTCTGGCTCAGCTTAACGATCGGCCGGTTCAAGGCGGGCAAGTAACTGGGGCAATTTCAACTGCAGCCTTCCGGCCTGATCTCCACTGGGTTAAAATTGCGCCAATTGTGTCTCCAGCTCAAAAAATTCTCCAGCAGTTTTCTGATGGTTCGGAGCTTTTAGACAGAAGGTTGGATTTTCTGATAACACAGTCCAGGGACAGAGCCTTGTACATCAGGGCATTGTACATCGGGGTATTGTATATCAGGGCATTGTACATCAGGGCATTGTACATCAGGGTATTGTACATCAGGGCATTGTACATCAGGGTATTGTATATCAGGGCATTGTACATCGGGGTATTGTATATCAGGGCATTGTACATCAGGGCATTGTACATCAGGGTATTGTACATCAGGGCATTGTACATCAGGGCATTGTACATCAGGATATTGTACATCAGGGCATTGTACATCAGGATATTGTACATCAGGGCATTGTACATCAGGGTATTGTACATCAGGGCATTGTACATCAGGATATTGTACATCAGGGTATTGTACATCGGGGTACTGTACATCAGGGCATTGTACATCAGAATATTGTACATCGGGATATTGTACATCAGGACATTGTATATTGGGGTACTGTTCATCAGGATATTGTACATCCGGATATTGTACATCAGCATATTGTACATTGGGATATTGTACATCAGAATATTGTACATCAGAATATTGTACATCAGGATATTGTACATCGAGATATTGTACATCAGAATATTGTATATCGGGATATTGTACATCGGGATATTGTACATCAGAATATTGTACATCAGGACATTGTACATCGGGATAGTGTACATCAGTATATTGTACATTGGGATATTGTACATCAGAATATTGTACATCGGGATATTGTACATCAGCATATTGTACATCGGGATATTGTACATCAGCATATTGTACATCGGGATATTGTACATCGGGATATTGTACATCAGGATATTGTACATCAGAATATTGTACATCGAGATATTGTACATCAGCATATTGTACATCGGGATATTGTACATCGGGATATTGTACATCAGCATATTGTACATCGGGATATTGTACATCGGGATATTGTACATCGAGATATTGTACATCGGGATATTGTACATCAGGACATTGTACATCGGGATAGTGTACATCAGTATATTGTACATTGGGATATTGTACATCAGAATATTGTACATCGGGATATTGTACATCGGGATATTGTACATCGAGATATTGTACATCGGGATATTTACATCAGCATATTGTACATCGGGATATTGTACATCAGGATATTGTACATCAGAATATTGTACATCGAGATATTGTACATCAGTATATTGTACATCGGGATATTGTACATCAGAATATTGTACATCAGAATATTGTACATCGGGATATTGTACATCAGAATATTGTACATCAGAATATTGTACATCGGGATAGTGTACATCGGGATATTGTACATCGAGATATTGTACATCGGGATATTGTACATCAGAATATTGTACATCAGAATATTGTACATCGGGATATTGTACATCGGGATATTGTACCTCAGAATATTGTACATCAGAATATTGTACATCAGGATATTGTACATCAGGATATTGTTTTCTTGAAAGAAATTGACACTTGTCCTTCCCTTTCAGTTGCACAGATATTGAATGTGGAGAGAACGTCACAGACTGATTTCATGATGGAGATGTCACAGGTGAACAATAACTGTGAGTGTGATTGGACGCTCGGAACCACAGTCATGTCTCCGGTTCTTTGGATTTGCAGAAGCTGACGTTGTTCTTCAAACTCAGTGATGGTCCTCTGATCCCAGCCTTCCTGTGTGCTGTATATCCCATGGCCCTGGTGCAGGGATTACATGCAGTCGACCACCACTCCCTATCGCTTTGCGGGAATGATGGCCCATACCTTCCTCTTTCCTTCGATGAAGGACCTGATAATCCCAGTCCTGAGCGACGTGTTGAAGGGTGGAAGATGCCCGTGCGTGAATTTTTTTAACATGTGGTGGCCATTGCACACCAGCCACCACACGGGCTTGACAGAGCTAGGTCTTGGTCCAGTGGCAAGGATTAACCAAGACGAATGCAGACCAGCTCTGCTGCACGGACCGAGTGTGTGCACATATTGCAGTGTGGGCTGGCCTGTGCTGCTCCTGGGCCCTGAACTCACGCCTCTCCTGGGCCCCGATCACCGCTCCACCATCACTCGCCGCTCTTGTGCCCTGACCACGCCGCCACTGCTGTATCTGCCCGCGCTCCAATCACCGGCCTGGACCTTGGTGATGTCCAATCCAGTCGCCCTCCTCCAAGACCTCGATCTCTGCACCAGCTCACGCTACTCCCTGAAGTGGTATGCCACCATGCTTTCCAGGGGCCGCTCGCCTTTTATGGCCCCGATCTGCCACTGGTGTTTCCTCTCAGGTCGGGGCCGCCAGGCTGTCCAGGGGCGACTCGCCTTTTATTTTTTTAACAACCTTCCTCCAGTCGGTAACTGATGGACAAGCAGTGCTGCAATTGGGCAGACACGCTAACGGTGTAGGGGGTGGTCTCTGGGGTCAGGTTCACTTCTGACCTTCTGAGCGGTTCGAATCGCTCCCACTCCCTGGGGTCTAGACTTTGGATTTATTTGGGGGATGTGACAAATTGCAAGAGACAACTGGTTTGGTGCAAAGAACTTCGATTTATTAAGAACAAGAAAATACAATGTCAAACTTGTAATCACTCAAATAAAGAACACTCTATCACACATTCAAAGGGCTTACAGAAATAATACACCTCCCACCACCCAGTGCCTAACTTTGACTAGGTCAAACTCCAGGGCAAACAGGGACTATGCTCACCAATCCTTTATTGTCAGTTGCCGATGGTTCGCGATTTCGGGGTTCGCTGGACTCTGTAGGTTCTGCTTGCCGTACCCCAAATGTCATGGAAGACTTCTTACTGCGCAGTCTTCAGTTGGGTGGTGTCCGCTGATGCGATAGGGCGCGTATTGGACTTATGGGGTGAGTACCCACTTCCTTCCGTTAGCAATAGGTCCCAAAAGTTTCTTTAGGTAATGTTTCACCTGTTGGTGGTTAGAACTAGATTGCAGAGTGGAAACTTTCGGATCTTCGGTTTCTTCTTTGAGGAGTTTTGTTTCGGAGTTGTTCAATCGCGGTGTTTTCGATGGTACCATGTTGGCTGTGGTCAGTTGCTGCCGCGATGGCGATGTCCGGAGTTGCCGCGGGCTGCTCTCTCTCTACCGTGGTGATATTCTTCCTTCTTCTTCGATAGCAGGGCAGCGTGGCCCAGGAGGGTCGTCGAGGCGGGAGAGGCTTGTTAAAACTGTTGCGGTGGCCTCTCTCCTTTCTCCCTTCTTGATGCTATACGAGGCTATGCCGCTGATGCTATGCAAAAAAAACCTTCGTTAAAACAGGGCCCCAGTTATATTTTGGGAGCCGTTCTAATCTTCGCGCCAAATAGGCCCTGATTCTTTGTTTAATTTTGGTGGGCTTGATATCTCTTTTTCATATTTTGGAGGGTCCATTAATGTTAACCTGTCTCGGATGTGTCAATCTTTTGAATTTGTTTCTTGATCGGGAAAAAATAGCTTTGGTATTTGCAATGTCTGCCCAGGCCTGGGTTTTCCATGTGGGCTGGATGGGCCATTATCATTATGTATGTGCTGGGTGGGTTTCCTGCTCAGGGTGATGGGGCTATCTCTTGGTTGATTGGTGCTATGTTAATGTCTCCCGGGGAGAAGGGTTTTCGAGTTTACACAATTCCCCAGACAATTTGTTTAGCTTCAATACTCAGACAGCTTCAATACCCAAAACTGGTTTCCTTGAAGGATAGTTATCCTTTAGTTCTCAGCCCTTTCTACACGGACCTAATCTGCCTTGTAAGAAAATCTCAAATTCGATTAAAACTCGTAGTTTCTTCCCTGTGCACTTTAGGATCCCAAACTTTCTGGTTGCTAGTTCCAAATTAAATTTCCTTTCCAATGAGTCCAAACACTGGGAGGGTTTTCCCACGAATTTTGCATCCTGCAGTCCCCCTTGTGATACTCTACATGCTAGAGTGTCATGCCAGGTGAGCAAAATTCCTGATCTCCCGAGAGTCAACCTTCTCCTGTATTTACCTAACTAAAACTTTCCCCCTTTGAAATGCAATGCAGTTTACAGGCAAATACAATTATTCAAATTCTGTTACAGCATAGAGGGTGTCAGTCGCCTCTCCATTACTCCGTTTTTACAGTAAAATAAAGGAACATAGTCAAACACAATTATAAGTGACATTCTTACAACACTCAACCTCTGCGTTTTTACAGCAGGTAAAAATTAAAACAAATTAAACATGCTAATATGGTGTTATCCCTCCCAGCGTGATCCCCAAGTTCGGCCAGGGAGCGTACAGCACCCTTTGGTGCCTGACCTGACGGCCTCTGCATTTCACTCAACAAGTGAGATACCATAAGTAAAGAATAATCGCGAGTTGACAGACAACCAAGACGTGGGAAGCTATTTGGATCCCCGCACTGAACTTCTATATTCCTGAAAATGTCCCCCAAAGCGGAATTGTGATCTCTAGAATCTTTCTCCCTATCTCCATTGTTTTCTGTTCGAGAGTGTAGAAATGTTTTTGTGAGATTACTACAGCTTCTAGCAGGACGGTAAGATGTTTGGGTAGAGGGGGAATTTCATAGCAAAATATGCCACATAATCCTGCAAGTTTGTGATGTTTTCTCTCACAGTGAGGTGAACAGTGGAGGGTTCGGGAATGGGGACAATCGGTTCCTGGGCCACTTGAACTTCCGCCTCGGGTTTAAAGCAAAAACTGCTGTCACTGAGCGGACACCAGATACGCTGTCCATGCTGGTTGTGGAGCGACTGGTGGTGACACAACATGTCCCACTCCCTATGTATGCTACCTGTGGAGGAACATGGTCTTGTGTCATTACATCCATGGTACAGTTGATAGGTTGTGTGCCAGCAGCTTTAAACCCACACTGTGGTTTAGAATAGGCATTCAAGTGCTGGGACACAGTATTATGTGTGTACCCGTCTCCGGCACCCGGAGAGGTCAGTACCCATCATAGCGTGCTCCCACTTTATGACATATGGTGGGACCGCTGTGAAACGAACGTGTGCACCTCCTTGAATGACTCCAATGTTCTCCACCCGGTATACCGGTGCGGGTCGGGTTGTCCCACCTATCCTTAGTACTATCCCCATGACCGGCATTCTTAGTACTATCCCCATGATGGTGTGATTAGATCTCCCACAATCCACTGGGACAGGGTAGGCTTCAGAAGCTAGGCGGAGCTGACACGGGCTTCGTGAATTACTATACAGGTGGAGGGCTGCGAGGTGCTTGTTACTGATCCAGGAGGGGACTAAACCTTGTTTTAAATCCTCCAGGTTGTTGCAGCCCTCGCCCAACAACCGTGCCCCATACAGCACGCACACCTCGTTCTGTGCAGCCTGGTCCGAAGCGTTTCTATCCTCCAGTATGAGGCATTTACTGTCTGTGCATGTTTTTCCAGCTCAGTCACAATCTCTTTTAAATGGACCATCATAGCCTGGTCCTCGTGTAGCTCTGAGCCCACTACTGTGTTTTCCTCTTTCAGGATCTTTCTCCGTTGGTTCTTTAGACCATTTATCTGCGTTTGCAGTTCTATATCATCTAGGCTATTTATCACAGAGGATCCTGTATTATATGCAGTAAAAAAGTTCAAAGTTCCCCTTCTAGGTCTCATCGTGCCCATGGTGTCTAGCGTTTAGGGTGTATAACTCTGCTTTATCTATGTTCCCAAAGTCTAACTTGTAAAATTTCTTGAACATTTCTCTGAGTAGGACCTGGTATAGCTGCTCTGTTTCCTTCGGGCACCATGCAGGTAAGTGCACCTCGGTAAGGTTTAAAATAACTGAAGCTACTGCATAGTATACCCCCTGATAGAACACCTTTTCGGTCGGTACCAATACTAATCTGTTCCCTGGTCCATTGGTGGTGTTAGGACACCTTTCTATTATTGTTCGCATTGGCAGGGTCATGCGCAGCGATTTCTTAATGTGTGCTCTAAGTTCGGTGGCATTAATTTGGAGTGGGGAGTGTGGGACCGCACACACGTGTAGGCTGGAATCCCACCCCATCCCTTCCCCGTCATATTGCCATTGCCTGGCGAAGGTGATTGATATGCCTGCGGGACAGATCTTCTCTGACCCCGACATGCAGACGTAAATTCCCTGTTCAGTCTTGTTCCAACACACCTTCACTCCTCCCCATGTCCCTCTGATGGTACGGTATGTATCGTTACCGAGTCGCTTCCAGTCAGATTCCTGGTCCCCCGCGTCCTTGCTCAGCTTCCTGAGCCACCACCATCTACCCAGGGGAATCTGTCCTTTACAAGTCAAACAGACACATTTTCCCTCTGTAATGCTGACCCACGCAGCAATGACCCGTATCCTGGGACATGGAACGGAGGCCTCCCCATAGGTAAACCCTTCCTGGCTGGAGTAGCGAGTGGAATTAGACCCCAGCCACCCTGGGCATAAACGGCGAGCTCTTCCACACCCGGTGTGCCATCCCCTGCGGTCACGATCGGTGCTCTCTCTCCCAAGCACCCATAGATGAGGGATTCTTCCACATCTCCTCGGCCGCCACTGCTCATCCATATCAGGGCGAGCAGGAACAGGACCCTTTTCATATCGTTCTCCTTCCTGTAGGGGCACATAAAACAGATAGCCCAGCCCTGAGAAAAGCTCTCCGGCTTGACAAAAGGTGATCGCGTTCCAAGCTGGGCTCATTTCTTCTCAGAAACATAATAAAGTCTTTAACCAACTGGCTATCTTTTCCAGTTCCTGTCTCGGAACTGATGTCTGGTTTTTAACTTTATGTCTCTTAGTCATTTTACTCCTTTTGTTCTTGTAGTGCCTCTTTTACTGCCTACAAGGTGGGGTCTTTTCCTTTCCCTAAGAACTATTACCGGTGCCTCTTCTAACAGCTGTACCGGTGGATTCTTTTCCTACCCCCTGGAAGGGCTTTCACACATCTCCCCCCAAATACTACCCGGCATAGGTCACTAGTTGGACACTGGCTGTCGGCCGAAACTCTTCCATTTCAGATTCGTCGAAATATTCTTATACCAATACTCATTTCACTACTTCCATACGCGTGGTTTCTTTACGGTCGTGGTGGCCTGAAATCATTCTTCATTAGGTTGTGGTGACCTGAAATCATTACACAGATAATCCTACACTACGCTAGATTCTTATTGTCCTATTTATATACATCTGCACCTGTCTCTGGGTGGCCAGGTTAACTCCTAATCTTCTCTTTTTTTCTCTGGCCTCTGGGTTTTCAGCGGCCTGTACCGCAGGACCCGGAGTGTACTGACCAGAGGTGGGTCTGAGTCCCACATTATTGGGGGAACGGCCCCTCCGGTGCTACAACACACCGCCCCTTTGGGGGTGGCTACGCAGTTCATTTCATCACCTGGGGGTTCTGTCTGGTCGAGGGCTGCGGGCTGGGGACTCCCAATTGGTGGCTGGTCCACCACTATCTCTTCCGGGGGTCCCTCGTCGCCCAAAACTACCGGTTGGGGGTCCCTGCTCGCAGGCTGGTCCCTGATCCTAGCTACCCCTTTGCGGCTGGTCCCTCTCCCGGGACTGGAACACTTAAATTGGGGCGCTGGTGACCACAGTGTCTGAGGCCTTGGCCCGCGGAGCGTCCTTCTCAAGGCTCTGACTGCTGGGGGTGCGTCCGAGTCCCAAATGATTGGGGGCTAGCCTCTCCAGTAACACCGTCCACCACCCCTCTAGGTGCAGTCTGTGGGTCTGCCATGTCCCCTGTTGGATTTCCGTAGTCGGGGGCTGCTAGCTGAGGGTCCCTGCCTTTAGCATGGTTCACCGTTCCTGGCTGTCCCTTATGCTTAGGGGTTGAAAAGTTTGCATTGGTTTATGTGGAACCACTTTGTATGGTGGGGCATTTTCACAGCATAGACCATGGGGCTTGCCTTGTTGACAATGTGGTACGGTCCCATGTACAGTGCCTCAAAAACTCCTACTCGACCGTAGTTCCTCACCATGACCTAGTCCCCTATCTCCCATTCGTGGTGTTTGCGGGGTTCTGGCAGCAGTCGGTTGCTCCGATGTTGTTTTCCCATGTTGTTAGCAGCCTACCAGTGAATCTGTTTAAGATGTTCAAACAGGTTCCTGACAAAGCTGTCCCGGCTCGCTTCCCTAAGCTGACCTTCCATGAGTACCATGGCTAATACATGGGTGGGGGTTCGCATGGTTCTGCCGGTCATGAGCTCGTACGGGGAGTACCCCGTGCTCTTTGACTGGTTGGCCCGTATCCCCATGAGGACCAGTAACAAGACCTCTACCCACTTCTTGGGTGAGTCCCCTGTCTCCTTACATAACCTTTCTTTGATAGTGCGGTTTAAATGCTCCACAGGCCCGGATGACTGCGGGTTGTGGGTGACATGTCATTTCCCTTTGATGCTGAGCACCTTAAGGGTCTCCTGCATCACCTGCCCGGTGAAGTGACTCCCTTGGTCGGACTCCACATACTGGTGTAGTCCCCATCGGGAGAACACCTGCCTTACCATGTCCTAGCTGTCCCTAATGCAGTGGCTGTTCGGCATGGAAAGGCTTCCACCCATTTGGTGAATACATCCACCAACACTAGGCAGTACTTGTAGCCTCCCTGGGCAGTGAATAGGGGTCCGATGTAATTGACCTGGATCGACTGCCAGGGTCCCTCTACCCTCCTGATATGTCCCATAGACACCTTCCTTTTCTGGGGGTCAGGGTTGTTGGCAGCATACATCAGACAGCTGGCGCGGAACTCGCGGACGTCTTCCCTGAGTCCCGGCAACCACCCTGCCTGTTCCACCCATTCCCAAGTGGTTTCAGGTCCGGGGTGTCCCGCTCCTGGACCCTCGTGGGCCAGCTGGAGGAATTCTCTCCGGTGTTGTTGCAGCACTACCCATTGCTCCCCCCTGAACAGCATGCCTTCTTTAATGGCAATCGCTGCGGTGCCGTATGGGCCGTCTACTCTTTCCCCTTTAGCTAGCGTGTTCAGGACAGTTTTGAGGACGGGGTCTTGGGTCTGAACCGTTTTCAGGTCTGGGGGCAATGCTACCCCTGCCCTCCCTGCCGTCCCTATCCTGCCTCTGACTGCTGCGATGGGTCCTGGATTGTACAGATCCCAGAGCTTGCCCGTGCGAGCACCTTGCTTGGCCAACATGTCAGCCTGCTTGTTTCCCTCGCTACGGGGTTCAGTGGTGGAATGTGCCTTCACTTTGTGTATATAGACGTTCCCTTCCTCCCCCACGGTTGTCATGATCTTTTCCAGTAAAGGCTTAATTGCCAGGCGTCTGTAGACATGTATCCGCGGTGGGACCAAATAGCCAGGTACTCCGTACACGAACTGCATGTGAACATACTGTCCGAGCAAATCGTGTATGGGGTAGGGAATTCTTCGGGGTGTGTGACTACATACACCACCGCTGACAGTTCAGCGTGCTGGGCACTCATGGTATGGGGAGTTTAATCGCCTGGGCAATGCCTGCCTCGGGGTCATAAACTCCGCAGCCTGTGAGTCGTTCGCCTGCAGATACCGTGCTTGAACCGTCCACGTAGATCTCTCGGCCTGTGGGGTGTAACCCGGCCCGAAAGCCTATGTTAATTTCCCATACCACTTCTACAGAACACCGGTGGGCTGTCCCTGGATAGATCATGTTGGCTGCGAGCCTTGGCTCGTAGAGACCTTTTACCCTTAGGTCCATTTGAGAGAGGAGCAGGGTCTAGCGAGCAATGCGGGCACTGCTCACTGTCCTGTCCTTGATTCTCCTGTCCAGGAGCATTTGGGTGGGCGTATGTTGGGTAAGGAGTGTGATAGGGGACCGCCCTGTGTAGATCAGTGATCTTTTCACAGCCCAGTGAGTGGCTAGGAGGTGGCGCTCACAGTTAGAGTATCCCTTCTCCACGTCCGTGAGTATCCTGGAAGAGTAGACCACTGGTCTCAGCCGGCCGTGCTGATCCTGGAGCAGTACTGCGCTCAGGCTGTCCCCACTGGCTGCTACCTCCAGGAAAAACTCTTTACCCCATCTATGGCCCCTAGAGCTGGCACGGTCTGCAGGTCTTTCTTGAGCTGGATAAATGCTGCCTCACAACCTTTGTCCTAATCCCACTCCACTCCCTTGTGTAAGTGTGAGAGCAGAGGGGCTGTGGTGGCTGCATAATCCTCAATGAAATCTCTGCAGTACCCGGTTAGCCCTAGAAAAGATCTTGCTCCTGTCACTGTATTGGGGGCGGGTAACTTCTGCACTTCTTCCCTTCTAGCTTTGTCAATGGCTCTTTCCTCAGCGCACACAGCCAGTCCCAGGAATTTTACTTCCTTCAGGCCGATCTGTGCCTTCTTGGGGTTTACTTTAAACCCTTCTTCTTTCAGCAGCTCCAGCAGCTCAGCTCCAGAGGGCAGTGGGTCATGCTCTTCCCCCTCATCGGTGAACAGGAGCAGGTCATCCACATACTGTACCAGCTGCTGGGGTCTACTGAAGCTCTTTAAACAGTTGGCCATACACTGTTGGAAAATACTGGGGTTGTTGTGGAAGCCCTGAGGGAGACAGTTCTAAGTATATTGCTGTCCTTTAAAGGTAAAAGTAAACTTGTACTGATCTTCTCTTTGTAAAGGGATGGATCAAAACCCGTTGGAAATACCCAGCACCGTGAAGGTGGTTGCGGACGCTGGGATACTTCCAATGAGGTCGGCGACAGCAGCAACGGTGGGTGCACAGGCGGGGATGTTACGGTTGAGTACTCGATAGTCCACCGTGGCTCTCCAAGAGTTGTCCGGTTTCTTAACCGGCCACAATGGAGAGTTCACATGGGTAGCTATTGGTCTCAATACCCCGTTTAACCAGCGAACCCAAGGCTGTTTCCATGTCTGCCTCCGCCTCCCTGGGGAAGTTATACTGTTTCTGCGGTCAGGTCATGGGGTCCCCATCTATGCTAACCTCAATCCCATTTATTCTCCCACAGTCGTGTTTGTGAGTGGCAAAAGCTGCGAGGTTAGCCCTCACGTACTCTTGAGTGTACATCCTTAGAAGGATGAGAGGGGATCTCATAGAAATGTATAAGATTCTGACGGGACGGGACAGGTTAGATGCGAGAAGAATGTTCCCGATGTTGGGGAAGTCCAGAACCAGGGGACACAGTCTTAGGATAAGGGGTAGGACATTTAGGACTGAGATGAGGAGAAACTTCTTCACTCAGAGAGTTGTTAACCTGTGGAATTCCCTGCCGCAGAGAGTAGTTGATGCCAGTTCATTGGATATATTCAAGAGGGAGTTAGATATGGCTAAAAGGATCAATGGGTATGGAGAGAAAGCAGGAAAGGGGTACTGAGGGGATGATCAGCCATGATCTTATTGAATGGCGGTGCAGACTCGAATTGCCGAATGGCCTACTCCTGCACCTATTTTCTATGTTTCTATGTTTCTATGGTACTCCATTGGAGTGTTACTGACCAGTGATTCACGGTCGTAACCCTCCTTTGGCTTCATGGTGTACACCTTCCCTTTTTCCCATTTTTCTGGGATAACCACCACCTCACTCTCCTGTCCCATACATACTGCCCCCAAAGACAGTGGTTTCTTAAATCCACTGGGATCCCGTGGCCTAGAATGAAGTCAGCCCCCAGGATCCCCCTTCCGTCCTGTTCCCACTTCATCAGGACACAAGTTCACTTGGTGTGAAGTGTTCCCAAATGAATAGAGAGCGGAACAGAGAGTGAGCCAGCCTGCTTGGCACCTGTGAAACCCACCAAGCTGTAAGGGACCCCGCTGGACAGAGGTGAGGTGGCGGGGTTAGCTGCATAGACAAGGGTGCTTGATGCACCGGTATCCAGCAGATAAGTCCCTTTCACCTTTTCCACTTCCATCTGAACGGTCGGTCTCCCCCACGCATCGTACTCGAGGGAACACAGGTGATCAGGCTGCGCCTGTCCCAGTCACTGTTTTGGCTGGAGTGGGGCAGATGGGATTTCGGTGCCGGTGGCAGCGGCTACCCTCCCAGGGCCATCTAGCATTGTTCGGAGCGCAGTCATGCATGTATCAAACGTGTGGGGAGAGACTGGTTTCTTGGTCTCGGTCGTTTGGGCAGCGGCTGGAGAACTCTTCCCTGCACTACTTTTCCATGGATTCCTACAATCCTTTCTCCAGTGCCCACTCTTCCCGCACCCGAAGCAGGTACGCTTCGTGTCGGAGGGGTTGTCCCCCTTCTGGCGCCATTCCCTCTTATCCTGACTAGGTCTGATTTCGTTGACCTTTCCCTTGGGTGGGTGCTCTTCTGTCCCCTGCTGTTCTGGTAGGCTAGGGTCAGTTGCCTGGCCACGCTCTGCTCAGTGGCCTGGAGATCTCTCGGGTCGAACCAGGCCTCAGCCTTTGCTCTTATTCGTGGCGAACTGTTTGCCACCAGGCTTCAGAGCCAGTGGGCTCTCTCGTCCCAGTTTAGATGTTTCGGTGACCCCGGTTGAGGTCCCCGCCAAGTGCTCTGGTACACAGGCCACAGTCTGTGAAAGCCTGTGGGGTTTCCCCTGTGAGCTGCACTGTCTTCTCCACTTTGTAGAAGGGACTCCCATCATTACAGCCCATGGCTTCTAGAATGTCTTCCTGGACGGCGGCACATGTACCTCTGCCCCCTTTTGCTCTCAGCAGAGAGGGACTGGTGCAGCTTGCCATCCAGTGAGAGGAGGAATATTTTTGCTATCTCGGCATCATCACACCCGTTAATATCCCCTGCCTGTTCTACTTCCATAAAGTGAACCAAGGGGTCTCCCTTTGGAGTGAGCTTTCCCCGGTGGCTTATCATAGCCCTAAGCTGTTGGGTAGTGTGGAGAACCACAAATTGACTTTCCAAGGGCCTCTGACCCCAGCACCGGTGAGTGGGCCGAGCTTCTGTTACTGGACTGGGCACATCTTTCCTGGCTCTTCCTGCTCTGGCTCATCCACACCTCCCTGCTGCCAAACCGAGCAGAACCTCAGCGCCACAGGTAGTGGTCCATTATCCCTGTCTGCCCCGCAACATGTTCACCCCTCCTGCTGCCGAACCGGTGTCGTCATCGATGCCACAGGTGGTAGTTGAACAGTTTCCTCCTTCTCTTCCAGGTTTACCTGGGGCGTACCCGGGCTTATTAGGCATACCATGCCTTTTGCCTTGGACAGAGCAAGGGTTAAACTCTTGATTTGTTGCTGGCAGGGACCGTGGTCTCCTGACTCAAACCCATTAGTGCTAGCTACTTTATAAGCTGCATATACATCCCTTAACTTCTCCTCCAGCTCTTTTACTTGAAGGGTGAGGCGAATGTTTTCCTCCCGCAGTATCTTTTCATTATTTTTAGCCTCGGTAACCTGACACTGAAAATAGTCCTGACTGTTCTTAAACCTTCCCATTAGCTGTGCCTTTCAATGTTTGAGCTTACGGAGTTCTCCCCAGAACCTTTCTCCTGCCATAACCCTTTCATGTGATGTCTCTGCACATTCCCATAGTTCTGCCTGTAGTGACTCGATGTTCTTATCAAGGAGTTGGACCTGTCGCTGCAAGTGTTGAGTCCTTAACTCTGAAACATAATCACACGAGGCATGTACTGCAGACACAGTCACTCTGTGACCTTCACCTTTATTACCTGGACCAAGGAATGCTGGCCCTGTGAGAGACCTCCTCTTATATACCTGAATCTCCAGGTAAGGAGTGTCTCCCACAAGTACACCCCCTGTGGTCAAGGTGTGCATTTCTACTAAGTATGTACAGTATGGAGTGGTTACATGAGGGTTACAATTGTATAAGGGTTACAGTAGTATGCTGGTTACATACATGACAGTAAGCAGGCTAACCAAGTTGCCTTCTCTACCGATTCCTTATGGTCCTTCCTTGCTGTCCACTGGGCCGCAGCGTCTCCCGGACGCTCAGCGCGCAATAGACCAAGCACCCATTCCTTAGTGACATTCACTTTCTTATACACATAGGAGGAAATCCTCTCTTCCACCTTGGTTCTTTCTTCCAAAACAGCATTCTCTGCATCACATCCCTTATACCAGAGTCCTGCCGCAGTCGCCATTCTGTAGGGGGTGGTCTCTGGGGTCAGGTTCACTCTGACCTTCTGAGCGGATCGAATCGCTCCCACTCCCTGGGGTCTAGACTCTGGATTTATTTGGAGGATGTGACAAAGTGCAAGAGACAACTGGTTTAGTACAAAAGAACTTTGATTTTATTAAGAACAAGAAAATACAATGTCAAACTTGTAATCACTCAAATAAAGAACACTCTATCACACATTCAAAGGGGTTACAGAAAATCATACACCTCCCACCTCCCAGTGCCTAACTTTGACTCGGTCAAACTCCAGGGCAAACAGGGACTATGCTCACCAATCCTTTATTGTCAGTTGCCGGTGATTTGCGATTTCGGGGTTCACTGGACTCTGTAGGTTCTGCTTGCCATACCCCAAATGTCATGGAAGACTTCTTACTGCGCAGTCTTCAGTTGGGTGGTGTCCGCTGATGCGATAGGGCGCGTATTGGACTTATGGGGTGAGTACCCACTTCCTTCCGTTAGCAATAGGTCCCAAAAGTTTCTTTAGGTAATGTTTCACCTGTTGGTGGTTAGAACTAGATTGCAGAGTGGAAACTTTCGGATCTTCGGTTTCTTCTTTGAGGAGTTTTGTTTCGGAGTTGTTCAATCGCGGTGTTTTCGATGGTACCATGTTGGCTGTGGTCAGTTGCTGCCGCGATGGCGATGTCCGGAGTTGCTGCGGGCTGCTCTCTCTCTCTACCGTGGTGATATTCTTCCTTCTTCTTCGATAGCAGGGCAGCGTGGCCCAGGAGGGGCGTCGAGGCGGGAGAGGCTTGTTAAAACTGTTGCGGTGGCCTCTCTCCTTTCTCCCTTCTTGATGCTATACGAGGCTATGCCGCTGATGCTATGCAAAAAAAAACTTTGTTAAAACAGGGCCCCAGTTATACTTTGGGAGCCGTTCTAATCTTCGCGCCAAATGAGCCCCGATTCTTTGTTTAATTTTTGGCGGGCTTGATATCTCTTTTTCATATTTTGGCGGGCCCATTAATGTTAACCTGTCTCGGATGTGTCGATCTTTTGAATTTTTTTCTTGGGCGGGAGAGTTCTGCATGCAAATTCCCTGCAATTAGCTGCTTCAAAACAGGTAAAAAAACTAAACATGGAATGTCCAGCACAGCAGGAAACAAAGTCATTTTACAAGTGTTGTATTGCGATTTGTTTTTAAGCGATCCCTGTTGGCGCAAATTCATTTCTGCCTGAGTCATTGAGTATATTCAAGGCTGAGATCAATAGATTTTTGGACTCTGGAAGAATCAAGGGATATGGGGACAGTGCAGGAAAGTGGAGTTGAGGTAGAAGATCAGCCATGATCTTATTGAATGGCAGAGCAGGCTCGAGGGGCCGAATGGCCTGCTCCTGCTCCTATCTCTTATGTTCTTATGTTCTAACTAACATCACTAAAACAGATCATCTGGTCATGTATCTCTGTTGCTGTTTTGGGAGCCTGCTGTGAGTAAATTGGCTGTCGTGTTTCCTACATAACAACAGTGAATACACATCAAAAAGTACTGAATTGGCTGTGACGTGCTTGGGTCATGAAAGGCGCTATCGAAATGCAAGTTAATTTTATTGTTTTTGATTTAATTAAATGAAAGGAAATAGGTAATTCTCACATTGAAAGCAGTATTGTGTTTAGTTATGTACCAGTGTGCTAGTTCACTTTCCCTGGAATCCTCAGCAATCAGCATTGTGAATAATCGGAGAATCACTGATGGGGACACATTGAAGAATACAGTAACCATTGCACATTAGGAGGGGTCTTATTGTTGAAGCCCAGGTCATGCTGTCACATACCCCAACACTGGACTGTAAAAGTACTCTCCTGCTCCCCTTACGACCAGAGACACTGAATCAGAGAGTTTATCTGGTAACGCTGATGAAGCCCTGGGATTTCAATTGAGTGAATGTAATGACGAGGGAAATGTTTTTTGTTGGGATGAGCACTAACACTTTGCTTCATTTTTCAGTCAGCAAAATATTCACCGAGATAAGGAATTCACAGTCAGATTTGAAGATCGAATGTTCCCAGATTACAATTAAAGGTAAGGGTTGCATCGGGATTCTACAGTGCTGTAGAGAGAGAGGGCAAGAGAGAAAGAGAGAGAGCGAAGGCGAGAGAGAGCGAGAGAAGGCAAGAGAGAGAGAGAGAGAGAGAAGGCGAGAGAGAGAGAGAGAGAGCGAAGGCGAGAGAGAGAGCAAAGGCGAGAGAGAGAGAGAGCGAAGGCGAGAGAGAGAGAGAGAAGGCAAGAGAGAGAGAGAGAAGGCGAGAGAGAGAGAGAGAGAGCGAAGGCGAGAGAGAGAGAGAGAAGGCAAGAGAGAGAGAGAGAGAGAAGGCGAGAGAGAGAGAGAGAGAGCGAAGGTGAGAGAGAGAGAGAGAAGGCAAGAGAGAGAGAGAGAGAGCGAAGGCGAGAGAGAGAGAGAGAAGGCAAGAGAGAGAGAGAGAGAGCGAAGGCGAGAGAGAGAGAGAGAAGGCAAGAGAGAGAGAGAGAGAGAGAAGGCAAGAGAGAGAGAGAGAAGGCGAGAGAGAGAGCGAGAGCGAAGGCGAGAGAGAGAGAGAGAAGGCAAGAGAGAGAGAGAGAGAGAAGGCGAGAGAGAGAGAGAGCGAAGGTGAGAGAGAGAGAGAGAAGGCAAGAGAGAGAGAGAGAGAGCGAAGGCGAGAGAGAGAGAGAGAAGGCAAGAGAGAGAGAGAGAGAGCGAAGGCGAGAGAGAGAGAGAGAAGGCAAGAGAGAGAGAGAGAGAAGGCGAGAGAGAGAGTGAGAAGGCAAGAGAGAGAGAGAGAGCGAAGGCGAGAGAGAGAGAGAGAGAGAGAAGGCGAGAGAGAGAGAGAGCGAAGGCGAGAGAGAGAGAGAGAGAGAGCGAAGGCGAGAGAGAGAGAGAGAGAGAAGGCGAGAGAGAGAGAGAAGGCAAGAGAGAGAGAGAGAGAGAAGGCGAGAGAGAGAGAGAGAGAGAGCGAAGGCGAGAGAGAGAGAGAGAAGGCAAGAGAGAGAGAGAGAGAGAAGGCGAGAGAGAGAGAGAGAAGGCAAGAGAGAGAGAGAGAGCGAAGGCGAGAGAGAGAGAGAGAAGGCAAGAGAGAGAGAGAGAGAGAGCGAAGGCGAGAGAGAGAGAGAGAAGGCAAGAGAGAGAGAGAGAGAGAGAAGGTGAGAGAGAGAGAGAGAGCGAAGGCGAGAGAGAGAGAGAGAGAGGGAGAGAAGGCGAGAGAGAGAGAGAGAAGGCAAGAGAGAGAGAGAGAAGGCAAGAGAGAGAGAGAGGGCGAGAGAGAGAGAGAGAGCGAAGGCGAGAGAAAAAGAGAGAAGGCAAGAGAGAGAGAGAGAGAGAAGGCAAGAGAGAGAGAATGTGCTGCTATTTCATCCTTAATGATTGATTCCAACATTTTCCCCACTACTGATGTCAGGCTAACCGGTCTATAATTACCCGTTTTCTCTCTCCCTCCCTTTTTTAAACAGTGGTGTTACATTAGCTACCCTCCAGTCCATTGGAACTGATCCCGAGTTGATAGACTATTGGAAAATGATCGCCAATGCATCCACTAATTCTAGGGCCACCTCTGGGATGCAGATAATCAGGCCCCGGGGATTTGTCGGTCTTCAATCCCATCAATTTCCCCAACACAATTTCCCGCCTAATAAGGATATCCTTCAGTTCCTCCTTCTCACTAGACCCTCGGTGCTCTAGTACATCCGGAAGGTCATTTGTATCTTCCTTCGTGAAGACAGAACCAAAGTATTTGTTCAATTGGTCTGCCATTTCTTTGTTCCCCTTTATAAATTCACCTGAGTCCGACTGCAAGGAACCAACGTTTGTCTTGACTAATCTTTTTCTCTTCACATATCTATAGAAGCTTTTGCAGTCAGTTTTTATGTTCCCGGCAAGCTTCCTCTCGTACTCTATTTCCCCCTCCTAATTAAACCCTTTGTCCTCCTCTGCTGTATTCTAAATTTCTCCCAGTCCTCAGGTTTGCTGCTTTTTCTTGCCAATCTATATGCCTCTTCCTTGGATCTAACACTATCCTTAATTTCCCTTGTTAGCCACGGTTGAGCCACCTTCCCTGTTTTATTTTTACTCCAGACAGGGATGTACAACTGTTGAAGTTCATCCATGTGATCTATAAATGTTTGCCATTGCCGATCCACCGTTAACCCTTTAAGTATCATTTGCCAGTCCATTCTGTTCTTTCCCATTGAGTAAGCTCGTCGATTAGCCAACACCTTGAAACCTCCGGCTTGCTTCCTGCTCAGACAGGGTGCTTTTTGGCATGGTCATTCCCCATGGTGATCCCTGCTGCAATTTTCCACACACTCGCGGTCGAGGCTTCATTGTAGGAGCCTAGGAATCACTTGATGAGAAAAGACCAGGGATCATCCAGCTCACCTTACACCATCCAGGTAGTCACACGATACAACGATAATGGAATTGTTGCCTAATCGATCTCAATCAGTGGATCTGCAACACAGCCCGGGAATGCTGGGTCACAACAATGCACGAGCAAAACCTCCAGTGCTGGAAATCTTTGGGAACCATAGGTCCAATGGTAACAGTAGTACAGCGGTTATAGTACACTACCAGTAATCCAGAGGCCTGGCCTGATGATCTGGAGACACGTGTTCAAATCCCACCATGGCAGCTGAGGAATTTAAATTCTGTCAATTAATTAAATAATTGAATAGAACGGTAGTATCAGAAATGACAATGTAACTTTTGGATTGTCGTTAAAAACCCATCTGGTTCACTAATGTCCTTTAGGGAAGGAAATCTGCCACCCTTACCCGGTCTGGCCTATATGTGACTTCAGACCCACAATGTGGATGATACTTAACTGCCCCCTGAAATGTCCGAGCGAGCCACTCAGTTAAGGGCAATTAGGGATGGCCAATAAATGCTGGCCTTGCTAGCGACGCCCACATCCCGTGAATAAAAAACATCACCTGTTCCTCCCCAGCAAGTGACATTCACCACTTCATAATTAAAAGAACAGTGATGAAGTTCTTTGGAACACCAACTCGACAGTTGTGTGTATTTTTCAGACAGTCAGGTTATCAGTGTATTGAGCCGTTGCACACCAGCCACCACACGGGCTTGACAGAGCTCCTTGTCTCTTGCTGCTGGTTGTAGTGCAGTATTGGAATAGCATGAGTACCATGTGCCCCAGAGCAATCACATTACTTGTTGTAATGTATGAATCAATGAGGAGGCTCACAGGCTGATGGAGCTGTTGAGTTGGGAGTGGCTTAGCCAGTCACGTGATATTCACAAGACTCAATAAAACCCCAGCCAGTTGGGTTCGGGGGAGCCACAATGAGGCAGGTGGTTGTAAGGGGCGGAGGTCGCGCCCAGTGAGGGGGCGGAGGTGGAGCCCAGCGAGGGGACGGAGGTCGCGCCCAGCGAGGGGGCGGAGGTGGAGCCCAGCGAGGGGGCGGAGGACGAGCCCAGCGAGGGGGCGGAGGTCGTGCCCAGCGAGGGGGCGGAGGACGAGCCCAGCGAGGGGGCGGAGGACGAGCCCAGCGAGGGGGCGGTGGTGGAGCCCAGCGAGGGGGCGGTGGTGGAGCCCAGCGAGAGGGCGGAGGTTGAGCCCAGCGAGGGGTCGGAGGTCGAGCCCAGCGAGGGGTCGGAGGTCGAGCCCAGCGAGGGGTGGCGCAGCATTTACTATCGGCGGGTTCGTGGCCCAAGAGCGACGCAACAGAGCTTGGCCTCCAGTCGTCCTGGTTAACCCTCGCTCCTGGACCAAGACCTAGCTCTGTCGAGTCCGTGTGGTGGCTGATGTGCAACGGCCACCACATGTTAAAAAACTCCACGCACAGGCATCTTCCACCTGTTTAAGATGTAACTCATTTTGAGCCCATCTCTTTTTGGTGTGAAGAGCATCATCCTCGTCTCGACAGACGGCCTACTAGGATGAACTTGTAATGTGTAATGTAATTGTTAAACCTTGTGCTACTAAACTAGCTAGTTCTTAATAGCAATGTGTTGCTATGAATTCTTAAGCAAAGAGCCCATGAAGCCAATACATGACACCTGTAGCACAGGCCCTATTATCCTAATTCTGACATCCCAGTGAGCGTTTGATAGTCAGGAGCAACTGATGAGCAGAACATCCTGGTTACTTCCATTTACATTGAGATTTATGGAGCACCCTTATTCACGCTTATGGCAGAACTTTGGTGCAAGGAAGATCGATGCAGCAGCTCGCTTTATTACATGCAGGGTAAGGTTACTGGGTCATCGTGGAGCCTTCTCCCTCTGTACCCGCTGATCAGTGCTCGAGCTGGTGTGATGGTCGGTCGCAGTGATGTCACTTCCTGCAGGAGAGGACCAAACAGCAAAACTGAGCACTTGGCTCGGCCCCTGTTTACAAAACATTGCCCCGGCTCAAATTTCTACCCAAGATGTTAATGGGGGAAGTCACATTCTCTGGGAGGGCAGGTCTAGATTGTTATTTCAGGACCTCAGGACTTCACAAAGAGCTTTACAGACACTGAAGTACTTTGGAAGTGTCGTCACTGTTGCAGTGTAGGAAACGCGGCAAACAATTTGCGCACAGCAAGCTCCCACAAACAGCAGTAAGATAAATGACCAGATAAAGTGTGATGTTGGTTGTCCATTTCAGTTTCACAGATATTCACTGAGCTGAACAAGTCCCAGTTGGGTTTGAGGGTGGAGCTTTCACAGATGAAGGCGAATTGTAAGTAATAACGACACGTTTTCACAGGGTCAGGTGTTTTACAAAAACTGACAGTCCCTCCTTCCTCCTGCAATGTCCAAGGTTTGAGCCTGGAAATGTTTTTGCTAATTACAAGATAACTGATGGAGTTCAGCATTCTCAGGACGATGGAACATGCGCACGAATCTATGATTTTGCTGGTTGAAGGAGCTGTGTCAAAGCATGCACCCAGCCCATCCAATGATCCCACAAAATCATTAATAGTGCCAATAACTGGATCGGGCAAACGACCACTCTCTCCCCCACAAGGCTGCGGATCACAGAGGGGTCAATTGAAAAATTCAGAACTGAGCTTGAGATTGATGTTGGTTAAGGGTATAATGGGATACGGAACCAAGGGAAGGGGTTGCAGTACAGATCAGCCACCAACAAAATGAATGGCGGAACAGGCTCGATGGACTGAATGGCCGCCTTCCATCCATATTACATCGGATTATTAATAACTTTAATTTATATAGTGCCTTTAACGTCCCAACAGTGTTACAGACAAACAGATCAATTTGACACCGAGCTACAGAAGAAATTAAGGCAGATGATCAAAAGCTTGTTTAAAGAGGTAGGTTTCAACGAGCGTCTTAAAGGAGGAAAGAGAGGTGGAGAGGTTTAGGGAGGGAGTTCCAGAGTTTAGGGCCCAGGCAGCACAAGGCACGGCCACCGATGGTTGAGCGATTATAATGAGAGATGTTCAAGAGGCCAGAATTTGAAGAGCACAGAATCTTATGGGGTTGTGAGGCTGAAAAAGATTACAGAGATACACCCCCGATTTAAACGTGCCCGATTTACACCCCCCCGTATAAACACCCCCCCCACCCCCGGTTTACACCCCAGCCCCGGTTTGCACCCCACCCCCGATTTACCCCACCCCCGGTTTACACCCCACCCCCGATTTACCCCACCCCCGGTTTACACCCCACCCCGATTTACCCCCCCCCCGATTTACCCCCCCCTCGATTTACACCCCCCCGTATAAACACCCCCCCACACCCCCGGTTTACACCCCACCCCCGGTTTACACCCCACCCCCGATTTACCCCACCCCCGGTTTACACCCCACCCCGATTTACACCCCCCCGATTTACCCCACCCCCGATTTACACCCCCCCGATTTACACCCCCCCGATTTACCCCACCCCCGGTTTACACCCCACCCCGATTTACACCCCCCCGATTTACCCCACCCCCGATTTACACCCCCCCGATTTACCCCACCCCCGGTTTACACCCCACCCCGATTTACACCACCCCCGATTTACACCACCCCCGATTTACCCCACCCTCGATTTACACCCCCCGATTTACCCCACCCTCGATTTACACCCCCCCCCGATTTACACCACCCCCGATTTACCCCACCCTCGATTTACACCCCCCCGATTTACCCCACCCCCGATTTACCCCACCCCCGATTTACACCACCCCCGATTTACCCCACCCTCGATTTACACCCCCCCGATTTACCCCACCCCCGATTTACCCCACCCCCGATTTACCCCACCCTCGATTTACACCCCCCCGATTTACCCCACCCCCGATTTACCCCACCCCCGATTTACCCCACCCCTCGATTTACCCCACCCTCGATTTACCCCACCCCCGATTTACACCCCCCCCGATTTACACCCCCCCGATTTACCCCACCCCCGATTTACCCCACCCCCGATTTACACCCCCCCCCCGATTTACACCCCCCCAATTTACCCCACCCTTGATTTACCCCCCCCCCCGATTTATACCCCCCTCGATTTACACCCCCCCCCCCGATTTACACCCCCCCGATTTACCCCACCCTCGATTTACCCCACCCCCGATTTACCCCACCCCCGATTTACACCCCCCCCGATTTACACCCCCCCAATTTAACCCCCCCTTCATTTACCCCCCCCCCCCCGATTTATACCCCCCTCGATTTACACCCCCCCAATTTACCCCACCCTTGATTTACCCCCCCCGATTTACCCCCACCCTCGATTTACCCCCCCCCCCCCGATTTACCCCCCCGATTTACCCCCACCCTCGATTTACCCCCCCCCGATTTCCCCCCCCGATTTACCCCAACCCCGATTTACCCCAACCCCGATTTATACCCCCCTCGATTTACACCCCCCCCCGATTTACACCCCCCCCCTGATTTACCCCACCCTCGATTTACACCCCCCCCCGATTTCCCCCCCCCCGATTTACACACACCCCCCGATTTACCCCACTCCCGATTTACCCCACCCCCGATTTACCCCACCCCCAATTTACCCCACTCCCGATTTACCCCACTCCCGATTTACCCCACCCCCGATTTACCCCACTCCCGATTTACCCCACTCCCGATTTGCACCCCTGATTTACACCCCACTCCCGATTTACCCCCCCACTCCCGATTTACCCCCCCGATTTACACCCCCTGGTTCACCCTCCTGACGATTTGATGCCCCATTGGCATCAGTGGACTCCCCAAGAGCAGGCTATGAATCGGGTATCCGATCCAACCTGCCCCATTCACCGGGAGCTTCGGGTTAAAATTGGGGTTTAACTGTTCCATATGGTAATTGGAACGGGGGCAGGGTGATCAACTGGGTAACAGGGAGGATTGTGGGTGTGTCAGCATGTTACAAACAGCGTCAGCTCAGACCGTGTACCTGTGCTGACCTGAGCCTTGGCTTTGATGCACAATCCACATAACCTCTGGGTCACAATTCTACACTTACAAAAATCGGGGAAAGCCTGATTTATTGCACACAACACCTGATTCTTTCCTCCATTTCAGTTGCACAGAAATTGATTGAGCTGAGCATCTCACAGGCTGGTTTTAAAATGGAAGTACACCAGATAAAGAATAACAGTAAGTGTTACACAACAAGCTGACCTAACTTTCTGTCATGTATCTTACATTGTTATATATAACTGTATCCTAACATGCTATACATGACTGTAATAAGATATGACCTGTAACCACCAGCATACCTCACCACCAGGGGTGCACTTGCAAGAGACAGGTATATAAGGACAGGTCTCAGGCAAGTGCAGCATTCCAGAGCTGTGAAATAAAGGTGCAGGTCCAGAGTGATCTTGACTTCACTACATGCCTCGTGTGAATCTGTACTGAGGGGACAGGACTTTACAGTGGCGACGGGTTACGGGATTACAGAATCCACAGAATGGCGAACAACGGATCAGATGAAAAGTACAATGCGGGAGACAATTTGGAGGACTTAATAGAAAGGCTCCAGCAAAGTTTTGTAACCTAAGACTGGTTAGGCGACGATAAGGCAGACAAGAGAAAAGCCCATCTCTTCACCAGCTGTGGCTCGAAAACATACGCTTTAATGAAGGATCTGTTGGCACCCGAGAAACCAGCAAGCAAGTATTTGAAAAATTGAGCGCACTGGTAAGAGACCACCTGAAGCCAACGAGCAGCCTACACATGGCCAGACACAGGTTCTACAACTACAGACGCTGTGTGGGCCAGAGCATACCCGACTTCGTGGCGGAACTTCGGAGGTTGGCTAGTTTATGTGAGCTCTCCGATGAACTGAGGAGAGAAATGCTGAGAGACTTTTTCATTGAAGGAATAGGCCACGCAGGCATATTCCAAAAGCTCATAGAGACGAAGAACCTGACCTTAGAGGCAGCAGCACTGGTTGCACAGACATTCTTGGTAGGGGAAGAAGAAACGAGGTTGATTTACAATGCAAGTACGACAACTAACAGAATATCGGAAGAAGTTCACAGCACTAAACAAGCTGTTACCCCCACACACAGACAAAACCGGGAGAACAGGCTCTCGACAGCAAGCAGAGCCATCAACGGCCACAGGAACGGCCGTTCACACCTCATCAACCCACAATGCGAACAATCAACTACAAACTGAGAGAAGCTCAAGAGAGATTAACCAGACGCAGCTCATTCTTTGGGAACACTTTAAACAATAGAACAGGTCTGTGCTGGAGGTGTGGGGGTGGGCACTCGTCAAGGGGATGTTGATTTCAGCAGGCTGTTTGCAGAAATTGCGAAAATACAGGGCATTTGGCCCGCATGTGCAAAAAAACGGCAGCTCGGCTGGTATACGAATCGGATGGGTCGGAAAGCGGACCAGAAGATGGTGGGAACAGGACACCGATGTACAGCGGGTCAACATGATCAATGGCCGCTGCTCCTACAACAGGACGCCTCCTATAATGATGAGGGTCCTACTCAACGGAATATCTGTCAACATGGAGCTGGATACGGGAGCAAGTCAATCTCTCATGGGCGCTCAACAATTTGAACTGTGGCCGCATAAAAGAGACAGACCAAAACTCACAAGGGTCGACACCAAACTAAGGACCTATACCAAAGAAATCATACCAGTCCTCGGCAGCGCCGTGCTCTCTGTCACACACAAAGGGACAGTGAACCGACTTCCCCTGTGGATTGTCCCCGGAGACCCCCCAGCACTGCTGGGGAGAAGCTGGCTGGCAAAACTAAACTGGAAATGGGATGTGTCCATGCCATGTCATTAGAGGAACGGACCTCCTGCTCAACAGTTATAAAGCGATTTGAACATCTCTTTCAGCCAGGTGTGGGCACTTTCAAAGGGGCCAAAGTCAAAATCTACATCACACAGGATGCTAGACCGGTCCATCACAAGGCCAGAGCTGTACCCTATGTGATGAGGGAAAAGATTGAACACGAACTAGACAGGCTTCTGCGGGAAGGCATTATATCGCCTGTGGAATTTAGCGACTGGGCAAGTCCCATCGTCCCAGTCATGAAGCCTGATGGATCCGTACGAATCTGTGGGGACTACAAATCTACCATAAACAGAGGCTCCCGACAGGACCAGTACCCGCTGCCCAGAGCGGAGGACTTATTTGCCTCATCGGCTGGAGGTAAATTTTTCGCAAAATTAGACCTCACATCTGCGTATATGATGCAAGAATTGACCGAGGAATCCAAGCTACTCACCACCATCAACACAGGCCTTTTCATGTACAATTGATGCCCATTCGGCATCAGGTCGGCAGCTGCCATATTCCAGCGCAACATGGAGAGTCTGCTCAAGTCCATCCCGGGGACGGTTGTATTTCAAGACGACATTCTTATCACGGGCAGGGACACCGACTCCCATCTCCGTAATTTGGAGGAAGTACTAAAGTGGTTGGATCGGGTAGGCCTACGAGTCAAGAAATCCAAGTGCCTGTTTCTCGCTCCCGAGGTTGAATTTTTGGGCAGAAGGATTGCCGCTGATGGAATCCGCCCAACAGAGTCCTAAACAGAAGCAATTCGCCTGGCACCCAGGCACCGGAATGTATCAGAACTGCGCGCCTTTCTCGGGCTACTCAATTACTTTGGGAACTTTATGCAGAACTTAAGCACGCTGCTGGAGCCTCTCCACGTGCTACTCAGGAAGGGGTGCGATTGATTTTGGGGGGACGCCCAGGAACGCGCCTTCAATAAGGCACGCAACCTTCTGTGTTCCAACAATGTTTTGACTTTCTTTGACCCAGGTAAAAAGCTAGTTCTCGCATTGATGCGTCAGCGTATGGGGTTGGGTGCGTTTTGCAACATGTCAATAGTGCGGGTAAATTACAACCCATAGCTTATGCCTCCAGGTCACTTTCGCGGTCGGAGCGCGGGTACGGAATGGTAGAGAAGGAGGCGCTCGCGTGCGTGTACGGTGTCAAAAAGATGCACCAATACCTTTTCGGGGCCAAGTTCGCATTATAAACCGACCACAAGCCCCTCACGTCCCTCCTATCCAAGAGCGAGGCAATAAACGCCAACGCCTCGGCGCGCATTCAACGGTGGGCACTCATGCTGCCGTCCTACGACTATACCATAAGGCACAGACCAGGCACAGACAACTGTGCCGACGCGCTCAGCAGGCTACCCCTGACGACCACGGAAGGGTCTGACGAACAGGACTGTGAAATAGTCATGGCAATCAATGCCTTTGAGTCCACAGGTTCGCCCATGACGGCTCGCCAAATCAGAGCCTGGACGGCCAGCGACCCCACGTTATCCTTAGTTAAAAGATGTGTCCTAACCGGTGACTGGGCAGAGGCTCGCGATGCCTGCCCCAAGGAATTAAAACCCTTTCACAGGCGCATGCATGAGCTATCACTACAAGCAGACTGCCTGATGTGGGGCAGCCAAGTAGTCATGCCTCTGCGAGACAGTGAGGCATTTGTCCGGGAGCTCCACCGCGAGCACCCGGGGATCGTTCTCATGAAGGCCATAGCCAGATCCCACGTCTGGTGGCCTGGTATTGATGCGGACTTGGAGCTCTGCGTCCGAAGGTGCACCATTTGTGCCCAACTCAGCAATGCCCCCAGGGAGGCTCCACTGAGCCCCTGGCCCTGGCTTACCAAACCATGGTCGCGGGTGCATGTAGACTATGCGGGCCCATTCATGGGCAAAATGTTCCTCGTAGTTGTATATGTATTTTCAAAGTGGATCGAATGCACCATTTTAAACTCGAGCACAACCTCCACCTCTGTGGAGAGCCTCGCAACCATGTTTGCAACGCACGGAATCCCTGACATATTAGTCAGTGACAATGGTCCGTGCTTCACCAGCGCAGAATTCCAAGACTTTATAATTGACCACGGCATAAATCACGTCAAGACGGCACCATTCAAGCCGGTCTCCAATGGCCAAGCGGAGAGAGCAGTGCAAATCATTAAACAAGGCATGCTTAAAATCCAAGGTCCCACGCTGCAGGGTCACCTGTCGTGACTGCTGCTGGCATACAGATCTCGTCCGCACTCACTGACTGGGATCACCCCCGCACAACTGTTGATGAAAAGGACTTTAAAAACAAGGCTCTCATTCATCCTCCCAGACATGCACGAAATCGTTGAGGCAAAGCGCCATAAGCTGACTGAGTATCGTGACAGAAATTCGAGGGGGGGATGGAATGAGATGGGAAAAAGTGTTTGTACTAAACTATGGCAGGGGTCCCAAATGGCTTGCAGGGACAGTAACGGGCAAGGAAGGAAACAGGCTACTGGTAGTACAAATGGACAATGGCAAAACCTGCCGGAGGCATGTAGACCAAGTCAAAAGCAGATTTACCAACAACACTGCGGAACCAGAGGCAGACTACAATGTGGAACTCGCACCACACCTGGTGGACAGACAGAGGGAACAACCTGAGGAAAGGGCAATCCCAACAGACAACAATCACACCAATCGAAACAGACAGCCCAGGTGAGATACCAGCAACCACACCCAAAAAAAAACAGACACCAAGGCAAACAACTGGACCACAACTCAGACGCTCCACGCGAGAGCGTAGACCACCTGAGAGACTGACCTTGGGGGAGGGTGATGTCATGTATCTTATATTATTATATATAACTGTATCCCAAAATGCTATACATGACTGTAATAAGATACGACCTGTAACCACCAGCATACCTTACCACCGGGGGTGCACTTGCAAGAGACAGGTATATAAGGACAGGTCTCAGGTAAATGCAGCATTCCAGAGCTGTGAAATAAAGGTCCAGAGTGACCTTGACTTCACTACATGCCTCGTGTGAATCTGTACTGAGGGGACAGGACTTTACATTGAGTATATTCAAGACAGAGTTCGATAAATTTTTGGATATTCGGGGATTCAAGGAATATGGGACAATGCAGGAAAGTGGAGTTGTGGTAGAAGATCAGCCATGATCTTATTGAATGGTGGAGCAGGCTCGAGGGGCCTGAGACCACCTGAGAGATTGAACCTATAAAGACAATAAGACCTTGGGGGAGGGTGATGTCATGTATCTTACATTATTATATCTAACTGTATCCTAACATGCTATACATAACTGTAATAAGATATGACCTGTAACCACCAGAATACCTTACCACCAGGGGTGCACTTGCAAGAGACAGGTATATAAGGACAGGTCTCTGGCAAGTGCAGCATTTCAGAGCTGTGAAATAAAGGTCCAGAGTGACCTTGACTTCACTACATGCCTCGTGTGAATCTGTACTGAGGGGACAGGACTTTACACTTTCCGTCTCCCCTCAAACCTCCCTCTGTCTCCCCTCAAACCTCCCTCAGTCTCCCCTCAAACCTCCCTCTGTCTCCCCTCAAACCTCCCTCTGTCTCCCCTCAAACCTCCCTCTGTCTCCTCTCAATCCTCCCTCCGTCTCCTCTCAATCCTCCCTCTGTCTCCTCTCAATCCTCCCTCTGTCTCCTCTCAATCCTCCCTCTGTCTCCTCTCAATCCTCCCTCTGTCTCCTCTCAATCCTCCCTCTGTCTCCTCTCAATCCTCCCTCTGTCTCCTCTCAATCCTCCCTCTGTCTCAACCTCACTCTGTCTCTCAATCCTCCTTGTCTCACTCAAACCTCCTTCCGTCTCCACTTTGGGTTTATAAATGCTGGAAAGGCTTTGGGAAGTCAGGAGGTGAGACACTCGCCGCAGAATACCCAGCCTCTGACCTGCTCTTGTTGCCACGGTATTTATGTGACTGGTCCAGTTAAGTGTCTGGTCAATGGTGACCCCCAAGATGTTGCTGGTGGGGGACTCGGCGATGGTAATGCCGTTGAATGTCAAGGAGCGGAGATCTTCAGTTGGTGTGGCAATGTAATGGCTGCCTTTATTTCAGACTCTCTGGATATGACGTGGAATATGAGATAAGACCTGGAGGATAAATGTGGCAAGTTGCTTGCTCCCATCAGGGGGCCCTCTCGTATTCAACAAACAATATGCAAATACAATTCACCCCATTCCCACACCCGGGCGGGGAGCAATCTAATGACTGAGTGATGAGGTCTCACACTAGAAACTCACAGGCTCACAGAATTCACACGCTCCAATAACAGGAGCAGGAACAAATTGATGGAGTGGGGCCAGAGGCTGTCGGTTAATACTCTGCTTGCCTTTCAGTTACACAGATGTTCAACGAAATAAGAGACTCGGAGGCCATTGTCAAGATGGAACTAATATACGTGGAGAATAAACGTGAGTGTGGCGGACCAGAAGAGCTTCCTGTGTCTCAGGTATCGGCGTTTCTCTGCACTTGCCAAGAGTACAGGTCCTCAGTATTGTGGAACTGAAGCGAGGACACCCCAAATGTCAGGGGTAAATGTTTTAATTTATTCTCAGAATGTGGACATCGCTGGCAAGGCCCGTCCCTGAGAAGATGGCGATGGGGTTTCTCCTTGAACCGCTGCAGTCCATGGGGTGAAGGTGCTCCCACAGTGCTGTTAGGTTCCACAATTTTGACCCAGCAACGATGAAGGAATGGCCGATATATTTCCAAGTCAGGATGGTGTGTAACTCAGAGGGGAACGTGGAGGTAGTGGTGTTCCCATGCGCCTGCTGCCCTCGTCCTTCCATTGTTTAAGTATCTGAGGAGTGGCAAATGGCACTGAACACTGTGCAATCATCAGCAAACATCCCCACTTCTGACCTTATGATGGAGGGAAGGTCATTGATAAATCAGCTGAAGATGGTTGGGCCTCGGACTCAGTCCTGAGAAACTCCTGCAGTGATGTCCCGGGACAGTGATGATTGACCTCCAACCACCACAACCATCTTCCTTTGTGCTCGGTATGACTCCAGCCAGTGGGGAGTTTTCCCCCTGATCCCCATTGACTTCAGTTTTCAAAGGGCTCCTTGATGTCAAGGGCAGTCACTCTCACCTCACCTGCGGTGGTAATCGGCCCAGATTGGATTTGTCCTGCATTTTGTGGACAGCACATACCTGGGCAACTCTCCACATTGTGGGGTAGATGTCAGTGTTGTGGCTGTTCTGGAACAACTTGGCTGGAGTTGTGGCTAGTTCTGGGGGACAGATCTGTGATCCCATGCTTCCAGTGAGGACTAAGACCACGATGAGGTTACAATCATGCCGGCCCAATTCTCCAGCCCTGCTCCCTGCGAGTGACAGAGTTACCCCTCAGATTACCAGGCCAAAAGCTGAGATTCAATTGTTGACTCAGTGTGTGGTTAATGTGATAGCAACAACGACATGCGTTTATATATCGCCTTTAATGTAGTAAAACATCCAAAGGTGCTTCACAAGTCCTTTAAGAAACAAAACTTAACACCGAGCAACATATTAGGACAGATGACCAAAAGCTTGGTCAAAACGGGAGATATTGAGGAGTGTTTAAAGGAGGAGAGGGAGGTAGAGAGGCGGAGAGGTTTAGGGAGGGAATTCCAGAGCTTGGGACCCAGGCAGCTGAAGGCACAGCCACCAATGGTGGAGCGATTACAATCAGGGATGTGCAAGAGGCCAGAATTAGAGGAGCGCAGACATCTCGGAGGGGGTTGTGGGGCTGGAGAAGATTACAGAGATAGGGAGGGGCGAGGCCATGGAGGGATTTGTAAACAAGGATGAGAATTTTAAAACTGAGGCTTTGCCAATGTAGGTCAGTGAGCACAGGGGGTGATGGGTGAACTTGGTGTGAGTTAGGACACGGGCAGCAGAGTTATCGATGAGCTAAAGTTTATGGAGAGTGAAAACTGGGGGGTCAGCCAGGAGAGCATGGATTAGTTGCGTCTGGAGGTAACAAAGGCATGGTTGAGGGTTTCAGCAGATGAGCTGAGGCAGGGTCGGAGATGGGCGATGTTATGGAGGGGAAAATAGACAGTCTTGATGCAGAGGATATATAGTCGAAAGCTCAGCTCAGGGTGAAATGGGACACCAAGGTAGCGAACTGCCTGGTTCAGCCTCAGAACTTGATGCTGTAAGTGCACCAAGAAGCGATATGTTGTTAATCAGTGGAAGCACCTTGCACAGTGTACGTCACCGTGTCCCCAAAGGTGAAGCGATGTCGCATTGCAAACATCTAATGTGTGCTTTCACTCCCAGTCACTCGGATGTCGGAGGAAGCGAGAGGCTCACATGCTGATTTCAGGATGAAGCTTTCACAGCTGAATAACAGTAAGTGGCCAATAAACCCAGACGTGTCACCTTCCTTCAATTGAAGCCTGCTGTGTGTTTTTCCGAGGTTCTGGAGCTGCTCCAGAGGGTCACACAGAGATACCCTTTGCTCAGTCTAACATCTGTCTCAATTGTAGGAGACCATTGGACATTTCTCCTGCACCACCGGTGTCAGGGTACGAAAGGAAATCTACACAGAGACTAATGATGAAACCTGTACGTGTACAGGGAGGGGAGGTCCCTCGCTTCAGGGTGAGCTGTCACCAGGGTTATGCCTCCTGAGTAAGGAACAGTTTAACCCGCGTGTCAGTGTTTAACAAGAGCTCCATTTCCTTAACTGGGAGCAGAAGATGTCACTATCAACCAATCGGATCAGTTGAAAGATGCGATTGAATGTTGCTGGAACCAATGGGATCATTTGGAAGGTAGAACCGGAGTCAATCAGGAGCAATCCAATCGGTTGGAATCGGAGCTATAGAATCATAGAAATTTACAGCACGGAAGGAAGCCATTTCGGCCCATCGTGTCCGTGCCGGCCGACAAAGAGCTATCCAGCCTAATCCCACTTTCCAGCTCTTGGTCCGTAGCCCTGTAGGTTATGGCACTTCAAGTGCACATCCAAGTACTTTTTAAATATGGTGAGGGTTTCTGCCTCTACCACCCTTTCAGTCAGTGAGTCCCAGACCCCCACCACCCTCTGGGTGAAAACATTTCCCCTCAAATCCCCTCTAAACCTCTTACCAATTACTTTAAATCTGTGCCCCCAGTTGTTGTTTCCTGTGCTAAGGGAAACAGGTCCTTCCTATCCACTATATCCAGGCCCCTCATAATTTTATACACCTCAATCAGGTCTTCCCTCAGCCTCCTCTGTTCCAAGGAAAACAACCTCAGCCTATTCAATCTTTCCTCATAGCCAAAATTCTCCAGTCCAGGCAACATCACCTCTGCACCCTCTCCAGTGCGATTACATCGTTCCTGTAATGTGGTGACCAGAACTGCACACAGCTGTGGCCGAGCTAGTATTGTATACAGTTCAAGCATAACCTCCTGTTCTTGTATTCTACGCCTCGGCTAATAAAGGAAAGCATTCCATATGCCTTTATAACTACCTTATCGATCTGTCCTGCTACCTTTAAGGATGTGTGGACATATACTCCAAGGTCCCTCTGTTCCTCCACACTGCTCAGTATCCTTCCATGTATTGTGTATTCCCTTGCCTTGTTAACACTCCCCAAATGCGTTACCTCACACTTCTCCGGATTAAATTCCATTTGCCACTTTTGCACCCAACTGACCAGTTCATCGATATCTTCCTGTCGTCTTCCTGTAGTCTGAAGCCTTCCTCCTCACTGTCAACCACACGGCCAATTTTTGTATCATCTGCAAATTTCTTTATCATGCCCCCTATATTTATGTCTGAATCATTAATATACCACAGAGTCACCCAGGAGCAACCCAATAGGATGACGAGCCAGACCGAAGGCCACTAGACCCAGGAGCATTAGTGGAGGACATTGAAATACCCCTGGGGTTCTCCTGCTTCTCAGTGGAAAGCCTGCGGAAACCCTGGGTCAGGGGCATAAGCACCCCATTGGTGCTGAAGGCAGGGCAAGAACCAATCCATCGAAGCTTACATTCCCCCATTGTTTGCAGGAACATGAGGCAGAACCTCTCCATCTGAGCTGCACGTTACTAACAACCAAAGTTACACATATATTTCTTTACTGTTTATTGCCAAAGAAGTTATATAAAAACACAAGTTAGCAGCTAAAATTAAGCTCTTAAAAGCCTTTTGTTTCCTTCGAAGGAACTTTTGGCAAGGTCTGGCTGTTGTCTGTGTGAAGATTTATTTCGGGGCAGCTTGCACTCCTGGGAGCGAGCTTCTCTCTGCCGTCAAATTTCAATCAGGCAGTCGTGGGCTGTGGAAGCCGAAAGTTACCCCTGTCTTCATCGGGATTGGTTGCAGCTACGTTCCTGCGATAAGCAGTATAGCTCCTGATGTGACTGCATTATCTGATGTCATTCGAGACTCCCAATCACTGCGCTTACAGCGCTGCCAGGGTTTGGAGATAGACTGGGGAGTGGGACAGGAATGGTTAGGAGCTTTACTTCATTTTTTTTGCACTCAGAATTCTAGAGAATGAGGCACTAGAAATAGAAACTGTCTGGGCAGGGGTGGCAGGAGGTCTCCCAAACCCCGATAACTCCGCAGTCACATCCCCCCATCTGCCCCCACTCCCCCTCCCCCCTCCCTCAGTAATTTCTAAGCCCTGCACTGATGCACATGCACCTTCAGCGTACTGCAGTAAAAGTGACCCAAGTCATGAGGGCAACCCTTCATCTTACGTTAGCACCAAGCCGTGTCCCACTGCACTTACAGTTCAGCGTCTTGTCTTCACGTGGCAGAAGGTGTATATTCGAGGCTGTGCTTTAGAGCAATCAGCCATGTGGTGGCTGTATCAGTTTCTGGGCATTGTCTAAGTTGGCGTGTATGAAGAACAGATCATTCTGACCATCAAACTCGTCCTTCATCATGGACTTTGACTGTCCGATTTATTGGACAAAAGCTCTTAACTGTGTCGGTGGACTCGGAGCCCTCCCCCCCCAAATCCCAACCATCCCGTCCCGTGTACCCATTGCAGCCCACACTCTGAGCGTACGTTGAGTAATTAACCAACTAAGAGTTTTGCCAGGTGGTTCGACACACAAAAAGTTCCAAAGTCGATCAGGAGAACCTCCAAAGGACATCTTTTACATACACCTGAGCAGGTAGATAGAGCTTCAGTTTACTGTCTCATTTACGAACATAAGAAATAGGAGCAGGAGTCGGCCATTCGGCCCCTCGAACCTACTCCGCCATTCAATGAGATCATGGCTGATCTTCTACCTCAACTCCACTTTCCTGCACTATCCCCATATCCGTTGATTCCCTTAATATCCAAAAATCTATCAATCTCTGTCTTGAATATACTCAACGACTGAGCCTCCACAGCCCTCTAGGGTAGAGAATTCCAAGGATTGACAAGTCCCTGAGAGAAGAAATTTCTCCTCATCTCAGTCCTAAATTGCCGACCCCTTATCTTGAGACTGTGACCCCTGGTTCTAGACTCCTCAGCCAGAAGAAACAGCCTCTCAGCATCTACCCTGCCAAGCCCTCAAAGAATTTTATACATCTCAATGAGATCACTGAAATATATAAAAAGGACGGCACCTCTGACAACGCAGCACTCCCTCAGTGCTGCGTCAGCCTGGATTGTGTGGTAATATCGTGGAGTGGGGCTTGAACCTTCTGGCCGAGAGGTGAGAGTGCGATATCTGACACTGGAGCTCAATCCATTGTGGCCTGTTGTAATGTATGCATCTGTGAGTATGCTCACAGGTTTGTAGAGCTGTTCGTTGGGAGTAGTCAGTCATGTGATGTTCACAAGATTCAACCCCAGCCAGATGGGTTCGGGGATCCACGATGAGGCAGGTGGTTGTGAGCCTGGTGGCTGAACTGGTAATGTGTAGTGTGATTGTTAAACCTTTTTCTATTAACCAACTACTTCTGAATAGCGATGTGTTGCTATGAATTCTTAAGCAAAGAACCCACGAAACAAATACATTACAGCTGTTTTACAAAATTTTCCAAAAATATATCGATGGATGCATATACTGCACCCAACATTGTGTTTCCATTTCAGACACATGGATGTTTAGCGAAATAAGAAACTCACATGATGATTTCAAAATGGAGCTTTCACAGATAAAGCATCAAGGTCGGTGGTATATTGTGTCCCATCCTGCCTGTTGTAGGTATTCTACCCACCCCTGGAGACTGTTTGATGTAACCTGTAAGATTCCCTTTAACTCTGATCGCTGACTTCAGTGATTTCAGACTTCAGCTGCATCTCCTTTTCAAACCCATTTTCATACCATTCCTGAACCCCAGTCTTTCCATCTGTCCCATGTGCCCCAGGGCTCCCGCCCCTTGGCTGTTTGCAACACACATTGTCTCTTTACTAACCTTTGGGGCTGACCTCTATCCAAGCTGCTCCCCATCCGCTGCTGGTCAGGGGGGTTTCCACTGAAGTTACAGCGCAAAGGGCGGAGGGGTGGGGGGGGATGTGGGGAGATTCACCCCCTCAGGGTTTGCGTCCATTACACGACTGACCTGTTACATCAGTTCACTGTTTGTGTGTGGGGATTTCCCCCTCCCTTGCTGCTGATTTCTTAGTTTTCAGTTTCGAACAGCAGTTCCCACTCAAACATTGCCTGCTTTGTTCTGGCCACAGACACTGACAGAGTGTTTCCAGTTTTCCTGTTTCTGTTTCAGATTTCCGCAGTATTTTGCTTTTGTATTTGGCCTCCCATCTTCCACCCTCCGTAAACTAGAGGTAATCCAAACCTCGGCTACCTCGTGTCCGAACTCGCACCAAGTCCCACGCACCCATCACACACACTGTGCTCGCTGACCTTCATTGAATAGCCGTCCAGTAGCGCCTCGATTTTAAAATTCTCAGCCTTGTTTGCAAATCCCTCCATGGCCTCGCCCCTCCCTATCTCTATAATCTCCTCCAGCCCCACAGTCCCGTCCCCCCCCCCCCCGAGATATCTGCGCTCCTCTAATTCTGCCCTCTTGAGCATCCCTGATTATAATCGCTCCACCATTGGTGGCCGTGCCTTCTGTTGCCGTGCCTAAGCTCTGGAACTCCCCCCTAAACCTCTCCGCCTCTCTACCTCACTCTTCTCCTTTAGAACACTACTTAAAACCCACCTCTATTCAGTGAGTGGTAGGGTTCCTGATAGTATACCAGAAAAGGTTCTTTGAATTCCTCGCGCACACTAAGAGATCTAACTGCACACTTGCAGCCCATAACTTCCCTCCTGTAATGTCTGCACCTGTGAAGGCGCTCACAGGTTTGTAGAGCTGTGAATGGCTTAGCCAGTCATATGATGTTCACAAGACTCAATAAAACCCCAGCCAGTTGGATTTGGGAAATCCACGATGAGGCAGGTGGTTGTGAGCTTGTGTATGAACCGGTAATGTGTAGTGTGATTGTTAAACCTTTGCTAACCAACCAACTAGTTATTAATAGCAATGTGTTGTTATGGATTCTTAAGCAAAGAGCCCATGGAGCAAATACATTACACCATCCATCAGTTTTAACCCCTTTGATTGTACTCAGCACACCATCCATCAGTTTTAACCCCTTTGATTGTACTCAGCACAGTGAGATGCTCTCAGTAACATTAACAGAGGTATCTTTGATGTCCCAGATTACATAGCTGGAATCAACTCAGTGTACTGAGGCTGTCCTTTCGTGATGGGAGCACAAAGCCACCCAACCTTTCATTAAGTGGCTGACCAGTGTCAGACAGTGCTGATCGCTTTGGTGATGGTCTAGAGTAACCTCTGGGATGTCTTGGCACATCATTGTCATCCTTAACTGAGCTAAACTGACCTATGCGGCAACTACCTGTAGTGACCATCCCGTTCTCTGTCGCTGATAGTTCCCATCTTCCTATGTTTCTCGAGCTTAAAGCTCTGGCTATTAAACGTTTTAACTCTTTACCTCCACACCCCCAGTCAGATAGATCACCCGATCCCCCATTGTGATTTCCACACCCCCAGTCAAATAGATCAACTGATCCCCCAGTGTGATCGCCACACCCCCAGTCAGATAGATCAACTGATTCCCTCAGTGTGATCTCCACACCCCAGTCAGATAGACCGATTGATCCCCCAGTGTGATCTCCACACCCTCAGTCAGATAGATCAACTGATCCCCCAGTGTGATCTCCACACCCCCAGTCAGATAGATCAACTGATCCCCCAGTGTGATCTCCACACCCCCAGTCAGATTGACCGACTGATCCCCCAGTGTGATCTCCACACCCCCAGTCAGATTGACCGACTGATCCCCCAGTGTGATCTCCACACCCCCAGTGAGATAGACCGACTGATCCCCCAGTGTGATCTCCACACCCCCAGTCAGATAGACCGACTGATCCCCCAGTGTGATCTCCACACCCCCAGTCAGATAGACCGACTGATCCACCAGTGTGATCTCCACACCCTCAGTCAGATAGACCGACTGATCCCCCAGGGTGATCTCCACACCCTCAGTCAGATAGACCGACTGATCCCTCAGTGTGATCTGCACACCCCCAGTCAGATAGACCGACTGATCCCCCAGGGTGATCTCCACACCCTCAGTCAGATAGACCGACTGATCCCCCAGTGTGATCTCCACACCCTCAGTCAGATAGACCGACTGATCCCCCAGTGTGATCTCCACACCCCCAGTCAGATAGACCGACTGATCCCCCAGGGTGATCTCCACACCCTCAGTCAGATAGACCGACTGATCCCCCAGTGTGATCTCCACACCCCCAGTCAGATAGACTGACTGATCCCCCAGTGTGATCTCCACACCCCCAGTGAGATAGACCAACTGATCCCTCAGTGTGATCTCCACACCCCCAGTCAGATAGATCAACTGATCCCCCAGGGTGATCTCCACACCCCCAGACTGCAGTACACTGTTAGCCATTGCTCACCCCCTCCCACCCCACCCCTGGACTCACCTTCGGCCCTTTGTCCCAGCCGGTGTCCCAGCCAGCCCATCTTGCCCCCCGCCCCTCCGTGTGACCGACGAACTGCTTCTGGGCTGCAACCACCCCTCCTCCACCCCCACCCATCACCGGCCCTATCCCAGGGAGGCGATGGATCAATTTTCCGCAGGTCCTGATTGGGCCTGTCCAGCCTACGCCCCGGTTCGGTCCAATGTCCAGGCCCTGGTGTGCAGTATCACAAGCGGCTAAAATTCCACCACTGATTTTGAAATACAGCCCACAATAACAGCCTGTTTAATGTGGATGCGTGTAGGTTAGCCCAACACACACTCACCTTACAACTGATGCTGAAGATAGAGGGGAACGATCAGTATCCTGAGCAGCGACACAGGGGCCGAGTCACTGACTGCATCACTGCCCGGGCTCCCGATGGAGGGAAATTTAGGGCAGCATGTTCAGGATTCCCCCAAATTCAGAGCGGAGCGTAGTCAGGTACCCGGCTTGGAATCTGCTGTGGACCTCAACATCATCATCATCATCATAGTCCCTCAGAATCGAGGAAGACTTGCTTCCACTCTTAAAATGAGTCCCTAGGTGACTGAACAGTCCAATAAGAGAACCATGGACTCTGTCATAGGTGGGACAGATAGTCGTTGAGGGAAGGGGTTGGTGGATTGGTTTGCCGCATGCTCTTTCCGCTGTCTGCGCTTGATTTCTGCATGCTCTCAGCGATGAGACTCGAGGAGCTCAGCGCCCTCCCAGATGCACTTTCTCCACTTAGGGCGGTCTTTGGCCAGGGACTCCCAGGTGTCAGTGGGGATGTTGCACTTTATCAGGGAGGCTTTGAGGGTGTCCCTGTAACATTTGCTCTGCCCACCTTTGGCTCGTTTGCCGTGAAGGAGTTCCGAGTAGAGCGCTTGCTTTGGAAGTCTCATGTCTGGCATGCGAACAATGTGGCCTGCCCAGTGGAGCTGATCGAGTGTGGTCAGTGCTTCAATACTGGGGATGTTGGCCTGGTCGAGGACACTAACGTTGGTGCGTCTGTCCTCCCAGGGGATTTCCCTGGGACCTCAACACCCCCAGTGACGTATAGCTACATCAATCGAGTGAGTGGGAATCTGCTGGGGTGTTCTGACTAGCAGGAGGAATTTCACAGCACAGAAATAGGCCATTCAGCCCAACTGCTCCGTGCCGGTGTTTAAGCTCCTCACCAGCCTCCTCCCACCCATTGTGGACACTCAACTCTAGCTTTGCTGATGGCCTTCCTGTGATTGGTCCTGCATTGATACTTCCACGTCTGGATGGTGATGATGTTGGAGACATTTTGAAAATGTTTTACACCTGCTGATCAGCTTATTAAGGCATTGAAGGGGCCCAGGCGAGCTGAGGGTCCAGGGCAGCACGGGCCCAGCCCACACTGCGACACGTGTGCGCACCAGGTCCGTGCAGCAGAGCTGGTCTCCAGTAGTCCTGGTTAACCCTTGCCACTGGACCAAGACCTAGCTCTGTCAAGCCCCTGTGGTGCCTGGTGTGCAATGGCCACCTCACATTAAAAAAATCCACGCACAGGCATCTTCCAGTCTTTCAACTGGAGTTTAGGACTTGGAATATTGGGTCCTTCATTGAAACATCCGTGAACTCAGGTGGAAGCAAGTCATCCTTGTTCGAGGGACCGCCTATGATGATGATGATGAATATCCCATCAAGCAATAATTACCCACCAACACTATGCTGTGTTAACACGGAATAGTATAAGAACATGCAGGCTATCAGTCTTTTAGATAATGCCATAATAATATTTAACCACTATCTACACGATAAAATGAATCTGTAGAATGTTGTTGCTAATTTGAGCTAAAACTTTGCTTCCATTTCAGTTCCACAGATGTTTAGTGAAATATGTCACTCCCAGGCTGATTTCAAGAAAGAAATCTCAGAGATGAAGATGAACAGTGAGTGTTAAAGAATGGTCAGAAACTCAAACAGTTCCCCACACTTTTACACAAGGTCATATGCTCCTGTCATCTCATTCCTGGCCAGTGAACAGCCCACAGCTCCAGGGACTGAGGGGGGGCTCAGGGAGCAGGGCAGTGCGGGAGTGGGGGTGCGGGGGTGCGGGGAGTGGGGCATAGTGAGGGGGTCTCAGGGAGTGGGGTGTGGGGGTGGGCGGGGAGTGCAGGGGCTCGGGGAGTGGGGCATAGTCAGGGGGGTCTCGGGGAGTGGGGGGATTCGGGAAGTGGGGCTGTGAGGGTGCCTCGGGGTGTGGGGCATAGTGAGGGGGGTCTCGGGGAGTGGGGGGACTCGGGGAGCGGGGTAGTGAGTGGGGGGCTCGGGGAGTGGGGCAGTGAGGGGGGTTCGGGGAGTGGGGCAGTGAAGGGGGGGCTCGGGGAGTGGGGCAGTGAGGGTGGCTCGGGGAGTGGTGCAGTGAGGGGGGCTTCGGGAGTGGGGCAGTGAAGGGGGGAGCTCGGGGAGTGGAGCAGTGAGGGGGAGGCTCAGGGAGTGGGGAGGGCTCGGAGAGCGGGGCAGTGAGGGGGGGCTCGGGAAGTGGGGCAGTGAGGGGGGAGCTCGGGGAGTGGGGCAGTGAGGGGGGGGCTCAGGGAGTGGGGCAGTGAGGGGGGGGGCTCGCGGAGTGGGGCAGTGAGGGGGGGCTCAGGGAGTGGGGCAGTGAGGGGGGGGCTCGGGGAGTGGGGAGGGGGGAGCTCGGGGAGTGGGGCAGTGAGGGGGGGCTCGGGGAGTGGGGCAGTGAGGGTGGGGTCTCTGGGAGTGGGACAGTGAGGGGGGGCTCGGGGTGCGGGGCCCAGTTTGGTGAGGACTGTGGCCCCTCCCTTCGCCCCACCATTGGTGGCCGTGCCTTAAGCTGTATCGACCCCACTTTCTGAATTCCCCTCCCTCAGCCTCGGTACCTCTGTACCTCCCTGTCTTCCTTTAGGGTCCTCCCATCTCTTGACCAAGCCCCTCCGAATATCTCCCGCTCTGGTCTGGCATCGCTTGTTGTCTGATTTTGCCTTGGAATGTATTTCTACGTTAAAGGCACTATATAAATGCAAATATATTGTTGTATATCTGGCCGGAACACTCCACTTGACTGGGTCAGCATTCAGTGTTATTGTCGGAGCAGCAATTTACTGACAGTTTCCTGCTTGTTTTTTGGTACCTCCTTGCTCTCCCAATTGGAGGATTTGTTCACTGTGCTAATTACTCATCAGTAGGTTCTGTACCTCATCAGTTATAAGGTATTGATCATTTATGAAAATAAGCTTCGAGTCATCTTCATCATCAGAGACAGTCCCTCAGAATCGAGGAAGATTTGCTTCCACTCTAAAAATGAGTCCTTAGGTGACTGAACAGTCCAATACGAGAGCCACAGTCCCTGTCATAGGTGGGACAGACAGTCGTTGAGGGAAGGGGTGGGTGGGACTGGTTTGCCGCACACTCTTTCCGCTGCCTGCGCTTGATTTCTGCATGCTCTCCGCGACGAGACTCGAGGTGCTCAGCGCCCTCCCGGATGCACTTCCTTCACTTTGGGCGGTCTTTGGCCAGGGACTCCCAGGTGTCAGTGGGGATGTTGCACTTTATCAGGGAGGCTTTGAGGGTGTCCTTGTAACGTTTCCTCTGCCCACCTTTGGCTCGTTTGCTGTGAAGGAGTTCTGAGTGCTTGCTTTGGGAGTCTCGTGTCTGGCATGCGAACTATGTGGCCTGCCCAGCGGAGCTGATCAAGTGTGGTCAGTGCTTCAATGGTGGGGATATTGGCCTGGTCAAGGATGCTAATGTTGGTGCGTCTGTCCTCCCAGGGGATTTGTAGGATCTTGCGGAGACATCGTTGGTGGTATTTCTCCACGGACTTGAGCTGTCTACTGTACACAGCCCATGTCTCTGAGCCATACAGGAGGGCGGGTATTACTACAGCTCTGTAGACCATGAGCTTGGTGGTCATTTGTGCCCTGTTCAAGTGTCCTTCAGCACTGCGCTGGAGTGTCAAGACTGAATCTCTGAGCCCGGCCCGGGCAGTTGGTGGAAGGTGTTGCCTGGGAGGTGGCTTTGACGGATTGGTGCACATATCCAGGCCTGGGTGCCCACCATCACTGGGTGTAGAGGGGCAAGGGGCTGAAACTGCAAACCTCCGCCCAACGTCCAGCTGGCGAGGCTGGCAGGCAGGAGGTCCGCTGTGTGCCCACGCCTGGGCCAGGAGGGTGAGGGTGGTATGCCTTTGCTGCCCAGGGTGGTAATATGTGGGCCCGTGCTTTGACCAGGAGCTGCGGTGCTGCACCATTGCCATGTTGTGTCTGTGCAGTGAGCGATCAGACCAATGCTCGCCCATTGTCTATTGATCATCAGTGATTCTCCTCCTCGAGAGGGAGGGAGGTGAGCAGGGTGTTTGGTTCCGGTGCGGCCTATCTGGCACTGGGGGCTGGAACAGGCCGGCCCTGTGACAGAGTCTGTACTCTGCTCCCTGAAGGACCAGTATACCAGGGCACGGTTGATGATTCATCACTATAAGAAGGAAAGTTTTGCATTTATATAGCGCCTTTCACGACCATCGGAGATCCCAAAGCACTTGACAGCCAATGAAATACTTTTTGGAGTGCAGTCACTGTTGCAATGTAGGAACTCGGCAGCCAATGTGTGCACAGCAAGCTCCCACAAACAGCAATGTGATAATGGCCAGATAATCTGCTTATTTTGTTATGTTGATTGAGGGATAAATATTGGTCAGGACACCAGGTATAACTCCGCTGCTCTTCTTCGAAATAGTGCCACGGGATCTTTTACACCCACCTGAGAGAGCAGACGGGGCCTCGGTTTAATGTCACATCCGAAACACGGTCCCTCCGACAGTGCAGCACTCCTTCAGCACTGCACTGGGAGTGTCGGCCTAGATTTTTTTTATGCTCAGGTCTCTAAAGTGGGACTTGAACCCACGACCTTCCGACTCAGAAGCGAGAGTGCTGCCCACTGAGACACGGCTGACACTTTTTGAATCCTGATTGGACAAGCTGCAAGGAGCTTACTAAACCTTTCTATAACACTCAGTATTGTGGCTAATTCTGGGCACCGCACTTTAAGAAGGATGTCAAGGCCTTGGAGAGGGAGCAGAGGGGATTTACCAGAATGGTCCCAGGGGTGAGGGACCTCAGTTATGGGCAGAGACTGGAGACGCTGGGATTGTTCTCCTTATGGCAGAGAACGTTATGGGGAGATTTAATAGAGGTGTTCAAAATTACGAGCTGTTTTGATCGAGTAGGTCGGGAGAAACTGTTTCCATTGGCAGCAGGGTCGGTAACCAGAGGACACAGATTTAAGATCATTGGCCAAAGAATCAGGGGGGAGATGGTGAGAATTTGTTTTTACACTGCGAGTGGTTATGATGTGGAATGCACTGCCTGAAAGGGTGGTGGAAGCAGATTCAATGATATCATTCAAAAGGGAACTGGATAAATACTTGAAACAGAAACATTCACAGGGCTACGGGGAAAGAGCAGGGCAGCGGGACTAATTGGGAGCTCTTTCAGAGAGCCAGCACAGGCGTGATGGGCTGAATGGCCTCCTCCTGTGTCTCTCTGATACCAGTGCTCCTCGTGGATTTGGCTGGCTAGATTGCAGCGTTACCCCTGCACACACTGAGGGATTCCCGGGCTCTGACTGGTCTCGGTATGTGGATTTCTCAATGGCTTGGGTTTGCAGACTGACAAGCAAGGCAATACGTCAGACATCCAGCTGATCAAAATAAATCGCTCTGGTCACTCTCTCCACTGAGCATTGAGAATAACTTCCCGATATTCGACCAGACTGTTGCCTGGGTTACAGTGGTGTAAAAACATGCTGTAATCTGTGGTGCGACAATTTCTATAACTTTACAAGAAAACATGACTAACTGGAATGAGCGTTGTGTCTTCTCTTCCGTTTCAGTCACACAGATGTTCACTGAAATAAGGAACTCAAAATCGGACTCCAAGGTGGAGCTTTCACAGATGGAGAATAAGAGTAAGTGTCAAATACCGGTCGGAAGATCATTCTGACCCTCTGTTTTAAACAGAATGTGGTGGGATTTTAAATGACACACTCTTACAATGTACATAGAATGTACAGCACAGAAACAGGCCATTCGGCCCATCTGCTCCATGTTTATAGAGAAAACCAGGCTCTACTGGGAGACTGACAGAAATGTGACTCTCTAAAGCATTTGTGCATGTACTTAAACCCTTCCACCGTTCTTTTATAAATAAGCTTGTTTGAACTAATTTGCAATGTATATAATAAACTCCTAAATACAATCCCCCTCCCACCCGCCTTTCCCTCACCCCATCAGCACATCCCTCTATTCCCTTCTCCCTCATGTGTTTATCCAGCCTCCCCTTTAATGCCTTGATACTATTCTCCTCAACCACTCCCTGTGGCAGTGAGTTCCACATTCTCACCACTCTCTGGGTAAAGAAATTTCTCCTCAATTCCCTATTGGATTTATCAGTGACTGTCTAATATTGGTGGCCCCTAGTTCTGGTCTCCCCCACAATTGGGAACATCTTCTCTACATCTACCCTACCAACACTTTCAGCATCTTAAATACCTCGATCAACTCACTCCTCAGCCTTCTCTTTTCTTGAGACTGTTCAATCTTTCCTGAAAGGTATATCCTCTCAGTTCTGGTATTGTCGTGTAAATCTTTTTTTTAACCATCTCGGATGCCTCTATATCCTTGTAATATGGAGATCGTAAGTGTGGGCTAACTAGGCTCTATACAGGTTTAACATTGGGAAGAAATTCATTATCGCCCCGTTTGGGGGCAGTAACATTTGAGAGGCAGGAAGTTAGCACCAGGAGTTAAAGGTTCCACTCTCTCAAAAAATCCAAGTTAGCATTCCCGGAATGAAGTGCAGCACGAAACCAAGCGCTCCACTTCCTTCCTGGGTCAGTAATAGGGCCGTGCAGCACTGTCGCGTCCGAGGGGCCGGGCCGATCGATCAGCTCAGTACCGGGCCGATCGATCAGCTCAGTGCCGGGCCAATCGATCAGCTCAGTACCGGGCCGATCGGTCAGCTCAGTGCCGGGCCGATAGGTCAGCTCAGTGCCGGGCCGATCGATCAGCTCAGTGCCAGGCCGATCAGTCAGCTCAGTGCGGGGCCGATCGGTCAGCTCAGTGCGGGCCGATCGATCAGCTCAGTGCCGGGCCGATCGGTCAGCTCAGTGCGGGGCCGATCGGTCAGCTCAGTGCCGGGCCGATCAGTCAGCTCAGTGCCGGGCCGATCGGTCAGCTCAGTGCCGGGCCGATCGATCAGCTCAGTGCGGGGCCGATCGATCAGCTCAGTGCCGGGCCGATCAGTCAGCTCAGTGCGGGGCCGATCGGTCAGCTCAGTGCGGGCCGATCGATCAGCTCAGTGCCGGGCCGATCGGTCAGCTCAGTGCGGGGCCGATCGATCAGCTCAGTGCCGGGCCGATCGGTCAGCTCAGTGCCAGGCCGATCAGTCAGCTCAGTGCCAGGCCGATCGGTCAGCTCAGTGCTAGGCCGATCAGTCAGCTCAGTCCGGGCCGATCGGTCAGCTCAGTGCGGGCCGATCGATCAGCTCAGTGCCGGGCCGATCGGTCAGCTCAGTGCCGGGCCGATCGATCAGCTCAGTGCCGGGCCGATCGATCAGCTCAGTGCCGGGCCGATCAGTCAGCTCAGTGCCGGGCCGATCGGTCAGCTCAGTGCGGGGCCGATCGGTCAGCTCAGTGCGGGCCGATCGATCAGCTCAGTGCCGGGCCGATCGGTCAGCTCAGTGCGGGGCCGATCGGTCAGCTCAGTGCCGGGCCGATCGATCAGCTCAGTGCCGGGCCGATCGATCAGCTCAGTGCCGGGCCGATCGGTCAGCTCAGTGCCGGGCCGATCGGTCAGCTCAGTCCGGGCCGATCGATCAGCTCAGTGCCGGGCCGATCGATCAGGTCAGTGCCGGGCCGATCGGTCAGCTCAGTGCCGGGCCGATCGGTCAGCTTGCCGGGCCGATCGATCAGCTCAGTGCGGGGCCGATCGATCAGTTCAGTGCCGGGCCGATCGGTCAGCTCAGTGCGGGGCCGATCGATCAGCTCAGTGCCGGGCCGATCGGTCAGCTCAGTGCCGGGCCGATCGGTCAGCTCAGTGCGGGGCCGATCGGTCAGCTTGCCAGGCCGATCGATCAGCTCAGTGCGGGGCCGATCGATCAGCTCAGTGCCGGGCCGATCGGTCAGCTCAGTGCCGGGCCGATCGGTCAGCTCAGTGCCGGGCCGATCGGTCAGCTCAGTGCGGGGCCGATCGATCAGCTCAGTGCGGGGCCGATCGGTCAGCTCAGTGCGGGCCGATCGATCAGCTCAGTGCCGGGCCGATCGGTCAGCTCAGTGCTGGGCCGATCGATCAGCTCAGTGCCGGGCCGATCGATCAGCTCAGTGCCGGGCCGATCGATCAGCTCAGTGCCGGGCCGATCGATCAGCAGAGTGCCAGGCCGATCGATCAGCTCAGTGCCAGGCCGATCGATCAGCAGAGTGCCGGGCCGATCGATCAGCTCAGTGCCGGGCCGATCGATCAGCAGAGTGCCGGGCCGATCGATCAGCTCAGTGCGGGGCCGATCGGTCAGCTCAGTGCCGGGCCGATCGATCAGCTCAGTGCCGGGCCGATCGATCAGCTCAGTGCCGGGCCGATCGATCAGCTCAGTGCCGGGCCGATCGATCAGCAGAGTGCCAGGCCGATCGATCAGCTCAGTGCCAGGCCGATCGATCAGCAGAGTGCCAGGCCGATCGATCAGCTCAGTGCCAGGCCGATCGATCAGCAGAGTGCCGGGCCGATCGATCAGCTCAGTGCCAGGCCGATCGATCAGCTCAGTGCCAGGCCGAACGATCAGCAGAGTGCCAGGCCGATCGATCAGCTCAGTGCCAGGCCGATCGATCAGCAGAGTGCCAGGCCGATCGATCAGCAGAGTGCCAGGCCGATCGATCAGCTCAGTGCCAGGCCGATCGATCAGCAGAGTGCCAGGCCGATCGATCAGCTCAGTGCCGGGCCGATCGATCAGCTCAGTGCCAGGCCGAACGATCAGCAGAGTGTCGGGCCGATCGATCAGCAGAGTGCCAGGCCGATCGATCAGCTCAGTGCCAGGCCGATCGATCAGCAGAGTGCCAGGCCGATCGATCAGCAGAGTGCCAGGCCGATCGATCAGCAGAGTGCCGGGCCGATCGATCATGGCTTGAGCAGTGGTGCAGCAGGGAGGGATTGAAATTCTTGGGGCATTGGAACCGGTTCTGGGGGAGGTGGGACCAGTACAAACCAGACGGTCTGCACCTGGGCAGGACTGGAACCAATGTCCGAGGGGGAGTGTTTGCTAGTGCTGTTGGGGAGGAGTTAAACTAATATGGCAGGGGGATGGGAACCTATGCAGGGAGACAGAGGGAGACAAAAATGAGGCAAAAGCAAAAGACAGAAAGGAGATGAGGAAAAGTGGAGGGCAGAGAAACCCAAGGCAAAGAACAAAAAGGGCCACTGTACAGCAAAATTCTAAAAGGACAAAGGGTGTTAAAAAAGCAAGCCTGAAGGCTTTGTGTCTTAATGCAAGGAGTATCCGCAATAAGGTGGATGAATTAATTGTGCAAATAGATGTTAACAAATATGATGTGATTGGGATTACGGAGACGTGGCTCCAGGATGATCAGGGCTGGGAACTCAACATCCAGGGGTATTCAACATTCAGGAAGGATAGAATAAAAGGAAAAGGAGGTGGGGTAGCATTGCTGGTTAAAGAGGAGATTAATGCAATAGTTAGGAAAGACATTAGCTTGGATGATGTGGAATCTATATGGGTAGAGCTGCAGAACACTAAAGGGCAAAAATCGTTAGTGGGAGTTGTGTACAGACCTCCAAACAGTGGTAGTGATGTTCGGGAAGGCATCAAACAGGAAATTAGGAGTGCATGCAATAAAGGTGCAGCAGTTATAATGGGTGACTTTAATATGCACATAGATTGGGCCAGCCAAACTGGAAGCAATACGGTGGAGGAGGATTTCCTGGAGTGCATAAGGGATGGTTTTCTAGACCAATATGTCGAGGAACCAACTAGGGGGGAGGCCATCTTAGACTGGGTGTTGTGTAATGAGAGAGGATTAATTAGCAATCTCATTGTGCGAGGCCCCTTGGGGAAGAGTGACCATAATATGGTGGAATTCTGCATTAGGATGGAGAATGAAACAGTTAATTCAGAGACCATGGTCCAGAACTTAAAGAAGGGTAACTTTGAAGGTATGAGGCATGAATTGGCTAAGATAGATTGGCTAATGATACTTAAGGGGTTGACTGTGGATGGGCAATGGCAGATATTTAGAGACCGCATGGATGAATTACAACAATTGTACATTCCTGTCTGGCGTAAAAATAAAAAAGGGAAGGTGGCTCAACCGTGGCTATCTAGGGAAATCAGGGATCGTATTAAAGCCAAGGAAATGGCATACAAATTGGCCAGGAATAGCAGCGAACCTGGGGACTGGGAGAAATTTAGAACTCAGCAGAGGAGGACAAAGGGTTTGATTAGGGCAGGGAAAATGGAGTACGAGAAGAAGCTTGCAGGGAACATTAAGGCGGATTGCAAAAGTTTCTATAGGTATGTAAAGAGAAAAAGGTTAGTAAAGACAAACGTAGGTCCCCTGCAGTCAGAATCAGGGGAAGTCATAACGGGGAACAAAGAAATGGCAGACCAATTGAACAAGTACTTTGGTTCAGTATTCACTAAGGAGGACACAAAAAACCTTCCGGATATAAAAGTGGTCAGAGGGTCTAGTAAGGAGGAGGAACTGAGGGAAATCTTTATTAGTCGGGAAATTGTGTTGGGGAAATTGATGGGATTGAAGGCCGATAAATCCCCAGGGTCTGATGGACTGCATCCCAGAGTACTTAAGGAGGTGGCCTTGGAAATAGCGGATGCATTGACAGTCATTTTCCAACATTCCATTGACTCTGGATCAGTTCCTATCGAGTGGAGGGTAGCCAATGTAACCCCACTTTTTAAAAAAGGAGGGAGAGAGAAAGCAGGGAATTATAGGCCGGTCAGCCTGACCTCAGTAGTGGGTAAAATTATGGAATCAATTATTAAGGATGTCATAGCAGCGCATTTGGAAAATGGTGACATGATAAGTCCAAGTCAGGATGGATTTGTGAAAGGGAGATCATGCTTGACAAATCTTCTGGAATTTTTTGAGGATGTTTCCAATAAAGTGGACAAAGGAGTACCAGTTGATGTGGTATATTTGGACTTTCAAAGGCTTTCGACAAGGTCCCACACAGGAGATTAATGTGCAAAGTTAAAGCACATGGGATTGGGGGTAGTGTGCTGACGTGGATTGAGAACTGGTTGTCAGACAGGAAGCAAAGAGTAGGAGTAAATGGGTACTTTTCGGAATGGCAGGCAGTGACTAGTGGGGTACCGCAGGGTTCTGTGCTGGGGCCCCAGTCGTTTACATTGTACATTAATGATTTAGACGAGGGGATTAAATGTAGTATCTCCAAATTTGCGGATGACACTAAGTTGGGTGGCAGTGTGAGCTGCGAGGAGGATGCTATGAGGCTGCAGAGTGACTTGGATAGGTTAGGTGAGTGGGCAAATGCGTGGCAGATGAAGTATAATGTGGATAAATGTGAGGTTATCCACTTTGGTGGTAAAAACAGAGAGACAGACTATTATCTGAATGGTGACAGATTAGGAAAAGGGAAGGTGCAACGAGACCTGGGTGTCATGGTACATCAGTCATTGAAGGTTGGCATGCAGGTACAGCAGGCGGTTAAGAAAGCAAATGGCATGTTGGCCTTCATAGCGAGGGGATTTGAGTACAGGAACAGGGAGGTGTTGCTACAGTTGTACAGGGCCTTGGTGAGGCCACACCTGGAGTATTGTGTACAGTTTTGGTCTCCTAACTTGAGGAAGGACATTCTTGCTATTGAGGGAGTGCAGCGAAGATTCACCAGACTGATTCCCGGGATGGTGGGACTGACCTATCAAGAAAGACTGGATCAACTGGGCTTGTATTCACTGGAGTTCAGAAGAGTGAGAGGGGACCTCATAGAAACATTTAAAATTCTGACGGGTTTGGACAGGTTGGATGCAGGAAGAATGTTCCCAATGTTGGGGAAGTCCAGAACCAGGGGTCACAGTCTGAGGATAAGGGGTAAGCCATTTAGGACCGAGGTAAGGAGAAACTTCTTCACCCAGAGAGTGGTGAACCTGTGGAATTCTCTACCACAGAAAGTAGTTGAGGCCAATTCACTAAATATATTCAAAAAGGAGTTAGATGAAGTCCTTACTACTCGGGGGATCAAGGGGTATGGCGTGAAAGCAGGAAGGGGGTACTGAAGTTTCATGTTCAGCCATGAACTCATTGAATGGCGGTGCAGGCTGGAGGGGCTGAATGGCCTGCTCCTGCACCTATTTTCTATGTTTCTATGTTTCTATGATCAGCAGAGTGCCGGGCCGATCGATCAGCTCAGTGCCAGGCCGATCGATCAGCAGAGTGCCGGGCCGATCGATCAGCTCAGTGCCAGGCCGATCGAACAGCTGAGTGCCGGGCCGATCGATCAGCAGAGTGCCGGGCCGATCGATCAGCTCAGTGCCAGGCCGATCGATCAGCAGAGTGCCGGGCCGATCGATCAGCAGAGTGCCGGGCCGATCGATCAGCAGAGTGCCGGGCCGATCGATCAGCAGAGTGCCGGGCCGATCGATCAGCAGAGTGCCGGGCTGAGCAGAAACCGGAGCTGCGGTGTGAAAGCCAAGGTAAGTTTTGTATATTACTGACCTGGACCCCCTGGCCTTTAACCATTGAGGCCTTTAGCCCCGGCAACGGCCGGCCCCCCGATCCGCGCCCCCTGCTGCTCTCGGTGTTTGCACCCGGCGATGCCGCAGGGGCCGGGGGCGCTGACAGGGCGACACACGCGGCGATGACATCACGATATCCGCCGCTAAACTCTTGGCCAATATGGCAGGAGTCGCTGCCTGTGTCGTGCCCGGGCAGTAATGAATGTGCACCCCCTTGGTGCTCCCCGCGAATGGGAGGCATAAATGCAATGAATTTCACCCCCAGAATGTCTCTGCTTTTCAATTCTCGAAATGACCACAGTGCTCGGTTTGCTGTTTAATGGCCCGGTTAACCAGCATCGCTACTGTCAGTGATTTATCTACCTGTACCCCGAGAATCCTCTGCTCCTCTGTACCATTTAGATTATTATTATCCAAGCCCTCTTATTCCTCCTCCCAAAATGCACCACCTCACACTAATCTACATTGAAATTAATTTGTCAATTACACCTCCCAATTCGGTGTTGTTCGCAATGTGCGAAAGTTAATCCCGCCCTGTAAACGTACGATTCCCTTTTCAGTTGCGAGGATGGTCGAGCAGGCGAGTGGCTCCTGTGCTGATCTCCGGAACAAACTTCCGCAGCTGAGGAACAGTAAGTGTGCGAGAAGGGTCCGGGTGAGCAATGTGTGTGCAGGAGCTTGTCGGGGGGTGGGGGGGGGGGCCAGGTCCATATCCTCGCGGGCGTGGGTCAGACTGTGAGCCGGCGAACCACCCATCAGCCTGGTCCTGACAATGCCGGCCTCTGCAAGGGGGCCCAAAGGGGGAGAAAATGGGCAAAGGCAGGGGATTCCGGGTTAATCTGTCGCCGCTTCTCGAACCTTCTCCAGACTAAAGTCCCGGGGGCGGAGGAGCGGAGAAAGAAGGGTCTTGTATTTCTGCACCACCTTTCCCTGATCAGACGGGACCTTGGGCACTGTGTTCAGGTCTGGGGAAACTGCAACACCCTGGAGGCATTGTGGAGAAGACTCAGAGGCTGACCCCTGGTTTGGTTACAAAAAGATACTTCGCCTTCAAAGGAGGTGACTGAAAAGAGACTTTAAAGATGTCGGGCTGGATCTTATGCGTTGATGTTTTTGGCCGATAATGGCGGTGGGAAGATGTCGGGCTGGATCTTATGCATTGATGTTTTTAGCCGATAATGGCGGTGGGAAGATGTCGGGCTGGATCTTATGCATTGATGTTTTTAGCCGATAATGGCGGTGGGAAGATGTCGGGCTGGATCTTATGCATTGATGTTTTTGGCCGATAATGGCGGTGGGAAGATGTCGGGCTGGATCTTATGCGTTGATGTTTTTGGCCGATAATGGCGGTGGGGCGGTAAAGTTAGCGCCCGGCACAGTTTGTGCCTCAGTCGGTATGTTTGAGGAGCTGGGCCGAGTCAGGGGGCGCAGCGCTAAGGGAGATGTTGTACAGCTCTCTCTGGGCGTTAGGGTGGGAAACTCCCGAGCTAAAGAGCCAGGCCGGGAGCGCTCTGAGAGACGCCTGGTGTGGGGGGGGAGGTGGGGAGGGTGTGTGGGGGGGGAGGTGGGGAGGGTGTGTGTGGGGGGGGGGTGGGTGTGTGGCTTACGCCACCGTGGCACAAATCACAAAAAAAATTAAAAGACAAAACAATCGCACTTACCTCAGGAGCCCATTACCTACCTCTCCGCTGTCGGTATCGTTGGACCGCCCTGATTTCCCAGGCGGTCAGTGTGGGGCGCGTTGCGGGGCGGACGGGTCGGGCGGGAGTCCAAACCCGCGCCGGTGTCGCGACCGCGGGCGTTACACACCGGGCGCAGCTCTCCCGGGCGGTGCTGCTCCGCGCCGACGCTAAACCGGACCCGAGGATCGCCGCGGGGCGCTGGAGGCTGACCACCCGCCCAGAACACCTCACCGCCGCCATTGTTGCCGCTTTGGGGCGAGAAACGGAGCGGAGTAGGACCGAAAATCTGCCCCGTAAACTGTACCCCAGACGTTAGCTCGGGGCGTGTACCCACACTTCACACTTCAAGCAGCCGTGGTCTGTGAAGCACTTTGCAATGTCCTGAGTACGTGAACTGCGTTGCATAAACTTGGCTTATATTCCCTTGAGTCTGGAAGACTGAGGTGAACTGATTGAGGTGTTCGAAATATCGAAAATATTCGACAGGGTTGATGTGGAAAACCTCTTTCCTTTGCTGGGGCAATCAAGAATGAGGGAACATAATCTTAAAATGAGAGCCAGGCCGTTCAGGAGTGAAGTCAGGGAGGATTGTAGCAAACTGGAATTGTCTTCCCCCAAACGTCAGTAGGTGCTGTGGGTTAAGCGGAGCTTTGCCGTTTGCGATTGATTAATTTTTGTTGGCTGAGGGTATCGAGGGACACGGATCAGAGGCGGGCAGATGGAGTTAAGATACAGATCAGCCGTGATCCAATAGAATGTCGGCGCAGACCCGAGGGACTGAATGGCCTCCTCCTGTTGCAATATTCCGGTGGGGTTTAGTGGCCCCAGCTCAGGTGGATTATGAACCGACTGACGCAACAAGCCCGAATTTCGTTAGCGCCCCGTTTGTGGGCTAGGCGGAAACTTACTGTGCCCGGTGCAAAATTGGTGTTGCCACACCCCGCCCCCCCCCCAGAGGAAGCGGAGGGCAATGTCGGTCGCTCCACTTCCTCGCGGGGGTGCTAATCGCACACGACTCGGAGCGCTACGCGGCCTCTCCACATAGCAGTGACGCGATCACAGGGCCCTCCCATTCCGGTAAAGGGGAGGGGGAGCGCTGCGAGCTCTGCAGGGGTTTGAAGGGGACCACACTGGGCCACACCCACCATGGCTGCACCATCGCGGCACCGACACCGTGGAAAACCGCGCCGAGGCCGGGCCAAAACGTCGGGCGGAAACTTAAAAATAGCGGCGCACGCCCCCTCCCCCTTTAACGATCGCCCCACGAGCGAGCGGAGTGCGGCCCGGTTGGCGACCCCGCGAGGATGGCCAACCTCTGCCGCGGGGTGAGAGTGGGTCACTGCGCATGGCGATGACGTCACTGCCGGAGGGGCAGCGGTCCAGGGGCACTTTGAGCAAGAGCGGGGGGGGGGGGGGCTTACGGTTTCGCACTTCCGCAAACTCTTGCGCAATTTCGCGGGAGCCATTAGCGACCCCGTTCCCGTGTCCCCCTGTCCCCCCGTGTCCTCCCCTGTCCCCCCTGTGTCCTCCCCTGTCCCCCCGTGTCCTCCCCTGTCCCCCCCAGCCCCCCCCCAGTCCCCCCCCGCCCCCCCCCCCCCCGGGCGAGAACACGTTTGCGCCCCATTCCCGCCCCCTGGTGGCACTGACGGGAAGCACACAGCGTACCAATATCACCCCAACGTATCAACAGAGCTTCCCGCGAGTGAAATACAGCAACTTATAAACCCGGGTAAAGTTCAGGGTAACATGGCCTCTTCCCCCCCAATCCGAGGGACCTGCACAGCAACATAGTTTAGAAACACAGTGAAAACAAAAACCATGTTTCTGAGCACAGGAGTTAAAGATTGACTTTAATTTCAGTGGTACTGATGTTCACCGAAATGAGGAATTCTCTGGCTGTAATCAAGATGGACATTCTGCACGTGGAGAATAAGAGTAAGTTGTATAAATAATCAAATATATAACAAACGGCAAATGGTATATAACAACAACTTGCATTTATATAGCACCTTTAATTTAGTAAAACGTCCCAAAGTGCTTCACAAGAGCGATTATAAAACATAATTTGACAACAAAGCCCATCAGGAGAAATTAAGACAGGGCTTGGTCAAAGAAGTAGGTTTTAAGGAGCGTCTTAATGGAGGAAAGAGAAGTAGAGAGGCGGAGAGGTTTCGGGAGGGAGCTCTGGAGCTTGGGGCCCAGGCAGCTGAAGGCCCGGTGGAAAGATTTAAATCGGGGATGCTCAAGAGACCAGAATTGGAAGAGCGCAGAGATCGCAAAGGTTTGTAGGGCCGGAGGAGATTACAGAGATAGGGCCATGGAGGGACGTGATCACGAGGGTGAGAATTTTGAAATCGAGTCGTTGCCGGACTGGGAGCCAATGCAGGTCAACGAGCACAGGGGGTGATGGGTGAGCGGGACTTGGGTTAGGACACGGGCAGCAAGTACAGGGGGTGATGGGTGAGCGGGACTTGATGTGAGTTAGGACACGGGCAGTGAGCACAGGGGGTGATGGGTGAGCGGGACTTGATGTGAGTTAGGACACGGACAGTGAGCACAGGGGGTGATGGGTGAGCGGGATTTGATGTGAGTTAGGACACGGGCAGCGAGCACAGGGGGTGATGGGTGAGCGGGACTTGATGTGAGTTAGGACATGGGCAGCGAGCACAGTGGGTGATGGGTGAGCGAGACTTGATGTGAGTTAGGACACGGGCAGTGAGCACAGGGGGTGATGGGTGAGCGGGATTTGATGTGAGTTAGGACATGGGCAGCGAGCACAGGGGGTGATGGGTGAGCGGGATTTGATGTGAGTTAGGACACGGGCAACGAGCACAGGGGGTGATGGGTGAGCGGGACTTGATGTGAGTTAGGACATGGGCAGCGAGCACAGGGGGTGATGGGTGAGCGGGACTTGATGTGAGTTAGGACACGGGCAGTGAGCACAGGGGGTGATGGGTGAGCGGGACTTGATGTGAGTTAGGACACGGACAGTGAGCACAGGGGGTGATGGGTGAGCGGGACTTGATGTGAGTTAGGACATGGGCAGCGAGCACAGGGGGTGATGGGTGAGCGGGACTTGATGTGAGTTAGGACATGGGCAGCGAGCACAGGGGGTGATGGGTGAGTGGGACTTGATGTGAGTTAGGACACGGGCAGCGAGCACAGGGGGTGATGGGTGAGCGGGACTTGATGTGAGTTAGGACACGGGCAGCGAGCACAGGGGGTGATGGGTGAGCGAGACTTGATGCGAGTTAGGACATGGGCAGCGAGCACAGGGGGTGATGGGTGAGCGGGACTTGATGTGAGTTAGGACGTGGGCAGCGAGCACAGGGGGTGATGGGTGATGGGTGAGCGGGACTTGATGCGAGTTAGGACACGGACAGCCGAGTTTTGGATGAGCTCAAGTTTACAGAGCGTGGGGGAGGCCGGCCAGGAGTGCGTTGGAATAGTTAGGATTGAGGCAACTGAGGGATTCAACAGTGGATGAGCTGAGGCAGGGGTAGAGACGGGCGATGTTACGGAGGTGGAAATAGTCGGTCTTGGCGATGGAGAGGATATGGAGAACAGGGTCAAATAGGACCCCAAGATTGCTGGGGAGGGGGATGAAGTTGGTTGCTAGGGAACAGAGTTTGTGCTGGTGATCAAAGACAAAGCCTTGGATCTTCCCAATATTGAGTTGGAGAAAATTTCTGCTCAGCCAGGACTGGATGTCGGGCTAGCAGCGTGACAAACCAGAGGCAGTTGGGGGTTGAGAGAAGTGGTGGTGAGGTAGAGCTGGGTGTCATTAGCGTACATGTGGAAAGTGATGCTGTGTTTCCGGATGATGTCGCCGAGGGGCAGCATGTCGATGAGAAATAGGAGGGGCCGAGGATTACAATCAACAAACTGTATATAGTGATTAGTGAATGGTATATCACAATGAACAAAGAGTGTGTCACCCTGCTGACTCGTGTCACATGGGCTAAAGCTGCAGTGGATCAGTGTAGATAACACATTTGTTTCCCGTTCAGTTGCACAGATGATGAACGAAATGAGAAAATTGCAGGCTGGGTTCAGAATGGAACTTTCGCAGATGAGGAATGAGAGTAAGTTGTCAATATTAATCAGAAGCGTGTCCACATCCATCAGTATCATCATAGGCAGTCCCTCGAGATCGAGGAAGACTTGCTTCCACTCTAGAAGTGAGTTCTCAGGTGACTGAATAGTCCAATACGGGAATTACAGTCTCTGTCACAGGTGAGACAGACAGTTGTTGGAGGAAAGGGTGGGTGGGGAGTCTGGTTTGCCGCACACTCCTTCCGCTGCCTGCGCTTGGTTTCTGCATGCTCTCGGCGGCGAGACTCAAGGTGCTCAACCCCCTCCCGGATGCTCTTTCTCCTTAGTGCGGTCTTTGGCCAGGGATTCCCAGGTGTCGGTGGGGATGTTGCACTTTATCAAGGAGGCCTTGAGAGTGTCCTTGTAACGTGTCCTCTGCCCACCTGGGGCTCACTTGGCGTGTAGGGCTTCCGAGTAAAACGCTTGCTTTGGGAATCTCGGGTCGGGCATGCGGACAATGTGGCCCACCCAATGGAGCTGGTCGAGTGTGGTCAGTGCTTCAATGGTGGGGATGTTGGCCTGATTGAGGCCACACACCTCAAACCGCTCCTTTTGCACTTTCAGAGGGTCAGCACTACAGGGCCATGCTGAGGTACCAGCATTATTGGCTCAAGTGCATCACGGGATTAGATTGTGGATCATGGCCTTCACTCACTGAAGATCACATAATGAGCTCAGGCTTGATGTTCTGATAGGCACTCCCAACGGACAGTAGTTCAAGAGCTTTAGTGCATACCACGGATATCAGGTGTGGGTACATGATAGGGGTACTGTGTATATGGGTATATACAGGATTGGGGTATTGTGTATATGGGTATATACAGGATTGGGGTATTGTGTATATGGGTATATACAGGATTGGGGTATTGTGTATATGGGTATATACAGGATTGGGGTATTGTGTATATGAGTATATACAGGATTGGGGTATAGTGTATATGGGTATATACAGGAATGGGATATTGTGTATATGGGTATATACAGGATTGGGGTATTGTGTATATGGGTATATACAGGATTGGGGTTATGTGTATATAAGAACATAAGAACATAAGAAATAGGAGCAGGAGTAGGCCATTTGGCCCCTCGAGCCTGCTTCAACATTCAATAAGACCATGGATGATCTGATCATGGGCTCAGCTCCACTTCCCCGCCTGCTCCCCATTACCCTTTACTCCCTTATCGCTCAAAAATTTGTCTATCTCCGCCTTAAATATATTCAGTGGCCCAGGTCCACAGCTCCCTGGGGCAGAGAATTCCATAGATTTACAACCCTCTGAGAGAAGAAATTTCTCCTCATCTCAGTTTTAAATGGGCGGCCCCTTATTCTAAGACTACGTCCCCTAATTTTAGCTTCCCCTATGAATGGAAATATCCTCTCTGCATCCACCTTGTCGAGCCCCCTCATTATCTTATAAATTTCAATAAGATCACCTCTCATTCTTCTGAACTAAAATTTGTATAGACCCAACCTACTCAACCTATCCTCATAAGTCACCCCCCTCATCTCCGGAATCAACCAAGTGAACCTTCTCTGAACAGCCTCCAATGCAAGTATATCCTTCCTTAAATACGCAGACCAAAACTGTATGCAGTACTAGCAGGACTTCTCTGCTTTTATACTCTATCCCCCTTGCAATAAAGGCCAAGATTCCATTTGTCGTCCTGATTACTTGCTGTGGGGTGTGTGTATAGGGGTGTGTACAGGATTGGGGTTCTGTGTATATGGGATATGTACAGGATTGGGGTACTATGTATATGGGTGTGTACAGGATTGAGGTACTGTGTATGGAGTGTGGGTAACTGATTGGGGTAGTGTGTATATGCAGTGCGTGTATAGGATTGGGGTTGTGTGTACATGGGGTGTGTACAGGATTGGGATACTGTGTATATGGGGTATGGGTACAGGATTGGGGTAGTGTGTATATACGGTGTGTGTACAGGATTGGAGTTCTGTGTATATGGGTGTGTTTACAGGATTGACGTACTGTGTATATGGGGTGCGGTACAGGATTGGGATACTGTGTATTTGTGGTGTGTGTACAGGATTGGGGTACTGTGGATATGGGTGTGTGTACAGGATTGGGGTTCTGTGTATATGGGGAGTGGGTACAGGATTGGGGTACTGTGTATATGTGGTGTGTGTACAGGATTGGGGTTCTGTGTATATGGGTGTTTACAGGATTGGGGTACTGTGTATATGGGTGCGTGTACAGGATTGGGATACTGTGTATATGGGGAGTGTGTACAGGATTGGGGTACTGTGTATATGGGGTGTGGGTACAGGATTGGGGTACTGTGTATATGGGGAGTGTGTACAGGATTGGGGTACTGTGTATATGGGGTGTGGGTACAGGATTGGGGTACTGTGTATATGGGGTGTGGGTACAGGATTGGGGGAGTGTGCAAATGGTTTTTTTTTACAGAATTCACTATGAAACAACCCCAAGTCCAGTGGGCCGAACACTGTTTCTCCCTCCAGATGTCGCTATTGCCCGAGAGTCCCACACTGAACAGCTCCCTGGTGTTGCCAATGTATCAGGCACAGATGGACAGTGTAGACTGGACCAGAAGTAACTGAATCCAGACTGACCACATGCCTCTCCGCCCAGGCTCTGACTGACTTCCTTTCCGAGTTGATTACAGGCTGATGTCCCCCTTCCCCGTTTTATGAACGAGTGTGACCATGATCGCTACGTAAGTGTCTGGAACGTTGTTCATCTCCAGGTAGCGGTGTACCCGATGAAATAATCAGCACCTACCTGTGATGCAATGAGACTGTCACACAGAGAGTGACTGTTGTTCCCCACTGTCCTACAATAGCATCCTATCAGCCTGTGCTGGGGATCTGCGGAATCGAGTGATGGAGGGGCCGCACGTTTCCAGCAGTGAGCTAAGTTGTTATTTCCATTGCAGCTGTACAGATATTCAGTGAACTCTGCAACTCAAAGACTCACTTTCAGCTGGAACTTTCACAGATGAAGAACAATAGTAAGTGCGGAGTTTCAATCAGGAAGTTCTTCGTCAGCCAATGAGCTTCCAGTATATTCCGATTGGCCAAGTTCTTGTCCGCAGTGAACAGTCGAACATAAAGCTGCACATTGGAGCGGTAAATGTGTTCATCATTAACCACGACCCATTCTGATGGTCGGTATTATGTAGCAGGGATTCTCCATCATCCTGTTCGGGCTTCCGTCATACAGCCCTTCACTGTCAACTTATTATGGGATGCAGGATAATCAAAGGCAGTTTATTGCCAATCATAGAATGGTTACAGCACAAAAGAAGTCCTGTCGAGCCCGTGCCGGCTCTCTGCAAGAGCACCTCAGCCAGTCCCACTCCCTCGCCCTTTCCCCGTAGCCCTGCAATGTTATTCCCTTCAGGTACTTATCCAATTCTCTTTTGAAAGCCTCAATTGAGTCTGCCTCCACCGCCCTTTCAGGCCGTGAATTCCGAATCCTAACCACTCGCTGCATAAAAAAGTTTTTCCTCATGTCGCCTTTGATTTTCTGCCTTAAATCTGTGTCCTCTGGTTCTCGACCCCTCTGCCAATAGGAACAGTTTTTCTCTATCTACTCTGTCTAGACCCCTCATGATTTTGAACACCTCTATTAAATCTCCTCTCAACCTTCTCTGCTTCAAGAAGAACAACCCCAGCTTCTCCAGTCTATCCACATAGCTGCAGTCCCTCATCCCTGGAATCATTCTTGTAAATCTTTTCTGCACCCTCTCTAAGGCCTTCACATCCTTCCGAAAGTGTGCAGCCCAGAATTGGACACAACACTCCAGTTGAGGCCAAACCAGTGTTTTATAAAGGTTCATCATAACTTCCTTGCTTCTGTACTCTATGCCTCTATTTATAAAGCCCAGGATCCCATTAGCCTTTTTAACCGCTTTCTCAACCTGCCCTACCACCTTTAACAATTTATGCCTCCAGGTCTCTCTGTTCTTGCCCCCCCTCTTAGGATTGTACCCTTTAGTTTATATGTCCTCTCCTCATTCTTACTGCCAAAATGTATCACTTTGCACTTTTCTGCTTTAAACTTCATTCGCCACATGTCTGCCCATTCCATCAGCCTGTCTATGTCCTCTTGAAGTCTATCACTATCCTGCTCAGTGTTCACTATACTTCCAAGTTTGTGTCATCTGCAAATCTTTTAATTGTGCCCTGTACACCCAAGTCCAAGTCATTAACATATAGCAAGAAAAGCAGTGGTCCTGATACTGACCCCTGGGAAACACATTGTATACCTTCCTCCAGTCAGAACCAGGTTCTTTACTTTGGTGTGAAGTGCTGGAGAGAATGGTGCTGCCCTCTCAACAGATCTATCAGCAGAACCTAAAGAATGCACAATGGCTACCTCCTCCTTATCATTAGCTTTTGAGCATTGACTCCTCTATGAATGCAACCCTTAAACATAACACTCTAGCCATACCCTTTTACAAACCGTGCCACCTGGTTTATCACTGTAGATGCTCACCTTTCTTCATTGGGTTAATCCAGAGTCACCTCGCCTTTGATCCAGTATTTGTGGGACAAGATATCATAAATAACACACAACTCATGATGAGAACCTGCTCTATATCCCATTACCTTCCAGGACGATGGTTAAGCGTCCTGTGCCAGTTACTGTGCCATGCCAATGGTGAAATAATCAAACTGGAGCCAAAGCTCTCTACCTCACGTCTGGTTCTGTTGTAGACTAATTGAGAGCGTTTGATTGTTCTGATTGGCTAACGCCTCCATTATCGTATCGTGTAATTACCAGGATGGTAGAGGGAGCACTGGAATTTTCATCGACAAATTCCTATGTTCCTTTGCCCAACAACATCCTGTGGGTTTACCACAACTTTAAAAAACTGATTTTTGAACTCAACCGCAGAATCACGGAATTTTACAGCACAGAAGGAGTCCCCTGCCAGCTCTCTTGCACTTCTCTAATCGTGTCTGACGAACTTGATGGAATTCTTTGATGAGGTAACAGGGAAAGTTGATCAAGGCAGTGCAGTCGATGTTGTATATGAAGACTTTGAGAAGGAATTCGACAAAGTGTCACACAGGAGGCTTGTTCAGAAGATGGAAGCCCATGGGATTAAGGGAAAAGTGGCAGTATGGATATGGAATCGGCTCAGTAATGGGAAGGGAGAGGCGGGGGATGGATGTTTTTCAGACTGGGAGGCAGTTTGCAGTGATGTCGCCCAAGGCTCAGTTTTGGGTCCATTACACTTTCCAATTTTTATAAACTGCCTAGAATCGGGTGTAGGGAGCAACATCATAAAGTTTGCAGATGACACGGAACTTGGTAACGTGGTCGATAGTGACGAGGATAGTTGTAGATTTCAGGATGACATAGACAGGACGGTGAAATGGACAGAAGCATGGCAGGTGGAACTCGGTGCAGAGAAATGTGAAGGGAGGCACTGTGGGAGGACTAATATGGAAAGGCAATACACTCTCAAAGGCACGATTGATAGTGAGGTGGCTTCAAACTTTAATGGTCATGCTTAAGAAGCATTGGGTGTGAGTCCGGTGCTTTGCTGGGGCCTGATGGTTTACACTGCTTCACGCCCATTTTACCTTCTCATGAGATTGGCAGAGAATTTGAGCGTAACTTGAGCCGGCAGAATGGGCGTGGGAACGGACGGGCTTTCGGGGCCAACATCCAGGTTGCGTTATCGGAGTAAACTCCCTGCCAGGGTGGGAGCAGTGTATCTTGCTGGGGAGTGAGGATTAAAGCTCTCCCTCCATTTCAGTTGCACACAGGTTCAGCGAAATGCGGAACTCCCAGAGCGACCTACAGGTGGAATTTATACAGATGACGATCAACAGCAAGTGTTAAAAATACCGTCACCCCTCCAACTCTCACCGTTCCCTGTAGTTTGCAGACGGGCATGTACTTTGCCTTGTTGAGTCACCCAAAGACAATCTTGTTGCCTCCCTAAAGCTGATTGTAGAGAAGCATTGGGAGATATGGAGGATGCCCCAGACCCTTCTTCCCACTCAGGGATTGGAGCGGCCCATAAGGAGGATGAAATGATACATTTGGGCCAGTTGTGTCTACATATATATGTATAGGGTTAGGATTTGGTTTAATCTCATCTGATTCAAGCTTTTGGTTTCTATTTTACTTATAGCTTGGAGATTTGTACTGTAGCTAGAAATATTGAAGTGGTTACGAACATAACATAAGAAATAGGAGAGGAGGCCATTCGGCCCCTCGAGCCTGCTCCGCCATTCAGTGAGATCATGGCTGATCTTCTACCTCAACTCCACTTTCCTGCAGTATTTCCATATCCCTTAATTCCCTTAATATCCAAAAATCTATCGATCTCTGTCTTGAATATACTCAACGACTGAGCCTCCACAGCCCTCTGGGGTCGAGAATTCCAAGATTCACCACCCTCTGAGTGAAGAAGTTTCTCCTCATCTCAGTCCTAAATGGCCGACCCCTTATTCTGGGACTGTGGCCCCCGGTTCTAGACTCAACGATTGTGCCTCCACAGTTCTTTGAGGCGGAGAATCCAAAGACGTGCCACGTCTGGTGGGACGATGAGCCTGCAGCTTGTGAAGACTAGCGGCTTAGCTTCCACATCAGCCATTGCTGGGCATCCTAACACCGGGAAACACCACACAACCTTCCGCTCACCAACTCCACAGGGAGCTCCCACAGAGGAAGGGACCGGCTGATTTGAGGAGGAGGCGTTAGCACCACAGCGCCCCCTCCTGGCACGGCAAGCGTAGCGTATCAGCCCAGTGACACGTCCCAGACACAGGGGGCTGGTTCCTCAGTCCCCCAGAGCAGCTGCCCACATCCACCAATCACTCAGACCCCCGAGTGTTAAATCACCGCCATTGTGTGCGTGACTTCTGCCGACTAACTCACGACAGTGTATAATCCTGCAATGCTGCGACATCAGCCATCAGAACAAGTACTGCAAGGTGAAATGATATTGTGACCTCCAGCCAACATGGCCTCTCACTCGCACTTTGTTGCAAGTCTGATGGAACTTGTGGTGCTCAACTTTCCAAACCGAGGTTTTGCAGAAAAGCATGTTCAACTGCTGTGTTTCTCCCTTCCAGTTACACAGATGTTCAGTGAAATAAGAAGCTCACAGACTCACATCAAGATCGAACTGATGTACTTGGAGAATAAGAGTGAGTTGCAATCAATCGGAAAGATCGACTGTCTCCAGTTCCTCTGCACTGTTTTCAAATCCCTCCGTCTTGTAGGAATTAACCAAATCATTAAATCGCAGGTATCACAGGTCAGATGCATATTTTAGATGGCAAACTATCTTTCAGATGAGACATTAAACCGGGGCCCCGTCTGCTCTCTCAGGTGGATGTAAAAGATCTCATTGCATTATCTCGAAGAAGAGCAGGGGAGTTCTGCCCGGTGTCCCGGACAATAGTTATCCCTCAACCATCATCACTAAAGACAGATTCTTTGGTCATGATCACGTTGCTGTTTGTGCGAGCTTACTGTGCACAAAGCTGCATTTCCTGCATCGTGACAGTGGCTACACTCCAATAAGTACATCATTGGCTGTAAAGTGCTAAAGACAGGATGGACTCTATGCGAGTTCTTTATTTTATTTGCTCCTTGATGTCCTGTTGTGGATAAAGGGCCAATGTCCTTGCTGTGAGTTTATTGACAGCGGATCTGCAGTTGATCACTGTGAGTCCTGGGCCAACAGTGCAGTCCTGGCCCAGTCTGGAACCGTGACGCCCTCGGGCATATGTACACCGGTACACTAACGGATACGGGCAGCTCAGTCCCTTTCAAGGGTTCAGTGCCACTCCCGGCGAGTTGCTCATACAGCTGTGGGAAAGCGCAAGTTCACAGCGGCAGGAATACCTGAGGCATGGGGCACATACTGGGCAGAGGGAGCCTCCTGAGGGGGCAAGCAGGACACTGCACGTTACATAGGCCTGTAAGGTGAAGAAGAGGGCCATCAGCATGGATAAGGGAGATCGATGGATGTTGCCTATATGGATATCGAGGAGGCAGTTGATAAACAAGAGATTATCAGCAAACCTGGAATTTGGAGGTAATCTTGTGACATGGTTGGAAATTGATTCGGAAGTAGGAGACTGAGAGTGGGGAGAATCATAGAATCAGAGAAAATTACGACACAGAAGGAGGCCATTCGGCCCATCATGTCTGCAACGGCCGACAAAGAGCTTTCCAGCCTAATCCCACTTTCCAGCTCTAGGTCCATAGTCCTGTAAGTTACTGCACTTCAAGTGCACATCCAAATACTTTTAAATGTGGTGAGGGTTTCTGTCTCTACCACCCTTTCAGGCAGTGAGTTCCAGACCCCCACCACCCTCTGGGTGAAACAATTTCACCTCATTTCTCCTCTAAACCTCCTCCCAATTACTTTGAATCTATGCCCCCTGGTTGTTGGCCCCGCTGCCCAGGGAAACAGGTCCTTCCTATCCACTATATCCAGGTCCTTCATAATTTTATACACCTCAACAAGGGCTCCCCTCAGCCTCCTCCTGTGAGAAAGGGCTTGTACTCTGATTGGCGGAAAGTGACAAGGTATTCCCCAGGGATCTTTACTGGGGTCTCAGCCTTTCACCATATACACAACAATGACTTGGATAGAGGGATAGAGAGTTGTATAGTTTGCTGACAACACAGGTTACAGGGAGCGGGGGGGGTTACAGGGAGCGGGGGGTTTACAGGGAGCGGGTGGGTTACAGGGAGGGGGGGGTTACAGGGCGAGGGGGGTTTACAGGGAGGGGGGAGGTTACAGGGAAAGGGGGGTTTACAGGGAGGGGGGGTTACAGGGAGCGGGGGGGTTACAGGGAGCAGGGGGGTTACAGGGAGCGGGGGGGTTACAGGGAGCGGGGGGTTACAGGGAGCGGGGGGTTACAGGGAGCGGGGGGTTTACAGGGAGCGGGTGGGTTACAGGGAGCGGGGGGTTACAGGGAGCGGGGGGGTTACAGAGAGAGGGGGGGTTACAGGGAGCGGGGGGTTTACAGGGAGCGGGGGGTTACAGGGAGAGGGGGGTTACAGGGAGAGGGGGGGTTACAGGGAGAGGGGGGGTTACAGGGAGAGGGGGGTTACAGGGAGCGGGGGGTTACAGGGAGCGGGGGGGTTACAGGGAGAGGGGGGGTTACAGGGAGCGGGGGGTTACAGGGAGCGGGGGGTTACAGGGAGCGGTGGGTTTACAGGGAGCGGGGGGTTACAGGGAGCGGGGGGTTTACAGGAAGCGGGGGGGTTACAGGGAGAGGGGGGTTACAGGGAGAGGGGGGGTTACAGGGAGAGGGGGGGTTACAGGGAGAGGGGGGTTACAGGGAGGGGGGGTTACAGGGAGCGGGGGGGTTACAGGGAGCGGGGGGTTACAGGGAGAGGGGGGTTACAGGGAGGGGGGGTTACAGGGAGCGGGGGGTTTACAGGGAGAGGGGGGGTTACAGGGAGCGGGGGGGTTACAGGGAGCGGGGGGGTTACAGGGAGAGGGGGGTTACAGGGAAAGGGGGGTTTACAGGGAGAGGTGGGGTTACAGGGAGAGGGGGGTTACAGGGAGAGGTGGGGTTACAGGGAGAGGGGGGTTACAGGGAAAGGGGGGTTACAGGGAGAGGTGGGGTTACAGGGAGAGGGGGGTTACAGGGAGAGGTGGGGTTACAGCGAGAGGGGGTTACAGGGAGCGGGGGGGTTTACAGGGAGGGGGGGTTACAGGGAGAGGGGGGGTTACAGGGAGAGGGGGTTACAGGGAAAGGGGGGTTTACAGGGAGCGGGGGGGTTTACAGGGAAGGGGGGTTACAGGGAGAGGGGGGGTTACAGGGAGAGGGAGGGTTACAGGGAGCGGGGGGGTTACAGGGAGAGGGGGGGTTACAGGGAGAGGGGGGGTTACAGGGAGAGGGGTGGTTACAGGGAGAGGGGGGGTTACAGGGAGCGGTGGGGTTACAGGGAGAGGGGGGGTTACAGGGAGCGGGGGGGTTTACAGGGAGGGGGGGTTACAGGGAGAGGGGAGGTTACAGGGAGAGGGGGGGTTTACAGGCAGCGGGGGGTTACAGGGAGCGGGGGGTTTACAGGGAGGGGGGGTTACAGGGAGAGGTGGGGTTACAGGGAGAGGGGGGGTTACAGGGAGAGGGGGGGTTACAGGGAGCGGGGGGGTTTACAGGGAGCGGGCGGGTTACAGGGAGCGGGGGGGTTACAGGGAGCGGGGGGGTTACAGGGAGAGGGGGGGTTACAGGGAGAGGGGGGGTTACAGGGAGCGGGGGGGTTACAGGGAGCGGGGGGGTTACAGGGAGAGGGGGGGTTACAGGGAGCGGTGGGGTTACAGGGAGAGGGGGGGTTACAGGGAGCGGGGGGGTTTACAGGGAGGGGGGGTTACAGGGAGAGGGGGGGTTACAGGGAGAGGGGGGGTTACAGGGAGAGGGGGTTACAGGGAAAGGGGGGTTTACAGGGAGCGGGGGGGTTTACAGGGAGGGGGGTTACAGGGAGAGGGGGGGTTACAGGGAGAGGGGGGGTTACAGAGAGCGGGGGGGTTACAGGGTGCGGGGGGGTTACAGGGAGAGCGGTTTACAGGGAGCGGGGGGGTTTACAGGGAGCGGGGGGGGTTACAGGGAGCGGGGGGGTTACAGGGGGAGCGGGGGGGTTACAGGGAGTGGTGGGGTTACAGGGAGGGGGGTTACAGGGAGAGGGGGGGTTTACAGGGAGCGGGGGGGTTACAGGGAGCGGGGGGTTACAGGGAGAGGGGGGGTTACAGGGAGAGGGGGGGTTACAGGGAGCGGGGGGGTTACAGGGAGCGGGGGGGGTTACAGGGAGCGGGGGGGTTACAGGGAGCGGGGGGGTTACAGGGAGCGGGGGGTTACAGGGAGAGGAGGGGTTACAGGGAGCGGGGGGTTTACAGGGAGAGGGGGGTTACAGGGAGCGGGGGGTTTACAGGGAGGAGGGGTTACAGGGAGCGGGGGGTTACAGGGAGAGGGGGGGTTACAGGGAGAGGGGCGTTTACAGGGAGGGGGGGTTACAGGGAGAGGGGGGGTTACAGGGAGAGGTGGAGTTACAGGGAGAGGGGGTTACAGGGAGCGGGGGGGTTTACAGGGAGCGGGGGGGTTACAGGGAGAGGGGGGGTTACAGGGAGAGGTGGGGTTACAGGGAGAGGGGGTTACAGGGAGCGGGGGGGTTTACAGGGAGGGGGGGTTACAGGGAGAGGGGGGGTTACAGGGAGAGGGGGGGTTACAGGGAGCAGGGGGGTTACAGGGAGAGGGGGGGTTACAGGGAGAGGGGGGGTTACAGGGAGCGGGGGGGTTACAGGGAGCGGGGGGGGTTACAGGGAGCGGGGGGGTTACAGGGAGCGGGGGGGTTACAGGGAGCGGGGGGTTACAGGGAGAGGAGGGGTTACAGGGAGCGGGGGGTTACAGGGAGCGGGGGGTTTACAGGGAGAGGGGGGTTACAGGGAGCGGGGGGTTACAGGGAGAGGGGGGGTTACAGGGAGAGGGGGGGTTACAGGGAGGGGGGGTTACAGGGAGCGGGGGGTTACAGGGAGAGGGGGTTACAGGGAGAGGGGGGTTTACAGGGAGAGGGGGGTTTACAGGGAGGGGGGGTTACAGGGAGAGGGGCGTTTACAGGGAGGGGGGGTTACAGGGAGCGGGGAGGTTACAGGGAGAGGGGGGTTTACAGGGAGAGCGGTTTACAGGGAGAGGGGGGTTTACAGGGAGGGGGGGTTACAGGGAGCGGGGAGGTTACAGGGAGAGTGGAGGTTACAGGGAGAGGGGGGTTTACAGAGAGGGGGTGTTTACAGGGAGAGCGGTTTACAGGGAGAGGGGGGGTTACAGGGAGAGGGGGGTTTACGGGCGGGGGGTTACAGGGAGCGGGGATTTAGAGGCAGAAGGAGGATAGAGGGAGCAGGATAGATTAAGCAAATGGGCAAAATTGAAAGTTCAATGTGAGGAAATGTGAGTTCATCCACTTTGGATCTGAAAAAGATAAATCAGAACATTTTCTTAATGATGAGAGACTAGAAGCTTAGGGCTGGATTTTCCGGTGATGTCTGCCTCTGTTTTTGCCCCAGAGGAGAGGCAATGGTAGCGGTGAGCTTCTGGGCGGGCGGTCAGCTTCCAGCGCCCCCCCCGCGGGGGTTTTTGGGCCCGGTTTTGCGGGGGCAGTACCCCGGAAGAGTTGAGCCGATGTGCAATGCCCCTGGTTGCGACACTGGATCGCATTTTGACTCCTGTACGCCCCGCAGCGCCCCCTGCTGGGACCGCCTGTCAAAACGGGCGGTCCAACTTCTACCGAGCAGTGAGGTCCGTAATGTCCATCTCAGGTAAGTGGGATTGGTTTTTCTTTATTTTTTTTTTGTGAGTTATGTTGTGGTGGCGCAGGCTATGGATTGGGAATGTTTTTGGTGGGTTTTGTTCAGGTTTTTTTCTCCCCCAGGCCTCTCAGAGCACTCCGGGGCTGGCTCTTTAGCTCGGGATTTTCCCTTGGTCTAGTGCCCACGAGAGGTGTACATCGCCTCCATTAGCGCTCCGACCCACACTTGGGGCCCAGCTGCCCAATTTTGCTGACTGAGGCGTAAACTGTTCCCGGGCGCAAACTTCACCACCCCGACCCCATTACCGCCCCGAAATCAGCCACGCCCAAAATCCAACCCTCAGAAACTGCAAAGTGTCATGTATTCAACTGTCATTGTAACCCCTGCATAAACTGACCTCAGTTGTACACAGTGAGAACATTGACCACTAGGTGGTGAACTTGTGGGAGACACTCCTAACCTGGACTTTTAGGTATAAAAGGGGAAGCTCCACCCACATTCATCACTTGAGTGCTGGCTAATAAAGGTCACTGGTCACAGAGTGACCTTCTCTCAAGTATGGGCCTCGTGTGCATTTATACTGTATAGTAAGGACATATCATTGGCGACGAGAAACTGGGATTTAAACCACGCGAGCATGGCCACTAGCAGCACAGACAAGAGGTACTGTGTTGGTGATGATTGGGACGACTTTATTGACAGATTACAGCAAAGTTTCATCACTAAGGAATGGTTGGGACAGGATTCAACCGACAAACGCAGGGCTCATCTCCTGACGGTTTGTGGATCTAGGACGTACTCCCTGATGAAGGACCTTCTAGCGCCAGAGAAGCCGGCGGACAAAACTTTTGAAGAGCTCAGTAAGTTGATCGGGGAACACTTTAAACCGGCGAGCAGCATGCACATGGCGAGACACCGGTTTTACACACACCGGCGGCGAGAAGGGCAAAGCGGTCCAGACTGCGTGGCAGATCTCCGGCGACCGGCGAGTCTATGTAAGTTTCCAGATGCATGCAGAGTGGAGATGCTGCGAGACTTTTTTAATGAGGGCATTGGGCACGCTGGGGTTTTCAGGAAACTGATTGAGACCAAAGACTTGACCCTGGAAAAGGCGGCTTTGATGGCCCAGAAATTAATCTCAGGAGAGGAAGAGACCAGAATGATGTTTGACAAAGATCTTGGCTTAAATGCAGCAAATGGACAGGGAGTCAACATTGTTAACGCAGCACACAGTTCTCCAGGCAGACAGGGGCAATCGGACATGCCTGAGCATGTAGTCGAACCCAAAGGGGGAATTCAACAGAGACAATGGCTAGCTGAACGGCGATTCATGCCATCGCAAGGGACAATGCGGCCAGTAATGGGGCCATCAACACCTGTCAATGGTGCGCTTAAGAGCAGTTACAGAGACAGTCAGAGATGATCGACTGGTAATGGACCGTTTGTTTCCAACAACGACTCATGTTGGAGGTGTGGAGGCAAACACCCAGCCAGAGCTTGCAGGTATCAGCAATGTACCTGCAGAAACTGCAACGTCAGCGGTCACTTGGTGCGTATGTGCAGGAAGCCTGCAGCCAGGTTGATGTACGAGGAGGACGGGCCCGATGTAAGCCCTGCGAGGCCAAATGGACACTGGGGGAAATCGCTGGAGGCTGAAGTTCAGCGAATTCATGTGGAGCACATATACAGTTCATACACCAGGATGCCACCGATAATGATGAAAGTGCTCCTCAATGGCATCCCAGTATCAATGGAGCGAGACACGGGGGCCAGCCAGTCCCTGATGAGTATCAAACAGTTCGACAAGTTGTAGGCGTCCAAGGCCAGGAGGCCAAAATTATTGCCAATTGACACACAGCCACGGACAGAGACAAAGGAGATCATTCCGGTGCTAGGCAGCGCCACGGTAGTCATGACCTACAAAGATTTGGAGAACAGATTGCATTCTGGATTGTCCCAGGAGATGGTCCCGCACTACTGGGGAGGAGTTGGCTTGCCGTCATGAACTGGAAGTGGGGCGATGTCAATGCAATTTCTTCTGTGGAGCGAGTATCATGCTCACAGATCCTGGACAAATTTGACTCATTATTTCAACCCGGCATTGGCACTTTCATGGGGACAAAGGTAGTGATTCACATAAACCCAGACGCCAGGCCAGTACACCACAAGGCCAGAGCGGTGCCGTACATGATGCGGGAAAAGATAGAAGGCGAATTGGACCGCCTGTTGAGGGAAGGCATCATCTCGCCAGTCGAATTCAGTGACTGGGCGAGCCCGATTGTGCCGGTGCTCAAGGTGGATGGGTCGGTCAGGATATGTGGCGATTACAAGGCCAGCATCAATCGGGTGTCACTCCAAGACCAGTACCCGCTGCCGAGAGCGGAGGACCTCTTTGCGACGCTATCAGGTGGCAATCTTTTTTCAAAATTGGACCTGACCTCAGCTTACATGACCCAGGAGCTGGCGAGTGAGTCGAAGAAGCTGACCACCATCACAACACACAAGGGATTGTTTGAGTACAACAGATGTCCGTTCGGGATTCGCTCAGCCGCCGCGATCTTTCAATGAAATATGGAAAGCCTCCTCAAGTCGATTCCAGGGACGGTGGTTTTTCAAGACGACATCCTCATCACGGGTTGCGATACTGAAGAACACCTCCACAACCTGGAGGAGGTGCTACGCAGACTGGACCGGGTAGGGCTGCGACTGAAAAAGGCGAAGTGCGTCTTCCTAGCTCCAGAGGTAGAATTCCTGGGGATGAGGGTAGCAGCAGACGGGATCAGCCCTACTGCGTCCAAAACGGAAGCGATCCAGAGAGCACCCAGATCCCACAACATGACGGAGCTGCATTCATTCCTGGGGCTCCTGAACTATTTTGGTAACTTTCTTCCCAAATTGAGCACGCTGCTAGAGCCGCTACACGTGCTCCTACACAAAGGTCCTGAATGGGTCTGGAGGGACAGCCAGGAAAGGGCTTTTGATAGAGCACGAAATTTGTTATGCTCCAACAATTGTTAACGCTATATGACCCATGTAAGAAACTTGTTTTAATGTGCGATGCGTCGTCCTATGGGGTCAGGTGTGTGTTGCAGCATGTCAATGCCAAGGGTCAGTTACAGCCGGTAGCTTATGCCTCCAGAAGTCTGTCCCAGGCAGAAAGGGGCTACGGGGTGGTAGAAAAGGAAGCACTAGCATGTGTATATGCAGTAAAAAAAATGCACCAGTACCTGTTTGGCAGGAAATTTGAGCTGGAGACAGATCACAAACCCCTAATGTCCCTTTTGGCCAACAACAAGGCCATAAATGCAAATGCATCGGCCCGCATACAGAGGTGTGCACTCACGTTAGCCGCCTATGACTATACAATTCGACACAGACCGGACACTGAAAACTGCGCCGATGCACTCAACAGGCTCCCACTAGCCACCACCGAGGGGGCTACCGAGCATGCTGCTGAGATGGTCATGGCTGTTGAAGCTTTCGAAAGCGAAGGCTCACCCGTGACAGCCCATCAGATCAAAGTCTGGACAAATAGAGACCCGCTACTGTCTTTAGTCAAGAAATGTGTCCTGAATGGGGACTGGGCAGCCACGTACAGGGCATGCCCTGAGAAATTTAAACCATTTCATAGGCACAAGGATGAACTCTCGATTCAGGCCGATTGCCCACTATGGGGAAACCGAGTAGTCATGCCCCAGATGGGCAGAGAGATGTTCATCAGAGAACTCCACAATGAGCACCCGGGCATTGTCATAATGAAGGCAATTGCCATGTCACATGTTTGATGGCCAGGAATAGATGCAGACCTGGAACTTTGTGTTCGCAGGTGCAACACGTGTGCCCAGCTGGGCAATGCGCCCAGGGAAGCCCCCCTTAGCCCCTGGGCATTGCCCGCCAAGCCATGGTCACGCATCCATGTGGACTACGCAGGTCCCTTCATGGGAAAAATGTTTTTGGTTGTAGTAGATGCCTACTCCAAATGGATCGAGTGTGACATTCTCAATTCAAGCACATCCTCTGTCAAGGTAGAAATTCTACGGGAAATGTTCACCACCCATGGTCTACCGGACATCTTGGTCAGTGACAATGGCCCGTGCTTTACAAGCATTGAATTCCAGGACTTCATGGCAGGCAATGGAATTAACCATGTTAGAACGGCACCGTTCAAGCCGGCCTCAAACGGCCAGGCAGAACGAGCAGTGCAGATAATCAAACAGGGGATGCTCAGAATCCAAGGGGGTTCTCTACAAAGCCGTTTATCACGGCCAATAGATCCCGACCACACTCGCTCACAGGGGTCCCACCCGCAGAGCTGCTAATGAAAAGGACGCTCAAAACCAGGTTATCCCTTATACACCCCACCATGAAATAAATTGTTGAGAGCAGGCGCCAGTCACAATGTGACTAGCATGATGGGAATGCGAGGGTATTGATGTCATTGACCCTGTCTTTGTCCTCAACTATGCTGCAGGGCATAAATGGCTCGCAGGCACTGTGTGCCAAAGAGGAGAATAGGATTCTGGTAGTTAAACTTACCAATGAACAAATCTGCCGCAAACACGTGGATCAAACAAAAAGGAGGTTCAGCAACCCCATAGAAGAAGCAGAGGAAGAACACGATGTAGAGTTCACTCCACCACAGGTGACCGAACACCGGAACCAAGCAGAGGAGAGCCCAGTCACTGTGGGCAGTCCAGACAGGCCTGAGGCACCGCAAACAGCAGACACTCAGGCCAGCACCCTTCAACCGGAGCCCCAACTCCGGCGCTCTACAAGGGAGCATAAACCACCAGAGAGGCTTAACCTGTGATCCCAATAAGACTTTGGGGGGAAGATGATGTCATGTATTCAACTGTCATTGTAACCCATGTATAAACTGACCTCAGTTGTACACCGTGAGAATATTGATCACTAGGTGGTGAACTTGTGGGAGACACTCCTAACCTGGACTTTCAGGTATAAAAGGGGAAGCTCCACCAACCTTCATCACTTGAGTGCTGGCTAATAAAGGTCACTGGTCACAGAGTGACCTTCTCTCAAGTATGGGCCTCGTGTGCATTTATACTGTGTAGTAAGGACATATCACAAAGGGATTTAGATGTCCATGTAACCAATCCCTAAAACCTTTACACCGGTACAAAAGTAATCAAAAAGGCTCATGGAATGTTGGTCTTTCTCCCAAAGACACTGGAATACAAAAGTGAGGAAGTTATGTTCGAGTTGTGCAGAGTTCTGGAGCACTGATTTCCGTTCTGGGCCCTGCCCCTCAGGAACGATATATTGACCTTGGAGAGGATGCAGGGAGGGTTCACCAGACTGATGTTGGGGCTTAAAGGTTAATTATGAGATCACGGTTCATAAACTTGGTTTGTATTCTCTCGAGTTTAGAAGTTTAGGGAGATCGAATCGCGGTCTTTAAAATGAAACAGGGATTTGTTGGGGTAAATAGAAGGACACGATTTTCTCTGGTGGGGAAGTCCAGAACAAGGGGCACAATCTTAAAATCAGAGAGAGGCCATTTGGGAGTGAAATCGGGAAAGCACGTTTTCACACACAGGGTAGTGGAAACCTAGAACTGTTGCTGGGTCAGGGTATCAAGGGATTATGGAGCAAAGGTGGGTAAATGGAGTTGAGGGGCAGATCAGCCGTGATCTGATTGAATGGCAGGACAGGCTCGAGGGGCTGAAAGGCCTCCTCCTGCTCCTGCGCTGTACAATGGAAGTTCAGGACCGATCTCCCCGCAGCCCTGCCTGTAGTGTCACTGTCGCGGGCGATGTGTCGTACACAGCGGGCACTCAGTGACAAACCTGGACCTTGGCTATCAGGAGGGTGGCCTCATTCTCCACAGCACCAGCAAAGACCGCTCACATTGTCAGCCTGCACTGGCCACAGTCACAATCGGCCGGGAGAGAAGCTAGGGATGAGCTTGTGAAATAAGCGCAGGCGGCAGGCTCTGACATGTTTCTGCTTTCAGCCAGCAGGTGGTCGGAGGATGCAAGGAACTCGCAGGCTGATTTCAGGGCCAAGGTCCCCCAGATCAATAACAGTAAGTGTTAAATCAAGCTGCATGCTCTAGGTTTGTCAGACTGTACCTTCAAACAGAGCCAGAGTCAAACATACAAAACATACCAACATACACCGGAACATCAGATCAGACGTTAAACCGAGGACCCGTCTGCCCTCCCAGGTGGATGTGAAAGATCCCGTGGCACTTTCGAAGAAGAGCAGGGGAGTTATCCCCGATGCCCCGGCCAATATTGATCCCTCAATCAACATAACAAAAAAAACAGATTATCTGGTCATTATCACAGTGGTGTTTGTGGGAGCTTGCTATGCGCAAATTGACTGCTGCGTTTCCCACATTTCAACAGTGACTTCACTCCAAAAGTACTTCAATGGCTGCCAAACGCTTTGAGACATCCGGTGGGTGTGAAAGGCACTATATAAATGCAAGTCTTTCTTTTTCAGCCATCATCTGACCATTCAATTAGATCACGGCGAATCTGTATCTGAACTCCATCGACCCACCTTGGATCCATAACCTTTAATCCCCTTATCTAACAAAAATCGATCACTCCCAGTTTTGAAATATTCAAGTGACCCCCAGCCTCAACATATTTTGGGGGGTGAGAGTTCCAGATTTCCACCAACCTTTGTGTGAACAAGTACTTCCGACATCACCCCTGAACATATGGAAAGACAGACAGAGAAAGACCAGATGGTCTATCAATTCTGCCCCATTCAGCTATGTTGCAATGAAGCAGTAACACCCCCAACAGCCCTCACCCCCCCATATCCCTCACCGCCCCCCCAACAACCTCCCCAACACCCCCAAATCATCCCCCCCAACAACCCCCCAAAATCCCTCACCCCCCCAACAACCCCCCGACACCCCTCACCCCCGGACACCCCTCACCCCCCCGACACCCCTAACCCCCTGACACCCCTCACCCCCGGACACCCCTCACCCCCCCGACACCCCTCACCCCCCCGACACCCCTCCCCCCCGACACCCCTCACCCCCCGACACCCCTCCCCCCCGACACCCCTCACCCCCCCCGACACCCCTCACCCCCCTGACACCCCTCACCCTCCGACATCCCTCACCCCCCCGACACCCCTCACCCTCCGACACCCCTCACCCCCCCGACACCCCTCACCCCCCGACACCCCTCACCCCCCGACACCCCTCACCCCCCGACACCCCTCACCCCCCCGACATCCCTCACCCCCCGACACCCCTCACCCCCCGACACCCCTCACCCCCCGACACCCCTCACCCCCCCGACACCCCTCACCCCCCCAGACACCCCTCACCCCCCCGGACACCCCTCACCCCCCGACACCCCTCACCCCCCCGACACCCCTCACCCCCCCCGACACCCCTCACCCCCCCGACACCCCTCACCCCCCCCGACACCCCTCACCCCCTCACCCCCCCCCGACACCCCTCACCCCCCCCGACACCCCTCACCCCCTGACACCCCTCACCCCCCGACACCCCTCACCCCCCCGACACCCCTCACCCCCCCCGACACCCTTCACCCCCCCGACACCCCTCACCCCCCCGACACCCCTCACCCCCCCGACATCCCTCACCCCCCCCGACACCCCTCACCCCCCCGACACCCCTCACCCCCCCGACACCCCTCACCCCCCGACACCCCTCACCCCCCCGACACCCCTCACCCCCCCCAACACCCCTCACCCCCCGACATCCCTCACCCCCCCGACACCCCTCACCCCCCCGACACCCCTCACCCCCCGACACCCCTCACCCCCCCCAACACCCCTCACCCCCCGACATCCCTCACCCCCCCGACACCCCTCACCCTCCCCGACACCCCTCACCCCCCCGACACCCCTCACCCCCCCCGACACCCCTCACCCCCCCGACACCCCTCACCCCCCCCGACACCCCTCACCCCCCGACACCCCTCACCCCCCGACACCCCTCACCCCCCCAACACCCCTCACCCCCCGACACCCCTCACCCCCCCGACACCCCTCACCCCCCCCAACACCCCTCACCCCCCGACATCCCTCACCCCCCCGACACCCCTCACCCCCCCGACACCCCTCACCCCCCGACACCCCTCACCCCCCCGACACCCCTCACCCCCCCGACACCCCTCACCCCCCCGACACCCCTCACCCCCCCGACACCCCTCACCCCCCCGACACCCCTCACCCCCCCGACATCCCTCACCCCCCCCGACACCCCTCACCCCCCGACATCCCTCACCCCCCCCAACACCCCTCACCCCCCCCGACACCCCTCACCCCCCCCGACACCCCTCACCCCCCCGACACCCCTCACCCCCCCCGACACCCCTCACCCCTACGACACCCCTCACCCCCTGACACCCCTCACCCCCCCGACACCCCTCACCCCACGACACCCCTCACCCCCTGACACCCCTCACCCCCCCGACACCCCTCACCCCTACGACACCCCTCACCCCCCCGACACCCCTTACTCCCCCCGACACCCCTCACCCCCCCCGACACCCCTCACCCACCCGACACCCCTCACCCCCCCGACATCCCTCACCCCCCCGACACCCCTCACCCCCCCCGACACCCCTCACCCACCCGACACCCCTCACCCCCCCGACATCCCTCACCCCCCCGACACCCCTTACTCCCCCCGACACCCCTCACCCCCCCCGACACCCCTCACCCACCCGACACCCCTCACCCCCCCGACACCCCTCACCCCCCGACACCCCTCACCCCCCGACACCCCTCACCCCCCCGACACCCCTCACCCCCGACACCCCTCACCCCCCCGACACCCCTCACCCCCCCGACACCCCTCACCCCCCCGATACCCCTCACACCCCCGACACCCCTCACCCCCCCGACACCCCTCACCCCCCCGACACCCCTCACCCCCCCGACACCCCTCACGCCCCCGATACCCCTCACACCCCCGACACCCCTCACCCCCCGACACCCCTCACCCCCCGACACCCCTCACCCCCCCGACACCCCTCACCCCCGACACCCCTCACCCCCCCGACACCCCTCACCCCCCCGACACCCCTCACGCCCCCGATACCCCTCACACCCCCGACACCCCTCACCCCCCCGACACCCCTCACCCCCCCGACACCCCTCACCCCCCCGACACCCCTCACCCCCCGATACCCCTCACACCCCCGACACCCCTCACCCCCCCGACACCCCTCACCCCCCCGACACCCCTCACCCCCCGACACCCCTCACCCCCCCGACACCCCTCACGCCCCCGATACCCCTCACGCCCCCGACACCCCTCACCCCCCCGACACCCCTCACCCCCCCGACACCCCTCACCGCCCCGATATCCCTCACCCCTACGACACCCCTCACCCCCCCGACACCCCTCACCCCCCCGACACCCCTCACCCCCCCGACACCCCTCACCCCTACGACACCCCTCACCCCCCCGACATCCCTCACCCCCCCGACACCCCTTACTCCCCCCGACACCCCTCACCCCCCCCCAACACCCCTCACCCCCCCGACATCCCTCACCCTCCGACATCCCTCACCCTCCGACATCCCTCACCCTCCGACATCCCTCACCCCCCCGACACCCCTCACCCCCCCGACACCCCTCACCCCCCCGACACCCCTCACCCCCCCCGACATCCCTCACCCCCCCGACACCCCTCACCCCCCCGACACCCCTCACCCCCCGACACCCCTCACCCCCCGACACCCCTCACCCTCCGACATCCCTCACCCCCCCGACACCCCTCACCCCCCCGACATCCCTCACCCCCCCGACACCCCTCACCCCCCGACACCCCTCACCCCCCCCGACACCCCTCACCCTCCGACATCCCTCACCCCCCCGACATCCCTCACCCCCCCGACATCCCTCACCCCCCCGACATCCCTCACCCCCCCGACACCCCTCACCCCCCGACACCCCTCACCCCCCCCGACACCCCTCACCCTCCGACATCCCTCACCCCCCCGACACCCCTCACCCACCCCGACATCCCTCACCCCCCCAACACCCTCACGGTGTGAGGAGGAGCACTCCCCGGGGACCGAGCCCAGCACCACCCGGGAAACATAGCAGGGCCACAAGCCCGGGCCACACACACCAAGGAAAATGGACAACAAGCCAAGGAGGGTGAGGGTAGCGGCCCCGACCGGCTCAGTCGCTCGGTGCCAAAAAACCCACGGAGCTGTCTTCGGCCTGTTGTCCTCGCCCGACGGATCTGTGTGGGCCCTGCGCCGGCCCACTTCTGTCCCAGGCCGAAGGGACCCCTGCACCGGCCCGTTTCTACCTCGGCCCAGAGGGACCCCTGCACCTTAAACTTTTAATCGACTTTTAATTCTTGCTTTTAAATAAAAAAACTTTTAATCAATCTCAAACTTTTCAACAATTGGGGAAACTTTCATAGCCTAGTATCCATCTACACCTTAGACTTTTTAACAACTCGTAGAAACTTTTTAAACAAATTGGTAATTTTCATCAACTCTTAACTTTTAAAATAACTTTGAAAGTGACCTTCCTAATGCCTGCCCCCAACCGAGCCTCGGGCCACCTATCATCAATGGCGCTACTCAGCGCCGAGCTTGCAGCCAACATCTCGCCGGAGGCAATTCGGCCCATACAGCAGTGTCTGGTCTCCAGTCGTCTGGACCCCCTTGCCACTGGACCAAGACCTTGTTCAGCTAAGCCCGTGTGGTTGTCGGTGTACAGCGGCCACCCCACGTTAAAAGAACTCACGCACAGGCATCTTCCACTCCGTCAGTATGAAGTTCAGGACCTGGAATGTCAGGACCCTCATGGACAATCCCAACAGCAACAGGCCGGAACGCCGCACCGCCATAGTTGCCCGGGAACTCAGACGTTTTGACATCGACATCACCGCCCTAAGCGAGACCCGGCGGGCAGGGGAAGGCCAGTTGTAGGAACAAGGTGGAGATTACACCTTCTTCTGGAAAGGGAAACCAAAAGCAGAACGCCGCTTTCATGGAGTCGGCTTTGCCGTCAAGAATGAGCTGGTCGACCGCCTCAAAGACTCTCCCTGTGGGGTTAACGAACACCTCATGACTCTTCGTATTACCCTATCTCGGAACCAATGTGCCGCAGTCATCAGTGCGTACGCCCCGACACTCGATGCAATGGATGAGTCTAAAGAGGGTTTTTATTCCAACCTCAAGACATCCTTGTCCCGCGTCCCCACGGGCGACAAATTGATCATCCTGGGTGATTTTAATGCCAGGGTCGGCAAAGACACAGCCCTCTGGGGAGGTGTGATTGGCAGAGAGGGGGTAGGGAAAACCAACTCCAGCGGTACCTTACTCCTGACAAAATGTCTAGAACATGAACTCCTCATCACCAACAGCCTGTTCCACCAGAGGGACAAATACAAGGCACCGTGACAACACCCTTGCTCCAAACACTGGCACCTGCTTGACTATGTCATCGTCCGAGCCAGGGATCACACGGATGTGCGCATCACCCGCACTATGACAGGAGCTGACGACTGCTGGACTGACCACCACCTAATCTGATCCATCATCAACATTAACATTGCCCCAAAGCAGAGGGGACAGCAGAAGTAAGTACCGGGGCACTGAGAGACCCAGCTAAGAGAGCCCATACAGCCAGCACCTCACAGCTAATCTGGCGTGCCTTGATGACCCTGAGATGCTGAATGTCCACAGCGCTTGGTCTGCCCTCCAGGCCTCTATAACCAGTGCCTGTGAAGAGACACTTGGTCACTCAACCAGAAAACATCAGGACTGGTTTGATGAGAATAATCAGGAGATCGAAGAACGAATAGATCGCAAGCGCAGAGTATTTCTGAGCCTCAAGCAACAACCCAACTCGGGAGCTGCAAAACAACATTACAGACGGCTCAAGGCTCAGGTCCAACAAAAAACCCGGGACCTAAAGAACAAGTGGTGGATGGAGAAAGCACAGGAGATACAACTGGCCGACAGCCACCATATGCAAGGATTCTTCACTGAATCAAGGCCACCTACGGTCCAAACTCCCAAGGCCCGACCCCACTCCTGGCCAAGAACGGGGAAACACTCATCAAGGACACCGAGGCTGTCAGGGCCCGATGGAAGGAGCACTTTGAAGATCTCCTCGATCGAGACTCTGCCTTTGACTCGAGCGTTCTCGATTCCATCCTGCAGCACGCGACCAGCCACCACCTCAGTGAAACCCCAACGCTGCACGAGGTAGGCAAAGCCAAAAAACAGCTCAAGAATAACAAGGCTACGGGTGCGGATGGAATCCCTGGTGAGGCGCTAAAATATGGCGAAAAGACGCTGTTGGCGCGGATACATGACCTCATCTCTCTCTCATCTGGAGGGAGGAGAGCATGCTGGGAGATCTCAGAGATGCAGTGATTGTGACCATTTTTTAAAAAGGGGACAAGTCCGACTGCGGCAACTACAGGGGAATCACCCTGCTTTCAGACACTGGGAAAGTTGTCGCTCGAGTTCTCCTCAATCGTCTTCTCCCTGTGGCCGAGGAGCTCCTCCCGGAATCACAATGTGGATTTCGTCCCCTATGAGGCACAACAGACATGATCTTTGCAGCGCTTCAGTTGCAGGAAAAATGTAGGGAGCAGCGCCAGCCCTTATACATGGCCTTTTTCGATATTACAAAGGCCTTTGACACTGTCAACGGTGAGGGTCTATGGAGCATCCTCCTCCGTTTCAGATGCCCCCAAAAGTTTGTCAACATCCTTCGCCTGCTTCACGATGACATGCAGGCCGTGATCCTTACCAACGGTTCCATCACAGACCCAATCCACGTCAGGACCGGGGTCAAACAGGGCTGCGTTATCGTTCCAACTCTCTTCTCAATATTTCTCGCTGCCATGCTCCACCTCACAGTCAACAAGCTCCGTGCTGGAGTGAAACTAAACTACAGAACCAGTGGGAAGCTGTTTAACCTACGCCGCCTCCAGGCCAGGTCCAAGATCACCCCAACCTCTGTCGTTGAGCTGCAGTATGCGGACAATGCCTGCGTCTGCGCACATTCAGAGGCTGAACTCCAGGATATAGTCGATGTATTCACCGAGGCATATGAAAGCATGGGCCTTATGCTTAACATCCGTAAGACAAAGGTCCTCCACCAGCCTGTCCCGGCTGCACAGCACTGCCCCTCAGTCATCAAGATTCACAGCGTGGCCCTCGACAACGTGGACCATTTCCCATATCTCGGGAGCCTCTTATCAACAAAGGCAGACAGTGATTCGGAGATTCAACATCGCCTCCAGTGCGCCAGCGCAGCCTTCGACCGTCTGAGGAAAAGAGTGTTTGAAGACCCGGCCCTCAAATCTACCACCAAGCTCATGGTCGACAGGCCCTCCTGTATGGATATGAGGCATGGACGATGTATAGAAGGCACCTGAAGTCGCTTGAGATATATCACCAACGATGTCTCCGCAAGATCCTGCAAATCCCCTGGGAGGACAGGCGCACTAACATCAGTGTCCTCGACCAGGCTAACATCCCCAGTATTGAAGCACTGACCACACTCGATCAGCTTCGCTGGGCAGGCCACATAGTTCGCATGCCAGATACGAGACTCCCTAAGCAAGTACTTAATGCGGAGCTCCTTCATGGTAAATGAGCCAAAGGTGGGCAGCGGAAACGTTACAAGGACACCCACAAAGCCTCCCTGGCAAAGTGCGACATCACCACTGACACCTGGGAGACCCTGGCCAAGGATTGCCCGAGGTGGAGAAAGTACATCCAGCAGGGCGCTGAGCCCTTCAAGTCTCAACGCAAAGAACATGAAGAGGCCAAGCGCAGGCAGCGGAAGGAGAGCGCGCAGCAAACCAGCCCCACCCACCCCTTCCCTCGACAAATGTCTGTCCCACCTGTAACAGGGTCTGTGGCTCTCGTATCGGACTGTTCAGCCACCAAAGGATTCACTTTGGGAGTGGAAGCAAGTCTTCCTCGATTCTGACGGATGATGATGACTCCCCCAACACCCCTCACCCCCTAACACTCCTCTCCCCCCAAACACTCCTCTCCCCCCCAACACTCCTCTCCCCCCCAACATTCCTCACCCCCCAACACCCCTCACCCCCCCAACACCCCTCACCCCCCCAACACTCCTCACCCCCTAACACTCCTCACCCCCCCCAACACTCCTACTCCCCCCCAACACCCCTCACCCCTCCCCCAACACCCCTCACCCGCCCCCAACATTCCTCACCCCCGAAACACCCCTCACCCAACACCCTTCACCCGCCCCCAACACTCCTCACCCCCCCAACACTCCTCTCCCCCCCAACATTCCTCACCCCCCCAACAACCCTCACCCCCTAACACTCCTCACCCCCTAACACTCCTCACCCCCCAACACTCCTCTCCCCCCCAACACCCCTCACCCCTCCCCCAACACCCTTCACCCGCCCCCAACACCCCTCACCACCCCAACACCCCTCAGCCCTCCCCCAACACTCCTCACCCCCCAACATTCCTCTCCCCCCCAACACCCCTCATCCCCCCAACACCCCTCACCCGCCCCAACACTCCTCACCCCCAACACTCCTCACCCCCAACACTCCTCACCCCCAACACCCCTCACCCCCCCAACAACCCTCACCTCCCCCAACATCCCTCACCCGCCCCAACACTCCTCACCCCCAACACTCCTCACCCCCAACACCCCTCACCCCCCCAACAACCCTCACCTCCCCCAACATCCCTCACCCGCCCCAACACTCCTCACCCCCAACACTCCTCACCCCCAACACCCCTCACCCCCCCAACAACCCTCACCTCCCCCAACATCCCTCACCCGCCCCCAACACTCCTCACCCCCTAACACTCCTCTCCCCCCAACATTCCTCACCCCCCCAACACCCCTCACCCCTCACCCCTCCCCCAACACTCCTCACCCCCTAACACTCCTCTCCCCCCCAACATTCCTCACCCCCCCAACACCCCTCACCCCTCACCCCTCCCCCAACACTCCTCACCCACTAACACTCCTCTCCCCCCCAACATTCCTCACCCCCCAACACCCCTCACCCCTCCCCCAACACTCCTCACCCCCTAACACTCCTCTACCCCCCAACATTCCTCACCCCCGTCAACACCCCTCACCCGCCCCCAACACTCCTCACCCCCTAACACTCCTCTCCCTCCCAACACACCTCACCCTCCCAACACCCCTCACCCCCCCAACACCCATCACCCCTCCCCCAACACTCCTCACCCCCCAACACTCCTCACCCCCTAACACTCCTCTCCCTCCCAACACACCTCACCCCCCCAACACCCCTCACCCCCCAACACCCGTCACCCCTCCCCAAACACTCCTCACCCCCTAACACTCCTCTCCCCCCCAACATTCCTCACCCCCCAACACCCCTCCCTCAACACCCCTCACCCACCCCCAACACTCCTCACCCCCCCCAACATTCCTCACCCCCCCAACACTCCTCACCCCCCCAACACCCCTCAGCCCTCCCCCAACACTCCTCACCCCCCAACACTCCTCTCCCCCCAACACCCCTCATCCCCCCAACACCCCTCACCCGCCCCCAACACTCCTCACCCCCTAACACTCCTCTCCCCCCCAACATTCCTCACCCCCCCAACACCCCTCACCCCTCCCCCAACACTCCTCACCCACTAACACTGCTCTCCCCCCAACACTCCTCACCCCCCCAACACCCCTCACCCCCCCAACACCCCTCACCCCCCCAACACCCGTCACCCCTCCCCCAACACTCCTCACCCCCTAACACTCCTCTCCCCCCAACATTCCTCACCCCCCAACACCCCTCCCCCAACACCCCTCACTCACCCCCAACACTCCTCACCCCCCCCAACATTCCTCACCCCCCCAACACCCCTCACCCCCCCAACACCCCTCAGCCCTCCCCCAACACTCCTCTCCCCCCCAACACCCCTCATCCCCCCAACACCCCTCACCCGCCCCAACACTCCTCACCCCCAACACTCCTCACCCCCCCAACATTCATCACCCCCCAACACCCCTCACCCCTCCCAACACCCCTCACCCCCCCCAACATCCCTCACCCGCCCCCAACACTCCTCACCCCCTAACACTCCTCTCCCCCCAACACCCCTCACCCGCCCCCAACACTCCTCACCCCCTAACACTCCTCTCCCCCCCAACATTCCTCACCCCCCAACACCCCTCACCCCTCCCCCAACACTCCTCACCCACTAACACTCCTCTCCCCCCCCAACATTCCTCACCCCCCAACACCCCTCACCCGCCCCCAACACTCCTCACCCACTAACACTCCTCTCCCCCCCAACATTCCTCACCCCCCCAACACCCCTCACCCCTCCCCCAACACCCCTCACCCCCCCAACACTCCTCACCCCCTAACACTCCTCTCCCCCCAACACTCCTCACCCCCCCAACACTCCTCACCCCCTAACACTCCTCTCCCTCCCAACACCCCTCACCCCCCCAACACCCCTCACCCCCCCAACACCCGTCACCCCTCCCCCAACACTCCTCACCCCCTAACACTCCTCTCCCCCCCAACATTCCTCACCCCCCAACACCCCTCCCCCAACACCCCTCACTCACCCCCAACACTCCTCACCCCCCCCAACATTCCTCACCCCCCCCAACACCCCTCACCCCCCCAACACCCCTCAGCCCTCCCCCAACACTCCTCACCCCCCAACACTCCTCTCCCCCCCAACACCCCTCATCCCCCCAACACCCCTCACCCGCCCCAACACTCCTCACCCCCAACACTCCTCACCCCCCCAACATTCATCACCCCCCAACACCCCTCACCCCTCCCAACACCCCTCACCCCCCCAACACCCCTCACCCGCCCCCAACACTCCTCACCCCCTAACACTCCTCTCCCCCCCAACATTCCTCACCCCCCCAACACCCCTCACCCCTCCCCCAACACTCCTCACCCACTAACACTCCTCTCCCCCCCAACATTCCTCACCCCCCCAACACCCCTCACCCGCCCCCAACACTCCTCACCCACTAACACTCCTCTCCCCCCCAACATTCCTCACCCCCCCAACACTCTCCCAACACTCCTCACCCCCTAACACTCCTCTACCCCCCAACATTCCTCACCCCCCCAACACCCCTCACCCCTCCCCCAACACCCCTCACCCCCCAACACTCCTCACCCCCTAACACTCCTCTCCCCCCCAACACTCCTCACCCCTCCCCCAACACCCCTCACCCGTCCCCAACACTCCTCACCCCCTAACACTCCTCTCCCCCCCAAACATTCCTCACCCCCCAACACCCCTCACCCCCCCAACACCCCTCACCCCTCCCCCAACACTCCTCTCCCCCCAAACATTCCTCACCCCCCCAACACCCCTCACCCCCCCAACACTCCTCACCCCCTAACACTCCTCTCCCCCCCAACACTCCTCACCCCTCCCCCAACACCCCTCACCCGTCCCCAACACTCCTCACCCCCTAACACTCCTCTCCCCCCCAAACATTCCTCACCCCCAACACCCCTCACCCCCCCAACACCCCTCACCCCTCCCCCAACACTCCTCTCCCCCCAAACATTCCTCACCCCCCCAACACCCCTCACCCCCCCAACACCCCTCACCCCTCCCCCAACACTCCTCTCCCCCCAAACATTCCTCACCCCCCCAACACCCCTCACTCCCCCAACACTCCTCACCCCCTAACACTCCTCTCCCCCCCAACATTCCTCACCCCTTCCAACACCCCTCACCCCCCCAACACCCCTCATCCCTACCCCGACACCCCTCACCCCTCCCCCGACACTCCTCTCCCCCCAAACATTCCTCACCCCCCCAACACCCCTCACCCCCCCAACACCCCTCACCCCTCCCCCAACACTCCTCTCCCCCCAAACATTCCTCACCCCTCCAACACCCCTCACTCCCCCAACACTCCTCACCCCCTAACACTCCTCTCCCCCCCAACATTCCTCACCCCTTCCAACACCCCTCACCCCCCCAACACCCCTCATCCCTACCCCGACACCCCTCACCCCTCCCCCGACACCCCTCACCCCTCCTCCGACACCCCTCCCCCGACACCCCTCACCCCTCCCCCGACACCCCTCACCCCTCCTCCGACACCCCTCCCCCGACACCCCTCACCCCTCCCCCGACGCACCTCACCCCTACGCCCCCCACGACATCCCTCACCCCCCCCGACGCCCCTCACCCCCACCCCCCGACGCCCCTCACCCCCCAGACAACCCTCACCCCCTGACACCCCTCACCCCCCAACACCCCTCACACCCCGGATCTCACTAACTGGGAGAGGCAAATAACCAGGTAAAATAAAACCCCAGGCCAACTGAGCGGAAAAAATAAATTCCGGACGTTCCTCTCTGATGCCTGAAGTCGATCAAAAATGAGTAGCAGGATATCACCGTGACCACACGATACCTCCCTTGTGTTTATAGGGCCAGGGAATCCTACCTCAAGCAGACCAATGAAATCGGCACTCAAAGCCCGACTCTCCAACAGGGCCGTGACCTGATCTCTGCAGGCTCCTGCAGTCATACCCAAAGACAACTTTCAGGGCATGGATGGTTCTGGCAGTGGTTGTCAAGGTAACTGCTGCTTTGAATTTCCGTACTACTGGGTCCTTTCAACCAGCAGCAGGAGATATCTGACAAACTTTCCACAACTGATGTGCACCGTTGCACCATCCAGGTAACTGATGTCCTCTTTGCCCGGGCCAATCAGCATCCCAATGGAAAACAGCCAGCAACATGGAGAAGGGAATAGCGGGTTACGCTGATAGATTTAGATGAGGAAAGACAGGAGTGGAGCATAAACGCCGGCACGGACTGTTTGGCCCGAATGGCCAATTTCTGTGCCATATATCCTGTGTAACCTTATTGCATCTGGCTGTATTCACCACAGAGAGTGCCCTTATCCCCAGTAGCACCCCTTGAAGTAAATGGATTACAGTCACATGTAGCGAACGAGGAGTTAGATGGGGACAAGGTTGTAGACCAGGGGTGGGCAGTCGAGGTACATTCCCACCGGGGGGAAAGGCAGGGCAACTAAAGTCAGGGCTCCCTGGATGCCGAAACAGATAGAGAGTATGGCGAAGCAGAAAAAGAGCGCATATGACAGATGTCAGGTTGCAAATACATCTGAGAATCGGGCTGAATATAGAAAGGTCAGAGGAGAAGTTAAAAATAAGAGGGGCAAAGAGAGCGTATGAGAATAGAATGGCAGCCAACATAAAAAGTAACCCAAAAGTTTTCGATAGGCATATAAATAGTAAACGGGTAGTAAGCAGGGGGGAGGGGGGGTGCGATTAGGGACCAGAAAGGAGGCCTATGTATGGAGGCAGAGGGTATGGTGAGGTACTTTAATACTTTACCTCTGGCTTTACCAAGGGAGAGGATTCTGTCATAGACATAGTGAAGGAGGAGATAGTGGAGTCACTTGATAGGATAAAAATTGATAAAGAAGAGATATTAGAAATGCTGGCTCTACTTCAAGTCGATAAATCACCAGGAGCAGATGGGATGCATCCTAGGATTCTGAGGGATTTGAGGGCGGAAATTGCGGAGGTACTGGCCATAATATTCCAATCCTCCTTAGATATGGGGATGGTGCCAGAGAACTGGAGAATTGCAAATGTTAAACCATTGTTCAAAAAAGGGTGTAAAGATAAACCCAGCAACTACAGGCCAGTCAGTTTAACCTCAGTCGTGGGGAAGCTTTTAGAAACAGTAATCAGGGACAAAATCAACAGTCACTTGGAGAAGTGTGGATTAATTAAGGAAAGCCAGCACGGATTTGTTGAAGTCAAATCGTGTTTAACCTACTTGATTGAGTTTTTTGAAGAGGTAACAGAGAGGGTTGATGAGAGCAATGCGGTTGATATGATGTACATGGATTTCCAAAAGGGGTTCGATAAAATGCCACAAAATTGGCTTGGCAGCAAACCTGAAGCCCATGGAATAAAATGGAAAGTGGCAGCACGGATATGGAATTGGCGAAGTGACAGGAAAGAGAGTAGAGGTGAACAGTTGTTTGGGGGACTGGAGGAAGGTATACAGTGGTGTTCCCCAGGGGTTGGTACTGGGACCACTGCTTTTCTCGATATATATTAATGATTTACACTTGGGTGTACAGGGCACAATTTCCAAATTTGCAGATGACACAAAACTTGGAAGTGTAGCGAACAGTGAGGAGGAGAGCGATAGACTTCGGGAAGAAACCTCAGGCACGCCAGAAAGCTCTCGCACCACAAATCTTTACCTGTTTTTAACGCCAGAAGCGATGAGGCCGCCTTCCAAGTGATTTTCTCCACTTTAAACTTTTTTCCGCGTTGGACTGGAAGTCGGTCATAATGGGGACGGAAGTGCGGCGGTAAATCCTGGTGCGAGGCGGAAGTTGGGGTGTGACCGAGTCCCCGCCGCTGTCACCGAGCAGTGAGCGGTGGTAACGTCACTGCACGTGTGCACCACCACGTCTCTCCCCTCATTTAAAGGGAGAGATTCGGAGAATCTTCAGCTTCAGCCACTGGCCCACCAGGGAGGACAAGAGGGGGTGCCACGCTGCCTGTTGGCGGCCCGACCGAACCCGGGGCAATAATTGGCCAGCCAATCGGGAATTCGGACGGCAAAAAGAAAAGGGCCCCCGCACTGCCGTGCCACACACAGACAGAAAAAGCTGTCGGGGGCACCGTGCGGCGACGCGTGGATTTCTCAAAGTAAATTTGGGGCGGATTCCAATGTAGGTGTAGGATAGCGGCGGTGGGCGCTTTGATGACGTGCTTGTGGCGGTCGGCAGCAGCGGGGCGGAAGTGGGGACAGGCCGAAAAATCCCCGAACTGAAGTTGGGTCCCAGCGGTCAATAGGCTGCAACGCGATTCCACCGCATGGCCGCCACAAAACGGCGGTAACGGGCCTTGTGCGGACCCTCAATTTCAGCCCCCGACAGGCTGGTGGAATGGGCAGACACGTGCAGATGAAATTTAATGCAGAAAATGTGAAGTGATACATTTTGGTAGACAGAACGAGGAGAGGCAATATAAACTAAAGGGTACAATGCTAAAGGGGGGGGGGGCTGCATGAGCAGAGAGACCTGGGGGTATACGTGCACAAATTGTTGAGGTGGCAGGGCAGGTTGAGCAAGAAGTTAAAAAGCTTACGGGATCCTGGGCTTCAAAAATAGAGGCATCGAGTACAAAAGGAAGGAAGCTATGATGAACCTTTATTAAACACTGGTTCGGCCTCAACTGGAGTATTGTGTCCAATTCTGGGCATCGCACTTTAGGGAGGATGTGAAGGATTCAGCGAGGGTGCAGAAAAGATTGGTTCCAGGGATGAGAAACTTCAGTTATGTGGATAGACTGGAGAAGCTGGGGTTGTTCTCCTTGGAGCAGAGGAGAGTGAGGGGAGATTTGATAGAGCTATTCAAAATCATGAGGAGTCTGGACAGAGTAGATAGAGAGAATCTGTTCCTATTGGCGGAAAGGTCGAGAACCAGAGGGCACAGATTTAAAGTGATTGGCAAAAGAACTGTTGTGTATCTGTAAAGCATTTACTCCTATGTTCCGCCACCAGGGAGTGCATCCCCTGAAGTCCCAAGGGATCCCAGCATCCCTTGGGAGCACTGTATATAAGCCGGCCCCTAAGGCCTGCTCCTCACTCTGGAGTGTCTTAATAAAGACTGAGGTCACTGTTACTTAAACCTCCCTGTGTGCAGTCTCATCTGTGTTAGGAACACAACAACTGGTGACGAGTATAAGAGTATAGGCAAAGATGCAGCAAACTGTGGGCATCCTGGAGAAGTTCTCAGAGGGGGAGGACTGGGAAGCCTATGTCGAACGGCTAGACTAGTGCTTTGTAGCCAACGAGCTGGACGGAGAAGGAAGCACTGCAAAAAGGAGAGCGGTCCTCCTCACGGTCTGCAGGGCACCGACCTACAGCCTCATGAAGAATCTTCTGGTTCTGGTGAAACCCATAGATAAGTCATATGAGGAGCTGTGTACACTGGTTCGGGAGCATCTTAACCCTAGGGAGAACATGCTGATGGCGAGGTATCAGTTCTACACATGTCAGCGATCTGAAGGTCAGGAAGTGGCGAGCTACATCGCCGAGCTAAGGCGACTTGCAGGACAATGTGAGTTTGATGGCTACCTGGAGCAGATGTTCAGAGACTTTCTTGTACTGGGCATTGGCCACGAGACCATCCTACGAAAACTTTTAACTGTAGAGTCACCCCAACCCTCAGTAAGGCCATTGCAATAACACAGGCGTTTATGTCCACCAGTGATAACACCAAACAAATCTCTCAGCACACAAGTGCTAGCAATGTTCATAAATGAACTGGAACTGTGTTTGCGAGCAGAAATGCACAGGGCAGAAACCACGAATCTGCAGCTGCCAGCAGGCCTCAGGTGACCCAGATGACTCAGAGTCCACAACAAAGGATGAATGCAAGACAATTCACATCTTGTTGGCGTTATGGAGGTTTCCATTCAGCCTATTCATGTCACTTCAAAGGGTATGTTTGCAAGAGCTGTGGAACAATGGGGCACCTCCAACGAGCTTGCAGACGAGCTGCAAGCTCTGCAAAACCTGCTAACCACCACATGGCAGAGGAAGATCGGTCCATGGTGGATCAAAGCAATTTCGAGCCTGAGAGAGGCAGATGCTGAAGTATATGGGGTGCACACATTTTCAACGAAGTGTCCACCTATAATGCTAAATGTAAAATTGAATGGCTTACCCGTAGCCATGGAACTGGACACTGGCTCTAGCCAATCCATCATGAGTACAAAGATGTTTGAGAGACTGTGGTGCAACAAGGCACTCAGACCAGCCCTGAGCCCGATCCACACGAAATTGAGAACGTACACCAAAGAGCTCATCACTGTCCTGGGCAGCGCCATGGTCAAGGTCACCTACGAGGGCACGATGCACGAACTGCCACTCTGGATTGTCCCAGGCGATGGCTCCACACTGCTTAGAAGGAGCTGGCTGGACAAAATCCACTGGAACTGGGATGACATCCGAGTGCTATAACATGTCGATGAGGCCTCATGTACCCAGGTTCTTAACAAATTTCCTTCCCTTTTTAAGCCAGGCATTGGAAACTTTTCCGGGGCAAAGGTGCGGATCCACTTGGTCCCAGAGGCACGACCCATTCACCACAAGGCGCGAGCGGTACCTCAAATGATGAGGGAGAGAGTGGAAATCGAGCTGGACAGGCTGCAACGCTAGGGCATCATCTCCCCAGTGGAATTCAGCGAGTGGGCCAGCCCGGTTGTTCAAGTATTCAAAAGTGATGGCACGGTCAGGATTTGCAGCGATTATAAAGTGACTATTAATCGTTTCTCGCTACAGGACCAATACCCGCTACCTAAGACAGATGACCTATTTGCGACGCTGGCAGAAGGCAAGACGTTCACCAAGCTCAACCTGACTTCGGCCTACATGACGCAGGAGCTGGAGGTGTCTTCGAATGGTCTCACCTGCATCAACACGCACAAAGGACTGTTCATCTACAATAGATGCCCGTTTGGAATTCGGTCGGCTGCAGCGATCTTCCAGAGAAACATGGAGAGCCTATTCAAGTCGGTACCACGCACGGTGGTCTTTCAGGACGACATATTGGTCACGGGTCGGGACACCGTCGAGCACCTACAAAACCTCCAGCAACTGGATCGCGTAGGGCTGCAGCTGAAGAGGTTGAAATGCGTCTTCATGGCAACAGAAGTGGAGTTTTTGGGGAGAAAGATCGCGGCAGGCGGCATTCGGCCCACAGACGGCAAGACAGAGGCTATCAGGAATGTGCCCAGGCCACAGAACGTCATGGAGCTGCGGTCGTTCCTGGGACTCGCAACTATTTTGGTAACTTCCTACCGGGGTTAAACACCCTCTTAGAGCCCCTACATGTGTTATTCCGTAAAGGTGAGAACTGGGTATGGGGAAAAAAAACAAGTAATTGCTTTTGAGAAAGCCAGAAACATTTTATGCTCCAACAAGCTGCTTGTATTGTATAACCCATGTAAAAGACTTGTGCTAGCATGTGACACATCATCGTACGAAGTCAGGTGTGTATTACAACAAGCTAACATTGTAGGGAAGTTGCAACCTGTCGTCTATGCTTCCAGGAGCTTGTCTAAGGCCGAGAGGGCCTACAGCATGACTGAGAAAGAGGCATTAGTGCCTGTGTTCGGGGTAAGAAAATGCATCAGTACCTGTTGGCCTCAAATTTGAGCTGGAAACCGATCACAAGCCCCTCATATCCCTGTTTGCTGAAAACAAGGGGATAAATACTAATGCCTCAGCCCGCAGATAAAGGTGGGCACGTGCGCTATCAGCGTAAAACTATACCATCCGCCACAGGCCAGGCACCGAGAAGTGTGCGGATGCTCTCCGTCGGCTATCATTGCCCACCACGGGGGTGGAAATGGCACAGCCTGCAAACTTGTTGATGGTGGCGCAGCCCGCAGACTTGTTAATGGTCATGGAAGCTTTTGAAAATGATAAATCACCTGTCATGGCACGCCAGATTAGGACTTGGGCCAGCCAAGATCCTCTCCTGTCCCGAGTAAAAAACTGTGTACTGCATGGGAGCTGGGCCAGCATCCCTGCTGAAATGCAAGAGCTAATCAAGCCTGATGTGTCCTTACTATACAGTATAAATGCACACGAGGCTCATACTTGAGAGAAGGTCACTCTGTGACCAGTAACCTTTATTAGCCAGCATTGAAGTGATGAAGGTTGGTGGAGCTTCCCCTTTTATACCTGAAAGTCCAGGTTCGAAGTGTCTCCCACAAGTTCACCACCGAGTGATCAATATTCTCACAGTGTACAACTTAGGTCAGTTTATACATGGGTTACAATGACACTTGAATACATGACAAAGCCATTCCAAGGGCGAAAGAACGAGCTGTCCATTCAGGCATTGTTGGGTAACCCGTAGTGCTCCCAAAAAGGGCAGGGAGACATTCATCTCGGATCTCCACAGCACACACCCAGGCATAATAGAAAACATATACATAGAAAATAGGTGCAGGTGTAGGCCATTCGGCCCTTCGAGCCTACACCGCCATTCAATGAGTTCATGGCTGAACATGCAACTTCAGTACCCCATTCCTGCTTTCTCGCCATACCCCTTGATCCCCCTAGTAGTAAGGACTACATCTAACTCATTTTTGAATATATTTAGTGAATTGGCCTCAACAACTTTCTGTGGTAGAGAATTCCACAGGTTCACCACTTTCTGGGTGAAGAAGTTTCTCCTCATCTCGGTCCTAAATGGCCACCCCTTATCCTTAGACTGTGACCCCTGGTTCTGGACTTCCCCAACATTGGGAACATTCTTCCTGCATCTAACCTGTCTAAACCCGTCAGAATTTTAAACGTTTCTATGAGATCCCCTCTCATTCTTCTGAACTCCAGTGAATACAAGCCCAGTTGATCCAGTCTTTCTTGATATGTCAGTCCCGCCATCCCGGGAATCAGTCTGGTGAACCTTCGCTGCACTCCCTCAATAGCAAGAATGTCCTTCCTCAGGTTAGGAGACCAAAACTGCACACAATACTCCAGGTGTGGCCTCACAAAGGCCCTGTACAACTGTAGTAACACCTCCCTGCCTCTGTACTTAAATCCCCTCGCTATGAAGGCCAACATGCCATTTACTTTCTTAAGCGCCTGCTGTACCTGCATGCCAACCTTCAATGACTGATGTACCATGACACCCAGGTCTCGTTGCACCTCCACTTTTCCTAATCTGTCACCATTCAGATAATAGTCTGTCTCTCTGTTTTTACCACCAAAGTGAATAACCTCACATTTATCCACATTATACTTCATCTGCCATGCATTTGCCCACTCACCTAACCTATCCAAATCGCTCTGCAGCCTCATAGCATCCTCCTCGCAGCTTACACTGCCACCCAACTTAGTGTCATCCGCAAATTTGGAGATACTACATTTAATCCCCTCGTCTAAATCATTAATGTACAATGTAAACAGCTGGGGCCCCAGCACAGAACCTTGCGGTACCCCACTAGTCACTGCCTGCCATTCTGAAAAGTACCCATTTACTCCTACTCTTTGCTTCCTGTCTGACAACCAGTTCTCAATCCACGTCAGCACACTACACCCAATCCCATGTGCTTTAACTTTGCACATTAATCTCTTGTGTGGGACCTTGTCGAAAGCCTTCTGAAAGTCCAAATAAACCACATCAACTGGTTCTCCCTTGTCCACTCTACTGGAAACATCCTCAAAAAATTCCAGAAGATTTGTCAAACATGATTTCCCTTTCACAAATCCATGCTGACTTGGACCTATCATGTCATCTCTTTCCAAATGCGCTGCTATGACATCCTTAATAATTGATTCCATCATTTTACCCACTACCGATGTCAGGCTGACCGGTCTATAATTTCCTGTTTTCTCTCCCTCCTTTTTTAAAAAGTGGGGTTACATTGGCTACCGTCCACTCAATAGGAACTGATCCAGAGTCAATGGACTGTTGGAAAATGACTGTCAATGCATCCGCTATTTCCAAGGCCACCTCCTTAAGTACTCTGGGATACAATCCATCAGGCCCTGGAGATTGATGAAAGCGATAGCAAGATCCCATGTGTGGTGGCCCGGTATCGACTCTGACTTAGAGTCCTGTGTACGGCAATGCCGCGTGTGTGCTCAGTTGAGCAACGCGTCCAGAGAGACACCACGAAGTTTGTGGTCCTGCCCCTCCAGAACATGGTCGAGGATCCATGTCGACTATGTGGGCCCGTTTCTTGGTAAAATGTTCCTGGTGATGGTGGATACTTTTTCAAAATGGATTGAATGTGAAATAATGTCGGGAAGCACCGCCACCATTGAAAGCCTGAGGGCCATGTTTGCCACCGACGGCCTGCCTGACATACCGGTCAGTGACAACGGGTCATGTTTCACCAGTGCCGAATTTAAAGAATTCATGACCCGCAATGAGATCATAACCTCGGCCCCGTTTAAACCAGCCTCCAATGGGCAGGCAGAGCGGGCAGTACAAACAATCAAACAGAGCCTTAAACGAGTCACAGAATGCTCACTCCAAACCCGTGTATCCCAAGTACTGCTCAGCTACCGCACGAGACCCCACTTGCTCACAGGGGTGCCCCCGGCTGAGCTACTCATGAAAAGGACACTTAATAGAAACAGGTGCAGGAGTAGGCCATTTGGCCGTTCTAGCCTGCACCGCCATTCAATGAGTTCATGGCTGAACATGCAACTTCAGTACCCCATTCCTGCTTTCTCGTCATACCACTTGATCCCCCTAGTAGTAAGGACTTTATCTAACTCGCTTTTGAATATATTTAGTGAATTGGCCTCAACTACTTTCTGTGGTAGAGAATTCCACAGGTTCACCACTCTCTGGGTGAAGAGGTTTCTCCTCATCTCGGTCCTAAATGGCTTCCCCCTTATCCTTAGACTGTGACCCCTGGTTCTGGACTTCTCCAACATTGGGAACATTCTTCCTGCATCTAACATCTAAACCCGTCAGAATTTTAAACGTTTCTATGAGGTCCCCTCTCATTCTTCTGAACTTCAGTGAATACAAGCCCAGTTGATCCAGTCTTTCTTGATATGTCAGTCCCGCCATCCCGGGAATCAGTCTGGTGAACCTTCGCTGCACTCACTCAATAGCAAGAATGTCCTTCCTCAAGTTAGGAGACCAAAACTGTACACAATACTCCAAGTGTGGCTTCACCAAGACCCTGTACAACTGTAGCAACACCTCCCTGCCCCTGTACTCAAATCCCCTCGCTATGAAGGCCAACATGCCATTTGCTTTCTTAACTGCCTGCTGTACCTGCATGCCAACCTTCAATGACTGATGTACTATGACACCCAGGTCTCGTTGCACCTCCCCTTTTCCTAATCTGTCACCATTCAGATAATAATCTGTCTCTCTGTTTTTACCACCAAAGTGGATAACCTCACATTTATCCACATTATACTTCATCTGCCATGCATTTGCCCACTCACCTAACCTATCCAAGTCACTCTGCAGCCTCATAGCATCCTCCTCGCAGCTCACACTGCCACCCAATTTAGTGTCATCCGCAAATTTGGAGATACTACATTTAATCCCCTCGTCTAAATCATTAATGTACAGTGGGGCCCCAGCACAGAACCTTGCGGTACCCCACTAGTCACTGCCTGCCATTCTGAAAAGTACCCATTTACTCCTACTCTTTGCTTCCTGTCTGCCAACCAGTTCTCAATCCACGTCAGCACACTACCCCCAATCCCATGTGCTTTAACTTAGCACATTAATCTCTTGTGTGGGACCTTATCGAAAGCCTTCTGAAAGTCCAAATATACCACATCAACTGGTTCTCCCTTGTCCACTCGACTGGAAACATCCTCAAAAAATTCCAGAAGATTTGTCAAGCATGATTTCCCTTTCACAAATCCATGCTGACTTGGACATATCATGTCACCTCTTTCCAAATGCGCTGCTATGACATCCTTAATAATTGATTCCATAATTTTACCCACAACTGAGGTCAGGCTGACCGGTCTATAATTCCCTGTTTTCTCTCTCCCTCCTTTTTTTAAAAGTGCGGTTACATTGGCTAACCTCCACTCCATAAGAACCGATCCAGAGTCAATGGAATGTTGGAAAATGACTGTCAATGCACCCGCTATTTCCAAGGCCACCTCCTTAAGTACTCTGGGATGCAGTCCATCAGGCCCTGGGGATTTATCGGCCTTCAATCCCATCAATTTCCCCAACACAATTTCCCGACGAATGAAGATTTCCCTCAGTTTCTCCTCCTTACTAGACCCTCTGACCCCTTTTATATCCGGAAGGTTGTTTGTGTCCTCCTTAGTGAATACCGAACTAAAGTGGTCTGCCATTTCTTTGTTCCCCGTTATGACTTCCCCTGAGTCTGACTGCAGGGGACCTACGTTTGTCTTTACTAACCATTTTACCTTACATACCTATAGAAACTTTTGCAATCCGTCTTAATGTTCCCTGCAAGCTTCTTCTCGTACTCCATTTTCCCTGCCCTAATCAAACCCTTTGTCCTCCTCTGCTGAGTTCTAAATTTCTCCCAGTCCCCGGGTTCGCTGCTATTTCTGGCCAATTTGTATGCCACTTCCTTGGCATTAATACTATCCCTGATTTCCCTTGATAGCCACGGTTGAGCCACCTTCCCTTTTTTATTTTTACGCCAGACAGGAATGTACAATTGTTGTCGTTCATCCATGCGGTCTCTCAATGTCTGCCATTGCCCATCCACAGTCAACTATCCTAGCCAATTCACGCCTCATACCTTCAAAGTTACCCTTCTTTAAGTTCTGGACCATGGTCTCTGAATTAACTGTTTCATTCTCCATCCTAATGCAGAATTCCACCATATTATGGTCACTCTTCCCCAAGGGGCCTCACACAACGAGATTGCTAATTAATCCTCTCTCATTACACAACACCCAGTCTAAGATGGCCTCCCCCCTAGTTGGTTCCTCGACATATTGGTCTAGAAAACCATCCCTTATGCACTCCAGGAAATCCTCCTCCACCGTATTGCTTCCAGTTTGGCTAGCCCAATCTATGTGCATATTAAAGTCACCCATTATAACTGCTGCACCTTTATTGCATGCACCCCTAATTTCCTATTTGATGCCCTCCCCAACATCACTACTACTGTTTGGAGGTCTGTACACAACTCCCTCTAACGTTTTTTACCCTTTGGTGTTCTGCAGCTCTACCCATATAGATTCCACATCATCCAACCTAATGTCTTTCCTAACTATTGCATTAATCTCCTCTTTAACCAGCAATGCTACCCCACCTCCTTTTCCTTTTATTCTATCCTTCCTGAATGTTGAATACCCCTGGATGTTGAGTTCCCAGCCCTGATCATCCTGGAGCCACGTCTCCGTAATCCCAATCACATCATATCTGTTAACATGTATTTGCACAGTTAATTCATCCACCTTATTGCGGATACTCCTTGCATTAAGACACAAAGCCTTCAGGCATGTTTTTTTAACACCCTTTGTCCTTTTCGAATTTTGCTGTACAGTGGCCCTTTTTGTTCTTTTTCTTGGGTTTCTCTGCCCTCCACTTTTCCTCATCTCCTTTGTGTCTTTTGCTTTTGTCTCCTTTTTGTTTCCCTCTGTCTCCCTGCATTGGTTCCCATCCCCCTGCCATATTAGTTTAACTCCTCCCCAACAGCACTAGCAAACGCTCCCCCTAGGACATTGGTTCCGGTCCTGCCCTGGTGCAGACCGTCCGGTTTGTACTGGTCCCACCTCCCCCAATGCCCAATGCCCCAGGAATTTGAATCCCTCCTTGCTGCACCACTGCTCAAGCCACGTATTCATCTGCGCTATCCTGTGATTCCTACTCTGACTAGCACGTGGCACTGGTAGCAATCCCGAGATTACTACTTTTGAGGTCCTACTTTTTAATTTAGCTCCTAGCTCCTTAAATTCGTTTCGTAGGACCTCATCCCTTTTTGTACCTATGTCGTTGGTACCAATGTGCACCACGACAACTGGCTGTTCTCCCTCCCTTTTTAGAATATCCTGCACCCGCTCCGAGACATCCTAGACCCTTGCACCAGGGAGGCAACATACCATCCTGGAATCTCGGTTGCGGCCACAGAAACGTCTATCTATTCCCCTCACAATTGAATCCCGTAGCACTATCGCTCTCCCACTCTTTTTCCTGCCCTCCTGTGCAACAGAGCCAGTCACGGTGCCATGAACTTGGCTGCTGCTGCCCTCCCCTGATGAGTCATCCCCCTCAACAGCACTCAAAGCAGTGTATCTGTTTTGCAGGGGGATGACCACAGGCGACCCCTGCACTACCTTCCTTGCACTGCTTTTCCTGCTGGTCTTCCATTCACTATCTGGCTGTGGATCCTTCTCCTGCAGTAAGACCAACTCGCTACACGTGCTACTCATGTCGTTCTCAGCATCGTGGATGCTCCAGAGTGAATCCACCCTCAGCTCCAATTCTGCAACGCGGTCCGTCAGGAGCTGGAGGCAGATACACTTCCTGCAGATGTAGTCGTCAGGGACACCGGAAGCGTCCCTGAGTTCCCACATGGTGCAGGAGGAGCATATCACGTGACCGAGCTCTCCTGCCATGACTTAACCCTTAGATACACTTAAATTGGCAACAACAATGTTAAAAGTTACTGACTGTTATCGAAGAGAAAAAAGAAAAACTCCTCACCAATCCAGCCAATCACTTACCCCCTTGGCTGTGACGTTACCTTTGTTTCTTTCTACTTCTTTTTTGCCTTCTCCCTGTAGCTGCACCGGCTCGCCTCTCGCCGACCCCGGAGCTCACGCCTCTCCACGCACCTCCTTGACGCTGCTCCCGACTCAACGACGCACCTCCTCACGCTGCTCCCGACTGCCGCCACGTTGGGCCTTTTGTAGGCCTCTCGCCGACCCCGGAACTCACGCCTCTCCACGCACCTCCTCGACGCTGCTCCCGACTCAGCAACGCACCTCCAGATTCTCGCTGGTTCACCCCAACCTGCATGACCAGGTAGAGAGCAGGCGGCAGCAACAAAATGTAAACGATGGTCACGCCACTGTGTCACGGGAAATTGATCTGAATGACCCTGTGTATGTGCTAAACTATGGACATGGTCCCAAGTGGATGGCGGGCATGGTGATAGCTAAAGAAAGGAGTAGGGTGTTTTTAGTCAAACTAGACAATGGACAAATTTGCAGAAAGCACCTGGACCAAACGAGGCTGCGGTTCACAGACTGCCCTGAACAACCCACAGCAGACATCACCTTTTTCGAGCCCACAACACACACCCAAAGGATCAACGACGCCACCCCGGACAGGAAATCAAACCCATCACGCCCAACATCCCAGCAAGGCCAGGGTCACCCAGCAACCCTGCAGGGCCAACAACACGCCAGCCCAGCGAGGGCACAGCCAACACACCAGAACAGACATTTGTACCGAGGCGGTCCACCAGGGAAAGAAAGGCTCCCGACCGCCTCACCTTGTAAATAGTTTTCACTTTGACTTTGGGGGGAGTGATGTTGTATATCTGTAAAGCATGCACTCCCATGTTCCGCTACCAGGGAGCTCATCCCCTGAAGTCCCAAGGGATCCCAGCATCCCTTGGGAGAACTGTATATAAGCCGGCCCCTAAGGCCTGCTCCTCACTCTGGAGTGCATTAATAAAGACTGAGGTCACTGTTACTTTAACCTCCCTGTATGCAGTCTCATCTGTGTTAGGAACACAACAAGAACCAAAGACGATGTACGAAAAAACTTTTTTACGCAGCGAGTGGTTGGGTTCTGGAATGGAGTCTGACAGGGTGGTGGAGGCAGACTCCAACTTATCTTCCAATCGGGAGTTGGATAAGTATCTGAAGGAAAAGCATTTGGAGGGCTCCGGCGAAAGGGCGGGGGAGTGGGACTGGGAGTCAGTACGGGCTCGATGGGCCGAATGGCCTCCTTCCGTGCTGTAACCATTCTATGATTCCATAACACCATGTCTCTGATTCACCATTGTCCCCAACTCTTAAATTAATCATAATTTACGACCAAATATGACCCCTTGGCAACAGTTTGGTACAAAGCACATTCTCAGCTGAGGCATAATCGGCTGAAAATACAGCGGTGGGCAGAACATACTGTGCTGGGATAAGAACTAATTCCTTGTTTCCATTTCAGTTGCCCAGAAGTTCAGTGAAATAAGAAACTCACAGACTGATTTCAAGACGGAACTTTCTGAGATGAAGACTAATAGTAAGTGGAGTGAGTGGTCCGAGCCAGCATCTTGTCTCCAATCCAATGGTTCTCTGTTTTATAGATGGTTGGGTCAAGCCCGTCCCCAGCCTGATGCAATCTGGTGCGGCCAAATGGTGAAACGTAAGTACTGGCCCCGGTATTGCTGGATACGGTTGTGGAGGAGCCAGCTGTTTCTCATCTCCGGCTGAAGGAGGATTGACCAGGAGTTTATTGACCGAGGGATCCCTTGCTGTCGGGCTCAGCCGTTACAGATGATGCAACTGTGATAGCCCTTCCCCTGAATAACAACATACAAAAGCATGGACGGAGTAAAGGAAAAGATTCTGCCCCTCAATTTCTGTTCTATCTTCAAATTGGCAGCAGCTCTGATGGATACAATTTAACTCCACACTAAAACCTTACCAGAAGCATTACAGGCCACACATATGTGTGCGCACTAGGTCCGTGCAGCAGAGCTGGTCTCCAGTCGTCTTGGTCAACCCTTGCCACTGGACCAAGACCTAGCTCTGTCAAGCCCGTGTGGTGGCTGGGGTGCATGGCCATCAAAAAGTCCATGCACAGGCATCTTCCACCCTTCAACATTAAGTTCGGACCTGGAATAGTAGGTCCCTCATTGAAACACCTGTGATCTCATGCCTTTTTGGCGTGGAAGCAAGTCATCCTCATTTCGAGGAACTGCCTATGATAATGATTGAGAGATGGATTAGGAAATTAAGCAATAATCCGAGTTTTGCTGGAACGGCTATCTTTACAGTCAAGGCCGGGCTCTTGCTCCACATAACCCAGTCCCCGTTAGTTGCTGAATTATGATGGATCAGGAGATGAATACAATCGGAACGCTGGATTTGATGTAAAGGGTTGCAGAGAAGCAAGCAGCCATCGGTTCCTAGGCCACGCTGCCTTTGACAATAACCATTTGACACATCGCAAGCGCATCTCCCGAAACTCACATTTCAGCAGCTGCCCAATTCCCAAGCATGGCCCATAAGCACCACATCCCGTCACACACATACTCCCACGCTTACTCTTTTGTGCATTGTCTGTTACACCTTGATCGGTACGTACCAAAGGCTTGGAGGCTGTTGTCAACTCTTCAATTATCCATCTCTTTCAGAGTTCTGGTCTACCCAAAATCTGGTTCTTGGCATCTCCTCTCTACCAGTGAACATAAGAACATAAGAAATTGGAGCAGGTGTCGGCCATTTGACCCCTCAAGCCTGCTCTGCCATTCAATAAGATCATGGCTGATCTGATCCTGGGCTGAGCTCCACTTCCCTGCCCGCTCCCCATAACCCTTTACTCCTTTACCATGTTCTCCAACTCTTTGATGCTTCACCTTTGACACTTTCTGGCACTAGACATGTCTAAACATGTGCTAGCATCTCCTTTACCAGAATGATTTGCTGGCTGTGTGCTTTCTTGCAGCTGTTGACCATCGATGCCCTTGTTGCCAACAAAACCTTCACTGTCTCCCCTTTCCTGTCGTTCCCCCGGCACAACTCCCACCCTTGTTCCCTCAAGTCCAACGGGTGCAGATTTGAGCCTACTGGTATTGGCTTCGCCGTACATTGCCAGATCCGCTAGGACCACATCACGTTTTACCAAACCTCACTCTTCTCTGCTGAACAACTGCTCTCGAATAATCCTGGAGAAGAAAGATAAACCCGTGGCTTCTTTTCTCCATGACCAACTGCCTTCTTAAACCCCTCGCCTCGATCCTCCCCTCTCCTCCCCCCTTACCTTCAGAAACAAGGATGGAGTGCTGATGGATTCTTTGCCTCCGAGACAGAGAAAGTCTGTTCAGCGGCCTCCGCTGCTTCAGCCCCTTCCCCATTGAGCCAAACCGCCCCGCTGTCCCCCTAGACCCGAGTCTCCATCCTGCACACGTTTCTCCTCCGTCTTCCCCATACTGCCTCCTGCCATGCAGTGATGGGAAATGTCTCGCGCAGGCCGCTCACCGCCGGAAATACGGCACATGCGCGGAAATTTAACTGGACCAAGGCAAACCGGCTGCTCAGACCAAAGCTCGGCTCATGGGGACCATTGGCACCCACTCCATGGCTCCCATTCCCACTCAATCGCTAACACCCAGCTTCCCTTCCTAGCCCCATGTTAGCTGACATTCTAAGTTTTTCCTTCTCCTCAGATACTGTTCCCCCCCCACACCCACCCCTTTCAAATTCACTGTCACTTTTCCCTCTTCAAAAAACCCGCTCTCGACTCCTCCTTTCCTGTTTCATCGCCAATTCCTCTTCAAGACCATCTAATGTGTTGCTGCCTTTCAGATCAGTGCGCGTCTCTCCCTCCAATCCCTGCTGGAATTCCTCCAATCAGCTATCCACCTCTCCCACACCAAAATGGCCCCGACCAAAGTCATAAGTAACATTCTGTGGCCCTGTGACCGTGCTGCTTTATCTCAGTAACCTTCTCCCGATCTACAACTCCCACCCCAAGCTCTCGGTTTCTCTGACTTTGGGTTTTTGTGTATCCCTCCCCTTCCATCCCACCAGTGGCAGCCATGCTCTCAATTACCTAGGCCCCTAACTCTCTCATTCCCTCCCTAAACCTGCCACTGCCTTTCTACCTCCCACTCTTCCTTTAAGACCCACCTTAAAACCCACCTCTAGCTTTTAATCACCCCACCTAATCGTTACTTCTTTGGCTCAGTTTCCAGACTTCTGCCTCTGTGAAGTACATTAAAAGGACTATATCAATGCAAATTTTTGTTTGAATGGCTGACTCACCAAATCAGAGGATCAGCTGCACTCCTCCTTCTACATTGTGGCTTCTTTGCGCATCTTGCAAGCCCAGCCAACAGCTCCCATCGCTTGGGTTTGATAGCTCCACCTTTAGCCATTTTTCATCCACGGACATTGTTGGCCTCAATGCCGCTTCTGATCTCAGCCAATGCTCCTGAATCTCCTCTATTGCGATGGAAAACTCCACGAAACTCAGCTGCATCTTCCATCAGAAACTATTCTTTTTGGCTCAAACTCTCCCATCCCGGGCGAGATACAATGTAGATATATGTGCCGTTCCCTCAACCCGCATCCAACCGTTGTGTCTGTCACACCCTTTCTTGTCTCTCTATTTTATCAATCGTACTATGATCATTTACTCTCTTCCTCCTAAGCTTCAAATATGGCAGCTTAGATGGTCTTCTTTCTTGCTGTATCCTCAAATGAAGATGTATCATTTCCTACTCTGACTCATTGGGGGTTATTTTGGCCAAAGGGTGAAAACAGGCGCTAAATGAGTGCAGTGCTAATAAGATGCGCCTGTTTATAAGTCTAGGTTTAGCACACAATTTTGGTCCTAATAGCTGATTAGCATAATTTGAACTTGCCCAGAGGCACTAAAGCAGACACCTGCAGATTTAGCACTCAAGTTCTGTTTAGATACAATTTTCATGGTGCAGTGTATATGGGCTCCTCGCACCCACTTCCACTGAAGGTGTAGAGTGCGCTGGCCGGCACACTGACTCAGGGACCAAGGGAGAGGACGCACGTGGTCTCGGATACCAGGGTGGACAGGTTCTCAGGTCGGAGGTCCAGATGAAGTCTCGACGAAGTGTCCCAGAAGGTCTCCCGATGTGTTTCAGAGATGCTCTTCACAGTTCCAGCAGCAAGTGAACATGAAATGGTGGGTATCCCTTTAAGTAGCGTTTGACATCTGCATCGACGCCATGTTTGCTCGTGATTAGCAGAGGGCGTTAGGACAAGTATTAACCACCAAAATGCCGTGCAGCCTCTTTAACAAGTGCTCGCGGGAAAGTTAAGTGGCGATCAGCAGTTTAACGAGCCTCTGGGCGGCCGTTCCTCGCGCTAGTTTTAACTCTTTTACCAAGATGGCTTCCTTTACCTACATTCTCTGCCAGTGCTAATTAGCGAGGCTGCATGGTGTTTTGGTGGATAGCGCTTGACTTAACGCCCTCTTCTAACAGCGGCCAGCTGATTGGACGTAAACAGAGGATTTCGAGCGGTACTTAAAGGTACATCGCCTTTTACTGTCCGCTTGCTGCTGGAGGTTTGAAGAGGACTTTTGAAACACATCGGGACACTTTTAAATACACTTTGTGAAGATTTCACCCCCACATCATTAACATTTATTCCGGAAATTATCTGCGGACTTCATCTAAAAAGAGTGAGTGCTGTGCTGCTCCGCCTTATTGGGCAGCTTATAGGGGTCACCAGGAGAGAGGGAGCATTTGTTTGTCAGCGTGGTGTGAGGGGTCCCTCTCAGTCCGCAGTGGGAATGGGAGGGGGGGCACGAGGCCAGGCAGAGCAGCACCAGCTGCTGTAGGAGAGAGGGACGGGAGGGCGAGGCGCACTCCTTCACCCACCCCCCCCACCCTCGGGTACAGGACATCCTTCCTTCTCTGGATCTCCTCCTCCGGGACAGCCCTCCTCCTCTGTGCGCCCTCTCGCTCGGTCCCTGAGCCATCCTGAAACCTGCCGCTGTGTGTCAGCCAGCACACTCTAAACCTCCAGTGCAAGTGGGTGCGAGGAAACCACATATACTGCTCCACAAAAATTGCGTCTAATCAGCACTTCAGTGCTAAACCTGCATGGGCTCTCTGCATCAGTGTCTCCAGGCAAGTTCAAGTCATGGTAATCAGCAATTGGAACCAAAATTGTGCGCTAAATTCAGACTTACAAACAATCCCGTCTTGTTAGCACAGCACCCGTTTAAAGCCTGTTTCCACTCTTTCCCCAAAATAAGCCCCCCGCCCACCGTGCCTCCAAACCTTGTTCACAGGACCTTGTGATTCTCCAGAGAATCAACCTGAGACATCGTTGGATCTTTCCAACAACGGGCTGTCGTGCATCAGTGAAAGGTTACAGGGAACCCACCATTTACTCACCATCTCGGCTGAGAAATGATGGTATCTGAAAGGTATGTGAATGGGGGAGAAGATTATCAAAATCATTTAATTTGATCCGTTTAATGTCCAAAGTTTAATTTGTTTATTGGTCGGTTTTAGTGCCCCTTTAAAAGGGAGCACTTGACTTATAGGTTCAACTTAAAATAGTTGTTATGTTGTTCTTTAAGAGGACACTCACTGAGATAGACTCTTCCTTTTTGCTTCTCTGTTTCGCACGGCAACGGACAATGATTCCGCTATTCACACCCCATCTAGACTCATCTTTTGTTTCCTAACTTGTGCCATTGCCATCTCATTATTGCCCATCATCCCTTTTGTCTCTCTAATCTCTCCTGCCTTCCACCCTACATAGACCTTCCCTTTTGTTCTTTCCTCCCCTCCCCCCCTCCTCCTCCCCTCCTCCTCCCCTCCCCCCTTCCGCAGCTCCCTGCTCTTCCTGTTACATCTCGAACTTTTCCAGTTCTGACGAAGGGTCACAGACCCGAAACATTAACTCTGTTTCTCTCCACAGGTGCTGCCTGACCCGCTGAGATTTCCAGAATTCCCTGTTTTTATTTCCGATTCCAGTATTTTATTTTTGCAGACTTCCTTTATTCATTAACTCAGCTGGTTTAAAGACAAAACCATTTTATAATTGTCACACATCTTGAATAGTAGAGAAGCATTTAATTAACAGCACTCAGGAAATTGCCTTGGTAATGCATCAACAGTCTGGTTACAGTCTGGGCTGACCGTCCAACATGAGGGCTCAGATTTACTGGGCTCGGTGTTTGAGTCCAGCTGCTTGAAGATGCCACAGCAGGAAGTATGTCGGAGGATATATTTCAATAACTGGTGTTTGCGTATTGTCTGGCACTGTGCCCAGGGAACAGGAAATGGTGGTGGGGGAGGGGAGCCACAGCAAGGCAGAGTGGGAAGCAAGCATCTACAATTTTATCACCCCCACCCGGCCCAGATCTGGTGGATAATCCAGGACGATTTATGCATATCTATAGTATATTAAAACCCTTACATTGGAACACACTTCCTGTCGACACAATCTTACTGTTCACTCTTTTCACTCAACCTTTCCGTTATAAATACCCATGTCCGCTTTTCTAACACAAACTTTCTATGTAAACATGTCATGCCATAATTACAGCCTCCTGCCTGTGGTGGCGCTGTAACGCCTCATACTGCAGAGACGCACGAATGCTCCAAACAACTCCCAAATTATTCTAACACTTTCCAACATAACTATAAATAATAATATCAAATCACAGTCTTGTATAAAAATAAGGACATGAGTATAGGAATGGGGGGGGGAAATTGCGTAGTGCCCCGTTTGGGGGCAGTAACAGCCGCAGGCCTGAGCCAGGCGTGGAAGTCCTGCCTCGCTCGCGATATTGGGGTCACCGCCCACGAGAGGATGTGGAGCACAAAATAACACGCTCCACTTCCTCCCTGGGGCGCAAGCGGGGCAGAAGTACACGGAGAGGGGCTCAGCGCTTCACGCTAGGACACGTAGCACTGCCGCGTAGAAAGGGGAGGGCCAAGCTGACGACTCTGTGGGGTCCTACATTGACCTCTGGGGAGCAGGCTGCCGTGCAATCACCCCGGCACTCAAGCGAAGCGCCGGTGAGCCGGATCGCGGCACGGACCCCGCCATCCACCGTGCAATGGGCCGCAACCGGTAAGTGGGCTGGTTTGTTTTCCCCCCCGAGCGTCCCGTGCCCCCTCCCCTTTAACCAGCGCCCTGTGAGTGGCTCACAGCCCGACACGCGCCCCGTGAACTTGTGGCTGGGTCATGGCCTGCGCACCTTCAGGGGCCACTCCCAAATCCTTGCTCCCCGAGGTGAAACGGGTCGCTGCCCACGGTGATGACATTGTCCTCGCTGGCGCAGTGGAGCAGCTCGCTACCGGTTACCGTCGCCGCTAAATGCCAGTGCAATTTAGCGGCAGTCATTAGCGGTGCCATGCCCGGGCAAAAAGTCGTTAGCGCTCCCCCCGGGGCATGAACAGACGGCTCAAACAACTCCTCCCCCCGTGATTTTAAACGGAATGATGTCGACACACCCAGCTCCAATTATACCCGACCATACAACGCCACTTCACCAAAAGACTACATTTGGTTTTCACTCCTCATGGCCACAGGAGATTGACTCATAACTTGGACTGTTTTATAAGGACAGTTGTGTTAAACCATACAGCACTCCATGTGTTATTCTGCTAGGATGGAACTATTTCCCTTAAGGCTGCAGATTCGCCGATGATGTTAAGTAAACATTGGGTGAGTTCATTCATGGGTCAGTTACGATTCAGGCTGCAGGTCCAAACCTGGTTTTGTTTGTGGGAAGAGCAGTTGAGAGCATGCGGATATTCTGGCTCTGACAAGATTAGTTCCCGAAGAGCTGCGTCTTTATCATTTTATCAAGTGTTTCCAAGAAATTTACATGGACAGCGTGTGACATCAGAAGTGTGACGGAGAGGAAGTGTGACGGAGAGGAAGTGAGACAGACAGGAAGTGAAACGGAGAGGAAGTGAGACGGACAGGAAGCGTGGCAGACAGGAAGTGTTACAGACAGGAAACGTGAGGAGCCAAAAGTGTGACACTGAAGTGTGACAAACAGGAAGTGTGACAGGCAGGAAGTGTGTGCCAATGTAAAGATCTTACAGTAGCTAGTGATTCAAATCTGTTAAATGTGTATCTTGCCTGGAATGAAAACTGAAGTTTGTTTGTGTTTCAGTCACACAGATGTTAACCGAACTAAGGACATCCCAGGCTGATTTCAAGATTGAACTTTCGCAGATGAGTTATGACAGTAGGTGCTGAATAATGATGGGAAAGGTCAGATACTCCTTTCCACTTTGTCCTATCCAGTCCCTCCAAATGCTATTTCAGTACCGTGTTAGCTCCTTCAGGGGAGAATATGGAGAAAAAGCTGGGGTGAAAGATGTAGCTTCCCTCGTGGGTTAAGCAGGACATGAAGGCCGATGTGGGAGCTCAGAAAATAGTGCGCAGCCTGTTTCTGGGTTTCCACCATGGGCTGCCCATGGGCTCGGAACATCAGCAATATCACTCACTGTTCGCCAACTGAGGCATCCTAACACCGAGCGGCAAGATTGGGGTAGACAGTGCTGCATGTGCAGACTCTACACCCCAATCACACAAATGGCCCCATCCCTGCAATCTGGGACAGGGTCACTCGGACACTAAAATCGCAGTGTGGTTGAAGAAGAAAACTGTAGACTGCAGGAAGGTATCAATGTACTGGTCAGGTGGGCAGAACAGTGGCAAATGGAATTCAATCTGGATAAGTGTGAGGTAATGCATTTGGTGAGGTCTAACAAGGCAAGGGAATACACAATAAATGGTACGACACTGAAAAGTGTAGAGGAACAAAGGGACCTTGGAGTGCAGGTCCACAGATCCCTGAAGATAGCAGGCCAGGTAAATAACATAGTTAAGAAGGCATATGGAATACTTGCCTTTATTAGTCGAGGCATGGAATACAAGAGCAAGGAGGTTATGCTTGAACTGTATAAAACACTGGTTAGGCCGCAGCTAGAGTACTGTGTGCAGTTCTGGTCACCACATTCAGGAAAGATGTGATTGCACTGGAGAGGGTGTAGAGGAGATTTACAAGAATGTTGCCAGGTCTGGAGAATTTTGGCTATGAGGAAAGATTGGAGATGCTGGGTCTGTTTTCTTTGGAACAGAGGAGGCTGAGGGGAGACCTGATTGAGGTGTATAGAATTATGAGGGGCCTAGATAAAGTGGATAGGAAGGACCTGTTTCCTTTGGCAGAGGGGTCAACAACCAAGGGACATATATGTAAAGTAATTGGGGGAGGTATAGAACAGATATGAGGGGAAATTTCTTTACCCGGAGAGCGGTCGGGGTCTGGAACTCACTGCCTGAAAGGGTGGTAGAGGCAGAAACCCTCAGCACTTTTAAAAAGTACTTGGATGTGCACTTAAAGTGCCGTAACCTACAGGGCTACAGACCAAGAGCTGGAAAGTGGGATTAGACTGGATAGCCCTTGCTCAGCTGGAGTGGACACGATGGGCCGAAATTGCCTCCTTCTGTGCAGTAAATTTCTCAGATTTTATGATCTGCCGGGTTCACATCTAAATTTGCTTCCCTTTCAGTTACAAAGCGATTCAGTGAAATTCGAATCTCCCAGAGTGACTGGAAAGCGGAACTGAGTCAATTGAAGAATGATTGTAAGTGCCAAGCTGTTTTCAACACAAACTATTCAGGAACATAACATTGAGAAAAGCTCTGTTTATGTGTGACGAATAAGGTCCTGTATAGAACCCAGCGTACAACCACCTTTGGAATCCACACTCTCACATGAGGGTGAAGCGGGGGGGACAGGGGGTGGGGGGGGGAATAATACCTAAATAGAATGCTCCCCGAGGGTGGAAGGAGCAGGCCCATGATGCTTTCCTAAATGGAAATTCACGGGGACTGCGTCCATGATCCTGGGGCCGGTGTCCATGATCCTGGGGCCGGTGTCCATGATCCTGGGGCCGGTGTCCATGATCCTGGGGCCAGTGTCCATGATCCTGGGGCCGGTGTCCATGATCCTGGGGCCGGTGTCCATGATCCTGGGGCCGGTGTCCATGATCCTGGGGCCGGTGTCCATGATCCTGGGGCCGGTGTCCATGATCCTGGGGCCGGTGTCCATGATCCTGGGGCCGGTGTCCATGATCCTGGGGACTGCGTCCATGATCCTGGGGACTGCGTCCATGATCCTGGGGCCGGAGTCCATGATCCTGGGGCCGGAGTCCATGATCCTGGGGACTGCGTCCATGATCCTGGGGACTGCGTCCATGATCCTGGGGACTGCGTCCATGATCCTGGGGACTGCGTCCATGATCCTGGGGGCGGTGTCCATGATCCTGGGGGCGGCATCCATGGTTTCACAGTATCTGCTCCCAATGGGAAAGACTCCATGCTGAGAGTACACGGCACCACGGGTACGAAGATCTCTGCCACAGCCAGGATGATGACCACACGAGTACAATCGCAGGCTCCGGAGAAGATCAGGTGCAGAATTGCAAGGTTTAACCACCACGGGAGTGGGCCTAGCAAGTCACTCGTTTGTACCAGGGATGGGCAATAAATGCCGGCCTTACTAGCAACGCCCACAACCCAGGAATCAATCATTTCTATCACAGCAATCGTCACTGTGTAAGGACTGGAACATGTGGTGAAGGACTTTACATAACGGTGATATCAAAGGAGAAAACTGGGGCTTGAATAATACCTTGAACCATAAGACTTCACAGCACAGAAGCATAGCACAGTATTCACACTTTGGAGAATTCTATCAACCTAGTTAACTTGGAGTTCTGTGCGCACTTCTGGTCTCCATATTAAAAAAAAGGATATAGAGGCATTGGAGAAGATGCAACATAGATTTACAAGGATGACCAGAACTGGGAGGATATAACTATCAGGAAAGACTGAACAGGCTGGGAAAGAGAGGGTTGAGGGGTGACCTGATAGAAATTATAAAAGGGGTTTGATGGGGTAGACATCGAGAAGATGTTTCCACTTGTGGCGGAGACCAAAACTGGAGGTTGTAAATATAAGGTAGTCACTAATAAATCTGTAATGTGGAATTCGCTGCCTCAGAGAGCTGTGGAAGCTGGATCATTGAATAAATTTAAAGCAGAGATGGACAGTTTCTTAACCGATAAGGGAATAAGGGGTTATGGAGAGCGGGTGGGGAAGTGGAGCTGAGTCCGTGATCGAATCAACCATGATTGGATCAAATGGCAGAGCAGGCTCGAGGGGCCGTATGGCCTACTCCTGCTCCTATTTCTTATGTTCTTGTGCTTCATGGGTTCTTTGCTTAAAAATTCACAGCAACACAATATTATTAAGAACTAGTTGGTTTATTAGCAAAAGGCTTAACAATCACACTACACATTACCCGTTCACCCACCAGGCTCACAACTACCTGCCTCATTGTGGGTCCCCCGAACCCAACTGGCTGGGGTTTTATTGAGTCTTGTGAACATCACATGACTGGCTAAGCCACTCCCAACTCAACAGCTCTACAAAACTGTGAGCATGCTCGGGAGCTCAGGAGAAACTTCTTTACCCAAAGAGTGGTGAGGATGTGAAACTCGTTGTCACAGGGAGTGTTTAAAGGGAAGCTAGATAAACACATGAGGGAGAGTGGAATAGAAGGATATGTTCATGGGTTTAGATGGAGAGGGGTGGGAGGAGGCTCGAGTGGAGCATAAACACCAGCATGGACCAGTTGGGCCGAATGGCCTGTTTCTGTGCCGTAGATTCAATGTAACTTTTAATCAAGTGCAGATAGAAGGAACCGACAGAGATGTGTTTATCAGCAACTAAAGGCTTGGGATGTGTTTGCATAGTCTCACTGAAATCCTTACCTTTCCTGACTATAAATGGGCAGGAAAGTTCGCTTCAGCGGTGATAAGCCAACTATTTAAACCCATATGTTTTGCTTACAAAGTGCACAAAGACAGAGAAAGCGTTCAGCAGCAAGGGGCACACCTTGGCAGCAGAAAAATCAGCAAAGGTGACCAGCAAGCAAAAGGACGTTACAGATGACTTTCTGAAGATCATATCCAAGGGGAGAGCAAACTTTCTGTTTCTCTTTATCAGTTTCTCTTCTACCTGATTAGAGAGGTTGGAGATGGTTTTACATCGTCCAACTTATAGACGTAATGCAGGAAGCTTATCGAAATGTGTAAACCTTGAGAGCGAGACTCACCACCGGAACTGTCACCGTGGAAATTGAATTTTACTGTGTGCTGTGCTACATGGAACTCAAAGTTGTGCTTGGAACCTGGGTATCTTAAACCTATCTAAAGCTGTGACACTGTCATGGGAACCAGGATATCTTGTGTAGGTTAGTGTCAGCTGTGGTGCAGTGGGCAGCACTCTCGCCTCTCAGTCACAAAGTTGTGGGTTTACGTCCCACTCCAGAGACTTGAGCACCAAAAAATCTAGGCTGACACTCCCAGTGCAGTGCTGAAGGAGCGCTGCACTGTCGGAGGTGCTGTCTTTCGGATAAGACGTTAAACCAAGGCCCCATCTGCTCTCTCAAGTGAACCTAAAAGATCCCATGACACTATTTTGAAGAAGAGCAGGGGAGTTATCCCCGGTGTCCTGGTCAATATTTATCCCTCAATCAACATAACAAAATAAACAGATTATCTGGTCATTATCACATTGCTGTTTGTGGGAGCTTGCTGTGCGCAAATTGGCTGCGTGGTTCTCACATTACAACAGTGACTACACTCCAAAAGTACTTCATTGGGTGTAAAGCGCATTGAGACGTCCGGTGGTCGTGAAAGGCGCGATATAAATGTAAGTCTTTCTAAAGCGATCTGAGGCTGTACTACTATACTTGGAACCCTACATAAGTAAAACCTATCTAAGATGTACTACTCTCAGTGGAACCTGGGTGTCTATTGTAAGCTTAACCTATCTCAGTCTCACGTGTCTCTGAATCCAAAATCATGATGTTTCCAACAGTACGTTGATTGCTGTGTGTCCCTTGCATGTGTGGAAGTGGTGAATTAAAATGATGCTGGTAATCCATTGATGCGTGTCTGTCCAGTCATTACTGAGCTGAGCTGGTAACCAAGGTTGGGAGCGGGCATTACTCTGGGACGATTCGGTGTCTGAGGAATTTGTGCCCCAGTGTGAAATGGTGTCTACCTTTATACAGTGGCAGGTGCGAGGGGCAATGGATGGAACCCACATCATCACAGGCAGTCCCTCGAAGCGAGGATGACTTGATTCCACGCCAAAAGGGATGAGTTCACAGGTGGTTCAATGAAGGGCCTAATATTCGGGATCCCAAACTACATCCTGAAGGGTGGAATATGCCTGCTCTTGGACTTTTGAACGTTGGGTGACCGTTGCACATCAGCCACCACACGGGCTTGACAGAGCTAGGTCTTGGTCCAGTGGCAAGGGTTAACCCAGACGACTGCAGACCAGCTCTGCTGCACGGACCTAGTGCGCACAGATATCGCAGTGTGGGCTGGATCATGCTGCCCCTGGGCCGTCGCCTCTTCTGGGCCCCGAACTCACGTCTCTCCCGGGTCCTGATCATATCCCTTTACATTCTCTCAGGGCTCCTTCGCCCCGACCTCGCCGCTCCTGCTGTATCTGCCAACGCTCCAATCACCGACCCGGACCATGATGACGCCCCTCTTCACTGCCCTCCTGCACCAGTTCACGCTGTACCTTGCAGTGGTATGCTGCCACACTGACCAGAGGCCGCCTCTCACCGCTCGGTTTATGGCCCTGAACTGCCGCTGATGGTCTCTCGCAGGTCGGGGCCACCACACTGAGCAGGAGCTGAGGCTCGCCAGAAACCACATACACCCTACCACACATACACCCTCCCACACACGCACCCTCCCACACACACGCACCCTCCCACACAAACGCACCCTCCCACACACACGCACCCTCCCACACACACGCACCCTCCCACACACACGCACCCTCCCACACACACGCACCCTCCCACACACACGCACCCTCCCACACACACGCACCCTCCCACACACACGCACCCTCCCACACACACGCACCCTCCCACACACACGCACCCTCCCACACACACGCACCCTCCCACACACACGCACCCTCCCACACACACGCACCCTCCCACACATACACCCTCCCACACATACACCCTACCACACATACACCCTACCACACACACACCCTCCCACACACACGCACCCTCCCACACACACGCACCCTCCCACACACACGCACCCTCCCACACACACGCACCCTCCCACACACACACCCTACCACACACACACCCTCCCACACACACGCACCCTCCCACACACACGCACCCTCCCACACACACGCACCCTCCCACACATACACCCTCCCACACACGCACCCTCCCACACACGCACCCTCCCACACACACGCACCCTCCCACACACACGCACCCTCCCACACACACGCACCCTCCCACACACACGCACCCTCCCACACACACGCACCCTCCCACACACACGCACCCTCCCACACACACGCACCCTCCCACACACACGCACCCTCCCACACACACGCACCCTCCCACACACACGCACCCTCCCACACACACGCACCCTCCCACACACACGCACCCTCCCACACACACGCACCCTCCCACACACACGCACCCTCCCACACACACGCACCCTCCCACACACACGCACCCTCCCACACACACGCACCCTCCCACACACACGCACCCTCCCACACACACGCACCCTCCCACACACACGCACCCTCCCACACACACGCACCCTCCCACACACACGCACCCTCCCACACACACGCACCCTCCCACACACACGCACCCTCCCACACACACGCACCCTCCCACACACACGCACCCTCCCACACACACGCACCCTCCCACACACACGCACCCTCCCACACACACGCACCCTCCCACACACACGCACCCTCCCACACACACGCACCCTCCCACACACACGCACCCTCCCACACACACGCACCCTCCCACACACACGCACCCTCCCACACACACGCACCCTCCCACACACACGCACCCTCCCACACACACGCACCCTCCCACACACACGCACCCTCCCACACACACGCACCCTCCCACACACACGCACCCTCCCACACACACCTTCCCATAAATACAGCTTTCCATATGTACACCCTCCCATGCATACACCCTTGCATACATACTCCCTTCCACACATACACCCTTCCCATATATATGCCCTCCCAGAATGCTATCGACCTCATCAATGGGAGAGAGTGTCACTGTGGTAAGCATTCACAATCGGCTCACTATACACATGAATGCTCACTATCCATTGACCTACCACCATGTACTTATTTTACCACCAATGTTGACAGCTGAAAGGCAGATACCTGTTTAGAATTAGAGTGGGCACCTGCAGCTGTGGCTGATTAACAAATTTATGGAGTCACGAGCCCTCCGTGTAAAATACAAAACCTAATTTGAAGAAAGGAGATCTGAAAAAAAAAAGCTGTAACTTACTAAATAAGTGCTGAAAAAAATGTGTTTGTGATGGAAAAAGACATAACTTACTAAATACTAGTTGATGTTTGCTGTGAAAAAGATATTGGTTTAATTAGGAAAAGAAAAAAAAATTGGAAGATGTAAAAGACACTCTACAGTGATAATGACTTTAAATTGCAAGAAAATTTCACTGCAGTTTGAAAAGACTTCCAAAATGGACATTGCTTATCAAGACAAGTCCCGAACAGTCTAAACAAGCAGGAGAGTTTGAAGATAACGAGGAGAAAAGATCTAAGCTATGCGAACTCAGCACAGAAAAAAACTGGGAATTAGAGAATCTTACTGAATTTTAAAATTCTTATAGAAAATGGAACTGGCACGGATGTTTAGATTTTGTGCCGAGAGAGAAATAAAACACAAGATTTGCCCAGTGAATGTGACCGTAAAATAAAACGAAATGTTAGAATGTACACAGCGTGTGTGAAAATTGGATTTCAGTCAACAAAATAGCTATTAAAAATGTGTGGTCTCGTTTTAAATCAATCAAAAAAAAAATCTTTGGCAATTAGAAGTTAAGAAAACATTGGAGTTTACTCTAAAATGCTGTCTTCCCTGATGAGAAGACTTTTATTATGACGGCTTTACTAATGATTTCTGCTGTTTTAACGGATTCCTAATTCCTAAGCAAGTTTTGAAGGCACAAAAACTTAAAAAAAAAAGAATTTTTCGGATGATTACGTGAAGTCATCAGGCTTTCTTACAAGGAGTTCACCCTTTCTATTGACAGCTGTTTTATACTGAACATTATTAATTTGGATTTCTTAATAAAATAAAGAAGACTCACCTGACAGACAGAGGAAATGGTGGGATATTCAGAATAAAAATAAAACGGAACTAGCAGGTCAAGAGTTAAAAGCTAAGATAAACAGGCTGGAAGAGATGTTTTAAAAAACGGGACTAGACGGATAGTGCAGTGCGCAGCCATAGCACCATCACCTATGGCAATAGAGCCAATGTAGTCCACAGGGGGTAGGTGTAGTCCACAAACCCAACCTAACGGTAAAGCAGACAGCGATGTTTGGAGGAATAATGGTGGCATTGGTATTGATTGGTGTTTGGATAATATTTAGATGGGTCATCGTGCAGGCTCGAGCACAGCAGGCTCAATTGCAAAACCGACGGCAGCCCAGACAGGGACATGAAGTGATAGAGATGGTACGACTATAAAGAATATGGTTAACCTAATCCTTACCTCCGATTCCACAGAGTGACAGCGACACAAGTAGACCAGAACCTAACACCTGGTGACGACCAGGCTATCTGTTTAAAATTTTCAGATAAAACACTCACCAAGATGGGACCGCAGTGGTGACTTCGACTCTGGGGACTCATGATACTGGGAACCTCAAGACCCACGCAAACACTGGATGATACCAACAGATTGCAGCGCACTCAGGAAATAAACAACTACATGAACTATGGAGTCTTGTTTAATTTAACGGATGGAATGTGCATCCCAGCAGCCAAGGACTGGAGCAAGGACAGGACTTATTTTAATGCATGGTTACAAGTAAATCCTAATAAGAACCGGGTATGTGTACAGTGCTCCACGGATATAAGGAGCAGCTGCATTAAACAGAGGGATGTCAAAGGGCCCGATGAATGTACTTTCGGCATAATTTGCACGCCTCCGGGACAATCCCAACAATCAGTCATCCGCAAAAAGGGAGTGGGGCTGTGTGGGTACTACGAGGAGATGGGGGCGGCTGCAATATCATTGTATGTATGCCTCTCACCCCCTCCGACACCGCGCCCCATAAGAACCACTACATTGCCCGAGGAACTGCCTTGTCCCATAACTACTAAGGGACCAGAAAATGGGATTGTAATGTACAACGAAGGGGAATTATTGTATGATAATGTTAAACATGAAATTGTGCCTGTTCTGATCAATATTTCAGGCATCCAGATGCCGGAATACTGTACAGAACAGTCAAGGAAAATGTATAATGTATTAAGTAGAGTTGTAATGCAGCAGGCTGCCGCTGCAATGGGTGCCAATAGAATCTGAGGACAGGGGTCAGCCCCCAGGATAAAGAGGGGAATAATTAATGATGTTGCTACTGGCTTCAATACAGGGACCTCCGTAGTAAACTCAATAGACATACAAGGGTTAAACGAGAGGGGTGATGAAGGGGTTATTAGAAAGGGTGGAGCAAAACCAGGAAGACCAAGCCAACCTAGGAAAGGAGGGTGCCGAAATCCAGTTGGATGGCATCTCAGTCCTGGAAGCTCACGCCAAAATCATCAATCACCTCATTGATAGAGAAAAAGAAGATACAGGAAAGCAAAGACAGGGGCAACTCTGTCATGCTTATGGTCTGTGGATGGTGGGACAGATCCGCCACAATCTCAACCAGATTCAACGAGGGGAAGTACCCGATTGGATAGACAGTTCACATTTGGCTCAGTTGGCTAACCAGAGGGGGACACTGGATAATTGTACTCTGAAGGTACTGACCCGAGTATACCCAGCAATTCCAGATTGCCAGATGGGTAGGAATACTGGGGTAGGGATAGTCCTGATGATCCGTATAGCCACGCCGGACTCAGGGCCGTTCCCCCTGTACCAACTAGAGAATATCGGAGTAATACGGGAAAATGTCTCCATACGTTACTATCTGACCACCACCTCCGCCGTTCGTCGAAACGACATACTTACCGGGATTTCCCTAACAGAATGCAAGCAAAGGGGGGAGATCACAGTATGCCCTCACCCGGTAGGCCGAGGTGAGCTAGACGAGTGCGGGTTTAACCGAACCGACGGGTGTGTACTAGAAATAGTGCCTGCACACAGGCACTTCGCGAGGGCAGGCTACGGAAGGAAGGGAAGATACTGTGTCTCTACCACAGAGCGTTCATACCGGTATAATGACCTGCAGTGCCCGATACCACAGCCGAACTTTTGCTTTGCGCCGCTACGACCTGTCGCGATCGGGCAAGCGCATATCACCCAGGTCAGGCGCCGGAAACCCGAAGTTATTGATGTAACCGATCAGCTACACGATCATTTACAGGATTATGACGAGCCAGATCAGGTCCCTATCCCACATCTAACCGCAGTATTACGAGAATTGAGACTCAGGGTGGGTCAATCCGTAAAGCTCTACCACCAACTGCAAACTAAAATCAAAGTACTGGAAGAAGATATCGATGTAGACTTACAAAGTCAGAGTTGGTGGAGAAAGGTCTGGGACTGGGGAATAAATGTGAACATCCATCCTTGGATTAGAATAATTTCACACATACTGGTCGGGATACAATTGATCTTAGCAATAACATGGGGCATAATGGCCTGCCAGGCACCATGCACAATGAAGAGGGACCCATGACCGGTCCCCAAATACTAAACAAGCTTGTTTAATAAAGGGGCAGGAGGATTTGGCCTTTGTTAATTTGATTTAAGCAACCGGGACTCCTGAAACCGCGTGACTGGCCAGCACGTTGAGGCAGGGAGTACCGGGCCGTGCACAAAATCTAATAAAGGTAGGGCGGTCGGTTAAAGGGAGACTAGGACTAGTCCCTTTACCGAAAGGGGGAATTGTTGTAGGCATTAGGCACCTGCTGAATATATCTAAACTCATATAAGTTTAAAGTGGCCACATATAAAATGGCTGCCCAAGCATGATGGGAACCCCGTTAGTCAAGTAATGAACTGGGTCTGACCCAGCAATGACCCTGTGAGGCCCACTACCGGGAATGCCTTAGCTCACTCACTTGAGACAAGATAACTATAAACGAACCATTATAATACCTGATGTGGAATGTCCTTTGACTAAGCAGAACCCAAGGAACAGAGATAAGGGGGGCCCACCTCACATAACAAGGTCATTAATCAGCCCGAGCTGACAAAAACCGAACATACAGCCCCTGAGATATCAGGAGAATTCTATTGGGTTAAAGAAACCTATTTGTAATCTATAATCAGTATGATTGGATTGTGTCCAGCCGAAGTGGGCTGAGTAACTTTAAAGAACTATTGTAAAACATATAAATATCGATGAGTTTCTTTGTTCGTCGGAGAGAAGTGCCTGGATCCAGTCCTGAGGCTTCCTCCCCGCTAGCGAAAATAAAGGCCGCATTGGCGTTGGAACTGACTCTGAGTGTTGAGTGATTCTTCTGAGAAAACATTCACGCTAACACAAACCATTTGAAATTGCTGAAAGCTATCATTTTGGGATTCGGAATCAAAAATCAGTGATTACATTGTAGCATTAAAAAAGCTATCGATGCACTGTCATTTTGGAAACTTTCAAAACCGCGCATTACGGAATCGTTTTGTTTGTGGGGTGAAAAATGATGCGATCAGAAGAAAGTTATTGACGACGGATGACTTGACTTTTGAGATTACTTGTCAGACAGCGAGGTCGATGGGCATGGCCGATCAATATTCCCAAAAATTAAATAATAATTACGGTCGTCAATCAACCGAGGTAAATCACCTGCAGGTTCAAGGTAAAAGACGGGCATGGCCCAAAGTCTCAGAAACTGGAAATTCTCACAGAGCGTCGAAGTCGTGCTATAGGTGCTTGGGACAACACATTGCTCAAAGTTGTCCATACGTGAAGCCAGAGTGTTTCTTCTGCAGAAAGACTGAGCATCTTGCGGAGGCATGCCGACTGAAGGGTAAACCAGCTTTTAAAGCTATGAGTCCAGCGTTCAAAGCTATGAGTAGAAATCCAAAGAGACTACATAGCATGGAAGAACAACAACAGGACGAGGAGATGTTAGAATTAACGTCATCAGGAGCACGAGGTTAATGGACAGCGATTCGGGAAGCATCAAAATCCAAATAGCTTTTGCAGGATTCAAGATACCAATGGAAATTGACACGGGTGCATCCATGAGTATAGTACCGGAGTCACTATACCTCGACAAATTGTGTGATTTCCAACTGGAAAAATCCAAGATAGAGCTGCGAGGCTACTCGGGAGAGAAAATTCCTGTGGTCGGTCATATCACCGTACCGGTGAAATATAAAGATCAGTTTCAGAACTTGCCTCTAATAGTAGTGAAAGGAGACAAGTCTGCCTTACTAGGAAGAAATTGGTTGAGCTCACTGAAGCTGGATTGGAGTAAGATTTTCTGTGTGGAAGCGAGATTTTCATCAATGGTTTAGGTTATCAAGAAGTACCCGAAGGTGTTCTGTGAATCGGGCAGTCCGATCCAAGGCTTCAAGGCCAGTGTCAGGATACAGAAGGACACTAGATCGGTTTACTACAAGCCACGTTCCATACCATATGCACTCAAGGAGAAAGTTGAGCAAGAACTCAAAAGACTAGAGACTGAGAACATTATTTGTAAGATAGATCAATGTAATTGGGCTACACCCATTGTTGTTGTACCTAAGTCCGATGGTAAGGTAAGATTGTGTGATGATTATAAAGTAACCATAAACCAGGTTCTAGAGGGTAATGTCCCCAATACATTGCTGAATATAGAAGATTTGTTCACAACACTGACAGGTGGTCAAATCTTCTCAAAACTGGATCTTATGAATGCCTACTTGCACCTTGAACTAGATGAGGAGTCCAAATCATGTTTGATTATAAATACTCATCTAGGCCTATATCAATTTAATAGGCTATCGTTTGGAGTGTCTTCCGCCCCTTCCAAGGGGTGATGAACCAGATTTTGCAAGGTATTGAAGGGGTAGTATGTTATTTGGATGACATACTAATTTCAGCACCAAATAGGCAAATTCATAATAACATATTGAATGAAGTCCTCAAACGACTAGAGAAGCATAGAGTACGAGTGTCTGCTCATAAGTGTGAGTTATTTAAAAACTCAATGGAGTACTTAGGGTACAGAGTAGACAAAGATGGTTTACATCCAACCATGGAAAAATTGGATGCAATTAGGAATGCACTTTCTCCCAGGAATGTCACTGAACTTCGTTCATTCTTGGGTCTTTTGAACTATTATGGGAAGTTCCTACCAAATTTGGCTACAGTATTACATCCACTGAACGAACTTTTGAAAAAAACAGGTCCATTGGAAGTGATCAAAAGAATGCGATACAGCATTCAAGGAGTGTAAAAGCAAATTGGTAGAGAGCACCATGTAAGTTCACTATGACATATCTAAGGAGATTAAGGTAGCATGTGATGCCTTTCCGTATGGAGTTGGGGCAGTAATCTCTCATGTATTAAGTAGTGGGGAGGAGAGACCAATTGCTTTTGCTTCACGCACTCTCAGTGCTAGTGAGAGTAATTATGCACAAATTGAAAGGGAAGCTTTGGCATTAATTTTTGGGGTCAAGAAGTTTCACAAATACTTGTATGGTCGTAAGTTTACCATCGTTATGGACCATAAGCCCCTAACAGCAATCCTCCATCCAAAGTCCCCAGTTCCAACATTAGCTGCAGCCCGAATGCAGAAATGGGCTTTGATTTTGTCAGCATACACATATGATATTCAATACAGACGATCAGCTGATCACAGTAATGCTGATGCAATATCTAGATTGCCTTCCCCATCACAAGTTACACCCGATAGGGAAGAAGTGTTTTATTTTTCATATATTGATGAACTGCCAATCACAGCTGAAGAGATTGGTAGAGCAACCAAACATGACCCAGTAATGTCAAAGGTGTATGAGTATATTGCAAATGGCTGGCCAAACCAGGTAACAGACAAAGATACACATCCATTCTTCATTCGTAGGAATGAATTATCAGTTGATAAAGATTGTATCATGTGGGGTGCAAGAGTGGTTGTACCAAATAAATTCAGGTCCAAATTATTAGGAGATCTCCATGACCAGCACCTGGGAATGTGCTTGACCAAGAGTTTTGCACGCAGTTATTTGAGGTGGCCAGGTCTTGATAAAGATATAGAGTACATCGTGAGTCAGTGTACGACATGTCAATCGGTAAGCAAGCAACCACCACCAGTGCCATTACAGCCATGGAAATGGCCTCCCAGGGTGTGGCAAAGGCTATATATTGATTTTGCTGAGTTAGAAGGACAACAATTGTTCATTGTGGTTGATAGCCATTCGAAGTGGGTTGAGGTGTTTCCAATGTGGAAAATAACATGTAAAACATTGGACATTTTACGAAAATTATTTTCTTCATTTGGCCTCCCTGAAGAAATTGTTTTGGATAATGGACCACAATTTCATTCCGAAGAATTTGCACAATTCACGAGCAAAAATGGTGCGAAACATACCAATGTTCCACCATACCATCCTGCTTCGAATGGTGCAGCTGAGCACACTGTACAAATTGTAAAACGTGCCCTCATAAAACAAATGTTAGATCCAAATCCAAGGAAACAACAGTTGTCATTGGATCACAAATTGGCTAATTTTTTGATTACATATCAAAATACTCCTCATACAACTACTGGTAGAACACCAGTAGAATTGTTTCTCAAACAACAGCCACTAACCAGATTCTCGTTGTTAAAGCCAAATTTGGCACAATCCGTAGAAGAGACACAATTAAGACAGAAAAAGAATCAGGATAGAGGTAGAGTAAAAGAGAGAAGTGTGAAATTAAACCAGAAGGTGAGAGTGAAGAACCATCACCATAAATGGTTAAAGTGGTTACCAGGAAGAGTGGTGAAGATATGTGTTCCTCGCACATATTTGGTAAAGATGTTTGATAATGGACAGGTAAGGTTTGTTCATATTGACCATATTTTACCTGCAGACATGGAAGGAGTTCAAGGTGGGAATGATTCAATTATTTCTGATTCATCAGATAGGAAATTCCGTGGAGGAAAACGTTCCTCAGGATGAGCCTCGAATGAGTTTAGATTCGACACCATGTTTGGAAGGTTCTGTTCGAGAGCGAAGGTATCCTCTTCGAAACAGAAAATAAGTGGTAAAGTTAAATTTGTAAATATGGAAAAAAAAAGTTTATATCCTGTGTTATGTATAAACATGAAAGTTATATATGATGTTTGTTATAATAACTTCTTCATTAAGGAGGGAGAAGTGTAATGTCTGTAAGCTTGTAATGTTTGTAGCTCCACACTGTGGATGTGGATATATTGTGTACTGCAAGTGCAGGGTTAATAATAAACAGCCCAGGCAGATTTCCGGAGACTTCCGAGAGAGCTGCCTGCCATATTTAGGAGCTGTGTGTGCTGTGCTCAGTGAATATATCACAGAGTGCATGCCAGGAGATGACATAATCGTAACCATCTTCAAAAAAGGGGTCAAGTCCGACTGCGGTTACTACAGAGGAATCACCCTGCTGGGATCTCAGCCAGTGGGAAAGTCATCGCAAGAATCCTCCTCAACCGTCTTCTCCTTGTGGCTGAAGAGCTCCTCCCAGAGTCGCAATGTGGATTCCATCCAGTAAAGGGTACAACGGACAGGATCTTCACCGCACGACAACTACAAGAGACATGCAGGGAATAGCACCAACCCTTGTACATGGCCTTCTTTGACATCACAAAGGACTTTGACACTGTCAACCACGAGGGACGATTGTAAAACTCAAAGTTTTCTCAAAATTCAAAAATTCCCCCTCTGTGTGAAGAAACCATAAGGGAGGATTATTTTGGACTCACTTAAAATGAACTTTGGGATTTTAAAAGATGCATGGGTCTGCAGGGAAAAGGGCTGAAAAACCAGGGGAATACTGACCTCTGAAAAGGCCAGTCTTTGAGTATTGGAGCTGTCTGGGATATTAGAGCTAAACAAATTGTCTGATGAACTGTGAAAACTCAAAACCTCTGCTCCCTAGGAGCCATTAACATTTCAACAATTGACTCAGAGATAGCCAGCTATAGCTCTGAGCATGAAACCCATCCAGCACGTGCATAATGTTAATCACTTTTCCGGCCTGCATGGAAAACCCAGGCTTAGGCAGACAACGTAAACACCAAAACGAATTGTTACAATCGCAGCTCGAATCCAACAGATCGACACATCCTAAACAAGTTATCATTAACGAGCCTGCCAAATTTTAACGAAGAATTATCAAGCCCGCCAAAACTAAGACAAAGAATCGGGTCTGGTTTGGCGCGCAGATTAGGAAGGCTCTCAAAGTATAATTGAGGCCCTGTTTCACGGGTTACAGAGCCTTCTGATGAGCCTTCTGAGCAATTAGAGCCTTCACTGTACTATCCGCTTCATCAGCGTTTTCGGCCTCGATGGCACTCCTGGTTACACTGCTCTGCCACCGAAGAAGAAGGAAGAACATCACATGAAAGGGCAGAAGAAAGAAGCTCCCAGTGACTTCGGATATCACAAACTCATCGCGGCAACAACTGACCACAGCCAACGTGGTAACATCGAACCACAGCGACCGACGAATCGAAACTACTCGAGAAGAAACCGAAGATTCAAAAGTTTTCCACTCTACAATCTATTCCTGGCTTACAACGGGTGAAACATTACCTAAAGTAACCCAAAGCCCTACTCCTACAAGAAGAAAGTGGGTACTCACCCCATAAATCCAAACTGCACCTTACCGCATCAGCGGACTCAACCCAACTGAAGACTACGCAGCAAGAAGTCTTCCACGACGTTCGGGGTATGACAAGCAGACCCTACAGAGTCCAGCGAACCCCGAAACTGTGAATCACTGCTAACTGTCAATAAGAGGATTGGTGAGCATTATCCCTGTTGCCCTAGAGTTTAACCTAGTCAGATTTAGGGATTTAGTCCGCATGCCAGGCACGAGACTCCCAAAGTAAGCGCTGTACTTGGAACTCCTTCATGACAAACGAGCCAAAGTTGGGCAGCGGAAACGCTACAAGGACACCCTCAAAGCCTCCCTGATAAAGTGCAACATCCTCACTGACACCTGGGAGTCCCTGGCCCAAGACCGCCCTAAGTGGAGGAAGTGCATCCAAGAGGGCGCTGAGCACCTCGAGTCTCGTCACTAAGAGCATGCAGAAATCAAAGGCAGACAGCGGAAAGAGCGTGCAGCAAACCAATCCCACCCACACCTTCCCTCAACAACTATCTGTCCCACCTGTGACAGAATCTGTGGCTTTCGTATTGGACTGTTCAGTCACCAAAGAACTCACTTCAGGAGTGGAAGCAAGTCTTCCTCTCCTGGAATACTAGGTGCAGTTTTGGTTTCCATATTTACAAAAGGTTTTAATTGCTTTGGAGGCAGATTAGAGAAGGTTCACTAGGTTGATTGCGGGGATGAGGGAGTTGACTTATGAGGAAAGGTTGAGTAGGTTGTGCCTCTACTCATTGGAGTTCAGGAGAATGAGAGGTGATCTTATCGAAACGTATAAGATTATGAGGGGGCTTGACAAGGTGGATGCAGAGAGGATGTTTCCACTGATGGGGGAGACTAGAACTAGGGGGCATAATCTTAGAATAAGGGGCTGTCCATTTAAAACTGAGATGAGGAGAAATTTCTTCTCTCAGAGGGTTGTAAATCTGTGGAATTCGCAGCCTCAGAGAGCTGTGGAAGCTGGGACATTGAATAAATTTAAGCCAGAAATTGACAGATTTTTGAACGATAAGGTGATAAAGGGTTATGAGGAGCGGGTGGGGAAGTGGAGCTGAGTCCATGATCAGATCAGCCATGATCTTATTGAATGGCGGAGCAGGCTCGAGGGGCCGTATAGCCGACTCCTGTTCCTATTTCTTATGTTCCTCGATGTTGAGGGACTGCCTATGATGATGATGATGCTGATGACACTCACCACACGTCATGTGACTTACCACAATGGTCTTGGTCTTAAGCTCAGTGAAAGCCCATTACATCACCTCCTCCATGACTATCGCGCTCGGCTTTACATCAGCTCTTTTAACTCAACATATCGAAGCCCGAAAACATATCCACAGCCTGGCCTCAGAATAGGGCACAACCTGTACCTGTACAGAATGGAATAACCATCGATCTGAGTCCATGAGAGGTGCACGAGTTGCCATTCTACAGATATCACTCTCCAGCGACATTTGCAGGTTTTTAATTTTAAGCTTTTAACCACAGAACTAATAACATGAAAGCCATATCAGTGATTCTTTTGGGTAAAATGGATTTATTAACTATTTCATAATCTTAGGAGTAAAAATTTGTTCTAGCCTGGTCGCTAACATTAGCGGCGGGCGATGTTTACCGCTTCCAACCACTTTTAGCACCCCAAGGGGGGAGTGGGGCGCTAAGCGAAGTGTTCCCCACCCCTCCCAGGGCACTAACCCTGATTCCTGGGGTGCTATTGCCGGAGCGCTGCTGGAGTTCTGTCGCTTGGAAACCGGCATCCCAGCGCCGAAAGGGGAGGTCAGCTGACCAACCGGAACGTTACCAAGAAGCCAAGGCAGCTAAACCATGGAGTGCAGCATCCAGGAGAGATGCATTAATGGGGAAAATCATTGTAACCGGCTCCCCCTCGGACACATTGGCCGGCAGCTTCTCCGTGACGCCTGCTTTCCCCGTCCGGGGGCGTTGCCCACTCGCTGACATCACCACGTGGGCGGGGCTAGCGAGCACAGGGTACATTGTCAGTGTCGCCGCTAAACCCTCACTGAGGTTCGTGGCAGGCGCTGACAGTGCGGCGGGAGCGTGGGAGGGGCTTGGGGCCCGGGGCGATAACAGGTGACACTCACCAACTGAATCTCTCCACTTTAATCTCTGCCGATGCTTTGATAGATACGGGCCAGCTTCGCAGTATGGTCGCCTCGCTCGTCCAAACACTCATCACTGACCAACACTGGCTTCTGTCCCCACAGGATCAGATCGATCCGGCAACGCCTCAATGGTAACATTCTCATTGTTTCCCAATCCCTCCATGGCCTCGCCCCTCCCTATCTCTCTAACCTACTCCAGCCCCACAACCCCCTGAGATCTCTACGCTCCTCTAATTCTGCCTTCTTGCGCATCACCAATTTCCTTCGCCCCATCATTGGTGGCCGTGCCTTCAGCTGCCTGGGCCCCAAGCTCTGGAACTCCCTCCCTAAACCTCTCCGCCTTTCTCCCACTCCCTCCTCATTAAAGACGCTTCTTAAAACCTACCTCTTTGGTCAAGCCTTCCGTCACCTGTTTTAATATCTCCTATCAACCCAATCAACATAAAAAAAACAGATCACATGTGGTCATTATCACATTGCTGTGTGTGTGAGCTTGCTGTGCGCAAATTGGCTGCCGCGTTTCCCACACTACAACAGTGATGACACACCATAACTACTTCATTGGCTGTAAAGTAGTATAATGTGGATAAATGTGAGGTTATCCACTTTGGGGGCAAAAACACGAAGGCAGAATATTATCTGAATGGCGGCAGATTAGGAAAAGGGGAGATGCAACGAGACCTGGGTGTCATGGTACATCAGTCATTGAAAGTGGGCATGCAGGTACAGCAGGTGGTGAAGAAGGCAAATGGTATGTTCGCCTTCATAGCTAGGGGATTTGAGTATAGGAGCAGGGAGGTCTTACTGCAGTTGTACAGGGCCTTGGTGAGGCCTCACCTGGAATATTGTGTTGAGTTTTGGTCTCCTAATCTGAGGAAGGATGTTCTTGCTATTGAGGGAGTGCAGCGAAAGTTCACCAGACTGATTCCTGGGATGGCAGGACTGACATATGAGGATTTATTGGATCGACTAGGCCTGTATTCACTGGAGTTTAGAAGGATGAGAAGGGATCTCATAGAAATATATAACATTCTGACAGGACTGGACAGGTTAGATGCAGAAAGAATGTTCCCGATGTTGGGGAAGTCCTGAACCAGAGGACACAGTCTAAGGATAAGGGGTAGGCCATTAAGGACTGAGATGAGGAGAAACCTCTTCACTCAGAGAGTTGCCAACCTGTGGAATTCCCTGCCGCAGAGAGTTGTTGATGCCAGTTCATTGGATATATTCAAGAGGGAGTTAGATATAGCCCTTACGGCTAAAGGGATCAAGGGGTATGGAGAGAACGCACGAAAGGGATACTGAGGTGAATGATCAGCCATGATCTTATTGAATGGTGATGCAGGCTCAAAGGGCCGAAAGGCCTACTCCTGCACCTATTTTCAATGTTTCTATGAGACGTCCGGTGGTCGTGAAAGGCGCTATATCAATGCAAGTCTTTCTTTTTATGCGGCTCGGTGTCAAATTTTGTCTGATAATGCTGCTGTGAAGCTTCTTGGGACTTTTACTATGTTAAAGGCGTTATATAAATACAAGTTGTTGTTGTAGATGCAAAGTAAAGGTCAGACTTTTGATCTGAGTGACGCGATTGGAGAATGAGAGGGTTCAGAGTCTGGCAGCAGTAAGGTTGTTTTGCCTCATTCAGTGCAATGTATTATCGGGCCCACTGATTCACAGTCAGGGCATAGCTCAGGTTCTGTGTGTATTAAATAGACTGAGACTTGTCTTGGTGTTTCGAGGATTGAATTCCTCAACTCTCTCCATTATTGTGTGAGCATTGTACATGGCTGGGCATGATTATGAAATATTCTTGTACTTCTATATCGAATGTCTATCATTCATGCTCTGTAAATTGACAATCTACAGTACAGTATCGAGGGTTTGTGTTCCATGCAACCTCGCAGCACGGGAGTGATGGGCTCCTCCACAGCACCACCCATGGGACTGAAGGTTGCCTTCAACAGGCTCCAAGGAGCACGGCAAGATTTGGGCTCCGATCGGGCCCTTCATTGCCAATCAAGACCACAGCGCCTGGGTCCGAGTCATCACCAGCCGCACGGTCTGAGGGAGCAACAGACGCGCGAGGAGGTCTCGGCAGGAAACCCCAATGCACAACACATGGTCAAGGCAGCTAGCATTCCAGCGTCCATCCTCAGGAATGCCTGCAAGGCCGAGAGCCTCACAACTGAGTTCCCCACAGCCTGTCCGCTGCTCCACAGCTCCACTTCAACTAACCGCTGTTTAACTAACTCTTATTCCGAGATTCAGTGAGCAATTAATGGGTGTGCAGCTACAGATGACGAGAGAGGAGGCTCAGGCTATTTTTGTATACTTACATTCAACGGTTTTATGTGGATTTCTGGGTAGAAGTTCATTTGGGCAGTCATGATAAGGGCATTAACCGTATCAGGCTGTGTGTCTAATGACTGTGTGTATAACGGGCGGGGTGTATAACGGGCGGTGTATAACAGGCGGGGTGTATAACGGGCGAGGTGTATAACGGGCGGGGTGTATAATGAAGGGGTGTATAACGGGCTGGTTGTATAATGGGCGGGGTGTATAATGGGCAGGGCGTATAATGGGTATGATGTATAATGGGTGGGTGTATAACAGGCGGGTGTATAATGGGCGGGGGTATAATGGGCGGGTGTATAACGGGCTGGTGTGTAACGGGATGTATAACGGGTGGGTGTATAATGTTGGGGTGTATAACGGTGTGTATAATGAGCAAGGTGTATAACGGGGGTCGTATGACGGACGGGTGTATAACAGGCAGCTGTATAATGGGCGGGGTGTATAACGGGCCGGTGCATAATGGGCGGGGTGTATAACGGGCGGGTGTATAATGGGCGGGGTGTATAATGGGTGGGGTGTATAATGGGCGGGTGTATAACAGGCGGGGTGTATAACGGGTGGGGTGTATAGCGGGTGGGTGTATAACAGGCGGGTGTTGGGGTGTATAACGTTGTGTATAACGAGCAAGGTGTATAGCGGGGGTGGTATGACGGGCGGGTGTATAACGGGCAGCTGTATAATGGGCAGGGTGTATAACGGGCCGGTGCATAATGGGTGGGGTGTATAACGGGTGGGTGTATAATGGGCGGGGTGTATAACGGGCAGGTGTATAATGGGTGGATATATAACGCTTGGGGTGTATAATGGGCGGGTGTATAACGGGCGGGGTGTATAACAGGCGGGTGTATAATGGGTGGGTGTATAACGGGCGGGGTGTATAATGGGCGGGTGTACAACTGCCCGTTATACACCCGCCCATTATACATCCGCCATTATATACCCCATTATACAACCGCGTGTTAGACACCTGCCCGTTATACTCCCGCCCATTATACAACCCATTAAATACCCGCCTATTATACTGGCGGGGTGTATAATGGGCGGGTGTATAACGGGTGTGGTGTATAACGGGCGGGTGTATAATGGGCGGGTGTATAATGGGCGGGTGTATAATGGGTGAGGTGTATAACGGGTAGGTGTATAACGGGCAGGTGTATAATGGGTGGGGTGTATAATGGGTGAGGTATATAACAGGCAGGTGTATAACGGGCGGGGTGTATAACGGGCGGGATGTATAACGGGTGGGGTGTGTAACGAGTGGGTGTATAACAGGGAGGTGTATAACATGCGGGTGTATAACACGCGGTTCTATAACGGGGTGTATAATGGGCGGCGTGTATAATGGGCAGGTGTGTAACAGGGTGTATAATACGTGGGTGTAAAACGGGGTGTATAACAGACAGGTGTATAACGGGCGGGGTGTATAATGGCGGGTGTATAACGGGCGGGTTGTATAATGGCGGGTGTATAACAGGCAGGTGTATAACGGGTTGTATAACAGGTGGGGTGTATAACGGGCGGGTGTATAACGGGCGGGGTATATAACGGACGGGTGTATAACGGGCGGGTGTATAACGGGTGGGGTGTATAACGGGCCAGTTGTATAATGGGAGGGGTGTATAACGGGCAGGGTATATAATGGGTGTGATGTATAATGGGCAGGGTGTATAATGGGTGTGATGTATAACGGGTGGATGTATAACGGGCTGGTGTGTAACAGGATGTATAACGGGCGGGATGTATAATGTTGGGGTGTATAACGGTGTGTATAACGAGCAAGGTGTATAACGGGGGTTGTATGACGGGTGGGTGTATAACGGGCAGCTGTATAATGGGCGGGGTGTATAACAGGTGGGGTGTGTAACGGGTGGGTGTATAATGGGCGGGGTGTATAACAGGTGGGGTGTGTAACGGGTGGGTGTATAATGGGCGGGTGTATAACGGGCGGGTGTATGACGGGTGGGGTGTATATAATGGGCGGATGTACAACTGACATGGTGTATAACGGGCGGGTGTTATAACGGGTGGGTGTATAATGAGCGGGGTGTATAACGGGCGGGTGTATAATGGGTGGGTGTATAACGCTTGGGGTGTATAATGGGCGGGTGTATAATGGGCGGGGTGTATAACGGGCGGGTGTATAATGGGTGGGTGTATAACGGGCGGGGTATATAATGGGCGGATGTACAACTGACATGGTGTATAACGGGCGGGTGTTATAACGGGTGGGTGTATAATGAGCGGGGTGTATAATGGGCGGGTGTATAATGGGTGGGTGTATAACGCTTGGGGTGTATAATGGGCGGGTGTATAATGGGCGGGGTGTATAACGGGCGGGGTGTATAACGGGTGGGTGTATAATGAGCGGGGTGTATAATGGGCGGGTGTATAATGGGTGGATGTATAACGCTTGGGGTGTATAATGGGCGGGTGTATAATGGGCGGGGTGTATAACGGGCGGGTGTATAATGGGTGGGTGTATAACGGGCGGGGTATATAATGGGCGGGTGTACAACTGCCCGTTATACACCCACCCGTTATCTCATCCGCCATTATGCACCCCGTTATACAACCGCGTGTTATACACCCGCCCATTATACACCTGCCCATTATACAACCTGTTAAATATCCGCCTATTATACGGGCGGGGTGTATAACGGGCGGGTATATAACGGGTGTGGTGTATAACGGGTGGGGTGTATAATGGGCAGGGTGTATAATGGGCGGGTGTATAACGGGTGGGGTGTGTAATGGGCGGGGTATGTAACAGGCGAGTGTATAATGGGCGGGTGTATAATGGGCGGGTGTATAACAGGCGAGGTGTATAATGGGTGAGGTGTATAATGGGCAGGTGTATAACGGGCAGGTGTATAATGGGCGGGGTGTATCCTGGGTGAGGTGTATAACGGGCAGTTGTATAACGGGCAGGTGTATAACGGGCAGGTGTATAATGGGTGGGGTGTATAACGGGCGGATGTATAACGGACGGGTTGTATAATGGGCGGGTGTGTAAAGGGCGGGTGTATAATTGGCGGGTGTATAATTGGCGGGTGTATAACGGTGGGGTGCGTAATGGGCGTGGTGTATAACGGGCGTGGTTTATAACGGTCGGGGTGTATAACGCGTGGTTGTATAAGGGGCGGGATGTGTAACGGGTGGGGTGTATAACGCGGGGTGTATAACGGGCGGGATGTATAACGCGCGGGTGTATAATGGGCGGGGTGTGTAACGTGCGGGTGTATAAGGGGCGGGGTGTGTAACGCGCGGGTATATAAGGGGCGGGGTGTGTAACGCGCGAGTGTATAAGGGGCAGGGTGTGTAATGGGCCGGTGTTTAATAGGCGGGTGCATAACTGGCAGGTGTATAATGGGGTATATAACGGGCGGGGTGTATAACGGGCGGGATGTATAACGGGTGGGGTGTGTAACGGGTGGGTGTATAACAGGGGGGTGTATAACGTGCGGGTGTATAACACGCGGTTCTATAACGGGGTGTATAATGGGCAGCGTGTATAATGGGCAGGTGTGTAACAGGGTGTATAATACGTGGGTATATAACGGGGTGTATAACGAGCGGGTGTATAACAGGCGGGGTGTGTAATGGCTGGTGTATAATGGGCGGGGTGTATAATGGCGGGTGTATAACAGGCGGGTGTATAACGGGTTGTATAACAGGTGGGGTGTATAACGGGCGGGTGTATAACGGGCAGGGTGTATAATGGGTGTGATGTATAACGGGTGGTTGTATAACAGGTGGGTGTATAACGGGCGGGTGTATAATGGGCGGGTGTATAACGGGCTGGTGTGTAACGGGATGTATAACGGGCAGGGTGTATAATGTTGGGGTGCATAACGGTGTGTATAACGAGCAAGGTGTATAACGGGGGTTGTATGACGGGCGGGTGTATAACGGGCAGCTGTATAATGGGCGGGGTGTATAACGGGCCGGTGTATAACGAGCAGTGTATAACGGGCGGTGTATAACAGGCAGGGTGTATAACGGGCAGGGTGTATAATGGAGGTGTGTATAATGGGACGTTGTATAATGGGCTGGGTGTATAATGGTGGGGTGTATAGCGGGTGGGGTGTACAACGGGGGGTGTATAACAGGTGGCTGTATAACGGAGTATATAACAGGCAGGGTGTATAACGGGCAGGGTGTATAACGGGCGGGGTGTGTAAGAGGCTGCTGTACAAGAGCATATAGGAACACCACAACCTCCATGTTCCCCTCCAAGTCACACACCATCCTGACTTGGAAATATATCGCCGTTCCTTCATCGTCGCTGGGTCAAAATCCTGGAACTCCCTCCCTAACAGCACTGTGGGGGCACCTTCACCACACGGACTGCAGCGGTTCAAGAAGGCGGCTCGCCACCACCTTCTCGAGGAGCAATTAAGGATGGGCAATAAATGCTGGCCTTGCCAGCGCCACTCACATCCCAGGAACAATTTTTTTTCAAGAGATTGCACAGTCTGCGGTGGTACGATATTTCCATTTACAGCAGTTGTGTGTGTGGTGTGTGTATCGGACCTGCCGCCTTGCCCTTTCTCTCAGGCTGTGTGCTCTGACACCGCGCAGTGTTCCCTTCTATTGTGCTGCGCAGTGTCACTGCCCTCCACACTGGGCCCTCCACACTGGGCCCTCCACACTGGGCCCTCCGCACTGGGCCCTCTCCTCACTGAGCCCTCTCCTCATTGGGCCCTCTCTGCACTGGACCTTCCGCACTGGGCCCTCTCCTCACTGGGCCCTCTCCGCACTGGACCCTCCTCACTGAGCCCTCTCCTCACTGGGCCCTCTCCTCACTGAGCCCTCTCCTCACTGCGCCCTCTCCTCACTGGGCCCTCCTCACTGAGCCCTCTCCTCACTGGGCCCTCTCCTCACTGAGCCCTCTCCTCACTGAGCCCTCTCCTCACTGGGCCCTCTCCTCACTGGCCCTCTCATCACTGAGCCCTCTCCTCATGTGGCCCTCTCCTCACTGGGCCCTCTCCTCACTGGCCCTCTCCTCACTGAGCCCTCTCCTCACTGGGCCCTCCGCACTGGGCCCTCTCCTCACTGGGCCCTCCGCACTGGGCCCTCTCCTCACTAGCCCTCTCATCACTGAGCCCTCTCCTCACTGGGCCCTCTCCTCACTGGGCCCTCTCCTCACTGGGCCCTCCTCACTGGGCCCTCCGCACTGGGCCTTTCGAGCTGGGCCCTCTCCACATTGGACCCTCCTCACTAGGCCTCCTCACTGGGCCCTCCGCTCTTGGCCCTCCACACTGGGCCCTCTCCTCAGTGGGCCCTCTCCTCACTGGGCCCTCCTCACTGGGCCCTCCGCACTGGGCCCTCTCCTCACAGGCCCTCTCCTCACTGGCCCTCTCCTCACTGAGCCCTCTCCTCATTGGGCCCTCTCCTCACTGAGCCCTCTCCTCATTGGGCCCTCTCCTCACTGAGCCCTCTCATCACTGAGCCCTCTCCTCATGTGGCCCTCTCCTCACTGGGCCCTCTCCTCACTGGCCCTCTCCTCACTGGGCCCTCTCCTCACTGGCCCTCTCCTCACTGAGCCCTCTCCTCACTGGGCCCTCTCCTCACTGGGCCCACCGCACTGGGCCCTCTCCTCAGTGGGCCCTCTCCTCACTGGGTCCTCCGCACTGGGCCCTCTCCTCACTGGGCCCTCTCCTCACTGGGCTCTCCGCACTGGACCTTCCACACTGGGCCCTCTCCTCACTGGGCCCTCTCCTCACTGGGCTCTCCGCACTGGACCTTCCACACTGGACCCTCCTCACTGGGCCCTCTCTCAGCTGTGCTCACTGAGCCTCACTGGACAAATTTCTCTGCCCAATTGCTCCGTGTGTGGGGCCCTCTGCCATTGGCCAGCTGCTGGGCTGTACACCAGGTTCCTGTCAGAAGCAGGGTGTTAATGGGAAACAGCTGGTCATTATGGGATGTGTAACTCCTTTGTGTTGTGAGGACTTGTCAGAGAGTGGTGATTAAACCTTTCCCTTTCGCAGGATGCCTGTCCGGGATATCACGGAGCCAGGGATTTCCCGTCTCCGCAAGTGTAACCTCGGTGGGATTGGAGCAGGAGCGCTGGTTGTAGTTCTCCCCGGGATCTCCGTCACGCAGCAGGCCATCACCGTGCCTTCACTTCGGTGTCATGAGGTTCCGGCCACATGTCCGCGGCATAACTAAAACCGCCCATTCCATCATCATCATAGGCAGTCCCTCGGGATCGAGGAAGACTTGCTTACACTCTAAAAGTGAATTCTCAGGTGACTGAACAGTCTCTGTCACATGTGGGACAGACAGTGGTTGGAGGAAAGGGTGGGTGGTGAGTCCGGTTTTCCGCACGCTCCTTCTGCTGCCTGCGCTTGTTTTCTGCATGCTCTTGGCGACGAGACTCGAGGTGCTCAGCGCCCTCCCAGATGCTCTTCCTCTACTTAGGGTGGTCTTTGGCCAGGGACACCCAGGCGTCAGTGGGGATGTTGCACTCTATCAGGAAGGCTTTGCGGGTGTCCTTGCTTTGGGAGTCTCGTGTCAGGCATGCGGACAATGTGGCCTGCCCAGCGGAGCTGATCAAGTGTGGTCAGTGCTTCAATGTTGGGGAGGTTGACCTGGTCAAGGATGCTAACGTTGTCCTCCCAGCGGATTTGCAGGATCTTGCGGAGGCATCATTGATGGTATTTCTCCAGCGACTTGAGATGTCTACTGTACATGGTCTGATATGTCCTTACTATACAGTGTAAATGCACACAAGGCCCATACTTGAGAGACGGTCACTCTGTGACCAGTGACCTTTATTAGCCAGCACTGAAGTGAAGGTTGGTGGAGCTTCCCCTTTTATACCTGAAAGTCCAGGTTAGGAGTGTCTCCCACAAGTTCACCACCTAGTGGTCAATGTTCTCACAGTGTACAACTTAGGTTAGTTTATACATGGGTTACAAATTACATCACCTCCCCCCCCCAAAGTCTTATTGGGATCACAGGTTGAGTCTCTCTGGTGGTTTACGCTCTCTTGTAGAGTGCCTGAGTTGGGGCTCCAGTTGTTGGGCGCTGGCCTGAGTGTCTGCTGTTTGCGGTGCCTCAGGTCTGTCCGGACTGCCCACAGTGACTGGGCTCTCATCCGTTTGGTTCCGGTGTTCGGTCACCTGTGGAGGAGTGAACTCTACATCGTATTCTTCCTCTGCTTCTTCTATGGGGTTGCTGAACCTCCTTTTTGTTTGATCCACGTGTTTGCAGCAGATTTGTCCATTGGTAAGTTTAACTACCAGAATTCTATTCCCCTCTTTGGCAATCACAGTGCCTGCGAGCCATTTAGGTCCTGCAGCGTAGTTGAGGACAAAAACAGGGTCATTAACATCAGTACATCGCGCCTTCGCATTCCCGTCATGGTAGTCACATTGTGACTGGCGCCTGCTCTCAACAATTTCTTTCATGTTGGAGTGTATAAGGGATAACCTGGTTTTGAGCGTCCTTTTCATTAGCAGCTCCATGGGTGGAACCCCTGTGAGCGAGTGTGGTCGGGATCTATTGGCCAACAGGAGGCGTGATAAGCGACATTGTAGGGAACCCCCTTGGATTCTGAGTATCCTGTTTGATTATCTGCACTGCTCGTTCCGCCTGGCCGTTTGAGGCCGGCTGGAATGGTGCCGTTCTGACATGGTTGATACCATTTCCTGCCATAAAGTCCTGGAATTCAATGCTTGTAAAGCACGGGCCATTGTCACTGACCAAGATGTCTGGTAGACCATGGACGGCGAACATTGCCCGTAGACTTTCTACCGTGGCAGAGGATGTGCTTGAATTGAGAATGTCACACTCGATCCATTTGGAGTAGGCCTCTACGACAACCAAAAACATTTTTCCCATGAAAGGACCTGCGTAATCCACATGGATGCGAGATCATGGCTTGGCGGGCCAAGGGGGGCTTCCCTGGGCGCATTGCCCAGCTGGGCACACGTGTTGCACCTGTGAACACAAAGTTCCAGGTCTGCACCTATCCCTGGCCACCAAACATGTGACCTGGCAATTGCCTTCATCATGACAATGCCCGGGTGCTCATTATGGAGTTCTCTGATGAACATCTCTCTGCCCATCTGGGGCATGACTACTCGGTTTCCCCACAGTAGGCAATCAGCCTGAATCGAGAGTTCATCCTTGCGCCTGTGAAATGGTTTGAATTCCTCAGGGCATGCCCCATACGTGGCTGCCCAGTCCCCATTAAGGACACATTTCTTGACTTCTCTATTTGTCCAGTCTTTGATCTGATGGGCTGTCACGGGTGAGCCTTTGCTTTCGAAAGCTTCAACAGCCATGACCATCTCAGCAGCATGCTCGGTAGCCCCCTCAATGGTGGCTAGTGGGAGCCTGCTGAGTGCATCGGTGCAGTTTTCAGTGGCCGGTCTGTACTGAATTGTATAGTCACAGGCAGCTAACGTGAGTGCCCACCTCTGTATGTGGGCCGATGCATTTGCATTTATGGCCTTGTTGTCGGCCAAAAGGGACGTTAGGGGTTTGTGATCTGTCTCCAGCTCAAATTTCCTGCCAAACAGGTACTGGTGCATTTTTTTTTACTGCATATACACATGCAAGCGCTTCCTTTTCTACCATCCCGTAGCCCCTTTCTGCCTGGGACAGACTTCTGGCGGCATAAGCTACCGGCTGTAACTGACCCTCGGCATTGACATGCTGCAACACACACCCGACCCCATAGGACGACGCATTGCACGTTAACACAAGCTTCTTACATGGGTCATATGGCGTTAACAGATTGTTGGTGCATAACAAATTGCGTGCTCTATCAAAAGCCCTTTCCTGGCTGTCCCCCACAGACCCATTCGCGACCTTTGCACAGGAGCACGTGTAGCAGCTCTAACAGCGTGCTCAATTTGGGAAGAAAGTTACCAAAGTAGTTCAGGAGCACCGTCATGTTACAGGATCTGGGTGTTCTCTGGATCGCTTCCGTTTTGGACTCAGTAGGTCTGATCCCGTCTGCTGCTACCCTCATCCCCAGGAATTCTACCTCTGGAGCTAGGAAGACACACTTCACCTTTTTCAGTCTCAGCCCTACCCGGTCCAGTCTGTGTAGTACCTCCTCCAGGTTGTGGAGGTGTTCTTCAGTATTGCAACCCGTGATGAGGATGTCGTCTTGAAAAACCACCGTCCTTGGAATCGACTTCAGGAGGCTTTCCATATTTCATTGAAAGATCGCGGCGGCCGAGCGAATCCCAAATGGACATCTGTTGTACTCAAACAATCCCTTGTGTGTCGTGATGGTGGTCAGCTTCTTCGACTCACTCGCCAGCTCCTGGGTCATGTAAGCTGAGGTCAGGTCCAATTTTGAAAAAAGTTTCCCACCGGATAGCGTCGCAAAGAGGTCCTCTCGGTAGCGGGTACTGGTCTTGGAGTGACACCCGATTGATGGTGGCCTTGTAATCACCACATATCCTGACCGGCACGATCGGGCTCGCCCAGTCACTGAATTCGACTGTCGAGATGATGCCTTCCCTCAGCAGGCGGTCCAATTCGCATTCTATCTTTTCCCGCATCACGTACGGCACCGCTCTGGCCTTGTGGTGTACTGGCCTGGCGCCCGGGTTTATGTGAATCACTACCTTTGTCCCCATGCAAGTGCCAATGCCAGGTTGAAATAATGAGTCAAATTTGTTCAGAACCTGTGAGCATGATATTCGCTCCACAGAAGAAATTGCATTGACATCGCCCCATTTCCAGTTCATGACAGCAAGCCAACTCCTCCCCAGTAGTGCGGGACCGTCTCCTGGGACAATTCAGAGTGCAATCTGATCTCCAAATCTTTGTGGGTCTACCACAACTACCGTGGCGCTGCCTAGCACCGGAATGATCTCCTTTGTCTATGTCCGTAGCTGTGCGTCAATCGGCAATAATTTTGGCCTCCTGGCCTTAGACGGCCTCAACATATTGAACTGTTTGATACTCATCAGAGACTGGTTGGCCCCCGTGTCTAGCTCCATTGATACTGGGATGCCATTGAGGAGCACTTTCGTTCTGGTGTATGAACTGTATATGTGCTCCACATGAACTCGCTGAACTTCAGCTTCCAGCGATTTCCCCCAGTATTCATTTGGCCTCGTAGGGCTTACATCGAGCCCGTCCTCCTCGTACATCAACCTGGCTGCAGGCTTCCTGCACATACGCGCCAAGTGACCGCTGACGTTGCAGTTTCTGCAGGTATATTGCTGATACCTGCAAGTTCTGGCTGGGTGTTTGCCTCCACACCTCCAACATGAGCCATTGTTGGAAACAAAAGATCCATTATCAGTCGATCATCCCTGACTGTCTCTGTAACTGTCCTTGACAGGTGTTGCTGGCCCCATTACTGGCCGCATTGTCCCTTGCGATGGCGTGAATCGCCGTTCAGCTAGCCATTGTCTCTGTTGAATTCCCCCTTTGGGTTCGACTACATGCTCGGGCATGTCCGATTGCCCCTGTCTGCCTGGAGAACTGTGTGCCGTGTTAACAATGTTGACTCCCTGTCCATTTGCTGCATTTATGCCAAGATTTTTGTCAAACATCATTCTGGTCTCTTCCTCTTCTGAGATAAATGTCTGGGCCATCAAAGCCGCCTTTTCCAGGGTCAAGTCTTTGGTCTCAATCAGTTTCCTGAAAACCCCAGCGTGCCCGATGCCCTCAATAAAAAAGTCTCGCAGATCTCCACTCTGCATACATCTGGAAACTTACATAGGCTCGCCAGTCGCCGGAGATCTGCCACAAAGTCTGGAATGCTTTGCCCTTCTCGCCGCTGGTGTGTAAAACCAGTGTCTCGCCATGTGCATGCTTCTCGCCAGTTTAAAGTGTTCCCCGATCAACTTACTGAGCTCTTCAGAAGTCTTGTCCACCGGCTTCTCTGCCGTTAGAAGGTCCTTTGTCAGGGAGTACGTCCTGGACCCACAAACCGTCAGGAGATGAGCCCTGCGTTTGTCGGCTGAATCCTGTCCCAGCCATTCCTTAGTGACGAAACTTTGCTGTCGTCTCTCAATAAAATCGTCCCAATCATCACCAACACAGTACCTCTCGTCTGTGCTGCTAGTGGCCATGCTCACGTGGTTTAAATCCCAGTTTCTCGTCGCCAATGATATGTCCTTACTATACAGTATAAATGCACACGAGGCCCATAGGGGTGAGAGAAGGTCACTCTGTGACCAGTGACCTTTATTAGCCAGCACTGAAGTGATGAAGGTGGGTGGAGCTTCCCCTTTAATACATTAAAGTCCAGGCTAGGAGTGTCTCCCACAAGTTTACCATTTAGGGTCAATGTTCTCACGGTGTACAACTTAGGTCAGTTTATACATGGGTTACAAATGACAGTTGAATACATGACATGGTCTCTGAGGCATACAGGAGGGCGGGTATCACTACAGCCCTGTAAACCATAAGCTTGGTGCCAGATTTGAGGGTCTGGTCTTCAAATATTCTCTTCCTCAGGCGGCCGAAGACTGCGGCTCCTCCCTCCGGCCGCTGGTCTCATTCAACTGCGGAGCCACTGACAGGCACGTGGTGCGTGCAATGGCGGCAGCCACTCTGGCCTCTCCTCCCTCCACGAAGTGGACCTCTGGCCATCCAATGCCTGCCCTCAACCTGGAGCTAATACCTGGGAGAGAGAAGCATCACCTCAAACCTCCCACCCCCACTCTCCACACCTCGGATCTCTCACCATCTCACCGAAGATCGCCTATTTCCACCTCCGTAACATTGCCCATCTCTGCCTCTGCCTCAACTCATCTGCTGCTGAAACCCTCATCCATGCCTTTGTTACCTCTAGACCTGACTATTCCAACACACTCCTGGATGGCCTTCCACATTCTACGCTAGGTGATCCAAAGCTCAGCTGCCCATGTCCTAACTCACACCAAGTCCCGCTCACCCATCACCCCCTGTGTTCGCTGACCTACATTGGCTCCCGGTTAAGCGATGCCTCAGTTTCAAAATTCTCATTCTTGTTTTACAAATCCCTCCATGGCCTCGGTGGTCGTGCCTTCTGGTGCCTGGGCCCCAAGCTCTGGAACTCCCTCCCTAAACCTCTCCACCTCTCTGCCTCTCTTCCCTCCTTCAAGACGCTCCTTAATACCTACCTCTTGTGGTCACGCGCTAATTTCTACTTCTGTGGCTCAGTGTCAAATTTATTTGTTTTGTCTTATAACACTGCTGTGTTTCACTATGTTAAAGGCGCTATATAAATACAAGTTGTTATTGTGAGAAGGTGCAGCTTTTCTTGTGTAATGTTTCGGTGTGTTCTTCACTCTCTTCACCTCTCCTGAGAGATGCACACAGTGTCTGATTGAGACTGGCTGCTCCAGCAGACCCTGGTAACAGTATCGTTCCGTCCTCCCGAGGCTGCAGTCCAGAAGATAGCGGAGAACCTTGCTGAGGAACAAGACCTTGAAGTCCCCTTTGCCTCTGGCACCACTGGCCACGCCTCAACCACCCCGTCACTCACCCTCATCCCAACACTCAGCCAGGGTCACCCGGTGGAGGGGGACAGAGGGTGTAGATGGGGTATTGACCAGACACGGAGCACAAGGAAGGCCCACAATGCAGGTGTGGGGACGAATATAAGAACATAAGAAATAGGAGCAGGAGTAGGCCATACGGCCCCTCAAGCATGTTCTGCCATTTAATACGATCATGGCTGATCTGATCATTGACTCAGCTCCACTTCCCCATCCGCTCCCCATAACCCCTTATTCCCTTATCGTTTAAGAAACTGTCGATCTCTGTCTTAAATATATTCAATGTCCCAGCTTCCACAGCTCTCTGAGGCAGCGAATTCCACAGATTTACAACCCTCTGAGAGAAGAAATTCCTCCTCATCTCTGTCTTAAATGGGCGCCCCCTTATTCTAAGATTATGCCCCCTAGTTCTAGTCTCCCCCATCAGTGGAAACATCCTCTCTGCATCCACCTTGTCAAGCCCCCTCATAATCTTACACGTTTCGATAGATCTCCTCTCAATCTTCTGAATGCCAATGAGTAGAGGCCCAACCTCCTCAATCTGATGGTAGTGGAGTGGAAGTGTGAGACATGTCAGGCCCCAGCTGCAGATCATGCGGAGGACGATCTCACGGAGAAACGGGTGTCAGCGGAACATCAGACACGTGTGGCCCTCTCCCGACACGTGCAGCCAATGGCGGGCGAGCGGTGGAGTTCCGCTGCTGAGCACCAACATCTGGGAGGTTTCAACAGCAGGAACATCTGGAAATCCGGCCGCCCCCCCGCTTCACAGCAAATCCAGACACGTCAGTCAACTCAACGTGGAGGCACCCAATGAGAGGCTGCAGGTCTCAGGGGAAAGTCTGCAGGGGAACGTGCCAACTGGTTTGCAAATTTACAGGCCACCGTTTTATGGGGACTGAAGAGCATTTGGTCGACTCTCTTCCTGGGATGTGAGCATCTTTCTGCTTCCATGAGGTCCCTTTCTCATGTATCGCTGATCACCAGAATCCCATTGCCAGTACCAGTGCAGAATCTGGTGTGTGTTACACAGGGACTGTGGTACAGGGGCTGGGGTACACAGAGGCTGGGGTACAGGAACTGTGGTACAGGGGCTGTGGTACACAGGGGCTGTGGTACACAGGGGCTACACAGGAGCTGTAGTACACAGGGGGCTGTGGTACAGGGGCTGGGGTATTCAGGGGTGTAGTACACAGGGGGCCGTGCTACACAGGGGCTGTGGTACACAGGGGCCGTGGTACACAAGGGTCGTGGTACACAGGGGCTGGGGTACACAGGGTCCGTAGTACATAGGGGCCGTAGTACACAGGGGCCATGGTAGACAGGGGCTGCGGTACACAGGGGCTGTAGTACACAGGGGCTGGGGTACACAGGGGTTGGGGTACACAGGGGTTGGGGTACATGGGGGCTGGGGTGCACAGGGGCTGTGGTACAGGAACTGTGGTACACAGGGTCTGTGGTGCAGGAACTGTAGTACACAAGGTCTGTGGTACACAGGGGGCCGTGGTACACAGGGGGCCGTGGTACACAGGGGCTGTGGTACACAGGGACCGTGGTACACAGGGGCTGCAGTACACAGGGGCTGGGGTACAGTGTGGCCGTGGTACACAGGTGCTGCTATACACGGGGGCTGGGGTACACTGGGGCCGTGGTACACAGGGGTTGTGGTACAGGAACTGTGGTACACAGAATGTGTGGTACACAGGGTCTGTGGTGCAGGAACTGTAGTACACAGAGTCTGTGGTACACAGGGGCCTGTGGTACACTGGGGCTGTGGTACACAAGGGCTGTTGTACACAGGATCTATGGTACACAGGGGGCTGTGGTACACAGGGGCTATGGTACACAGGGGCTATGGTACAGGGGCTGTGGTACACAAGGGCTGTGGTACACGAGGGATGTGGTATATGGGGCTGGGGTACACGGAGACTGTGGTACATGGAGGCTGGGGTACACAGGGGCTGTGGTACACCAGGGCTGTGGTACAGGAACTGTGGTACACAGGGGCTGTGGAACACAGCAGAGCAGGTCTCCAGTCGTCTTGGGTAATCCTTGCCACTGGACCAAAACCTAGCTCTGTCAAGCCCGTGTGGTGGCTGGTGTGCAACAGTCACCACACGTTAAAAAAATCCACACATAGGAATCTTCCACCCTTCAAGATTTAGTTCGGACCTAGAATTTTTGGTCCATCATTGAAACACCTGTGAACTTTTTGACGTGGAAGCAAGTCATCCTTCGATTCGAGGGACTGCCTATGATGATGATGATGATGATGATGGTACACAGGGACTGTGGTACACAGGTGCTGAGGTACACAGGGGGCTATGGTACACAGGGGCTGAGGGGCCGTGGTACACAAGGGCCGTGGTACACAAGGGCCATGGTACACAGGGGCTGGGGTACACAGGGGCTGAGGTACACAGGGGCTGGTGTACACAGGGGGCTGTGGTACACAGAGGCTGAGGGGCCGTGGTACACAAGGGCCATGCTACACAGGGGCTGTGGTACACAGGGGCTGGGGTACACAGGAGCTGTGGTACACAGGGGATGGGGCACACAGGGGCTGGGATACACAGGGGCTGGGATACACAGAGGGGCTATGGGACAGGGGCTGGGGTACACAGGGGCTGTGGTACACCGGGGCTGTAGTACACAGGGGCATTCTACCCGCTCCCCTCTAAGGCCTTTGACTCTGCAGGACCAGGGTGCCAAGGAGCCCATGGCAAGGAGTCAGCCTGCCCATGGACGGTGTTGGAGAAGCCTTAACTTCTCTGTTCTCTCCATGGATGCTATCTGACCCACTGTGCGTATTCAGCATTTTCTGTTTCTTGTATAAATCAATCAGCTGTCCATGGATGTACCAAGCAAATAACCGAAGCCTTTCATTGGTGCAACGAAGGTTCACTAGATTGATTCCCAGGGTGAGAGGGCTGTCTTATGATGAGAGATTGTGTAGAATGGGCCTATACTCTCTGGAGTTTAGAAGAATGAGAGGTGATCTCATTGAAACATACAAGATTCTGAAGGGGATTGACAAGGTAGATGCTGAGAGGTTGTTTCCCCTGGCTGGAGTGTCTAGAACCAGGGGCTACAGTCTCAGGATAAGGGGTAGGCCATTGAAGACAGAGGTGAGGAGGCATTTCTTCACCTCAGAGGGTTGTGAATCTTTGGAATTCTTTGCCCCAAAGGGCTGTGGATGTTGAGTCTCTGAATATATTCAACTCTGAGATAGATAGGTTTTGGAGTCTCGGGGAATCATGGGATATGGAGATCGGGCGGGAAAGTGGAGTTGAGGATGATGATCAGCCATGATCTTATTGAATGGCGGAACAGGTTCAAAGGGCCCAATGGCCTACTCCTGCTCCTATTTCTTATGTTCTTATTGCTGAAACAAGCGATTTCAGCTCCTGCCCCATGGATAGCAGCTGGAGAAGGCTGTGCAATGTTACTGAGCGGCAGCAGTCCTGAAGGCCCAGGGTACTCAATGGAATACTATGGTTACACGCGGCCTGCACACTGTCCCTACCTACAGGAAACACATAGGTTTAGGCTCCCTGAATATTCAGCTCGATTCCAACCCGCCTCACTTCATTCAGCCAATCAGTGCTCAGTGTCGAGATACCTTCCCGTCAAGGCAGCCCATGTCCCGCCAATATCTGACCCACAACGGCAGGTCTCAGGGTGGTCCTGAGTGACCAGGGCTACCCTCTGGGGTCAGGGCCTCTGCAGAATCCCAGGGGAGAGAGGAACAACTATAGAGTAAGTTCTGGCTGACAGTTCCCCAAGTGAATGGAAGCAGATGGTTGATTGCCTCAGTGAGCGTGGGTAAAATCACGTGCTGGCATTTACCAAAGGAATCATCCAACGTACTGTCAGCATCTCCGGTGCCGCCATTAGCCTGGAGTTTTCCTGCAACACAGGCCAGCCAACATTGCAAGGAATGAGGAGCAAAACCCCAGGGTACAAATACACCCGGGCCTGTTGTTAGGCCCAGACTGGGTGCTGTGCAAACAGTGCGCGGCCCAACCGAGAGGCGAGAGGCCTAACTGAGGGGCCCGACCGACAGGCCCGACCAAAAGATCCAACTGAGAAGCCTGACCGACAGGCCCAACCGACAGGCCCAACCAACAGGTGAGACGACTGACCGAGGGATCCAACTGAGAAGCCCAACTGAGAGGCCCAATCAGCAGCCTGGACCGAGAAGCCTGACCGTCAGGCCCAACGGACAGCCCTGACCGACAGGCCGAACCGAGAGGCCCGAGGCCTGTCCACAGGCAGCGCGCACATTGCAACTGCCGAAAGCCAGCCAATTGTTCGACCAGCCACGGCCTGCAGGTAAGTCCTGGAATGGGTGGGGATGTTTGGAGCGGATAAATTCATCACCTGAAGAATAATTACTTGGGTATCACATTGCTGAATGCCAAGACAGGAGCAAAGGAAGGGAAGCTCTAACCAGCTGATGCAGCATGTCAGTGCTGTGTGAAGGACACCTCCCCTCCCACTGGGGCATTTAGATCCAGGCGCCAGCTCAGGGAGAGGCGGTTAATCGAGAGCAGGACACTCCCTCGGCAGGCGAGGCTCCCAATGGCAGTGCGCGCCTCGGACATTAACCCTTTGGTTCTGGAACCTTCCTCGGCGCACTCAGGGGAAATTGGGTAGCGTGTGAAGAGATGCTGATGATCAGTGGGGAAATGGAAGTAGTGAGTCTGAGAGTGAATGGCCCGATGGGTAAATGCACCCCCCCCATGGTGGGTGTAGCGAGAGAACATCAGGTCCCTGATTCTAGATCTGGGTCTCTGCACTATCCAGGTCCCAACATCGTACACTGTTTCAACTGTCATCCGATTCTTTTCCATCCGATCCGGGGTAGTGGGCGTCGCTGGCAAGGCTGGCATTTATTGCCCATCCCCAGATGCCTTGTCCTTGAACCGCTGCCGTCCGCGTATCGCAGGAGCTCACACAGGGGTGTCTGGGACGGAGTGCCCAGTGCCAATGATCAAATGGCAGGAGGGGGCATGGGGTGTGACATGGAAGGAAACTTGGAGGTGGTGGCAAGTGTGATCTATTCTTCAACACATCACTAACACACACCGAATGGCCCCAATGCATCGCGGGTCTGAGCACGGGCCAGCCCACACTGCGATATGTGTGCGCACAAGGTCCGAGCAGCAGAGCTGGTCTCCAGTCGTCTGGGTTAACCTTTGCCACTGGACCAAGACCGAGCTCTGTCAAGCCCGTGTGGTGGCTGGTGTGCAACGGTCACCATACATTAAAAAAATCCACGCACAGGCATCTTCCACCCTTCAGGATGTAGTCCGGGATCTGGGATATCAGGTCCTTCATTGAATCACCTGTGAACTTTTTGACGGGAAAGCAAGTCATCCTCGGTTCGAGGGACTGCCTATGATGATGATGGTTGTAGCCACTGCAGAGGCTGCATTACCGCGGTGGTCCACTGGGGGGAGCGGTAGGTCCCGAGGGGCGCTCTATATTACAGTGGCATTGCCATGACATTGCTGCCCCTTGCCCCTCTCGGGGGTCGTGGGTCTGGGAGGGGCTATCAGTGTAAGCTTGGTGAGGTTTGCCAGTGAGCACCTGGCTGTCGGGGTGAGGGAGGGGCTGGCCCCAGCCTGCCAAGCCATGCAAGGAAACTTCAGTCCATCTTCAAGCTTATCGCTTGACAACTGGCAGGCTAAGCCAGCAAAGGAGTGTGTCGGAGTTGTCCCAATCCCGAGAGGTCAGGAAGTCGTTGCGAGGGGATTGAGCTGTGTAACAGGCGGGTGCGGCAGCGAGTGGGAGGGGCAGCAGACAGCTGGCAGGGGGCACAAAGGAGGAACAGGGGTTTGGTGACTCAGCCTGCAGCCAGATCGGAACCAAGCCTGTGTGAAATTCTTTGTTAATGGTCGGACTGGACGTGGTCATGTGCAAAATAGCAGTCATCGCCTGAGGAGCTTCCCATCTGATGCTAAGCAGCCCCTCCTAATTCACACTCGGCGAGCGGGAGAGAGCTGGACTTCAGTGTGTGAGTGCTCAGATACACCGGTGTAAAGCTGTAAGTAAAACATAACTTTAAACACAAGTTCTAACAACGCACAGCTTTCGAAAACAAAATGCAATAATTCGGTTTGCAACTTTGAATGTGTGAAGGAAGTATTTGACTGAGGTAGGTTTTCTCAGCATCCTGTCTCGTTACTCAGCCTGGAGTGTGTGGGGTTCCAAAAATGAAAACCAGTTACTTTATGTCTTCCTGACTGTACAATCGCATTTATATTAACAGTCGCAGGTAATGTCAGAAACTGCTCTAACTTACATGTGCTAACATCTTATAAAATCGTTCTCCTGTTCACACAGGGATGGGCAGAATAGTACTAATGTTTAAAGCAGGCTGGAGCTATCAATGGGATCGAACGCTGCAGTTACTGGTCTTTAGAAGGGAATGAGTTTGTTTCATGCAGGGTTGACTTTCTCTGGCTCCGTTTTCTGAGTCTGACTTGTTGGGAATAAATCTGGCACATTGCCCGCGATATCCCGATCTGTGTTTCCACAGGGCGTAGATATCCCACACACTCCCCGCGATATCCCGATCCGTGTTTCCACAGGGTGGGAATATCTCGCTACAACCAGCACTCTGACAGTAAGGAGCTGTGTTTCTCAGCGAGGGTGATTGGTGATGTGCAGCCTGATTAGATTGGATAGGTGGATGAGGGAGAAGGGATTGAGGGGTACGCGTACCGGGCGGGTGAATGTGATTGGAACTATTTGCCCATGTGGAGGGTGAATGCTGGCAGGCAGTGGTGGGGCTGAATGGCCTGTTTCTGTCTGTAACCTCTGTATAAAGGAGCCTGGAGATAACAGACTGCGAGCAGCTGCACCATTCCCAGCAAACATTCTGCACAAACACATCTTCGATAAACTCAAGGCGCTGGAAAGAATTCTGGCTGCAGGAGCTGTGCGGGTCAGGAGGGCTTTTTGTCATCCCATTCAGTGCTTGTGGTTCTGACTTCAAGGAGGCCTTTAAAGGGGCAAGTTTTTCTTACAAAGTTGGCACTTTCTTTGCTGGCATCTCAATGCGATGGTCACGGAACAAAGACACTCTGTCACGTTATACTTTGCAACAATCAGCGTACAGCACCGGCACACCCAACCCCGCCTCCCCACGCCCCACACATCCTCCCCCCACTCCCCACACATCCTCCCCCCCACGCCCCACACAACCTCCCCCCCCTCACGCCCCACACATCCTCCCCCCCCCCACACATCCTCCCCCCCCCACACATCCTCCCCCCCCCCACACATCCTCCCCCCCCCACACAACCTCCCCCCCCCCACGCCCCACACATCCTCCCCCCACGCCCCACACATCCTCCCCCCCCCACTCCCCACACATCCTTCCCCCCCCCCCACACAACCTCCCCCCCCCACGCCCCACACATCCTCCCCCCACGCCCCACACAACCTCCCCCCCCTCACGCCCCACACATCCTCCCCCCCCCACTCCCCACACATCCTTCCCCCCCCCCCCCCACACAACCTCCCCCCCCCACGCCCCACACATCCTCCCCCCACGCCCCACACATCCTCCCCCCCCCCACTCCCCACACAACCTCCCCCCCCTCACGCCCCACACATCCTCCCCCCCCACGCCCCACACATCCTCCCCCCTTCCCCCCAGTCCCCACACATCCTTCCCCCCCCCACACAACCTCCCCCCCACGCCCCACACAACCTCCCCCCCCCACGCCCCACACATCCTCCCCCCCCCCCCACGCCCCACACAAACCCCCCCCCGCCCCACACAACCTCCCCCCCCACGCCCCACACAACCACCCCCCCCACACCCTCACACCCCCACCCGTAATCTCACCCCCCACACCCTCCTCCCCCACACCCTCCCCCTGCACCCCCCCACACCCTCCTCCCCATACCCTCCTCCCCCATACCCTCCCCCTGCACCCCCCCACACCCTCCTCCCCCATACCCTCCTTCCCCTGTACCCTCCCCGCCACACCCTCACCCCCCCACACCCTCCTCCCCCACACCCTCCTCCCCCCGCACCCTCCCCGCCACACCCTCCTCCCGCCCTCACACCCCCACACCCTCCTCCCCATACCCTACCCCCTGCACCCTCCCCCCCCGCCCTCACCTCCCCCCACACTCACCCCCCCACACATCCGCACACCCTGCCCCCCCGCCCTCAGCCCCCGCACACCCTGCCCCCCACCCTCACCCCTCCCACAGACCCCCACACCCTCCCCCCCACCCTCACCCCCCCCCCACACACACCCACACCCTCCCCTACACACACCCACACCCTCCCCCCCACCCTCACCCCCCCCCACACACACCCACACCCTCCCCCCTGCATCCTCCCCCGCCACACACCCCCCGCACCCTCCCCCACCCCTCCATGAACCACACCTTTGTGTGAGTGTGAGGGGAGAGCCTCTTTCAGTGACTGGTCCTCCCAGATACTGCAATGAGTGGATGGGGTGTGTTCGGATGCTAACCCTTTGGGAGGCCGAGGGAATTCCACCAAGATGCAGCTTTTGGGGCAGGTTCCCTTTGGGACATAAGGGAATACACCAGGCGGAGTGCCCATCGAAAGATCGGGGCAGGAAGCATTGCACGCCCATCGAGCAGCCTGTCCATTACACGTGTGAGTCACCCCATTACAGGGGTCTCATTCCTCACCCCCTCATTACAGGTGTGTTATTTCCCCGCCCATTACAGGCCTGTCACTCACCGCCCCCCCCACCCATCAGGAGAGACCAGTGGCCATGATGAGGGAGGGCGGGAGGGGGGAATGACAGAATGGGAGACGTGTGGCTGAAGGAGGTGGTGGGGGTAATGTGGAACAGTCCTGTGGAGGGTTCGATACACAAGGGCCAGGATTGCCCACTCAGTTGACTGGGGACGGACAGCCATGGCGGTCAGTGAGGGGGGGTCTGGTCAAAGTGTATTCCAGGTGGAGCAAGAGGGACATCGATTGATCAGAGCCTCAAGTGTTGAGCAGATATCAGTGTATGCGGGGTACAATCCCCCAGCCTGCCCACATGGCCCACCAGCCACAGTATATGGGGGCGGGAGTTCCGAATTCCAGCTCCCTTTGAATGAACAAAGTGCTTCCTGATTTCACTCCTGGTCTGGCTCTCATTTTAAGATTATGCCCCTTGTTCTAGATTCCCCCCACCAGAGGAAATAGTTTATCTGTATCTACCCTATCAAATCCTTTCAACGTTTCAAAAACTTCAATTAGGCCACCCCTCAACCTTCTGTGATCACAGGAATACAAGCCTAGACTATGTAGCCTGACCTCATCATTTAACCCTTAGCCCCGAGTATCATTCTGCCCCCACCTTGAAGGAAGGCCAATCTATCGTTCCTGAAGTACAGGGCCCAGAACTGAACACAGTTTCTCCCGATGGGGTCTGACCAATTGAAGCATCACTTCCTCCCGTTATATTCCAGTCCCTTTGAAATAAAGGCCAACATTCCATTTGCCATTTTGATTCCATTTTGTACCCACTGGCTTTTAGTGATTTCTGTATTTGGACTCTCAAGTCTCGTTGCTTCTCTACAGTTCCTAGTTTCTCGCCATTGAGAAAATATCTTTCTTGGGGCCAAAGGGGATGACCTCACACTTGCCCACACTGAACTCCATCTGCCCCAGCTTTGCCCACTCGCCCAATCTGTCCCCTTTGCAACTTCCTGTGCCTCTCTCCACTGCGTTCCATTCCTTCCTAACTGAGCCGATCTGATCTCGATTGGCCAAGTTAGTTTCCTCAAACCAATCCCCCGCTGTACGGGGGTGGGTTCCAAAGCGAGGGTCTCTCCAGACTCTTTAAAGCACATGTGGGATATTTACTAAAATAGGGAGAGCTCCAGGAGGAATGGGGCGAATCCCCAATAAGGGGATAAGGGGTTATGGGGAGCAGGCAGGGAAGTGGACCTGAGTCCATGATCGGATCAGCCATGATTGTATTAAATGGCGGAACAGGCTCGAGTATGGCCTACTCCTGCTCCTATTTCTTATGTTCTTATGAGTCGGCCGATTGGATCTTTGCAACGCGGACTTGGCTCTCCTTGCTGAGATGGTTTTGAAAGGAGCAGAAAATGTGTTTTAGACAACGTCCTGTCTCCTCGGAGAGAAAAGTCTTCTGGAAAATGATCACATTTAAGCAGAAAACGTGGAATGCAGCAGTTGTTTCAATTATTACAACAGGGCCCCCGGAAAAGGCTCCGAGCCAAAATCGGGCCGTAAATCATCCCAGTGCGGGACCACATAGCGAGGAGGGAGTCAACACAACTGGGCAGGGACCGGCCAGTTCCGGCCCACCCCTGCGGATGCAGCAAGTGTTGGTGCTGCTGTGGTTGAGCCTGTGGTGTGTTGACGATGAATGAATGTGGCAGCTCAATAGTGAAAGATGTTTTGGGCACGGCATGAGAGAGGGGGGCTGGTGACGGACGCTGGGGAAGGTAGAGCTCATGAGATGACCAACCCCCACATCGCCAGTGCTACCCCATCAGCTTGGTGTTGGCAAGTTGCTGAGAAGTGCCGGCACCTTGATTATAATGGAAAGAGCAAAGTCCACAAAAGACCTTCTCAGATTCCTATCTTCATACGAGAGGCAGACAGACAATCTTTAGCTGCCATTTTGCTTTTTCCTCCTCTCTGCTCAGTTAGTTGGGTCGATCGGTGTCCTCACATCCCTCCCCCCTTCACCACTGCCAGAGCTTCCAGTCATACATCGGGTATACGGCACAGAAACAGGCCTTCGGCCCAACCAGTCCATGCCGGCGTTTATGCTCCACTCGAGTCTCCTCCCATCTTTCCTCATCTAAATCTATCAGCATAACCCTCTATTCCCTTCTCCCTCATATGCTTGTCCAGCCTCCCCTTAAACGCATCGATACTATTCGCCTCAACCCCTCCCTGTGGTAGTGAGTGACACATTCTCACCACTCTCTGGGTAAAGAAGTTTCTTCTGAATTTCCTTTTGGGTTTCTTGGTGACTATCTTACATTGATGGCCTCTAGTTATGCTCTTCCCCACAAGTGTAAACATTCTCTCTCTATGCACTCTATCGTTGCACCTCCGCCCTTCCACCTCTCTTCCCAAAACCTCGCTCCCCAGGCTTCGAAATCCTCCACAAAACCCTGCTCTCTGACACGCTTTCGGTCATCTGCCCTGTTTCCCACTCGCCCCGGCCGTCCCACGCCCCTACCAACCCCTCCTCCCTTCCCAGTGCAGAATAAGCGAGAAAGAAAAGAAGAAAGGACATTTAAATAGCATCTTTCACAACCTTAGGGGAGGAGAAATTCGGCTGCTTTGTGCCTCCCGTTAGCGCCTGCGGGGACGGTAACGGGATGGTAATGGGGTGCTAGGGGGTTACAGACCGAGCACGGTGAAATCACCAACACCTGTGAACTGCCCCGGGGGTTTTGCTCTGGCGCTAACACTTACCACCTCGCTCTCTTGCACCCTGTCGATCATGACGCCATCCGGTGCGCAGCGCCCCGTTACCGCCCCGCGTGTGATATTCGGCCCCGCCCCCTGCAGCATCGCCGGGCATCAACAACGGCAGCTGCAGGAGGCGTGGTCACCTCGGCCGGCCGCGCGGGGAGCGATATTTAAAGGCTGTGGCGGCCAGGTAGGGCAAACGTCATTCCTCGCGCCAGCCTGGTGCCTTCGAACTGCTCTTCACCGCTGATTGCTGCGCGATTGCTCTGCCCTCCGCTCTCTGAGAGGCCCGTGGTCTCACAGGGAGAGCAATAAGAATGTCTCAGCCCATCATTGGCCCTCCCTTTAAGCGAGGGGAGGAGCCTGTGAATCCGGCAGCGCTGCATGGGACATTGCTCAGTGCCCTACCGCTCCTGGCCCTCTCACACACACATTACCGCTCTAAAGGATGTGGTTAGCACTTTATTTAATGCTCCACTTCCCTCTTGGAGCGCTAACATTTGAAGCTCCCGCGAGAAGCAAATCATTTACGCCCCGCGACACTTTTGCGGTTATTCAAAAGTTAACGCCCCTTACGGGGCACCACGCAATTTCTAGCCCGAGGACCTCTGAAGGGAAGTCACTATAGGAAACACAGCAGCCCATTTGCGCACAGCAAGCTCCCACAGACAGCTCCAAGAGAATCCAATTTTAGAGATGTTGGCTGAGAGTTAAATATTGGCCAGGACACGGGTAGAAATAATGCCATGGGATCTTTAACACACTCTGAGAGAGCAGACGGGACCTCGGCTTAACGTCTCCTTTAAACGATAGCACCTCCAAAAATGCAGCGCTCCCTCAGCACTGCACTGGGAAGGTCAGCCTGAATTTTGTGCTCATGTGTCTGGAGTAGGACTTGAGCTCACGGTCTTCTGACTCAGAGGTGAGAGAGCTGCCCACTGAGCCACACTGACCAGATGAATAATCTGCAAATGTTTCAACTCTCAGATACACAACAACCAACCATGATACCCGTCGGTGCTGGGACCACTGCTTTTCTTGATATATATTAATGACTTGGACTTGGATGTACAGGGCAACATTTCAAAATTTGCAGATGACACAAAACTTGCAAGTGTCATGTATGTAACCAGCATACTACTGTAACCCTTAGACAATTGTAACCCTCATGTAACCACTACATACTGTACATACTTACTAGAAATGCACACCTTGACCACAGGGGGTGTACTTGTGGGAGACACTCCTTATCTGGAGAGTCAGGTATATAAGAGGAGGTCCCTCACAGGGCCAGCATTCCTTGGTCCAGGTAATAAAGGTGAAGGTCCCAGAGTGACTGTGTCTGCAGTACGTGCCTCGTATGATTATGTTTAAGAGTTAAGGACTCAACAGCAAGTATAGTGAACAGTGAGGAGGATAGTGATAGACTTCAAGAGGACATAGACAGGCTGGTGGAATGGGCAGACACGTGGCAGATGTAATTCAGTGCAGAAAAATGCAAAGTGATGCATTTTGGTCTGTGTAATGTATGCACTGTGAGTATGCTCACTGGTTTGTAGAGCTGTTGATTTGTGAGTGGCTTAGCCAGTCACGTGATGTTCACAAGACTCAATAAAACCCCAGCCAGTTGGGTTCAGGGGATCCACGATGAGGCAGGTGGTTGTGAGCCTGGTGGATGAACTGGTAATGTGCAGTGCGATTGTTAAACCTTTGCTAATAAACCAACTAGTTCTTAATAGCAATGAGTTGCTATGAATTCTTAAACAAAGAACTCATGCAGTAAATACATTACAGGAAGAAAGAATAAGGAGAGGCAATATAAACTAAATGGTACAATCCTAGAGGGGTGCAGGAACAGAGAGACCTGGGGGTATATGTGCACAAAGCGTTGAAGGTGGCAGGGCAGGTTAAGAAAGCGGTTAAAAAAGCTTACGGGGTCCTGGGTTTCATAAATAGAGGCAGAGTACAAAAGCAAGGAAGTTATGATGAACCTGTATAAAACACTGGTTCGGCCTCAACTGGATAATTGTGTCCAATTCTGGGCACCACACTTTAGGAAGGATGTGAAGGCCTTAGAGAGGCTGCAGAAAAGATTGGCGAGAATGGTTCTAGGGATGAGGGACTTGGGGTTGTCCTCCTTAGAGCAGAGAAGGTTGACAGGAGCTTTGATGGAGGTGTTCAAAATCATGAGGGGTCTGGACAGAGTAGATAGAGAGAAACTGTTCCCATTGGTGGAAGGGTTGAGAACCAGAGAAAACAGATTTAAGGTGATTGGCGGAAGAACCAAAGGCGACATGAGGAAAAACGTTTTTATGCAGCGTGTGGTTATGATCTGGAATTCACGGCCTGAAAGGGTGGTGGAGGCAGATTCAATTGTGGCTTTAAAAAGGGAATTGGATAAGTATCTGATTTGCAGGACCATGGGGAAAGGGTGGGGGAGTGGGTCTAGATGAAGTGCTCTTGCAGAGAGCCAGCATGGGCTCAACGGGCCAAATGACCTCCTTCTGCACTGTAACCGTTCTATGATTCTAAGAAGCAAAAATTAGGAAACGTTTGTGGTCGAGAAATTGGGGAACGCGGAAAACCTGCCGGTAACTGTGGCGGCCAAAGATAACCGGCAATTTGGCACTGCCTGCTCATAAACATCAGTGGGCGGTGATCTCAGAGGGAGAATGGGTGCCTCTGTCTCCCACTTGTAGTGTAGGGGACCTCCTTGTAGGACTGCTCCTGGGCCTGGCCAAGGTGGACATCAACCGGTCCAGGCAGCAGGCGGTCGAGGGGGTCGTTCAGCCCGACTGCCTGCCTCTCTTCTGCGGTTACGTTCGAGCCAGGGTGTCCCTGGAGATGGAGCCAGAGTGTCCCTGGAGATGGAGCACGCGGTGTCCACCTTCCGCGAGAGGTGGGCGCCAGAGGGACTGGAGTGCATCATTACAGCAGGGGACAGAATTTTAATTGGATTTGTTAAGGTTCCCTTAAAGTTTATTTGTTAATTTGCGGGCTCTAGTGCCCTTACCAATGGGAGCACTTGGCTTAAAGTTATAATTTAGAAGAGTTGTAGTGTAGAGGAGCGGCGCAGTAAGGAGCAATCCCAACAGTTGCCATAGGTGCTCCAAAAATATTAGCTGCCACGGGAACGGTAGCACAGTGGTTATGTTACAGGACCAGTAATCCAGAGGCCTAAACTAATGATCCAGAGACACGAGTTAAAATCCCACCACAGCAGTTGGGGAATTTAAATTCAGTTACTTAAATAAATCGGGAATAAAAAGCTGTGTCAGTAATGGTGGTTATAATAAACCCATCCAGTTCACTAATATCCTTTAGGGAAGGAAATCTGCCGTCCTTACCCGGTCTGGTCTATTTGTGACTACAGACCCACATCAATGTGGTTGACTCTGAAATGTACCAAACCAATACAGAGAAGTATCACCACACAGACTGTGGCTTCCGAGGGCAAGGGGGGCAGTGGTTGCCCTGGGAGGAGGGAGGGGCCTTTAGCAACCTCTGCTCCCACAATTCCACTACCAACATTTAACTGCTGAAGCCTTTCCCTTGGCCGAGCCCATCCACAAGACAGGAGGTCCGACCGTCTGGGAGCCTTTGCCCCTTTAAGGATCCTCTTCCTGCTCCTCTCATACTCCTCCTCCTCCTCCTTATTTCTTCTCTTGCTTATCCTCCTCTTTTCCCTGCTCCTCCTTCTGGTCTTCATCCTCCTCTCTTCCTCCTTCTCATTTTCCCTGCTCCCTCTCCTGTTCTCCATTCTCCAGCACCTCCTCCTCCACCTCCTCATGTTCCTGTACTCCCCCGCCCCCTTCCCACCCCATCCCCCATGTTTGGGTCTCTGAGTGGCAATGATGATGGTGACCCTGGAATAACTGCGCTGTACAAGCCTCCCCGAGGCCAGTAAACCAACTAATCAGAAGATACTTTATTCATGCGTTAGTTGCACAGGAACTTGAGTCAGAAATACTTAAGATAATCCGATGGTTTCTGGAACCCGCAGTTACAGATTCTATTTAGTTGGCGCCAAGGAAGTTACAAAATGTATCTTTTAATCCCTCGGATTCCCCCACGGGGACTTTCCAAGCCCAGCTCACAGTTACATTTATGTGAATGCTTATTTTCCATATGATTCATTCCAGACATTTTCTAGACAAGGACTAGAAAAGACAACTCCTCTGGCTTTTTTGCATATGATCGTTCTCGGTATGAAAGCCTTGCCTGACTTCATTTAAGCATTTCTGATACTGCACTTGTCATAGAATCGTAAGATCTTACAGCACAGGAGGAGGCCATTCGTCCCATCATGCTCGGGCTGGCTCTTTGATACCCTAACCCAATTAATCCCACTCCCCTGCCCTTCACCATACATAAGAAATAGGAGCAGGCGCAGGCCATTTTGCCCCTCGAGCCTGCTCCACCATTCAATAAGATCATGGCTCATCTGATCATGGACTCAGCTCCACTTCCCTGCCCGCTCCCAATAACCCTTCACTCCCCTATCTTTCAAAAATCTGTCTATCTCTGCCTTGAATATATTTAATGACTCAATGCAAAAATTTCCCCTTCAGCTATTTATCCAATTCCCTTTTGAAAGTTACTATTGAATCTGCTTCCACCGGCCTTTCAGGCAGCGCATTCCAGATCACAACAACTCGCTGTGCAGGAAGATTTCGCCTCAACGCCCCACTGGTTTCCTCCAGCCCTACACCCCTCTCAATCTCAGTAACCTCCTCCAGACCCACAACCCCTCCCTATCTCTGTAACCTCCTCAAGCCCCACAACCCCTCCCTATCTCTGTAACCTCCTCCAGCCCCACAACCCCTCCCTATCTCTGTAACCTCCTCCAGCCCCACAACCCCTCCCTATCTCTGTAACCTCCTCCAGCCCCTTCACCGCTCCCTATCTCTGTAACCTCCAGCCCCACAACCCTCCGAGATCTCTCCTCTCCTCCAATTCAGGCCTCTTGCGCATCCCTGATTTCCATCGCTCCACCATCGGTGGCTATGCCTTCAGCTGCTGGGGCCCCAAGCTCTGGAACTCCCTCCCTAAACCCCGCTGCTCTACCTCATCCTCCTCCTTCAAGAAGCTTCTTAAAACCTACCTCTTCGACCTGTTCGAAGCTTTTGGTCATCCATCCTAAAACCCCTAGCTCAGTGACAAACATTGTTTAATAACGATGCTGTGCAACATCTTGGGATGCTTACTATGTTTAAAGTTCTGTATAAATACCAGCTGTTATTGAGAATGGTGAAGGACTGACCATAATTGTAAAACAGTCAGAAAGAGTCCCACATTGATGAATTCACAACAGCATATCGCAGGGTTTGGTCACGCTGTGTATTCCAGAGAAACTTCTTCACCCAGGGAGTGGTGAGAATGTGGAACTCGCTACCACAGGGAGTGGTTGAGGCGAATAGTATCGATGCATTGAATGGGAAAACCTTGAACGTGGCATTCAGATTGTATCTGTGCTTGCAGTGGAGGGCAGTGTATTACCATGCAGTAACCAGGGAGAGAGAGCCTTTAAGGTTATGAAGGGGTTCGAGAGGGTAGACGTGGAGAAGATGGTTTTACTCGCCAAGGCTTCTTCGACAGCACCTCCCAAACCCGCGACCTCTACCACCTAGAAGGACAAGGACAGCAGGCGCATGGGAACACCACCACCTCCATGTTCCCCTCCAAGTCACACACCATCCTGACTTGGAAATATATCACCGTTCCTTCATCGTCGCTGGGTCAAAACCTGGAACTCTCTCCCTAACAGCACCTTCACCACACGGACTGCAGAGGTTCAAGAAGGCGGCTCACCACCACCTTCTCAAGGGCAATTAGGGATGGGCAATAAATGCTGGCCTTGCCAATGATGCCCACATCCCGGAACAAATAAAACAAAACTGGTGGGGGAGACCAAAACTAGGGGCCAAAAATATCAAACAGTCACTGATAAATCCAATGGGGAATTCAGGAGAAACTTCCTTACCCAGAGAGTGGTGAGAATGTGGAACTCGCTGCCACAGGGAGAGGTTGAGGCGAATGGTATCGATGCATTTAAGGGGAGGCTGGATAAACACACGAGGGAGAAAGGAATAGAAGGATGTGTTGGCGGGGTGCGATGAAGAGGTGTGGGAGGAGTCTCGTGTGGAGCATAAACACCGGCACAGACCTGTTGGGCCGAATGGGCTGTTTCTGTGTTAGAGATTCGATGTATTTCAGTGTAAAGCTCATGGCCTCTCTATTGGAGCAGGCCGCATCAATGGGGAAGGTGAGGCGTGATCATCGGTTTATAAAACAGTGTGAAGCCCCACACAGTCAGTCAGGTCAGTCTGAGAGCGTAAACTGCAGCTCCCCACGCCTGTTCCTGCAAACTAGGGGCAGATTCTGCGGTTGGTGGCCTTCTCTCGGAACATCTGAACACAATAGGAACTGACCTGATGGGGATGTGGGGCTGGTCTTGTGTGAACGTGCTCTCTGACCCTGCGTACTCAAGGGCAGAGTAACGGCCCCCTGATCACAGAGGGCATCCTGTGCTCCAACCAGTACACGGAAAGGACAGTGCGTACCTCCAATACTACGAACACTTTATATTTCACCCTCCGTGATCATTTTACAGAATTATTTGCAAAAGTAACGTGAAAGGACAAAAAGTTCCAAAATGACAAGCTCTCGTTCATCCCTCTCTTTCCCTCTCTCCCTCTCTGTCTCTATCACTCTCCCTCTCTCTCTCTCACAGAATTACCTAAAACATTTATTTGGGAATCACATTCATCATCGTAGGTGTTTTGGACAGTTTTACAATTCATTACCTCACATTCCGAAGCTACGACAATGCTGATCTGTCTCGACCTGAGCCCCTTACGCTGATGTAAACAGGCCCTGTGCCCATTTGCATCAGTCGGAACATTTCCGTTCGTAATTGCTGGGCGCGCGGTGGGTGATTATCCTGCGGTGGGTGATTATCCCGGTGGGCGATTATCCCGCGGTGGGTGATTATCCCGGTGGGTGACTATCCCGGTGGGCGATTATCCCGCGGTGGGTGATTATCCCGGTGGGTGGCTATCCCGGTGGGCGATTATCCCGGTGGGCGATTATCCCGGTGGGCGATTATCCCCCGGTGGGTGATTATCCCGCGGTGGGTGATTATCCCGGTGGGCGATTATCCTCCGGTGGGTGCTTATCCCGGTGGGAATTATCCCGGTGGGCGATTATCCCCCGGTGGGCGATTATCCCGGTGGGTGATTATCCTCCGGTGGGTGATTATCCTCCGGTGGGCGATTATCCCGGTGGGCGATTATCCCCCGGTGGGCGATTATCCCGGTGGGTGATTATCCCCCGGTGGGCGATTATTCCGGTGGGTGATTATCCCGGTGGGCGATTATCCCCCGGTGGGTGATTATCCCGGTGGGCGATTATCCCGGTGGGTGATTATCCCCCGGTGGGTGATTATCCCAGTGGGCGATTATCCCGGTGGGCGATTATCCCGGTGGGTGATTATCCCCCGGTGGACGATTATCCCGGTGGGTGATTATCCCCCGGTGGGTGATTATCCCAGTGGGCGATTATCCCGGTGGGTGATTATCCCGGTGGGTGATTATCCCCCGGTGGGCGATTATCCCGGTGGGCGATTATCCCCCGGTGGGTGATTATCCCCCGGTGGGTGATTATCCCGGTGGGTGATTATCCCGGTGGGCGATTATCCCCCGGTGGGCGATTATCCCGGTGGGTGATTATCCCCCGGTGGGTGATTATCCCAGTGGGCGATTATCCCGGTGGGTGATTATCCCCCGGTGGGTGATTATCCCCCGGTGGGCGATTATCCTGGTGGGTGATTATCCCGGTGGGTGATTATCCCCCGGTGGGCGATTATCCTGGTGGGTGATTATCCCCCGGTGGGTGATTATCCCCCGGTGGGCGATTATCCTGGTGGGTGATTATCCCGGTGGGTGATTATCCCCCGGTGGGCGATTATCCCGGTGGGTGATTATCCCCCGGTGGGTGATTATCCCAGTGGGCGATTATCCCGGTGGGTGATTATCCCCCGGTGGGTGATTATCCCCCGGTGGGCGATTATCCTGGTGGGTGATTATCCCGGTGGGTGATTATCCCCCGGTGGGCGATTATCCTGGTGGGTGATTATCCCCCGGTGGGTGATTATCCCCCGGTGGGCGATTATCCCCCGGTGGGTGATTATCCCCCGGTGGGCGATTATCCTGGTGGGTGATTATCCCCCGGTGGGTGATTATCCCCCGGTGGGCGATTATCCTGGTGGGTGATTATCCCCCGGTGGGTGATTATCCCCCGGTGGGCGATTATCCTGGTGGGTGATTATCCTGGTGGGTGATTATCCCGGTGGGCGATTATCCCGGTGGGCGATTATCCCGACTCCGCGCCAGCAATCGGGATTTCCAAGGCGGTGCGGATCACCTGCCGAGCCGTAACGTGACAGATTGTGATCTCGGGATTCCACGTGTGCGCGACGGTACGGCAGCACACCGTCATACTCACCGCAAACCCCGGCCCCGGGTCCTCACATATGGCACTTTGTTTTAATTGATGCAACGTGTGACCGATTTATTCCAGGAAAAGAAAATAGTTGATTTGATGGGGGTCAGAGGGCAGCAGGGGCTGTTGGCAGCTGGAGCCGGGGAATATTTAACCCACATCTCCGTCCCCCGTCCCCCGAGCCTGCTCAAACACAAACTGTTCTTTCACTGTGGGCGGACCCTGCAAAGTCCCATCGGAAGCCAAACACTTTCATTTTCATGGTTTAAGTCTTCCAAAAAACACCCGTTTCAAGAGGTTTTTGGCTGACATGGTTGAATTGCTTCTGGCTGCAAATCCCAGGACACTGCTGCACCAACATTGGAGAACTCTCCTTCCCCCTTCCCCCTCACACTGCGTCTCCTGTGTCCCTGCTCCCCCCCTCACACTGCCTCTCCTGTCCCCCTCCCCCCCCACACACTGCCTCTCCTGTGTCCCCCCTTCCCCCCTCACACTGCCTATCTCGTGTGCCCCTTCCCCCCACACACTGCCTCTCCTGTCCCCCTCCCCCCCCACACACTGCCTCTCCTGTGTCCCCTCCCCCCCCACACACTGCCTCTCCTGTCCCCCTCCCCCCCCACACACTGCCTCTCCTGTCCCCCTCCCCCCCCACACACTGCCTCTCCTGTCCCCCTCCCCCCCCCACACACTGCCTCTCCTGTGTCCCCCTCCCCCCCCCACACACTGCCTCTCCTGTGTCCCCCTCCCCCCCACACACTGCCTCTCCTGTGTCCCCCTCCCCCCCCCACACACTGCCTATCTCGTGTCCCCCTCCCCCCTCACACTGCCTCTCCTGTGTCCTCCCCCCCCCCACACACTGCCTCTCCTGTGTCCCCCTCCCCTCCCACACACAGCCTCTCCTGTGTCCCCCTCCCCCACACACTGCCTATCTCGTGTCCCCCTCCCCCCTCACACTGCCTCTCCTGTGTCCTCCCCCCCCCACACACAGCCTCTCCTGTGTCCCCCTCCCCCTCACACTGCCTATCTCGTGTCCCCCTCCCCCCTCACACTGCCTCTCCTGTGTCCCCTTCCCCCCTCACACTGCCTCTCCTGTCCCCCTCCCCCCCCACACACTGCCTCTCCTGTGTCCCACCCCCCTCCCACACACAGCCTCTCCTGTGTCCCCTTCCCCCCTCACACTGCCTCTCCTGTCCCCCTCCCCCCCCACACACTGCCTATCTCGTGTCCCCCTCCCCCCCACACACTGCCTCTCCTGTGTCCCCCTCCCCCCTCACACTGCCTATCTCGTGTCCCCCTCCCCCCCACACACTGCCTCTCCTGTGTCCCCTTCCCCCCTCACACTGCCTCTCCTGTCCCCCTCCCCCCCCACACACTGCCTATCTCGTGTCCCCCTCCCCCCCACACACTGCCTCTCCTGTGTCCCCCTCCCCCCACACACACTGCCTCTCCTGTGTCCCCCTCCCCCCACACACACTGCCTCTCCTGTGTCCCCCTCCCCCCCACACACTGCCTATCTCGTGTCCCCCTCCCCCCCCACACACTGCCTCTCCTGTGTCCCCCTCCCCCCCCCCCACACTGCCTCTCCTGTGTCCCCCCTTCCCCCCTCACACACTGCCTCTCCTGTGTCCCCCTTCCCCCCCACACACTGCCTCTCCTGTCCCCCTCCCCCCCCACACACTGCCTCTCCTGTGTCCCCCCTCCCCCCCCACACACTGCCTCTCCTGTGTCCCCCTCCCCCCCCACACACTGCCTCTCCTGTGTCCCCCTCCCCCCCCACACACTGCCTCTCCTGTGTCCCCCTCCCCCCCCACACACTGCCTATCTCGTGTCCCCCTCCCCCCCCACACACTGCCTCTCCTGTGTCCCCCTCCCCCCCTCACACTGCCTATCTCGTGTCCCCCTCCCCCCCCACACACTGCCTCTCCTGTCCCCCTCCCCCCCCACACACTGCCTCTCCTGTGTCCCCCCTTCCCCCCTCACACTGCCTCTCCTGTGTCCCCCCTCCCCCCCTCACACTGCCTCTCCTGTGTCCCCCCTTCCCCCCCCCCCCATTTCTAAAACGTGAGACATCCCAAAGTGCTTCACAACCAAGTGAATAGTGCAGTCATTGTTGTTCTGTGGGGAACTGCAGCAGGCAGTGGGCACAGCAAGATCACACAAGTGGCACTGAGGCCAATGACCAGTTAATCCTCTTGTGGCGTTGGTTGAGGGAGAATTACCGGCCCTCAGACTGAAATAACTGTACCCCTTCTTTAAATTGTGCCGTGGGATCCTTTACATCCACTTCAACACACGGACAGTCTCGTTCTCGGCTGAAAAGCAGCACCTCCGGCAGTGCAGCACTCCCTCAGTACTGCACTGGAGCCCTCCACAGTCTCCAAATTGTCAAACTGCTTGTCCAACATCCAGTACTGGATGGGCAGAAATATTCTCCAATTGAATATTGGGAAGACCGAAGCCATTGTTTCCAGTCCCTGCCACAAACTGCGTCTCTAGCCACTGACTCCATCCCTCTCCATAGCTTCTGTGAGAGGCTGAACCAGACTGTTCGCAACCTTGGTGTTATATTTGATTCTGAAATGAGCTTCCGACCACATATCTGCGGCATAACTAAGACCGCCCATTTCCACCTCCATAACATCGTCTGTCTTCACCCTCGCCTCAGCTCATCCGCTGCTGAAACCCTCATCCGCGCCTTTGTTACCTCTCGACTTGACTATTCCAACTCACTCCTGGCTGGCCTCCCACATTCTACCTTCCGTAAACTAGAGGTAATCCAAAACTCGGCTGCCCGTGTCTTAACTCGCACCAAGTCCCGCTCACCCATCACTCCCTGTGCTCGCTGACCTACATTGGCTCCCGGTTAAGCAACGCCTCGATTTCAAAATTCTCATTCTTGTCTTCAAATCCCTCCATGGCCTCGCCCCTCCATATCTCTGTAATCTCCTCCAGCCCCACAATCCCCTGAAATCTCTGCGCTCTTCCAATTCTGACGTCTTAAGCATCCCAATTTTAATCACTCAACCATTGGTGGCCGTGCCTTCTATTGCCTGGGCCCCAAGCTCTGGAACCCCCTGCCTAAACCTCTCCGCCTCCCCACCTCTCTCTCCTCTTTAAAACCGACCTCTTTGACCAAGCTTTTGGTCGCCTTTCGTAATATCGTCCTACGTAGCTCATTGTCAAATCTTTTGATAACGTTTCTGTGACTCCACAAGATCCTGCAAATCCCCTGGGAGGACAGACGCACTGACGTTAGCGTCCTCGTCCAGGCCAACATCCCCAGCATCAAAGCACTGAGCACACTCGATCAGCTCCGCTGGGCGGGCCACATTGTCCGCGTGCCAGACACGAGACTCCCAAAGCAAGCGCTCTACTCGGAACTCCTTCACGGCAAACGAGCCCCAGGTGATTAGAGGACACGTTACAGTGACACCCTCAAAGCCTCCCTGATAAAGTGCAACATCCCCACCGACATCTGGGCGTCCCTGGCCAAAGACTGCCCCAAGTGGAGGAAGTGGATCCGGGAGATCGCTGAGCACCTCGAGTCTCGTCGCAGAGCGTGCAGAAATCAAGCGCAGGCAGCAGTAGGAGCATGCGGCAAACCTGTCCCACCCACCCTTACCCTCAACGACTATCTGTCCCACCTGTGACAGGGACTGTGGTTCTCGTATTGGACTGTAAACTCACCTAAGGACTCATTTTTAGAGTGGAAGCAAATCTTCCTCGATTCCGAGGGACTGCCTGTGATGATGAAGTGCCTTGGGATGTTTTAATACGTTAAAGGCGCTATATAAATGCAAGTTGTTGTCGTTGTGATTTACATTCGGTGGGTCCTGGTCACTTCGGAGTTTGAGAGATTTCATGGTTTAGTTCACAAAGTGAACATCTGATTTATGTTTGAAAGCTGCATCCTCACTATAAGCCCAGCCACAGGAACCACCAGCGACGTGTCCCGACACCGTCGCATTGGGCCATGGTCAGGTTTTGCTCACGCACTGGGCAGGCCTTGCCAGAACGAAGGCCCTGTTTGCTGCCCGTGGACAAGAATCCCCCTGAGTTGAAGAGTCGGCGAGTATATTCTCACAGGTACCATCATTGGCCGGTGGTGCCAGAGTGGAGCGGACAGGTGGCACAGACCCTGCCCACTGGGGCAAACCCCAGGCTCGGGTGGGAGCCGGCAGGGGGGGAAATATCTGGAGCTGGAAGTGGGGAATGGTTGGCAGAGGGGAGAGGCAAGGGAAAAATGGGTGGTGGTTGGCGGTGAAGGGGAGGGCAATTGAAGGCAATAGAGGTGGAGTTAAATGGGTGGCAATAGAGGGTAGGCATAAATGGATTATAATGAAGGGGAGAGGGAAACATTTGGTATTGCTTCATTATAAGAAGATAAGAAATAGGAGCAGGAGTAGGCCATACGGCACTTCGAGCCTGCTCCGCCATTCAATAAGATCATGGCTGATCTGATCAAAGACTCAGGTCCACTTACCTGCCCACTCCCCATAACCCCTTGTCCCCTTATCATTCAAAAAACTGTCTAATTCTGTCTTAAATTTATTCAATGTCCCAGCTTCCACAGTTCCCCGAGGCAGCGAATTCCACAGATTTACAACCCTCTGAGAGAAGACATTTCTCCTCATCTCTGTTTTAAATGGCCCTTTATTCTAAGATCGGGCCCTCGAGTTCTAGTCTTCCCCATCAGTAGAAACATTCTCTCTGCATCCACCTTGTCAAGCCCCCTCATAATCTTATACGTTTCGATAAGATCACCTCTCATTCTTCTGAATTCCAATGAGTAGAGGCCCAACCTACTCAACCTTTCCTCATAAGTCAACCCCCTCATCCCCGGAATCAACCTCGTGAACCTTCTCTGAACTGCCTCCAAAGCAAGTATATCCTTTCGTAAATATGGAAACCAAAATTGCACGCAGTATTCCAGGTGTGGCCTCACCAATACCCTGTATAACTGTAGCAAGACTTCCCTGCTTGTATACTCCATCCCCTTTGCAATAAAGGTCAAGATTCCATTAGCCTTCCTGATCACTTGCTATACCTGCATTATGGAGGGAAGGAGGGAAACTGTGAACAGCACTTTTGAGTGTGGGAGGAAGGGGAGAGCCCGTATAGACGGAGTGGGGTAAGGAGGGATTGTGAGGGGGAGTGGGGGAACGTGTGAGGGGGAATGGGGGAGTGGGGTTTAGTGTGAGGGTGTGAAGGGGGAGTGGGGTAAGGAGGAAGGGTGAGGTGGGAGTGGGGGAACATGTGAGGGGGAGTGGGGTAAGGAGCGAGGGGGTGAGGGGGAGTTCTCGCTAAGCTGGGACAGGAATGAGTTGTGTCAGGTCTATTACTAAATGCTATATATTTAGTTTTTAAATACTAAAAATCTATGAATTGTGGGATATGAAGGTGCTTAACTTGAAATGGAACAATCATCTCTGATGTGAAAATGTAACATTTTGGGGAGCCCCGGGGGGCGGTGAGAGAATGCTGTATGACGACCCTGTGACGACCCTGTGACCAGTGGTTTCCCCAGCAGGACCGTGCTTCAGTTGCCACAGTTTCCGGGGAGGGGCGGTTGCTGTTGTTGGTTTTGCAGTGGCTGGGTGGGAGGGTGGGCGTGGGGCCAAACGGACACTCTCCCATCAATCCTTTTCGGCCTTTGGCTCGTCCCAAGTGGACGCTCTGCAACGCTCTCTGGGCCCAATTTACGGTCAACAGACGGGCCCATAGTCAAAGCTTTACTGGTGCCAAGAATTCATGTCTTGCCCGTGAGCAGGATTCCCCTGCGGTGAGGAATCTCCATCTACATTGTCACAGGCACCAACGTTGCACATGCGCGGAACTCAGAATCAGATCCCGGGAAAAGCCGAGTCTTAAAGGCGCGGCATAGTAACGCCCCCATTAATATTTTCAAAATCACTATTTCCCAAGCTGCACCGTTATGTCTGTCTGTTGTTGCAAACCGGGAGGCTCACACACCATGCTGTGTGTAAATGTTGCACTGACCGTGACCTCCGAGGGAAGTGCATCCTCATCCCTTTAAGTAGCCGCCAGTTAAAGATGTTGCTCTTAGCGGGCGCTCGATGAAGCGCCGCACGAATTTACCGACCGGGCGTGAGCGTGGGCGTTGCACCAGGAACACATCAGGATCGGAGCGATCGGTAGCAGCCAGGCTCTAACGGTTTGCCCCCGGGCACTAAGATCGAACGCTTGCATTAACGCCCCGTGAGATAACCGAAAATCCAGCCCTTCATGTCTAACTCCTCTTCTTCTGTGTAGGACCATCAGTTGCTGCGGCAAATACCATGGTGAAAGACAGCACCGGGGATCAACAGGGCAAGGAAGGAATCAAGATGAAAGTCAGGAACTCAGGTACATTTGCAGGTCCCCCCCTGTGATTCTGCCGGTAAACATCAACACATTTTGGGAGGGATTTTAAATGCTGAACAAAGAGCCCTTGTTTGAAGTTTTAGTTAATGTGATCATGGGATTGGGAGGAAGTGAGGAGAATGTATTCATACAGCGAGTTGCTGTGATCTGGAACGCACTGCATGAAAGGGTGGTAGAAGAAGATTCACTGGTGACTTGCAAAAAGGGAATTGGATAACTACTTGCAGGGGGAACATTGCAGGACTATGGGGAAAGAGTGGAGGAGTGGGACTCATTGGATAGCTCCAGCAATCAATGAATGGCCTCCTTCTGCGCTGTAGGATTCCATGATTTCTGGGCGTCACTATGTCCGAGCACGGGGCCGTGAGCAGGACTGGGGTAACGTGTTTGCTTCATGGGTTCTTTGCTTAAGAATTCACAGCAACACATTGCTATTAAGAACTAGTTGGTTTGTTAGCAAAGGTTTAACAATCACACTACACATTACCAGTTCATTCACCAGGCTCACAACCACCTGCCTCATCGTGGATCCCCTGAACCCAACTGGCTGGGGTTTTATTGAGTCATGTGAACATCACGTGACTGGCTAAGCCACTCCCAACTCAACAGCTCTACAACTATTTTAAGTTGATACCATAAATCAAGTGTCCCCTTATTAAAGGTGGGCACTTAAACCAACAAGTAAATAAATTAACTTTTAACCGTAAACTTAATTCAAATTAAAATTTGGTTGCCAGGGTGATGATGCACTCCAGTCCCTCCGGCGCCCATCTCTCGCGGAAGGCCGCGAGCGTACCGTTGGACACCGCGTGCTCCATCTCCAGGGACACCCTGGCTTGGAGGTAACCGCGGAAGAGAGTCAGGCAGTCGGGCTGAACGACCCCCTCGACCGCCCGCTGCCTGGACTGGCCGATGGCCCCCTTGGCCAGGCCCAGGAGCAGTCCTACGAGGAGGCCTTCTGACCTGCCCGCTCCCCTCCGCACAGGGTGCCCAAAGATCAGGAGCGTTCAACAGCTCTACAAACCTGTGAGCATCCTCACAGATGCATACATTACAGGGGTGAATCCTGGCACAATGTTCTCTGAGTGCTGAAGCCAAATACAGTGTGTTGAACCAATGTCCAATCAGTAACAGTTGAGCATCACCTACATCACACTCACTGAAGGCAGTCAGGAACCTGGGAGGGGGTTTCTGAAGCAGGTACGTACGGCAATCAGCAGGGAGTGCTGTAATAAACCCACACAGGGGCACAATCACCTTGGCGTTCAATGTAGTATAAATCGCGGATATTTCTGTTATTTTCAGTAGAACCATTCCTGTATTCTCTGGGATCTTGCTTTTGCTGTTTTTTGTGCTCCCGATGGTGAGGGATGTTGCTGCTGGGGAATGGAATGCTATGACCAGTGTGATGTTTGATCCATTGTCCACACCAGCTATCCTGTCACCTCCCTGCGTCCCAGCATCGATCGGTGTTGCATTAGGCACAGTCTTGTTTGGAGCCCCCATCACTGACTGGAGCCGGACTGAGTTCACAGAGATCCCCCACCCCTGCCAGCACATACATGGGGCTTTGAGCCCAACAGGCTGGCCTGCGCCCCACCCACACCCCCTCCTCTTCCCACACTCTCTCCCTCCTCCGCTCTCCCTGTCCCTCCAGTCCCCCTCGCCTGCTCTCCCTGTCCCTTCCCCACATCCCCACTCCCCCTCCCTCCCCCAGTCGCTCCCCCACTCCCCCCGCTCCCCCATCCTCCCCCACTCCCCCTCCTCCATTCCCCCTCCCCCGCTCCCCCATCCTCCCCCACTCCCCCTCCTTCCCAAGGCCCTCCACTCTCCCTCCCCTCCCTCTCTTCCTCCCCCCTCCTCCATCCCTCCCGCACACCTCCACTCCCCACCCCTCCCCCACTCTCCCTCCGCTCCCCACTCCCCCCGTCCCCCTCTCCCTCCCCCACTCTCCCTCCGCTCCCCACTCCCCCCGTCCCCCTCTCCCTCCCCCAGTCCCTCCCCCAGTCCCTCCCCCACTCTCCCTCCGCTCCCCACTCCCCCCCCGTCCCCCTCTCCCTCCCCCAGCCCCTCCCCCACTCCCTTCGAACTTTACAGATGCACTTTTGCCAGCCTAGCGAAAGATTCGGTGACTCAGTGACTCAGTGGGGAGTTGCATGCTTTACAAATGTTTCTCATTGTTCAGAATCCCACTTTCCTCACACTGAACCATCTGGAACCCATTACACACATACCCAAAAATAACTGTTCAATTTCCCAGCAAGAGCTGAACCTGGATAAATGTGCTTCTCCATTGTTGAGAGACATTACAGCCAACCAGTGTTTGTGGAAACGTGCTGATTCTGGTTAATGGGGGTGTAGTAGCTCGGGGACCAATAACGCGGGCGACCCAACAGTGAACCGAGGGTCGGGACAGTGATCTGGGGTCCGGGCAGTGATCTGGGGGTCCGGGCAGTGATCTGGGGTCGGGACAGTGATCTGGGGGTCGGGACAGTGATCCGGGGTCCGGGCAGTGATCCGGGGGTCCGGGCAATGATCCGGGGGTCCGGGCAATGATCCGGGGGTCCGGGCAGTGATCTGGGGGTCCGGGCAGTGATCTTGGGGTCCGGGCAGTGATCCGGGAGTCCGGGCAGTGATCCGGGAGTCCGGGCAATGATCCGGGGGTCCGGGCAGTGATCCGGGAGTCCGGGCAGTGATCTGGGGAACATGGGTTCAAAGCTCACTGCAGCTGTTGAGAATTTGAATTCAGTTTTCCAAACCTGGATGGTCTTGGGAAAAGTGACCATGAAGCTGCCGGATTGCGGTAAAAACCCAACAGGTTTGTTAATGTCCTTTAGGGAAGGAAAGCTGTGGTCCTTACCCGTTCTGGGCCTATAGGTGACTCCAGCCTCACACCAACGTAGTTGGCTCTGAATTGCCTTCTGACGAGGCCCAGCAGGTCACCCAGTTATATCAAACCCACAACCCACGACCCACCTTCTCCGGGCAACTGGAGACGGCCAATAAATGCCGGCCTTGCCAGCGACGCCCACATCCCGAGAGTGAATAAAAAGCCCATCTCCAGTTGCATTGCCGGGGTGAATCAGTGCAGTCAGGGTTTATAACTCTCGGACTAACTCAACAGGGCAAATTCTATTTTCATTAAATGCTATTCAAAGACCACGAGAACGGGCTGCCCTTCACTGTGTATTTCCAGCGAGGTTCCTTCCCTCATTTCTGTCTCATTTTTATCCCACACCAACGTTAAAGGTGACGCACAGCAAGATGGAACACAAGAGGCACCTGCTGGGGGTAAGTGCCTGGGGCTGCACTGGGGGGGGGGAGGGGAGGGGGGGAGGGGGAGGGGGAGGGGGATGGGGAGGGGAGGGAGAGGGGGATGGGGAGGGGAGGGGGAGGGGCCAAAAACACAGAGGGGAGGGGAGGGGGAGGGAATGAGGATCGGGAAGGGGAGGGGAGGGGGACCAGGACTGGGAGGGGGAGGGGGGTTAACTGCACCGAGGACATCCTTGATATCAGTGATGGAGATGGAGTTTGGAAGAACTTGGATGGGAGGGGGAGGATGGGATGGGAGGGGGAGGATGGGGTGGAGGGGAGGATGGGGTGGAGGGGGGGATGGGGGCGGGGGTAGGAGGGGCGATGGACTGGCTGCGTCCAGCTTGAACCTATCAGGGCCACAGGAGGGCGCTGCCAAAAAAGGTTGTTGAAAAACCCTTCCCTGAATGTGAGTCCGTGATGCAAAGTGTTTGCCCATCCTGCTGCAGTGCCGCAGACCATTGCCATCCCTCCTAATCCTCCCCCTCCCCTCACCTGCTCACCCCCTACATCCAACTGCTTCCTCCCTCTACCAGTTGTCCTGCTCCTTCTCCAACACCCAGCCCCCCTCCCGCCCACCACCCCCGCATCCCGTCCCGCGCAGGAGCTGAGGACCATTGCCCTGAAATTATAATCCTCTTTATCCCTGAGCTGCCTGGAGACCTCGCTGTTCCACCACAGGGATCATTCCCTGTGTTCATGCCAGTCTCTGTCTCTCTCTCTATGGGCCCAAGTTTCGTGCCGCGCCTAGAATGGCGCAGTCCCGACCTGGACGCCCGTTTTTCATGCCGCAAAGTGCGCCTAAAAAAAACTTGCAGATTCTCCAGCTCCCTGCAGGTTGTTTGCAGCTCGGCGCAGCGCAGCATGAGCTGTAGGGGGCGGAGCCAGGTCCCTGCACTGAAAACAGTGCCGAGACCTCTGCACATGCGCGCTACAGTGGGCACGCATGTGCAGTAGCTCCAGGCGCCCAAAACTGTGTGGGAGGGGCCCGAAGCACGCAGCCCCTAGCCCTGGCCAAATGGCCTCACTGGGGCTATGTGAATAAGGTTCCTCCCACGCCCAGCTCCTGCTTCCTCCCAACCCGACCCGAGTCCCGCTTTCCCCCCCGCCCCTGGACCGGACCCGACCCGACTCCCCCGGACTGGACCCGACCCGACTCCCGCTTCCCCCCCACCCCCCGCCTCCGGACCGGACCCGATACCGACACCGACCCGACTCCCGCTTCCCCGCCCCCGGACTGGACCCGACCTGACCTCCCTACCCCCGACCTGACCTCCCTCTCCCCGACCTGACCTCCCTCTCCCGACCTACCCCCAACCCAAACCGAACCGAACCGACCTCCCTCCCACCATCCCCCTGACCCGCGTTCCCCCCGACTCGACCCAACGCCACCTATCTGTAAATCTGGTGCTGGGGACAGGCCCTGCCCCAAGTCTTGGCCCTGTCCGAAGTCTCGGGCCCGGCCCGTTCAGCCTCCCTCCCCCATCTCCTTCCCCCCCCCATCTCCTTCCCCCCCCATCTCCTTCCCCCCCCATCTCCTTCCCCCCCATCTCCTTCCACCCCCATCTCCTTCCCCCCCCATCTCCTTCCCCCCCATCTCCTTCCCCACCCCATCTCCTTCCCCACCCCATCTCCTTCTCCCCCCATCTCCTTCTCCCCCCATCTCCTTCTCCCCCCCATCTCCTTCCCCCATCTCCTTCCCCCCCATCTCCTTCCCCCCATCTCCTTCCCCCCCATCTCCTTCCCCCCCCATCTCCTTTGCCCCCCCATCTCCTTTGCTCCCCCATCTCCTTTGCCCCCCCATCTCCTTTCCCCCCATCTCCTTTCCCCCCCATCTCCTTTCCCCCCCATCTCCTTTCCCCCCCCATCTCCTTTCCCCCCCATCTCCTTTCCCCCCCCATCTCCTTTCCCCCCCCATCTCCTTTCCCCCCATCTCCTTTCCCCCCATCTCCTCTCCATCTCCTTTCCCCCCTTCTCCCCCTCTCCCCTCCCTCCCCTTCCCTCCTCCCCCTTTCCTCCCTCTGCTCCCCCTCCCCCTTCCCTCCCTCTGCTCTCCCCTCCCCCTTCCCTCCCTCTGCTCCCCCCTCTCTCCCTCTAACTCCCTCCTCCCCCTCCCCTCGCTGTCAGAAACACAGACACTGACAGACAGAGAATGAGAGACACACGCAGACAGAAAGATAGAGACACTGACAGAGACACACTGGCTGGGGGGCATCCCAGCACGCTGTTGGAGGGCTCCCGGTAAGTAGAAAATGTTTTATTTATTGATTTTAAAAAAAAAAATATTTCTTATTAATTTTTTTTGATTGATTTATTGGTTGATTTATTGATGTTTTTATCATTTATTATTGATGGTGGCTCTTTATTTGTAAAACTGAAGTGTTTAATGTTTGTAAACTTCCCTTTAAACCCCCCCCCCCATTCCCTACGCCTGATTTGTAACCTACACCTGATTTTCTAAAGTGTAGACAAGGTTTTTTCGAGCGTACAAAAATCTTCACTTACACCATTCTTAGTTAGTTTGGAGTAAGTTTTCACTGATGAAACTTTGAAAACAAGCGCAAGTGGCCGGACACGCCCCCTTTTGAAAAAAAAATTCTGTTCCAAAGTGAAACTGTTCTAACTGACTAGAACTGGAGCAAACTAAATGACGAGAATTCCGATTTCTAAGATACTCCGTTCTACACCAGTTGCTCCTAAAAATCAGGAGCAAATCATGTGGAAACTTGGGGCCTATATATCTCTGTCTCTGGCTCTGTCTCTGGCTCTGTCCCTAGCTCTGGCTCTGTCCCTAGCTCTGTCCCTGGCTCTGTCTCTGTTTCTGTCTCTGTCTCTGTCTCTGTCCCTGTCTCTGTCCCTGTCTCTGTCTCTGTCTCTGCCTCTGTCTCTGTCTCTGTCTCTGTCGATCTCCGTGTCTAGTCTCAATCTCTCTCTCTCTCGCTCTCTCTCTCTGTCTCAGTCTCAGTCTCTCTCTGTTTCTGTCCCAGTCGCTGGGCTCAATTTTCCCGGGTCATTCGTGCCGTTTTTTCTAGCGTATTTATGTTTTTCAAAGTTTCCCTCTGCGATCTGCGCCGGCGTAATTGAGTTAGTTACGATTTTTCTAGGTGAATTTTTTTTACATAAACATTCCCTCATGTCTGCACCGGTTTTCATAATTTTTCGCAGTTTGGTCAAAAATATTTCCTCCTAGGTCGGTGAATCTGGCCACTCCTACAAAACCTTCTGGTGAGTTAACAGAAAGCAGCGTACATTGACAAATCGGCACTGAAAGACGCCATTGTTTTTCATCGAAGATTTTGGAAGAAGTCAAGAACACTGTCAAAATCAATAATAAAGTTCAACTTTTTTTACCTGTCAACGCAGGAAGTTTCGGGGATTTCAGAAGTTTTCGTTTTTTTACATACACGCCACCACCGAACGTCTTGAAGCAGGGCTGGAGGGTCGTGGCTTTGGACGGCAGGGTCGGCCCCGCGCAGGGGCACAGGGGCTCGGGGCTCAGCTGGAAAACAAGCCCGGGGAGGGGAGAGAGGGAGGCGTCGACCGATCTGAGCCTGGGGAGCAAGGTGCCATTCGGAAGGTTTCTGAAGACTGCAATGAGTTTGGGGGAGGAGGGGGTGGGGGAGAGAGAAGGGGAGAAGTCACAAGTCTGCAATGACCTGTACTACGCATGCGTGTCCATTGCAACAATGTCAAAAACGTCACTTTTTTTTGTCGTGCATGCGCAGAAGGTGCGGCATCATTTTTCGGCACGGACAGCAGGCTCCACTCTCCGAGGCGACTGGACACGCTGCGTGGCGCCAAATTCGAATTATACATCGGGGAAACTTTGGTAAAATATTTCCGCTGCATTTCTGGCTGAGAAAAACGGGCGAAACTCTGGCAATACGCCAGAAAACGGGCTTGGGCAAAATTGAGCCCTCTGCCTTTATCTCCATCTCTTTCTTTGCAGCACTCTCTCAGTCTCTCTCTGACTGTCCCTGTATCTATCTCCCTTTCTCTCTGTGTCTAGTCTCAGTCTCCCTCTGTCTCAGTCTCAGTCTCTCTCTGTCCCTGTCTCTGTCTCTGTCCCTGTCCCTGTCCCTGTCTCTGTCTCTGTCCCTGTCTCTGACACTCTCTCTGTCTCTGTCACTCTCTCTGTCACTCTCTCTGTCACTCTCTCTGTCTCTGTCTCTGTCACTCTCTCTGTCTCTGTCTCTGTCTCTGTCCCTGTCACTCTCTCTGTCTCTATCTCTTTCTTTGCACCTCAGTCGGTCTGCCATCACTGATTAGAATGTTTCCATGTTCTGGCAACAAAACACAGTTAAAGGTAAGCAGATCCTTTCTCTTTACCGAAGAAGTTTCTGAAATTCAATTCATTTTTTTTAATTTCCAAGAAAAAAAGAACTCAACAAAGGATGAGGACAGACAATCTCATTCCCGCTCTCTCGTTCTCCCTCTCAGCTTGATACATTTTCTGAAGTAAAAACTGCATAGCTTTCATGTAAAGGTTTTGTTGGAAATCTGCCAAAATGCATCATGCAATTTATATTCAAATCATATTTTAAATACACAAACGGAAATATTGTTATACACAGACGCAAAGAAATAATATAATGTTTAGAATTCAGACACAAACAAATCCACAACAGATGTGAAATCTATACAGTCTTTTATATTCAAAATGGGTTCTGTTTCTCTCAAAAAAAACAGCCTTGCTGTTGTACAAACTTTTAAGATATACTTTAATTGATTAAAGTTTTTGAAAGTTGTTCTTGCTTCAAATAATGTTGATAAAACAAACCGCTTTTGTTGGAGTTTAAAGAAAAGCATTGTCTTGACTGGGCTGGCCAAATGCTTATGATCGAAGCATAGAATCTCCACACGAAGGCTTCGGAGACAAGCTGCAGCCTTCAAGTAAAGACCTTATGGAAGTGTTTAAAAGACACAAAAGATCATTCAATTTAATCATAAAATTGCAAAAATCTTACTTTATTCTGAAATTTGTCATTTCTAATGATACTCCCAGTGCAGTGCTGAGGGAGCGCTGCACTGTGGGAGGTGCCGTCTTACGGATGAGACATTAAACCAAGGCCCCGTCTGTTCTTTGAGGTGGACATAAAAGATCCCATGCCATTTCTAAGAAGAGTAGGGGAGTTATCCCCGGTTTCCTGGCCAATCCCTCAATCAGCATAACAAAAACAGGATTATCTGGTCATTATCACATTGTTGTTTGTGGGAGCTTGCTGTGTACAAATTGGCTGTCGCGTTTCCCACATGTGTGAGGAGGACACAAAAAATCTGCAAAAGGACATACACAGGCTAAGTGAGTGAGCAAAAATTTGGCAGATGGAGTATAATGTTGGAAAGTGTGAGGTACACTTTGACAGAAAAAATCAATGGGCAAGTTATTATTTAAATGGAGAAAAATTACAAAGTGCTGCAGTACAGCGGGACCTGGGGGTACTTGTGCATGAAACACAAAAGGATAGTATGCAGGAACAGCAAGTGATCAGGAAGGCCAATGGAATCTTGGCCTTTATTGCAAAGGGGATGGAGTATAAAAGCAGGGAAGTCTTGCTTCAGTTATACAGAGTATTGGTGAGGCCACACCTGGAATACTGCGTGCAGTTTTGGTTTCCATATTTACGAAAGGATATACTTGTTTTGGAGGCTGTTCAGAGAAGGTTCACTAGGTTGATTCCGGGGATGAGGGGGTTAACTTATGAGGAAAGGTTGAGTAGGTTGGGCCTCTACTCAGTGGAATTCAGAAGAATGAGAGGTGATCTTATCGAAACGTATAAGATTATGAGGGGGCTTGACAAGGTGGATGCAGAGAGGATGTTTCCACTGATGGGGGAGACTAGAACTAGAGGGCATAAGCTTAGAATAAGGGGCCGCCCATTTAAAACTGAGATGAGGAGGAATTTCTTCTCAGAGGGTTGTAAATCTGTGGAATTTGCTGCCTCAGAGTTTTGGAAGCTGGGACATTGAGTAAATTTAAGACAGAGATGGACAGTTTCTGAAACGATAAGGGAATAAGGGGTTCTGGGGAGCGGGCGGGGAAGCGAACCTGAGTCCATGATCGGATCAGCCATGATTGTATTAAATGGCGGAGCAGGCTCGAGGGGCCGTATGGCCTAACCCTGCTCCTATTTCTTATGTTTTTATGTTCTTATTGCAACAGTGACTTCACTCCAAAAGTACTTCGTCAGCTGTAATGCACTTTGAGACGTCCTGTCGACATGAAAGGCGCTATATAAATCCAAGTCTTTCTTTTTTCAAAACCTTAATTTGGGCATTAGAAATTTTAGTTACTGAGAAAAAATGTCGGATGAAAAATTTCTCAAAAATCATTTACAGTGATCTGATTCGTTCACTTTTTCCCTTTAGTATTTCCAATGGTATAACTGGTGAATCTCCTGACGTGTTGCTCGATGAGTCATTAGCAATTTTCCCTTTCATTCTTTTTCATGTGCAAGGCCCCTTCAATGGGCTATACAGGCCATTCAAAGTTCTGCGCATGCACAGATTTTCTATTCAAAACAACAACAACAACTTGTAGGTACATAGCGCCTTTAACATAGTAAAGGTTCTTCACAGGAGTATTATAAGACAACAAATTTGACACCGAGCCACATAAGGAAAATTTAGGGCAGGTGACCAAAAGCTTGGTCAAAGAGGTCAGTTTTAAGGAGCGTCTTCAAGGAGGGAAGAGTGGTAGAGAGGCGGAGAGGTTTAGGGAGGGAGTTCCAGAGCTTGGTGCCCAGGCAACAAAAGACACGGCCACTGATGGTTGAGTGATTATAATCAGGGATGCTCAAGAGGGAACACTGCATTCGACAAGCTGACTGCATCCTGATAGTCGGCCTTGGCGATCAGGAACCCACCTTGGGACAGGTAGTGTGAAACTTTCCGTAGCATATAAGAACATAAGAACATAAGAAATAGGAGCAGGAGTCGGCCATAAGGCCCCTCGAGTCTGCTCCGCCATTTAATACGATCATGGACTCAGCTCCACTTCCCCGCCCACTCCCCATTAACCCCTTATCCCCTTATCATTTAAGAAACTGTCTATTTCTGTCTTAAATTTATTCAATGTCCCAGCTTCCACAGCTCTCTGAGGCAGCGAATTCCACAGATTAACAACTCTCAGAGAAGAAATTTCTCCTCATCTCTATTTTAAATGGGCGGCCCCTTATTCTAAGATCATGCCCTCTAGTTTTAGTCTCCCCCATCAGTGGAAACATCCTCTCTGCATCCACCTTGTCAAGACCCCTCATAATCTTATACATTTCGATAAGATTACCTCTCATTCTTCTGAATTCCAATGAGTAGAGGCCCAACCTACTCAACCTTTCCTCATAAGTCAATCCCCTCATCCCTGGAATAGACCTAGTGAACCTTTTCTGAACTGCCTCCAAAGCAAGTATATCCTTTAGTAAATATGGAAACCAAAACTGCACTCAGTATTCTAGGTGTGGCCTCTCCAATACCTTATATAGCTGTAGCAAGACTTCCCTGCTTTTATACTCCATCCCCTATGCAATAAAGGCCAAGATTCCAGTACCTAACCTGCATACTATCTTTTTGTGTTTCATGCACAAGTACCCCCTGGTCCCGCTGTACTGCAGCATTTTGCAATCTTTCTCCATTTAAATTTTGATTTTTGATTTTTTCTGCCAAAGTGCATGATCTCACATTTTCCAACATTATACTCCTCTGCCAAATTTTTGCCCACTCACTTAGCCTGTCTATGTCCTTTTGTAGATTTTTTGTGTCCTCCTCACACATTGCTTTTCCTCCCATCTTTGTATCGTCGGCTACGTTACACTCGGTCCCTTCTTCCAAGTCGTTAATATAGATTGTAAATAGTTGGGGTCCCAGCACTGATCCCTGCGGCACCCCACTAGTTACTGATTGCCAACCCGAGAATGAACCATTTATCCCGACTCTCTGTTTTCTGTTAGTTAGCCAATCCTCTATCCATGCTAATATATTACTCCCAACCCTATGAACTTTTATCTTGTGCAGTAACCTTTTATGTGGCACCTTGTCAAATGCCTTCTGGAAGTCCAAATACACCACATCCACTGGTTCCCCTTTATCCACCCTCTTCGTTACATCCTCGAAGAACTCCAGCAAATTTGTGAAACATGACTTCCCATTCATAAATCCATGCTGACTCTACTTGACCGAATTTTGTTTTTCCAAATGTCCTGCTACTGCTTCTTTAATAATGGACTCTAACATTTTCCCAACCACAAATATTAGGCTAACTAGTCTACAGATTCCTGCTTTTTGTCTGCCTCCTTTTTTAAATAGGGGTGTTACATTTGCAGTTTTCCAATCTGCTGGGACCTCCCAGAATCCAGGGAATTTTGGTAAATTATATCCACAATCCCTGCCGCTACTTCTCTTAAGACCCGAGGATGCAAGCCATCAGGCCCAGGGGATTTATCTGCCTTTAGTCCCATTATCTTACTGAGTACCACCTCCTTAGTGATTGTGATTGTGTTAAGTTCCTCCCCCCTATAGCTCCTTGACTATCCACTGTTAGGATATTGTTTGTGTCATCCACCGTAAAGACTGATGCAAAATATTTGTTCAGAGTTTCTGCCATCTCCATGTTCCCTATTACTAATTCCCCGGTCTCGTCCTACAAGGGACCAACATTTAAGTTAGCCACTCATTTCCTTTTTATATACCTATAGAAACTCTTGCAACTGTTTTTATATTTTGTGCTAGTTTACTTATTCCCTTTAGTATTGCTAATGATATAACTGGTGAATCTCCTGACGTGTTGCTCGATGAGTCATTAGCAGGAGTGCAGACATCTCGGGGGGGGGATTGTGGGGCTGGAGGAGATTACAGAGATAGGGAGGAGCGAGCCCATGGAGGGATTTGAAAACAAGGATGAGAATTCTGAAATCGAGGCGTTGCTTAACCGGGAGCCAATGTAGGCCAGCGAGCACAAGGGGTGATGGGTGAGCGGGACTTGGTGCGAGTTAGGACACGGCCAGCCGAGTTTTGGATCTAGTTTACGTAGGGTAGAATGTGGAAGGCCAGCCAGGAGTGTGTTGGAATAGTCAAGTCTAGAGGTAACAAAGGCATGGATGAGGGTTTCAGTAACAGATGAGAGCAGTGATTGGCCTGCGCGGGGCATCCAGACCCTCGCACGGCCTCGCGGCTGTGCACCTTAATGGGATCATTGGGCATTAGTAGAATCATAGAATGGTTACAGCACGGAAGGAGGCCATTCGGCTCGTCGAGCCCGTTCCGATTCTCCGCTAGTCCCACTCCCTTGCCCTTCCCCCCCCCTAAACCGGCAAACTTGATTGCACTGATGGCCTTGGGGTTTGGAAGACCTTAGATGGGGCTGTGGTGTTGGGCTGGCTCCTCACTGTCAGGCCTCTAACCACTTCCCTCATTTCTGATTGGCACATTTCCCACCGCTTCCGTTTTGATAGCTTACTGGTTTATTTAGCTCATTCAGGAAATTATTAGAGCAGAAATGTTACAGTGAAAGTGAGACAACAGGAAGTGAGTGCAGCAAACAGCAAGTGTGCACAAGTCTTTTAATATATCAGCCATGTGGCTCAGTGGGCAGCACTCTCGCCTCTAAGTCAGAATGGTTGTGGGTTCAAGTCCCACCCCAGGAACTTGGGCACATAAATCTAGGCTGACAACTCCCAGTGCTGTGCTGAGGGAGCCCCGCACTGTCAGAGATGCCGTCTTTCGGATGAGACATTAAACCGAGGCCCCGTCTGCTCTCTCAGATGGATGTAAAGGATCCCATGGCACTATTTTGAAGACGAGCAGGGGAGTTATCTCTGATATCCTGGGGCCAATATTTATACCTCAATCAATGTAACAAAATCAATTATCTGCTCATTATCATGTTGCTGTTTGTGGGAGCTTGCTGTGCACAAATAGGCTGCTGCGTTTCCCACATTACAACAGTGACTACACTCCAAAAAGTAGTTCATTGGCTGTAAAGCACTTTGAGATGTCCGGTGGTCTTCAAAGGCGCTATATAAATCCAAGTTTTTCTCTCTATCGTAGATGGATAGATGCCAGATAAAAAGCTCATTTGCATATGTCTAGCCCAAAATAACAAGGATTTCCTTTCTGTCAGAACATCTTCCATAGGCTATTCAACTATGAAAGTGCCTCACAGAAGCTCTCACGTGAAGATAAGAAGAGCAAGAAAAGACCATTCGGCCCATCAAGCCTGCCCCATTCCATGGACAGTGTAAGCTGCACACAGACCTTCTCCCCTAACCCTGTACCCTTCAGCAAGACTTCCTTCCTTCGAAAGGCAGAAAAAACTTGGGAAATTCCTCTCTGACTTCCTCAGGCAGTGAAGCGGAGCTCCAGCAAGGCACAGATGCCTAGGACTCTTCAGTATCGAAACTAACGGGTGACTGGACAAGCTCCCTTCTCCCTTTAAAAGGACAGTAGCGACTCCGTGCTCCCCACAAGTTCCAGTACTTTGTTCCTGAGTGCAGTGACTCTCTGCGTAAAGAAAACCTTCCAGGCATCCAATCCAACTCTCGGCCTTTGGATTTTATTGGTGTTGGCCTTTCGATAATCAGTTCATCTCCAACACTCTGTGTCACGAGACTGCATCCCATCCCGTCACTGCTTGATAAACCTGAGTAATATCCCCATCTTTCTACAATGCTAATAACCCCAGATCTCCAAGCCTGTCCTTGTAACTGAGAGCCCTGTGATTTGATTCCATCCTGATTGTTTCCCACTGCACCATCTCTAGAGACAGACACCATGAAAGATGTTACAGGAAAGATGCGATTGCACTGGAGAGGGTACAGAGGAGATTTACGAGGGTGTTGCCTGGACTAGAGAATTTTAGCGATGAGGAAAGATTGGAGATGCTGGGGCTGTTTTCTTTGGAACAGAGGAGGCTGAGGGGAGACCTGATTAAGGTGTATAAAATTATGAGGGGCCTAGATAGAGTGGATAGGAAGGACCTGTTTCCCTCAGCAGAGGGGTCAACAACCAGAGGGCATGAATTTAAAGTCATTGGTAGGAGGTTTAGAGTGGATTTGAGGGGAAATGTCTTCACCCAGAGGGTGGTGGGGGTCTGGAACTCACTGCCTGAAAGGATGGTAGAGGCAGAAACCCTCACCACATTTAAAAAATACTTGATGTGCGCTTAAAGTACTACAGGGCTACGGACCAAGAGCTGGAAAGTGGGATTAGGTTGGATAGTTCTTGGTTGGCCGGCGCGGACACGATGGGCCGAAATGGTCTCCTTCCATGCTGTAAATTTCTATGATTCTATGAAACCAGGCAGAAGGAGGCAGAGCAAGTTGAGAAGGCTGTTAAAAAGCATACAGGATACTTGACTTTAAAAACAGAGGCATAGAGTACAAGAGCAAGGAAGTTATACTGAACCTTCATAAAATACTGGTAGGGCCCCAGCTGAAGTATTGTGTCCAATTTTGGGCACCGTACTTTAGGAACGATGTCAAGACCTTGGAGTGGTAGATTTACCAGAATGGTACTGGGTCCTGGAGAAGCTGGGGTTGTTCTCCTTGGAGCAGAGAAGGTTAAGGGGAGATTTAATAGAGGTGTTCAAAATCATGAGGGGTGTTGATAGTGTAGATGGGAAGAAAGTGTTACCATTGGCAGTGAGATTGGTAACCAGAGGTCACAGATTTAAGATAAATAGCAAAACAATCCACCAGGAGATTTTTTTTAACTTGTAATGTTCTGGATAACACTGCCTGAAAGGGCGGTGGGAGAAAATTCAGGAATAACTTTCAAAAGGGAATTGGATAAATACTTGAAAAGGAGAAATTTGCAGGGCTGTGGGGAAAGAGCAGGTCAGTGGGACAAATTGGATCGCTCTTTCAAAGAGGCGGCCCAGAAACGATGGGCCGAATGGCCTCCTTCTGTGCAGTATCACTCGATGATTCTATGATTCGAAACACTTCGAAGAAATACTTTGAAATGTGTGAAAATACATTTTTGTGCAACAAAAGGCAATGAGCTGTTCGCTAGTACACCTTCAGGGGAGTAATTACTTACAAGAGTTAACAACTAGTTACAACAGTGGCCCAAGTTCAGCTGTATAACCCTGTATCAAACTGACTGACCACAAGGCTTCACTGCAGGCCAACCCTGATTGGACATATTCCAGGAGGTTACATCATATGACCTCCTGCCTCTAACTTTCCCCGCCCGGTACAACAGCCTTTTTAATCCCCCATCGGCAATATTTTAATAACTAATAAACAAAAAGGTTCAAACAATATGAAAAACACACATTTTTTTTTAATAACCCTATGGTTGCTGGCAGGAGATTAATCGTTAATTCTTGGTGACTCCCGGACAATGCTGGAGGGTTGGCAACCCTCTTGGCGTAAACACTTTCGCGTGACATCACATTGATGTAAGCGAGTACGGACTCAACGAGCCCCGTGTATGAAAAGGAATGTAAGCTTTCAGCCTGCTATCCTCTATAAGGGAACAGCAAGCCCTAAATAGGAATGGACTCCAGGGATGGAATCTTAGTTCTGCCTGGATGACAGCCAGAATATTTTTCTCTATGCTTCTGTTTTGGAAGAGCCAGAATTTTTTTCTAGTTAACACAAAGCCAAGTAGGAACAAGAAATTGCTGGCATCTGGTTTCCTTCGCCGTGCTGGAGGCCCTGATGTGATCAAGGCTCACATCAAGCTCCATCTGGAGATCGCTGCATTTGATTGATTTCCCCAAAAAAGAAAGAAAAAAAGAAAGAGAATAAGAAAGAAAGAAAGACAGAGAGAAAGAAAGAAATGGAAAGAACGAGAGAACAAAAGAGAATGAGAAAGAAAGAATGAAAAAGAAAGAAGAAAAGAAAGAGAAAAAGGTAGAAAGAGGGACAGAAAGAGGAAGAAAGAGAAAGAAAAAAGAGAAAGAATGAAAGAAAGATAGAATGAGAAAGAGAGAAAGAATGAGAGAGAGATAGAAAAAGAAAGAGAAAGAGACAGATAAAGAATGAGAGAAAGAAAGATATAGAGAGAAAGAAAGAACGAGAAATAAAGAAATAAAGAGAAAATGAGAGAGAAAGTCTTAAAAAGAGAGAAAGAAAGAGAGAACCAAAGAAAGAAAGGATAGAATTCTTCGACATAATTCAGTGGAAAACACAGCTGAATACAAAAAGTGCCGAAGAGAACTGGAAAAGGAAATAAGAGAGAGCATGAGGGCATTGCTGAGGTACTAAATGAGTACTTTGTCTCTGTCTTCACTAAAGAAGCAGATGCTGCCAATATCACAGTGAAGGAGATAGTAGAAATATTGTACAGGATAAAAATAGATAAAGAGGAGGTAGTTAAAATATTTTCAGCGCCCAAAGTAGAAAAGTCTCGTGGTCTGGATGGGATGCATCCTGGGTTACCGAGGGAAGTCAGGGTGGAAATTGCAGCGGCTCTGGCCACAATCTTCCAATCCTCTGTCGATATGGGGCGGTGCCAGAGGGCAAATGTTGCACCGCTGTTGAAAAAAGGGGAGAGGGATAAATCCGTCAACCTAACATCGACTGTAACAGACAATGATCCAAGGCAAAATTACTTGGCACTTGGAAAAACATGGGTTAATAAATGCAAGGATTTGTTAAAGGCAAATCATGGGTTACTGAGGGCAGTGTGGTTGATGTTGTGTACATGGACTTTCAAAAGACGTTTGATAAAGTGCCACATAATGGACTTGTTACCAACATTAAACCCCCTGGGATTGAAGGGGTAGTGGCAGCATGGATACAAGATTGGCTGAGGACAGAGAACAGAGAGTAGGGTTATTTTCCAGACTGGAGGGAAGTGTACAATGGTGTTCCCCCAGGGGTCAGATTTGGACCACTGCTCTTTTAGATATGTTAATGACATGGACTTGGGTACGCTGGGCATCATTTCAAAGTTCGCAGGTGACACAAAACTTGGAAATATGAGGAGGAAAGTAGCAGACTTCAGGAGGGCACAGACAGACCGGTGAAATGGGCAGACACATACGGCAGCTGAAGTTTAATGCAGAGAAGTCTGAAGTGATTCATTTTGTTCGGAAGAATGAGCAGAGGCAATATAAATAAACAAAACGGTCTTTGAAAGTGAAGGACAAGTTGAGAAGGCTGTGTACAGGATCCTTGGCTTTGTAAAGGAAGGACGTTATACTTCACCTGGATAAAACATTGGTTCGGCCCCAGCTGGAGTATTGTGTGGGCACTGCACTTCAGGAGGGATGTCGAGGGAGCAGAGGGGGTTTACCAGAATGGCTCCAGGGATGAGCAATTATGTGGAGAGACTGCGGTTGAAGGTTCGGGGGAGATTTGAAAGAAGTGTTCAATATCTTGAGTAAATAAGGAGAAACTGTTCCCAGTGGTAGAAGGGTCGGTAACCAGAGGGCACCGATTTAAGGTCATTGGCAAAAGAACCAGAGGCGAGATGAGGAAAAATGTGTTTACACAGCGAGTTGTTGTGATCTGGAAAGCGCTGCCTGAAAGGGCGGTGGGGGCAGATTCAACAGTAACTTCCAAAAGGGAATTGGATAAATACTTAAAAAGGAAAAGTTTGAAGGACATGTTGGCCGAATGGCCTCCTCCTGTGCTGTATCACTCAATGATTCTAAAGAAAGAAAGACTTGTATTTATATCACACTTTTCACCAGCTCAAGACGTCCCAAAGTGCTTTACAGGAAATGATGCACATTTGAAGTGTAACATGGGAAACGCGGCAGCCAATTTACGCACAACAAGCTCCAACAATGTGATGATGACCAGATAAACTCTTTTTTAGAGATGGTGGTTGAGGGATAAATATTGGCCATGACACTGAGGATAACTCCCCTACTGTTCTTCGAAATAGGGCCATGGGATCTTTTACATCCACCTGAGAGGGCAAACGGGGCCTCGGTTTAATGTCTCATCCGAAAGACGGCACCTCCGACAGTGCAGCACTTTTCAGCACTGCACTGGAGTGACAGCCTAGATTTCTGTGTTCAAGTCCCTGGAGTGGGACATGAACCCACAACCTTCTGACTCAGAGGCGAGTGTGCTATGGCTGAAACCTAAGTTTGAAGCATTGAAGAGCTGGTGCATGTCTGGCCCTGGATCGCTTGCTTCAGGTTCTCAGATATATCAGTGCCCTAGGCTCCCCTGGCACTGAGGCAAAAAGCCCCAGACTTGGCCCGTTCCAAGCGAACAAGCCTCGACCAATGTCGGTAACGGGACAGCTGTGAGCCCAAGAGCTTGGAATACCGATGGGCCCTACGTGACCGTGGACTATGAAGGGTAAACCTTAACTCCCTCCGCCAGGGCAAACCAGGTGCAACGGGCATTAATAGCCGAGCGACCCTCTTGCCACTCCTTGTAGGCTCCATGAGTATCTTCAGCCAATCAGGGGCCTGGGGTGAGGAGTTGTCTTTGTACAGCCTACTGGGTGGAGCATCAGGCCACTCCCCCTCTCCCTCCTCACCCCAGGCCCCCTCCCCACCACAGGCCCCCTCCCCATCCCAGGTCTCCTCCTCACACCAGGCCCCCTCCTCACACCAGACCCCATCGTCACACCAGGTCCCCTCCTCATCCCAGGGCCCCTCCTCATCCCAGGGCCCCTCCTCATCCCAGGCCCCCTACTCACCCCAGGCCCCCTCCTCACACCAGGCCCCCTCCTCACACCAGACCTCATCGTCACACCAGGCCCCCTCCTCATCCCAGGGCCCCTCCTCATCCCAGGGCCCCTCCTCATCCCAGGCCCCCTCCTCACACCAGGCCCTCTCCTTACCCCAGACCTCCTCCCCCTCCTCACCCCAGGCCCCCTCCTCACTCCAGGCCCTCTCCTTACCCCAGGCCCCGCCACTTTCCCACCCCCAGCCTTCTCCCTGGTCACACCCACTCTGTTACCTCTGGAGTCCCACAAGGATCTATCCTTGGTCCACTTCTATTTCTCATCTGCGACATCATCCGGAAACACAAAGGCAGATTCCACATGTACACTGACAACACCCAGCTCTCCCTCACCACCCGCTCTCTAGGCCCCTCCATGACCTCTTTCCACGTGGGAAGCTGTCAGTTAATGTCAAAGCTGAGGAGATTTAAACTCTGGGAATGGAGTGGAAACAGGTTAAGGGGGTGAGAGTAATAAATACTCGTTGGGGGCGTTCCGTTGGGTGGGAGAGGATCCTGAGCCTCTCGGAGCGAGGGCCACTGCACTTTCCAACCGACGTCAATGAGCAGAATCAGAAACCCATAAACTGCAATGTGGTTAAGTTTGCAGATGATATTGAACTGGGAGTGGCAGTGGAACCAGAAGAGACAGTTCAGTAATTAGAGTGAGATTGATAAAATAAGTACATAGACAGATCAAAAACAGATGGAATTAAACGCAAAACACTGCACAGGGAATGGACAAAGTGGTAACACATGATCTCCACTAGAGGTGCGGTAATAACCGAGGGGGATTCTGAAAGAAACCTTCGAATTTGAATCGATTAGCCGCCAAACATGTCCAAGCAATGGAGAGTAGGAAACAAAGCCAATGGCATGTTGAGCTGCAAAAGAGAGTGTCAGAGAAAGTCATGCTCAAACTGTACTGTATACTGGTCAGACCCCACACTGAGCCCTGTGTCCACTGGTCAGACCCCACACGAGCCCTGTGTCCACTGGTCAGACCCCACACTGAGCCCTGTGTCCACTGGTCAGACCTCACACTGAGCCCTGTGTCCACTGGTCAGACCCCACACTGAGCACTGTGTCCACTGGTCAGACCCCACACTGAGCACTGTGTCCACTGGTCAGACCTCACACTGAGCCCTATGTCCACTGGTCAGACCCCACACTGAGCCCTGTGTCCATTGGTCAGACGCCACACTGAGCACTGTGTCCACTGGTCAGACCACTGAGCCCTGTGTCCACTGGTCAGACCCCATACTGAGCCCTGTGTCCACTGGTCAGACCCCACACTGAGCCCTGTGTCCACTGGTCAGACCCCACACTGAGCCCTGTGTCCACTGGTCAGACCCTACACTGAGCACTGTGTCCACTGGTCAGACCCACACTGAGCACTGTGTCCACTGGTCAGACACACACTGAGCCCTGTGTCCACTGGTCAGACCCCACACTGAGCCCTGTGTCCACTGGTCAGACTCACACTGAGCCCTGTATCCACTGGTCAGACCCCACACTGAGCACTGTGTCCACTGGTCAGACCTCACACTGAGCCCTGTGTCCACTGGTCAGACTCACACTGAGCCCTGTATCCACTGGTCAGACCCCACACTGAGTCCTGTGTCCACTGGTCAGACCCCACACTGAGCACTGTGTCCACTGGTCAGACCCACACTTAGCACTGTGTCCACTGGTCAGACCCCACACTGAGCACTGTGTCCACTGGTCAGACCCCACACTAAGCACTGTGTCGACTGGTCAGACCCCACACTGAGCCCTGTGTCCAGTGGTCAGACCCCACACTGAGCCGTGTGTCCACTGGTCAGACCCACACTGAGCCCTGTGTCCATTGGTCAGACCTCACACTGAGCACTGTGTCCACTGGTCAGAGCCACAGTGAGCCCTGTGTCCACTGGTCAGACCCACACTAAGCCCTGTGTCCACTGGTCAGACCCACACTGAGCACTGTGGCCACTGGTCAGACCCACACTGAGCCCTGTGTCCATTGGTCAGACCCCACACTGAGCCCTGCATCCACTGGTCAGACCCACACTGAGCCCTGTGTCCACTGGTCAGACCCCACACTGAGCCCTGTGTCCACTGGTCAGACCCCACACTGAGCCCTGTGTCCACTGGTCAGACCCACACTGAGCACTGTGTCCACTGGTCAGACCTCACAATGAGCACCATGTCCACTGGTCAGAGCCACACTGAGCACTGTGTCCACTGGTCAGACCCACACTGAGCACTATGTCCACTGGTCAGACCCACACTGAGCACTGTGTCCACTGGTCAGACCTCACACTGAGCACTATGTCCACTGGTCAGAGCCACACTGAGCACTGTGTCCACTGGTTAGACCCCACACTGAGCACTGTGTCCACTGGTCAGAGCCACACTGAGCCCTGTGTCCACTGGTCAGAGCCACACTGAGCCCTGTGTCCACTGGTCAGACCCACAGTGAGCACTGTGTCCAGTGGTCAGACCCCACACTGAGCCCTGTGTCCATTGGTCAGAGGCACACTGAGCCCTGTGTCCACTGGTCAGACCCCACACTGAGCACTGTGTCCACTGGTCAGACCCCACACTGAGCCCTGTGTCCACTGGTCAGACCCCACACTGAGCACTGTGTCCACTGGTCAGACCCACACTGAGCCCTGTGTCCACTGGTCAGACCCACACTGAGCCCTGTGTCCACTGGTCAGAGCCACAGTGAGCCCTGTGTCCATTGGTCAGAGCCACACTGAGCCCTGTGTCCACTGGTCTGACCCCACACTGAGCACTGTGTCCACTGGTTAGACCCCACACTGAGCCCTGTGTCCAGTGGTCAGACCCCACACTGAGCCCTGTGTCCACTGGTCAGACCCCACACTGAGCACTGTTTCCACTGGTCAGACTCACACTAAGCACTATGTCCACTGGTCAGACCCACACTGAGCCTTGTGTCCACTGGTCAGAGCCACACTGAGCCCTGTGTCCACTGGTCAGACACACACTGAGCCCTGTGTCCACTGGTCAGAGCCACACTGAGCCCTGTGTCCACTGGTCAGACCCCACACTGAGCCATGTGTCCACTGGTCAGACCCCACACTGAGCACTGTGTCCACTGGTCAGACCCCACACTGAGCCCTGTGTCCAGCTCTGGTCAGACCCCACACTGAGCACTGTGTCCAGCTCTGGTCAGACCCACACTGAGCACTTTGTCCACTGGTCAGACCCACACTGAGCCCTGTGTCCACTGGTCAGACCTCACACTGAGCACTTTGTCCACTGGTCAGACCCCACACTGAGCACTGTATCCACTGGTCAGACCCCAGACTGAGCCCTGTGTCAACTGGTCAGACCCCACACTGAGCCCTGTGTCCACTCGTCAGACCCCACACTGAGCCCTGTGTCCACTGGTCAGACCTCACACTGAGCCCTGTGTCCACTGGTCAGACCTCACACTGAGCCCTGTGTCCACTGGTCAGACCTACACTGAGCCCTGTGTCCACTGGTCAGACCCACACTGAGCCCTGTGCCCACTGGTCAGACCCACACTGAGCCCTGTGTCCACTGGTCAGACCCACACTGAGCCCTGTGTCCACTGGTCAGACCCACACTGAGCCCTGTGTCCACTGGTCAGACCCCACACTGAGCCCTGTGTCCACTGGTCAGACCCCACACTGAGCCCTGTGTCCACTGGTCAGACCCACACTGAGCACTGTGTCCACTGGTCAGACCTCACAATGAGCACCATGTCCACTGGTCAGAGCCACACTGAGCACTGTGTCCACTGGTCAGACCCACACTGAGCACTATGTCCACTGGTCAGACCCACACTGAGCACTGTGTCCACTGGTCAGACCTCACACTGAGCACTATGTCCACTGGTCAGAGCCACACTGAGCACTGTGTCCACTGGTTAGACCCCACACTGAGCACTGTGTCCACTGGTCAGAGCCACACTGAGCCCTGTGTCCACTGGTCAGAGCCACACTGAGCCCTGTGTCCACTGGTCAGACCCACAGTGAGCACTGTGTCCAGTGGTCAGACCCCACACTGAGCCCTGTGTCCATTGATCAGAGGCACACTGAGCCCTGTGTCCACTGGTCAGACCCCACACTGAGCACTGTGTCCACTGGTCAGACCCCACACTGAGCCCTGTGTCCACTGGTCAGACCCCACACTGAGCACTGTGTCCACTGGTCAGACCCACACTGAGCCCTGTGTCCACTGGTCAGACCCACACTGAGCCCTGTGTCCACTGGTCAGAGCCACAGTGAGCCCTGTGTCCATTGGTCAGAGCCACACTGAGCCCTGTGTCCACTGGTCTGACCCCACACTGAGCACTGTGTCCACTGGTTAGACCCCACACTGAGCCCTGTGTCCAGTGGTCAGACCCCACACTGAGCCCTGTGTCCACTGGTCAGACCCCACACTGAGCACTGTTTCCACTGGTCAGACTCACACTAAGCACTATGTCCACTGGTCAGACCCACACTGAGCCTTGTGTCCACTGGTCAGAGCCACACTGAGCCCTGTGTCCACTGGTCAGACACACACTGAGCCCTGTGTCCACTGGTCAGAGCCACACTGAGCCCTGTGTCCACTGGTCAGACCCCACACTGAGCCATGTGTCCACTGGTCAGACCCCACACTGAGCACTGTGTCCACTGGTCAGACCCCACACTGAGCCCTGTGTCCAGCTCTGGTCAGACCCCACACTGAGCACTGTGTCCAGCTCTGGTCAGACCCACACTGAGCACTTTGTCCACTGGTCAGACCCACACTGAGCCCTGTGTCCACTGGTCAGACCTCACACTGAGCACTTTGTCCACTGGTCAGACCTCACACTGAGCACTGTATCCACTGGTCAGACCCCAGACTGAGCCCTGTGTCAACTGGTCAGACCCCACACTGAGCCCTGTGTCCACTCGTCAGACCCCACACTGAGCCCTGTGTCCACTGGTCAGACCTCACACTGAGCCCTGTGTCCACTGGTCAGACCTCACACTGAGCCCTGTGTCCACTGGTCAGACCTACACTGAGCCCTGTGTCCACTGGTCAGACCCACACTGAGCCCTGTGCCCACTGGTCAGACCCACAATGAGCCCTGTGTCCACTGGTCAGACCCACACTGAGCCCTGTGTCCACTGGTCAGACCCACACTGAGCCCTGTGTCCACTGGTCAGACCCCATACTGAGCCCTGTGTCCACTGGTCAGACCTCACACTGAGCACTGTGTCCACTGGTCAGACCCCACACTGAGCCCTGTGTCCACTGGTTAGAGCCACACTGAGCCCTATGTCCACTGGTCAGACCCCACACTGAGCCCTGTGTCCACTGGCCAGACCCACACTGAGCCCTGTGTCCACTGGTCAGACCCCACACTGAGCACTGTGTCCACTGGTCAGACCCACACTGAGCACTGTGTCCACTGGTCAGACCTCACACTGAGCACTGTGTCCACTGGTCAGACCCACACTGAGCCCTGTGTCCACTGGTCAGACCGACACTGAGCACTGTGTCCACTGGTCAGACCCCATACTGAGCACTGTGTCCACTGGTCAGACCCCACGCTGAGCACTGTGTCCACTGGTCAGACCCCACACTGAGCACTGTGTCCACTGGTCAGACCCACACTGAGCCCTGTGTCCACTGGTCAGACCGACACTGAGCACTGTGTCCACTGGTCAGACCCCACACTGAGCACTGTGTCCACTGGTCAGACCCACACTGAGCCCTGTGTCCACTGGTCAGACCCACACTGAGCACTTGTCCAGGTCTGGTCACCAAGACACGAGGAAGGCCTTCGAGCGCTGGATGCAGAGCCAAGAAGATCCACGAGGCTAACCCCCAGGGTCAGGGGCCAGCACTTTTCAGCCTGGCATGGATAGAGGTGTTTAAGATATTTAAGGGAATGGGCAAGGTTAAGCTAGAATATTATCTTAAATTGAGGGAAGAGGACAAGGGACACATGTTTGAGTTACAATAAGGCAGCTTCAGGATTGATATCAGGAGCTTCTTGTCCATGCAATAGATCGATCAACGCTTGGAATTGTTTGCAGGTACTCTGGTGGCGGTGGAAACCCTGGAATGATTTCAGAAACAGTTATCCCTGGCACTGGGGGGTCTGCAGGCTGGATGCGTTAAGATAGGCTCATCTTCCTTGTCCGTATTTATCTGCTGATCTTGTGAAGAGCTTTGAGCAATAGGATGCAGTAAAGTTTGGACCTTACAAAGGCAACAAAAGCGATTTGGTGCAATGCCATGAACCCGAACGGAAGGATCAATCACTTTCAAATGTTGCACCGGGTCAGGTTGAGAACAACTTCTGGTCACTGTCCGTTAGCAGTCTGCTTCTGTCCACAATTCGCAGGTTCTCAGTGTTGGCCTGGGTGAATTGGAATTCAAGGCACAATGCCCGCTAATGGAATACTGGAATGGGGCATGTTCCACCAGGGAAGCACAGAACTGGCACCTGGGTTCTGCCAGTTTTCCACTCCCTCTGTGCCCGGCGATGTGCCCGATCAGCAGGACACGGGTGCAGGATCTCAACAAATTAGCACTCGGTCATCTACAAATTAGCACTCGGTTTAGCTGCATATCAGGTTACGCTGTACCTTTTGATCTCCATTTCTCTATGCAGGGCACGGAAAGGAGACAGTGGGAGCGACACAGGGCAAATTCCCCAATCTCATGGCCTACATCCTCCTGGGGCTCTTCGTCCTGCTCACTATAATATTCGTTGTTGGGATGCTGAAATGTAAGTTTTTTGAAAATGCGTGACACCTGGATTGTAATGTATTTGCTTCATGGGTTCTTTGCTTAAGAATTCATAGCAACACGTTGCCATTAAGAACTAATTGGCTTATTAACAAAGGTTTAACAATCACACTACACATTACCAGTTCATCCACCAGGCTCACAGCCACTAGCCTCATCGTGGATCCCCCGAACCCAACTGGCTGGGGTTTCATTGAGTCTTGCAAACATCACGTGACTGGCTAAGCCACTCCCAACTCAACAGCTCCACCAACCAGTGAGCATTACACGGATGGTACTGGGGATCTGAGGGAAGGCAAGACTAACCTGGAGCTTCAGAAAACAGAGAAGGAATTGGTTGTGAAAAGATCAGCAGAACCCGAAGTGGATGAGTCACTGAGTGCTCCTGACATCACCCAAGCCTGGTGAAGGAAGTGAGATGGAGATCAGGGCAGCTCTGACCACAACCTCTCAATTCCCCTTTAATATGACACGATAGAGTAGCTTATGTAACTGTTTAAGAGGGAGGCGGTGTAACTGTAGATCAGTTAATCTAACATCCCACCGTGGCTATCTTTTTTATCTCCTTCATCATTCTAAAAAGTGCGGTTGCATCATTTCTGACTCTCCTCCTTTCCTTCACTCGAGGCAGAAAGAGCAATCAAACCAGTTGTGGTTCTGAGGAGAGGGTGATGAGCCTGGGATTGATTACATTGAAGACGGGAATGCTTGGCGGGAGAGATTATTCAATGATTCAACATCCTTCAGGGAATCAATCAACTGATCCCCCGTAATATGTGGGGGCCTGGCACAAACTCTAGAGCCAGGTGACGGGCTCAAACCGAGAAGAGGGAAAGGAGCAGACAGTTTAAATTGAACTACTTTACACAGAGCGGTGTGATTGTGTGGGATGGACTGGGCAGGAGGGGAGTGGAGGCAGATAGTAGCAGAGAATTGTGGAGATATGTGAGGGAGTGGGCAATTGAAGGGTGTTTGTTTGTGGGACTGGCCAGTTGGACAACAGGGTATTTTCTGGGCCTGTTGTTTCCATTGTTCCAACCAGAGCACACCCAACTTCCTAACCTTTCCTCAGAACTCAGCTTCCACCCACTGTTGTAAGTGAATGGGATCAGGGTAGGACAGGATTGTTAGTCATCCTCCATGTTCCTTTTACATAAGAAAATAATAGGAGCAGGAGTCGGCCATTTGGCCCCTCGAGCCTGCTCCGCCATTCAATAAGATCATGGCTGATCTTCTACCTCAGCTCCACTTCCCATAACTCTTCATTCCCTTAATATTCAAAAATCTATCGATCTCTATTTTGAGGATACTCCACGACTGAGCCTCCACAGCCCTCTGGGGCAGAGAATTCCAAAGATTCACCACCCTCTGAGTGAAAAGGTTTCTCCTCATCTCAGTCCTAAATGACCGACCCCTTATTCTGAGACTGTGACCCCTGGTTCTAGACTCCCCAGTCAGAGGAAATATCCTCCCTGCGTCTACCCTGTCAAGCCCTATAAGAATTTTGTATGTTTCAATGAAATCACCTCTCATTCTTCTAAACTCTAGAGAATATAGGCCTAGTCTACTCAATCTCTCATAGGACAATCCCCCCATCCCAGAAATCAGTCTGGTGAACCTTCGTTGCACTCCCTCTGTAATGTATTTGCTGCATGAGTTCTTTGCTTCAGAATTCACAGCAACACATTGCTATTAAGAACAAGTTGGTTTATTAGCAAAGGTTTAACAATCACACTACACATTACCAGTTCATCCACCAGGCTCACAACCACCTGCCTGATCGTGGATCCCCCAAACCCAACTGGCTGGGGTTTTATTGTGTCTTGTGAACATCATGTGACTGGCTAAGCCACTCCCAACTCAACAGCTCCACCAAGCTATGAGCATCCTCACAGGTGATTATATTACATCCTCTTTGGCAAGTATATCCTTCCTTGGGTAAGGAGACCAAAACTGTACACAATACTCCAGGTGTGACCTCACCAGGGCCCATATAATTGCAGTAAGACGTCTTTATTCTTATAATTAAAATCTTCTTGCAATAAAGGCCAGCATACCATTTGCTTTCTTAATTGCTTGCTGTACCTGCATGTTAACTTTCAGTGATTCATGTACAAGGACACCCAGGTCCCTCTGAACACCAACACTTCCCAATCTCTCACCATGTAAAACATATTTTAAAAGCATCAATCTTGTCCCTCATGCATGTATTCATAAAGCCTCATAAAGTCACCATGGACATTCTATATGAACCTCCTGAAAATGTCACCACTATGATACCGGGGCTGAAAGGGTGAAATTATAAGGCTAGGTTGGATTGACTGGGCTTGTATCCCCTCCAGTATAGAAGATTAAGAGGTGATTTATTTGAGGTGTTTCACGTGATTAAAGGAGTTGGTAGGATAGATGGAGAGAATCTATTTCCTCTGGTGGGGGGGGTCCAAAAGAAGGGGGCGTAACATTAACATTCGAGCCAGGCCATTCAGGGGTGATGTCAGGAAGTATTTCTTCACACAAAGGGCAGTGGGAATCTGGAACTCTCCTCCGCCAACAAGCTGTTGAAGCTGGGGGTCAGTTGTAAATTTAAAGGCTAAGATTGATAGATTTTTGTTGGGTAAGGGTATCAAGAGATTTGGAGCAAAGGCAGGTAAATGGATTTAAGATACAGATCAGCCATGATCTCATTGAATGGTGGAATGTCACTGAATCAAGGGGCTGAATGTTCCTAAAATAGTCAGCCTGAAAGCTGCCTTTATCATCAAGTTCACTGCGTGCCTCGTTCAATTTCTACCTTCAACTCCAACAGCCGACATTTGGAGAAAGTTCTGTTGCTTGAGATAGTTGGAGGTGGGAATCCATCAATGCTGATAATAATTGCTTCATTTTCAGTTAAACAGATGTCCAGTGAAATTAAAGATCTGAAGGATGATGTCACGAAGCAGCTTGCAAAAATGAAGCACGGTAAGTACACGTTAACATGTCCATGTTCAGTACGGACCGATCAGCCACACCTCCGTAGGACCCTCAGCATTGCACAGCATCCGAGACCCTCATAGTGACTCAGTGCTGCCCCCGATGGCCCAGTGGGTAAATGCAATTGAGACACTGAGACCGGGAATATCCCCAGTCCCCAGCCCCTAAACCCTAGCCCCCAGTCCCAGTCCCCACTCCCAGTCTCAGTCCCCAGTCCCCAGGCCCTAGGTCCCAGCCCCCACTCCCAGCCCCCAGTCCCCACTCTCAGCCCCCAGTCCCCAGTCTCCACTCTCAGTCCCCACTCCCAGTCCCCAGTCCCCACTCCCACTCCCCAGGCTCCAGGCCCCATTCCCACTCCCAGTCCCCAGTCCTCACTCCCAGTCCCCAGGCCGCAATCCCCACGCCCAGTCCCCAGGCCCGAGTCCCCACTCCCAGTCCCATGCCCCAGTCCCACTCCCACTCCCCAGTCCCCAGGCCCCACTCCCACTCCCCAGTCCCCACTCCCATTCCCCAGGCTCCAGGCCCCATTACCACTCCCAGTCCCCACTCCCAGTCCCCAGGCCCAGGCCCCAATCCCACTCCCCAGTCCCCAGGCCCCACTCCCACTCCCCAGTCCCCAGGCCCTACTCCCACTCCCCCAGGCCCCAGTACCACTCCCAGTCCCCACTCCCAGTCCCCAGGCCCCAGTCCCCAATCCCACTCCCCAGTCCCCAGGCCCCAGTCCCACTTCCCAGGCCCCAGGCCCCATTACCACTCCAAGTCCCCAGGCCCCAGTCCCCACTCCCACTCCCAGTCCCCAGGCCCCACTCCCAGTCCCCAGTCCCCATTCCCACTCCCAGTCCCCAGTCCCCACTCTCAGTCCCCAAGCCCCAGTCCCCACTCCCACTCCCAGTCCCCAGTCCCAAGGCCCCAGTCCTCACTCCCACTCCCAGTCCCCAGTCCCCAGACCCAGGCCCCAGTCCCCAGTCCCCACATCCCCATGCCTCAATCCCCAATCTGAGTCCCCAGTCCCAGTCCCCACTCCCAGTCCCCAGGCCCAACTTCCAGGCCCCAGTCCCCACTCCAACTCCCACCCCGCAGTCCCACTCCCAATCCCCACTCCCCCTGTCCCCAGGCCCCAGGCCCCAGGCCCCAGTCCCCAATCCCCAGGCCCCAGTCCCCACTCCCCAGTCCCCCAGTCCCAGGCTCAGTCCCAGGTTGTACTGAGGAGGATGCTCAGCTGGGTCCACAGTAGAGGCTCGGCATGTGACCTCAATGTCGCTAGGCTGGGGAGAGAATCATCCTAACCTGTGAACCCTCCTGGAAAAAATGTTTGTGTGCGGCTGAGTATATCTGTGTGTACTCTGCATGTACCTGTGTGTGTGGCTCTGTATATTTGTGTACTGTGCATGTACCTGTGCATGTACCTGTGTATATCTGTGTGTATTGTGCATGTACCTGTGTGTGTGGCTGTGTAATATAGTGTGGAGCCCAAAACAAGACTCAGTGCTCCCACTGTGGATCCCTGAGGTTTTATCATTATATGTTGTAACGTCCTGTGATACAGTATAACTGGAGTTCCAAAAGTCTTCTTTGAAGTTCCGCATTACAGGCTGCAGCACAAGCTTAGGCCAGGGGTATTCGATATCCAAATAAGAAAAATTAAGGAATTGGTTGAAAGAGGTGAAGCAACTGGTTTTAGATAGGAGACTGATGTTAGGTGGAGGAGTATCCCGGGGGATCGGGGGATGTACTGAGTGTCCTGGGGAACGGGGGGATGTAATTCCCAGAATTGGCCACAGTACTCCCGCTGGGTCCTAACCAGTGTTTTATAAAGGTTTATTATAACCTCCTTGCTTTTGTACTCTAGATCTCTATTTATAAAACCACGGAACCAGTATATTTTTTTAACAGCCATCTTATCCTGCCACCTTTTAAGACTTCAAATACCCCAGGGTCTCTCAATTCTGCCCCCAATTAACATACTACCATTTAGTTTATATTTAGTTTATATTTAGTTTTTATTGCCTCTTCTCGTTCTTCCTTCCAAAATGTGTCACTTCAAACTTCTCTGCGTTAAATTTCAGCCGCCGCGCGCCTTCCCTTTTCACCAGTCTGTCTGCGTTCTCCTCAAGGCTGCTGCTATCCTCCTCACATTTCATGTTATCTGCAAGCTTTGAAATGATGCCCTGTACACACAAGTGCAGCTCATTGATACAGAGATCAAAAGGAGCAGTTGTCCCAACACTGCCACACAAAAGCAAAATACTGCGGATGCTGGAATCTGGAATGAAAACAGAAAATGCTGGAAATCTCAGCAGGTCAGGCGGCATCTGTGGAGAGAAAGCATCGACCTGAACCGTTAACTCTGTTTCTCTCTCCACACATGCTGCCTGACCCACTGAGATTTCCAGCATTTTCTGTTTTTTATCCCAAAACTGCCCCCTGGGGGACACCATTGCAAACTGCCCTCTGGTCTGAATAATATTCGTTCAATACGACTCTCCGTTTTCTGTCTCTTAGCCAGTGTTGTATCCACACAAACACTGTCCCATAATCTCATGGCCTTCGGTTTTGCTCACAAATCTATTATGTGGTGGATTGTGACCAAACCTTCCGCAATTTCCATCTTACTGCACCTCAGCAACTTAGGATGCCCCCCCATCTTTTCTACTTTGAGAGCTGCCAGCCTTTTTACCTCCTCTTTATCTATTTTCATCCTGTCTAATTTCTCTACTGCTCGTCTCCTTTACTGTGGACACTGGCAGCATCTTCAAATGCAAAGTGTACTCATTTAGTACCTCTGCCTCCACAGGAAGATCATTTTTGGTCCCTAATCAGCCCCACTCTTCCTTTTACTATTTGTATAAGACTTTTGGGTCCCCTTTTATGTTACCCAATAATGACCAGATAATCTGCAGCGATGCTATCTGAGGGATAAATATTGGCCAGGACACCGGGGAGAACTCCCCTGCTTTTCTTCAAAATAGTGCCGTGGAATCTTTTACACCCACCTGAGAGAGCAGGCGGGGCCTCGGTTTAACGTCTCATCCAAAAGACAGCACTCCCTCAGTACTGCACTGAAGTATCAGGGGTCAACAACCAGGGGGCATAGATTTAAAGTAATTGGTTGGAGATTTAGAGGGACATTTTTTTACCCAGAGGGTGGTGGGGGTCTGGAACTCACTGCCTGAAAGGGTGGTAGAGGCAGAAACCCTCACCACATTTAAAAAGTACTTGGATGTGCACTTGAAGTGCTGTAACCTACAGGGCTACGGACCAAGAACTGGAAAGTGGGATTAGGCTGGGTGGCTCTTTGTCGGCCAGTGCGGACATGATAGGCCGAAATGGCCTCCTTCTGTGCTGTAACTTTCTATGACTCTCTATGAAATGTTCTGAGCTCAAAGGCACATGTACTCCCCACTGAGCCACGGCTGACACTGCAGGGATGAGGCGAGACGACAGCAATTAGCACCCTTTGCATTAGAACAAAGTTGGTTCGGAGGAGATCTGATAGATGTGCTCAAATTAATCAAGTTTAAACTGGTCGGTGAGTGGGTAACTGGAGGGAGTAACGTTAAGATCATCGGTAACAGAACGAGGGGAGAGCTTAGGAGAAATATTTCACACCCCAGGTTGTTAGAAAATTATCAGAAACAGTGGTAGGAGGAGAATCCAGAATATCAAAAGGAAAGAGGGTAGATATTTGAAAAACAAACATTTTAAGGGGTAAGAGCAGAGACATGGGACCAAGTGAACAGTTCTTTGAGCGAGCCAGCACAGGGGCGATGGGTGGAATGGCTTCCTTGCGTGCTGTGAAGCTCTGTGATTCCCTGAGTCCTGGCCCCTCAGTCGCAATATTATTACAATATACATGCATGTGTTGGAATGGTAAAACCCTGAGACATTTAAGGGGAGACATGAGGGAGCAGGGAATATGTGGGGCAGGGTGGTGTGGAGCAGAGCGTTTGGGTCGAATGGCCTGTTTGTGAGCTGCAGATTGTGTCATGGCCAGCAGCAAGTAATTACTGCTTGGTGTTAACAGCGGTTCTTAATAATAAACATTCATTCGGAGCTAGAGTTGAAACCAGTGACAGACAAAAGGAACAGAAACAGATCGCTGCCAAACTGTCTGCAGCTGCCAAGTTTGCTGTGAATCTCCACAAAACAGCTTTCACCAACTCTTCGGGTCCACTTCTGGCCATACATCTTTCTGATTTCCTTCCTTAGTTTGTCAGCAGTTTGGATAAGAAATAGGAGCAGGAGTAGGCCATACGGCCCTTCGAGCCTGCTCCGCCATTCAATAAGATCATGGCTGATCCGATCATGGACTCGGCTCCATTTCCCCACCCGCTCCCCATAACCCTTTACTCACTTATCATTCAAAATCTCTCTATCTCCGCCTTAAATATATTCAATGACCCAGCCTCCACACTCTCTGGGGCAGAGAATTCCATAGATTTACAATCCTCTGAGAGAAGAAAATTCTCCTCATCTCAGTTTTTAAAGGGCGTCCCCTTATTCTAAGACTATGTCCCCTAGTTTTAGTTTCCCCTATGAGCGGAAATATCCTCTCTGAATCCACCTTGTCGAACCCTCTCATTATCTTATATGTTTCGATAAGATCACCTCTCATTCTTCTGAACTGCAATGAGTATAGGCCCAATCTATTCAACCTATCTTCACAAGTCAACCTCCTCATCTCCAGAATCAACCTAGTGAATCTTCTCTGAACAGCCTCCAATGCAAGTATATCCTTCCTTAAATACGGAGACCAAAACTGTACGCAGTACTCCAGGTGTGACCTCACCAATACCCTGTACAGCTGTAGCAGGACTTCTCTGCTTTTATACTCTATCCCCCTTGCAATAAAGGCCAACATTCCATTTGCCTTCCTGATCACTTGCTGTACCTGCATACTAACGTTTTGTGTTTCATGTACAAATACCCCCAGGTCTCTCTGCACTGCAGCACTTTGCAATTTTTCTCCATTTAAATTATAATGTGCTTTTCTATTTTTTCTGCCAAAGTGGATAACCTCACATTTTCCCACATTATATGCCATCTGCCAAATTTTTGCCCACTCACTTAGCCTGTCTACATCCCTTTGCAGATTTTTTGTGTCCTCCTCACAATTTGCTTTCCCACCCATCTTTGTATCATCAGCAAACTTGGCTACATTACACTCGGTCCCTTCATCCAAGTCATTAATATAGATTGTAAATAGTTGAGGCCCCAGTACCAATACCTGTGCCAACTCACTAGTTATTGTTTGCCAACTGGAAAATGACCCATTTATCCCGACTCTCTGTTTTCTGTTCGTTAGCCAGTCCTCTATCCATGCTAATATATCACCCCCAACCCCGTGAACTTTTGTCTTGTGCAGTAACATTTTATGTGGCACCTTATTGAATGCCTTCTGGAAATCCAAATACACCACATCCACTGGTTCCCCTTTATCCACTCTGCTCATTACATCCTCAAAGAATTCCAGCAAATTTGTCAAACATGATTTCTCGTTCATAAAACCAAATATTGTGCATCGGTCTTCACCGTAGAAGACACTGAACATTCCAATAATGGATAACCAAGGGGCTATATGGAGAGAGGAACTTAATACAATCACTATCACTAAAGAAGAGCAGGGGAGTTATTCCCGGTGTCCTGGCCAATATTTATCCCTCAATCAACATTAAAAAATAACAGATTATCTGGCCATTACCATATTGTTATTTGTGGGAGCTTGCTGTGCGCAAATTGACTGCCGCGTTTCCCATAGTACAACAGTGACCACACTCCAAAAAGTACATCCTTGGCTGTAAAGCGCTTTAGATGTCCGGTGGTTGTGAAAGGCGCTATATAAATCCAAGACTTTCTCTCTGCAATGGATCCCACCATACTCAATTCATCTTCACGTCCATTCCTGGCTTCTCCTTCCCGATTACCCAGCCCCCCGCCCCCCCGCCCCAGGCCATTGCATCAGCTGCAACTGAGTTGCAGCAACAGAGCTTAAATCCCTCATCACACAATGCACTTTCTCCCCTCACCACGTTTCTCACGCCCTCATCCCCAGAAGCACTGACTCCCTCCCTGGGCCGTGGTCCCAGAGGTGCAGTCACCTCAGTACCCCCCCCAAGGGTCCATTGATTATCATAGAATCATAGAAAAATTACGACACAGAAGGAGGCCATTCGGCCCATCGTGTCCATGCCGGCCGGCAAAGAGCTATCTAGCCTAACCCCACCTTCCAGCACTAGGTCCGTAGCCCTGCAGGTTACGGCACTTCAAGTGCACATCCAAATACCTTTTAAATGTGATAAGAGTTTCTGTCTCTACCACCCTTTCAGGCAGAGAGTTTCAGATCTCCACCACCTTCTTGGTAAAGAAATATGTCCTCATCTACCCTCTAAACCTTCTACTAATTACTTTCAATATCTGCCCCCTGGTTGTTGACCTCTCTGTTAAGGGAAACAGGCCCTTCCTATCCACCCGATCTAGGCCCATCCTAATTTTATACATCTCAATAAGGTCTCCCCTCAGCCTCCTCTGTTCCAAGGAAAACAAACCCAGCCTATCTAATCTGTCCTCAAAGCTAAAGTTTTCCAATCCTGGCAACATCCTCGTAAATCTCCTCTGTACCCTCTCTAGTGCAATCACATATTTCCTTTAATGTGTTGATCAGAACTGCACGCAGTACTCTAGCTGTGGCCTAACTGGTGTTTTATACAGTTCAAGCATAACCTCCCTGCTCTTGGCACTGAATGGTTGAAGGCTATCCAACTGTGGTGAGCATCGGGGCTGAGCTTGTTCCTGTCCAGACTCACAGTGTGCGCACACCCACACTCCCGTAGAGGGTCAGTATATAGTGAGCACGACCTGTAACCTCGGCTGATGGGTCTCTCCTGCCCTGCGCCACTTCCTTATGCAAACTCTGTCTTGTCACAAACTGGAATGTGCCTTTATACGTTCAATATCTGCTAATGCCCAGGGCTCAAACACAAGCTCTTGTATTTAGTTTATCAATGCATGTTGAACCTTCTCACAGTCGCTTTCGGGATTTTTTTTAATAAACAATGCTACAACAACAACAACAATAAATTCCATTTATATATTCGCCTTTAACATTGTAAAACACCTCAAGGCGTTTCACAAGAGCGTTATCGTCATCATCTTAGGCAGCCCCTCGAAATCGAGGAAAACTCGCTTCCACTCTAAAAGTGAGTTCTCAGGTGACTGAGCAGTCCAATATGGGAATTACAGTCTCTGTCACAGGTAGGACAGACAGTGGTTGGAGGAAAGGGTGGGTGGGGAGCCTGGTTTGCCGCACGCTCTTTCCGCTGTCTACGCTTGTTTTCTGCATGCTCTCGGTGACGAGAATCGAGGTGCTCAGCACCCTCCCGGATGCTCTTCCTTCACTTTGTGCGGTCTTTGGCCAGGGACTCCCAGGTGTCGATGGAGATGTTGCACTTTATCAAGGAGGCCTTGAGGGTGTCCTTGAAACGTTTCCTCTGCCCACCTGGGGCTCGCTTGTCGAAGAAGGAGTTCCGAGTAGAGTGCTTGCTTTTGGGAGTCTCGTGCAGGGCATGCGAACAATGTGGCCTGCCCAGTGGAGCTGGTCGAGTGTGGTCAGTTCTTCAATGCTGGGGATGGTGGCCTGATTGAGAACACTGACATTGGTGCGTCCGTCCTCCCAGTGGATTTTCAGGATCTTGTGGAGGCAGCGCTGGAGGTACTTCTACAGCGACTTGAGGTGTCTACTGTATATGGTCCACATCACTGATCCATATGGGAGGGTCGGTATCACTATTGCCCTGTAGACCAGCTTGGTGCCAGATTTGAGGTCCTGGTCTTCAAGCACTCTCTTCCTCAGGCCACCGAAAGCTACGCTGACGCACTGGAGGCGGATTTGGACCTCGTCATCGATGTCTGCCCTTGCTGATAGTCGGCTCCCGAGGTATGGAAAGTGGCCCACGTTGTCCAAGGCCGCGCCATGGATTTTGATGACCAGGGGGCAGTGCTGTATGGCGGGGTAAGGTTGGTGAAGGACCTTTTGTCTTACAGATGTTTAGTATAAGGCCCACGCTTTCGTACGCCTCGGTGAAGATGGTGATGATGGCTTGGAGTTCGGCCTCTGAATGTGCGCAGATGCAGGCGTCGTCCACGTACTGTAGTTCGATGACAGAGGATGGGACGGTCTTGGATCTAGCCTGGAGGTGGCGAAGGTTGAACAGGTTCCTACTGGTTCTATAGTTTAGTTCCACTCCAGCAGGGAGCTTGCTGAGAGTGAGATGAAACATTGCAGCAAGGAACATTGAGAAGAGCATTGGTGCGATGATGCAGCCCTGCTTGACCCCAGTCTGGACATGAATTGGGTCTGTGGTGGATCCATTGGTCAGGATCATGGCTTGCATGTCATCGTGGAGCAGGCGGAGGATGGTGACAAACTTTTGGGGCAGCCAAAATGGAGGAGAACGCTCCATAGTCCCTCGCGGTTTACAGTGTCAAAGATCTTTGTGAAGTCAAAGAAGGCCATGTACAAGTGTTGTTGCTGTTCCCTGCATTTCTCTTGTAGTTGTCGCGTGGTAAAGATCATGTCTGTTGTACCCCTTAGTGGACGGAATCCGCACTGTGACTCTGGGAAGAGCTCCTCAGCCACAGGGAGAAGACGGTTGAGGAGGATTCTAGCGACGACTTTCCCAGTGGCTGATAGCAGGGAGATTCCTCTGTAGTTGCCGCAGTCGGACTTGTCCCCTTTTTTGAAGATGGTCACGAGCCTCGGCTCCCGTTGCCTTGTTGTTCTTGAGCTGACAGATGGCCTTTTCTATCTCGTGCAGGGCTGGGGTTTTACTGAGATGGTGGCGGGTAGCATGCTGCGGGAAGGAGATCTTCGAAGTGCTCCTTCCAGCGGGCCCTGACTGCCTCGGTTTCCTTGATGAGTGTTTCGCCGTTCTTGGCCAGCAATGGGATTGGACCGTAGGTGGCCTTGACTGCAATGAAGAATCCTCGCATATTGTGGCTGTCGGCCAGTTGTTGTATCTCCTGCGCTTTCTCCGCCCACCATCGGTCCCGGCTTTTTTTGTTGGACCTCAGCCTTGAGCCGTCTGTAACACTGCTTTGCTGCTCCCGAGTTGGGTTGTTGTTTAAGGGCTCAGAAATGCTCTGCGATTGTGATTTATTAGCTCCTGGATCTCCTGGTCATTCTCATCAAACCAGTCCTGGTGTTTCCTGGTTGAGTAACCGAGCGTCTCTTTGCAGGCACTAGTTATGAAGGCCTGGAGGGCAGACCAAGTGCTGTGGGCATTCTGCATCTCGGGGTCATCAAGGCACGCCAGATTGGCTGTGAGGCGCTGGCTGTATAGGGCTCTCTTAGCTGGGTCTTTAAATGCCCCAGCGTTGATTTTTCTGCAGCATTGCTTCTGTTGCCATCGTTGCTTTGGGGCTACATTAATGTTGATGATGGAACGGATTAGACGGTAGTCCGTCCAGTAATCATCAGCTCCTGTCATGGTGCGGGTGATGCGCACATAGAAAAAAAACATAGAAAATAGGTGCAGGAGTAGGCCATTCGGCCCTTCAAGCCTGCACCACCATTCAATGAGTTCATGGCTGAACATGCAACTTCAGTACCCCATTCCTGCTTTCTCGCCATACCCCTTGATCCCCCAAGTAGTAAGGACTACATCTAACTCCTTCTTGAATATATTTAGTGAATTGGCCTCAACAACTTTCTGTGGTAGAGAATTCCACAGGTTCACCACTCTCTGGGTGAAGAAGTTTCTCCTCATCTCGGTCCTAAATGGCTTACCCCTTATCCTTAGACTGTGACCCTTGGTTCTGGACTTCCCTAACATTAATAAGAACATAAGAACATAAGAACATAAGAATTAAGAACAGGAGTAGCCACCTAGCCCCTCGAACCTGCTCCGCCACTCAACAAGATCATGGCTGATCTGGCCGTGGACTCAGCTCCACTTACCCGCCCGCTCCCCATAACCCTTAATTCCCTTATTGGTTAAAAATATATCTATCTGTGATTTGAATATATTCTTGAACATCCTTGAACATTTGAACATCCTTGCGGTCACTCGCTCAGACGATGACATAGTCGAGCAGGTGCCAGTGCTTGGAGCGAGGATGTTGCCACGATGCCTTGTACATGTCCCTCTGACAGAACAAGGTGTTGGTGATGACAAGGTCGTGTTCTAGGCATTTTGTCAGGAGCAGGGTACCGCTGGAGTTGGTTTTCCCTACCCCCTCTCTGCCGATCACGCCTCCCCAGAGGTCTGTGTCCTTACCGACTCTGTCATTGAAGTCGCCGAGGAGGATCAGCTTGTTGTCCACAGGGACTCGAACAAGGATTGTTTGAAGCTGGAGTAGAATTCCTCTTTGGCCTCAACTGTTGTGTCGAGTGTTAAGAGCATTATCAGACAACTGAGCCACATAAGGAGATATTAGGACAGATGACCAAAAGCTTGGTCAGTGAGATATAAGAACATGAGAACATAAGAAACAGGAGCAGAAATAAGCCATTTGGCCCTTCGAGCCTGCTCCACCATTCAACAAGATCAAGGCTGATCTTCTACCTCAAATCCACCTTTCCGCACTTTCCTTTAATTCCCTAAAATCTATTGACCTCTGTCTTGAATACACTCAATGACTGAGCCACCACAGCCCTCTGGGGCAGAGAATTCCAAAGATTTGCCACCCTCTGAGTGAAGAAATATCTCCTCATCTCAGTCCTAAATGGCCGACCCCTTATTCTGAGACTGTGACCCCTGTTTCTAGGCTCCCCAGTCAGAAGAAACATTGTCTCAGCATTAACCTTATCAAACCCCTTAAGACTTTTATATGTTTTAATTAGATTAGCTCCACGAGTGTTTGGCGGGAGGGCTAGCCGATAGCACCCCGGGCCGCTGCTCCAGCGGAAACGACGCCATCACCGTGCACGGTGACCCGTTATCGCCCCGGAGCTTCACAGAGCTCACATCGGGCTGTAGGCCCCTCGCGGGGCAAGCACCGGGCTGTAGGCCCCTCGCGGGGCAAGCACCGGGCTGTAAGCCCCTCGCGGAGCAGGCACCGGGCTGTAAGCCCCTCGCGGAGCAGGCACCGGGCTGTAGGCCCCTCGCGGAGCAGGCACCGGGCTGTAAGCCCCTCGCGGAGCAGGCACCGGGCTGTAGGCCCCTCGCAGGGCAAGCACCGGGCTGTAAGCCCCTCGCGGAGCAGGCACCGGGCTATAAGCCCCTCGCGGAGCAGGCACCGGGCTGTAAGCCCCTCGTGGAGCAGGCACCGGGCTGTAGGCCCCTCGCGGGGCAGGCATCGGGCTGTAGGCCCCTCGCGGGGCAGGCATCGGGCTGTAGGCCCCTCGCGGAGCAGGCACCAGGCTGTAGGCCCCTCGCGGAGCAGGCATCGGGCTGTAGGCCCCTCGTGGAGCAGGCATCGGGCTGTAGGCCCCTCGCGGAGCAAGCACCGGGCTGTAGGCCCCTCGTGGAGCAGGCATTGGGCTGTAGGCCCCTCGTGGAGCAGGCATTGGGCTATCGACCTCTCGCGGGGCAGGCACCGGGCTGTAGGCCCATCGCGGAGCAGGCACTGGGCTGTAGGCCCCTCGTGGAGCAGGCATTGGGCTGTAGGCCCCTCGTGGAGCAGGCACCGGGCTATAGACCCCTCGTGGGGCAGGCACCGTCTGTAGGCCCCTCGTGGAGCAGGCATTGGGCTGTAGACCCCTCGCGGGGCAGGCACCGTCTGTAGGCCCCTCGCAGAATGAAAATTGAAGAGAAGGTGCAGTACTGAAAATTTACAAAATGGCCGAATTCACGGTCGCGGCCTCTTCACTCTTGGTCGCGGGGTCCATGCCGTGATGTTGTAGCTCGGCGCTCCGCTTGTGAGCCGGGCTGCTACCACGGCAACATCCCACTCCCTGGTACTCCAGCACTGGCATCTTCTCCCTCCTGCAGGGTCAGCAGCTTGGCCCTCCCCTGTAATGGAAGGGGGGGTCATATCTTCCCACCAGTGCTATGCGCCCTTCCGCACCTATTCCTCATTGAATACAGAAAATAATACACAGATACGACCCTTTGCTAATACCCACATCAGTCCTGGATTTGCCCAGAAATTTGGTATCGGTGAAAACTGCGGTCCGGTGTTAATGGCGGTGTTGGTAGCATCTTCAAAAGTCATCTCCTACCAACTGCACCACGAGCCTCACACATTGCTCAATGCACCACTGCCCCTCCGCCCTCCCCACAACAATCTGTACCAAGCACAGGGCACACCTCCCATTTCTAGTTTCAATTCATCCCCTGGGGGGGAGGCGACGCTGGCCATTCTTGGCAGGACGTGGCTGAGCCCTTGGCCAGAGTGGCTGAGAGGGTATCCTCATAATTTATCCCCCTTCTCACATGCACCTGTTGCTTTCCCGCCCTCCCCTCACCACAACCCCACCCTTGTGCCTTCCTTGTTACACACACCCAAGAAATGCAGCCTGCCCAGCTGGTGATTGAACAAGAAGAGGGAGAGGAGAGTGAAGAAGAAGAAGAAACACCGTCGCTCGATTTCACACTCCCAGCCACCGACTCCTCGAGGTCGTCCTGCATCTGCAGAATCCCCCCACTGAAAGTCAGCAGCCTCCCAGCAGCCTTGCTGCAGCCACTGGGGTAGCACTATGTGACATCACTCGGATCGGCAAAGGCATACACAAGACAGTCACTAACAGAATGTTAAGGATGTGGAGTTGATTCCTTGATGTCATGTTGGATGGAAAGATGTATATGGTTGGATTGGAAAGTTTGCATTGTGGTGGCATTTAATTCACCATTATGGCCAAGAGGACGCTGTGATGGTCAATAACAGAGGGAAAGTAAGCTGTGATGGTCAGTAACAAAGGGAAGGTGAGCTGTGATGGTCAGTCACAGAGGGAAGTTAAGCTGTGATGGTCAGTCACAGAGGGAAGTTAAGCTGTGATGGTCAGTCACAGAGGGAAAGTAAGCTGTGATGGTCAGTAACAAAGGGAAGGTGAGCTGTGATGGTCAGTCACAGAGGGAAGGTCAGCTGTGATGAGTGTGTATGGATCACACTGTGCACAGTGTATTTGGATCACACTGTGCACAGTGTATTTGGATCGCACTGTGCAGGGTATATTAGGATCAAACTGTCCACGGTGTATTTGGATCGCACTGTGCAGAGTATATTTGGATCACACTGTGCAGGGTATATTTGGATCACACTGTGCATGGTGTATTTGGAACACACTGTGCAGGGTATATTTGAATCACACTGTGCACAGTTTATTTGGATCGCACTGTGCACAGTGTATTTGGATCACACTATGCACAGTTTATTTGGATCGCAATGTGCACAGTGCATTTGGATCGCACTGTGAACAGTTTATTTGGATCGCACTGTGCAGGGTATATTTGGATCGCACTGTGCTGAGATCACTGTTGTCAGAAGTTCTCAAGCAATGTTTGACTTTCATTGCAGATCTGAGCACTGAGATCAGAAACGGACATGCCCAGTTACTGAGGGGCCAGACACAGATAAACAACAATAGTAAGTAAATAATGAGCACCTTTCACAGAGCACTGTGTCGCTGAAGGGGCACTGATGATTCACACCCAGTCCTGAGCATCAAACCCCCCAACTCCCGACTCGTCAGACTGTTGTGGGACAAAGCAGCCTGGTGCACCCAGGTTAATGGTCGGTGGCACGGCTGGGCCGAGGACAGAGGTACCAGGAACCTCGCCGTAGTGTCATGGCCAATATTGGCACTGTGTGAGGCAGCCCGTCTGTACCTGACCGAATTTAACCAACCTCGAGGCTGGTGCTGCCATATATACAGGTGGCAGGCACATAGGAACAGGAGGAGGCAAACTCAGCCCCTCGAGCCTGTTCCGCCATTCAATTAGATCATGATCTGTATCTTAACTCCATCTCCTGCCTTCGTTCCGTATCTCTTAATACCCTTGCCCAACAAAAATCTGTCAATCTCAAATTTTCAATTGATCCCCAGCCTCAACAGCTTTTTGGGGGAAGAGTTCCAGATTCCCACTGCCCTTTGTGTGAAGAAGTACTTCCTGACATCACCCCTGAACGGCCTGGCTCTCATGTTAAGGTTACGCCCTCTTGTTCTCGACTCCCCCCACCAGAGGAAATAGTTTCTCTAACTCCCCAATTAATCCTTTATCATCTTAAACACCTCAATTAGACATTGGCCCTCTGGATCACTTGCCATTTGTTTTATACTGGAGTCTGATCCCGTTGAGAATGAACTGTAACTAACCAATTCTGGAATGGTGTTGTTAACCTGACTGCTGTAGTCCGGGACTCCATTCCCTGGGCACTGCTGTGGAATGTTTAAAGTTGGAGACTATGGGCTGATATCCATCCCCTCCCCCGCACTCCACTCCTCACTCAGGTCCAATGTTAGTCGGGTTGTGCTCTGATTACTCTGCCTGACTCTGCCTGAGGGTGAACTTGGATGAATTTTGGGGTTGAGCTTATTACTGGCCATCCCCAGGGCTGCCCCAGAAGATGTCGGGTGCATCCAGACTGAGAAGCAACCCTGAGCCTATCTCAGGCCAGCAGCTAATGGCTCCTCTCCAGAAGCATCAGCCAGTTGGGCTCCAGGCCTCCTGATCCCCAGAGAATAGATGTGGGAGATTTCATGGCCCCTCTCACACCCTCCAATCAGTGGGGCTGGGTGCCTTCCATGGGACTCACACTCCGGCCTCTAAAGGCACAGAAATGACACAGGAGGCTTTCTGACATCACTTCCAGGTCACGTACAATTGTTTCAGGCGCGAGCTCTGGGACTGGGCAATTACTTTTTCAATGAATCCTCAGGATGGGGCAAGGGTAGTATTTATCGCCCCTTTCTAGTTGCCTTTACGAAGGAGGGAGAGTGGGACTTCTTGAACCCCGACAATGAAGGAACAGCGATATATTTCCAAGACAGGGTGGTTTGTGGCTTGGAGGAGAACTTCATGGTGTTGTTCCCATGCGCCTGCTGCCCTTGTCCTTCTAGGTGGTAGAGGTCACGGGTTTGGGAGGTGCTGCCAAAGAAGCCTTGGCGAGTGAAACCATCATCTCCATGTCTACCCTCTCAAACCTCTTTCTAACCTTAAAGGTTCTTTCCCTGGTTACTGCATGATAACAGACTGGTTCCGAAGATGCCTTGGCGAGTTGCTGCAGTGCATCTTGTAGATGGTGCACACTGCAGCCACAGTGCGCCGGTGGTGGAGGGAGTGAATGTTGAAGGTGGTGGATGGGGGGCCAATCAAGCGGGCTGCTTTGTCCTGGATGGTGTCGGGTTTCTTGAGTGTTGTTGGAGTTGCACTCATCCAGGCAAGTGAAGAGGATACCCTGGGAATATGGATAAAGCTCACAGGGGCAGAGGTCAGCGCAATGTGGCTCCACCCCCTTTCCACTCTACCTTACTCTGGGAGATAGGTGCTTGGTGGAGGACAATCACTTCTCCCCGTGTGCCGTAAGAACATAAGAACATAAGAATTAGGAACAGGAGTAGGCCATCTAGCCCCTCGAGCCTGCTCCGCCATTCAATAAGATCATGGCTGATCTGGCTGTGGACTCAGCTCCACTTACCCGTCCGCTCCCCGTAACCCTTAATTCCCTCATTGGTTAAAAATCTATCTATCTGTGACTTGAATACATTCAATGAGCTAGCCTCAACTGCTTCCTTGGGCAGAGAATTCCACAGATTCACAACCCTCTGGGAGAAAAAATTCCTTCTCAACTCGGTTTTAAATTGGCTACCCCGTATCTTGAGGCTGTGTCCCCTAGTTCTAGTCTCCCCGACCAGTGGAAACAACCTTTCTGCCTCTATCTTGTCTATCCCTTTCATTATTTTAAATGTTTCTATAAGATTACCCCTCATCCTTCTGAACTCCAACGAGTAAAGACCCAGTCTACTCAATCTATCATCATAAGGTAACTCCCTCATCTCCGGAATCAGCCTAGTGAATTGTCTCTGTACCCCCTCCAAAGCCAATATATCCTTCCTTAAGTAAGGTGACCAAAACTGCACACAGTACTCCAGGTGCGGCCTTACCAATACCCTATACAGTTGCAGCAGGACGTCCCTGCTTTTGTACTCCATCCCTCTCGCAATGAAGGCCAACATTCCATTCGCCTTCCTGATTACCTGCTGCACTTGCAAACTAACTTTTTGGGATTCATGCACAAGGACCCCCAGGTCCCTCTGCACCTCAGCATGTTGTAATTTCTCCCCATTCAAATAATATTCCCTTTTACTGTTTTTTTTCCCAAGGTGGATGACCTCACACTTTCCGACATTGTATTCCATCTGCCAAACCTTAGCCTATTCGCTAAACCTATCCAAATCTCTGTGTCCTCTACACAACCCGCTTTCCCACTAATCTTTGTGTCATCTGCAAATTTTGTTACACTACACTCTGTCCCCTCTTCCAGGTCATCTATGTATATTGTAAACAGTTGTGGTCCCAGCACCGATCCCTGTGGCACACCACTGACCACCGATTTCCAACCCGAAAAGGACCCATTTATCCCGACTCTCTGCTTTCTGTTAGCCAGCCAATTCTCTATCCATGCTAATACATTTCTTCTGACTCCGCGTACTTTTATCTTCTGCAGTAACCTTTTGTGTGGCACCTTATCGAATGCCTTTTGGAAATCTAAATACACCACATCCATCCGTACACCTCTATCCACCATGCTCGTTATATCCTCAAAGAATTCCAGTAAATTAGTTAAACATGATTTCCCCTTCATGAATCCATGCTGCGTCTGCTTGATTGCACTATTCCTATCTAGATGTCCCGCTATTTCTTCCTTCATGATAGTTTCAAGCATTTTCCCCACTACAGATGTTAGACTAACCGGCCTATAGCTACCTGCCTTTTGTCTGCCCCCTTTTTTAAACAGAGGCGTTACATTAGCTGCTTTCCAATCTGCTGGTACCTCCCCAGAGTCCAGAGAATTTTGGTAGATTAAAACGAATGCATCTGCTATAACTTCCGCCATCTCTTTTAATACCCTGGGATGTATTTCATCAGGACCAGGGGACTTGTCTACCTTGAGTCCCATTAGCCTGTCCAACACTACCCCCCTAGTGATAGTGATTGTCTCAAGGTCCTCCTTCCCACATTCCTGTGACCAGCAATTTTTGGCATGGTTTTTGTGTCTTCCACTGTGAAGACCGAAGCAAAATAATTGTTTAAAGTCTCAGCCATTTCAACATTTCCCATTATTAAATCCCCCTTCTCATCTTCTAAGGGACCAACATTTACTTTAGTCACTCTTTTCCGTTTTATATATCTGTAAAAGCTTTTACTATCTGTTTTTATGTTTTGCGCAAGTTTACCTTCGTAATCTATCTTTCCTTTCTTTATTGCTTTCTTAGTCATTCTTTGCTGTTGTTTAAAATTTTCCCAATCTTCTAGTTTCCCACTAACCTTGGCCAACTTATACGCATTGGTCTTTGATTTGATACTCTTCTTTATTTCCTTGGTTATCCACGGCTGGTTATCCCTTCTCTTACCACCCTTCTTTTTCACTGGAATATATTTTTGTTGCGCACTATGGAAGAGCTCCTTAAAAGTCCTCCACTGTTCCTCAATTGTGCCACCGTTTAGTCTGTGTTTCCAGTCTACTTTAGCCAACTCTGCCCTCATCCCACTGTAGTCCCCTTTGTTTAAGCATAGTACGCTCGTTTCTGACACAACTTCCTCACCCTCAATCTGTATTACAAATTCAACCATACTGTGATCACTCATTCCGAGAGGATTTTTTACTCGGAGATCGTTTATTTTTTCTGTCTCATTACACAGGACCAGATCTAAGATAGCTTGCTCCCTTGTAGGTTCTGTAACACACTGTTCTGAGAAACAATACGGTATGCATTCTATGAATTCCTCCTCCAGGCTACCCCATGCGATTTGATTTGACCAATCGATATGTTGGTTAAAATCCCCCATGATTACTGCCGTTCCTTTTTCACATGCCTCCATCATTCCCTTGATTACTGTCCGCCCCACCGTGAAGTTATAATTTGGGAGCCTATAAACTACGCCCACCAGTGACTTTTTCCCCTTACTATCTCTAATCTCCACCCACAATGATTCAACATTTTGTTCATTAGAGCCAATATCGTCTCTCACAACTGCCCTGATATCATCCTTTATTAACAGAGCTACCCCACCTCCTTTCCCTTCTTGTCTATCTTTCCGAATCGTCAGATACCCCTGCATGTTTAATTCCCAGTCTTGGCCACCCTGCAACCACGTTTTTGTAATGGCCACCAAATCATACCCATTTGTAATGATTTGTGCCGTCAACTCATTTACTTTATTTCGAATGCTGCGTGCGTTTAGGTAGAATGTTTTCATCCTGGTTTTTAAACCATGATTTCTAGTTTTGACATGAAGTAACTGTGACAATAATCTCATGCTACCAGCAGCAGATCCTGCATTAAGATTTGGTTGTATTTGCAGTTACAATGTTGTCTGGAGACGTAGGAAATGCACGCACGGAATTGAACTGGGGTCAGGCACAGGTGAAGAATGAAAGTAAGTTATAAATAACTGACAAAGATTTCTTTCCATTTCTTTTACAAGCATTTCTCTGTTTTATTCGGTCTGCACATCCTCCGAATTGTGGAGTCAAGATAAAATATTATTAAATCTTATGTGTGCACTTCCCATCAACATTTCCTGTTCTGAATTCCCATGTACCCAGTTACAATGGGAATTTCCTATGTAAACGTGTCACGATGTAATCACACCCTTCCCCCTGTACTGGTGCTGCAGTGCCACCAGTGGCAGGAGGCTGTAATTGCAGCGTGACAAGTTTACATAGGTCATTTACATTATATGTGGGGAGCTCGGAATTTATATCGGAATTATAAAAATAAGAACTGAACGTGTGATTTTAAAATGCGGACTGAATTGTGTCTCGGCAACTCCACTCCACTTCACCTGGAAAGTCCACTTGTTCTGAACTCCCAGGGTGTGGTGCCAGGGGAGATTGACCAGTACTAGAAATATCAGCAACAGAGGGGTTTGATTGCAATATTAAGCTTGTAATTGAGGATGGTGCAGCGAGTGCCCCCCCCCCCATCCCCGCCACACCCGCCCTCCCCTCCCCCGGGCCCCCACGTCTAGGCTCCCACGTCCCTCCCCTCCACTTCTGTTGACACCCAACTGACGGACGTTGGCCTCCTCCCGGAATCGAAGCCCCCGCTGCGCACGAAGAAGTGGGATTCTCAACAGCCATTTCCAATCGATCCCCCTCCCACACATTTCCAACAGTAACCAGGGTTGTCGGGAGATAACTGGTGTGAGAAGGGGTAACTACTTTCCTGCTGATCTCTGGAGCTGTGTGGTTTCAGTGTGGCCCTGCCTCACAATTCTGTCACGTGGGGTACGACGCCAACGGAGTCTGCTGAGTTAAACCTGAAAGCGTGATTAGAATGACCTCACGCTGAAATGCGCATTAACACTGCCTTTCATTTTCAGTCACAAGGTTGGCCGACCAGACACGTAAATCTCACAGCGACTTCTGGACTGAGCTGGCCGAGATGAAGGACAACTGTGAGTGTTAATAACTGCGGAAGCTTTCGATAGTTCTTCTGATTTTCATTCACCTCGTGAGTTAGTAAGTGAAGTACGTTACACAATTAAGAACATAAGAATTAGGAGCAGGAGAAGATCATTTGGCCCCTCGAGCCTGCTACGCCATTTAATACGATCATGGCTGATCGTTGACCTCAACTCCACTTTCCTGCACTTTCCCCAGAACCCCTCATTCCCTTAATATCCAAAAATCTATCGATCTCTTATCTTGAATATACTCAAACACTGAGCATCCACAGCCCTCTGGGGTAGAGAATTCCAAAGATTCACCACCCTCTGAGTGAAGAAATTTCTCCTAATCTCAGTCCTAAATGGCCAACCTCTTATTCTGAGACTGACCCCTGGTTCTAGACTCCCAGTCAGGGGAAACATCCTCCCTGCATCCACCCTGTCAAGCCCTGTAAGAATTTTGTATGTTTCAATGAGATCACCTCATTCTTCTAAACTCGAGAGAATATTGGCATAATCTGCTCAATCTCTCCTCCATGCAGACACTATATTTATCGTGCGTATCCCACAAGGCCCAGCCTGTGTCACGGGTACCAAGGAGGTGCGTCTGGGAGGGGTTTCGCATGAAGGCTGTGGCACAGGTCTGTCCTGTCCTCAGCTGCAGACTCGATCAACCTGTCAGCACTGCAGGGGGCCATCAGTCATCCCCACCCTCCCACCCTCCACCTTTACGCATCACCTTCCTTCCAGCCTGGTGCTCGGGAGCTCTGCCGTACAGTGAGGTGATCACAGTCTCATTGAGCCAACTCCACGATTTCACCCCTGTAATGTATGCACCAGAGAGGATGCTCACAGGTTGGTGGAGCTGTTGAGTTGGGAGTGGCTTAGCCAGTCACGTGATGCTCACCAAGAAACCCCAGCCAGTTGGGTTCGGGGGATCCACGACGAGGCAGGTGGTTCTGAGCTTGGTGGATGAACTGGTTAAATGGAGTGTGATTGTTAAACCTTTGCTAATAAACCAACTAGTTCTTAATAGCAATGTGTTGCTATGAATTCTTAAGCAAAGAACCCACAAAACAAATACATTACAACCACCTCAACCAGTGACCGGGAGCACAAGAAGCCAACACAACTCCACAGGCCCGCCCAACGGGCATTCCTAGAACCCGAGAGCATCGATTCGACCCACGATGCCAGCTGGGTGATGCTCACACTAGGGGTTGCCAACTCTGATTGGTCATATTCCTGGAGGTTTCATGCCATGGACTCATGCCTCCGACCGCCCGTCCCTCCGCCCCCAGCCCTGGAGGATTGGTAACCCTGGGCCCCCACTGACCCCCCCCCCCTCCCCAACCTCCCGTGAGGGAATTTGCCCAATCGGTGTTGAGCCTATCAGAGCAAGCAGAGGCCAGATTCCCCCAAACCCTCGGGCAAAGCTTTGTTTGAAGCCGAGGTCTGTGCCTCCCCTAGGGGAAAAGGACCAGACGGGTGAAAGCAGGCACTCCAGGGAGACCGAGGCTAGCGTCCGCAGGTCTGGCCCAGGACATCCTGGGACAGCAGCAGGGCCCAGGTACAACAAAGCTCACTGAGCAAGGCACTGGTATCTTCAAGCAGCAATCCAGCCTTACAGTGCAGCGTCCCACCAATAACGACCGCCCCCACTTCCCCCTGCACAGCATCGCCTGCTCAGGTCAGTTCTTGGCGTGATGCACGTGAAGCACTTGAGTTATTGCGTCCCTCAGATACCATAGAGAGGATTTTCCTGGGTGGCAAAATTCTCATCTTGTTTACAAATCTCTCCATGGCCTCACCCCTCCCTATCTCTGTAATCTCCCCCAGCCCCACAACGCCCCAAGATGTCTGCGCTCCTCTAATTCGTCCCTCTTGAGCATCCTGATTATAATCGTTCAACCATTGGTGGCCGTGCCTCCTGTTGCCTGGGCCCCAAGCTCTGGAACTCCCTCCCTAAACCTCTCCGCCCCTCTACCTCTCTCTCCTCCTTTAAGATGCTCCTTAAAACCTACCTCTTTGACCAAGCTTTTGGTCATCTGCCCCAGTTTCTCCTTATGTGGCTCGGTGTCAAAGTTTTCATCTCATAACACTCCTGTGAAGCACCTTAGGGCGTTTCACTACGTTAAAGGCGCTATATAAATACAAGTTGTTGTTGTTGTCCAGGCCCACACAGTGAAGGCCTAATGCCGTGGAGCCTGCTAAATAATACGCCTGTGATCTCCTTCCCCAGCAGGACAGGCCGACAGGGCAGATGTCCCTGGAGCTAGCCTGGACAGAGCCTGGCGAGACCAGGCCTACTAGCTGATGGAGGAAGCCTCGGCTGCCCGAATACATCCTGGGGTGGGAGAGAATGTAAGATTTAGCCCCTGGTCAACCCCCACAGGGGGGCTGGGGTGGCGGGGGCAGGAGCAGGCCGTAGAGCGCCATGTTTCACTGGGTGCACCTACACTGGAGCAATGGTGTCCCCGGAACATGAGGGAGGAGACCAGGCCATATCACCATAGCAACGGGCCTACACCCGATGTAGGGGTAAGGGCACAGCTCCAGCTCTTCTGAGAAGCCCCAGAATGCTGGGTAAAAGTGGCACAGACCCTTTTTTCCTGACCTTTGCACCTGGAAGGATTGGGTGACCCCCCCAGAGGTCAGGGTCTAAAAGCTGACACTGCATCTGTTAGTAATCAACAGCTCGAATAGCTTCTCTCGGATGTGCTTTAGGCAAGGCTGGAGAAACATGATCTTTCCTCACCCATTAACATTCCTGGCCTCACTCTCTGTTCTGCGGTGAACTGAAATTCCCAGCTCCGCTCTGCTGCCAAAGCTTTCTCATTTCTCTTTCACACCTCATTCCCCCCTCAACAGCGTTTTCTTAAAGAAAGACTTACATTTATATAGCGCCTTTCACGACCACCGGACGTCTCAAAGTGCTTTTGGAGCGTAGTCACTGTTGTAATGTGGGAAACACGGCAGCCAATTTACGCACAGCAAGCTCCCACACACAGCAATGTGATAATAACTAGATAATCTGTTTTTTTGTTAGGTTGATTGAGGGATAAATATTGGCTCCAGGATCTTTTATGCCCACCTGAGAGAGCAGACGGGGCCTCAGTTTAATGTCTCATCCGAAAGGCGGCACCTCCGACAGTGCAGCGCTCCCTCAGCCCTGCACTCGGAGTGTCAGCCGAGATTATTGTGCTCAAGTCCCTGGAGTGGGACTCGAACCCACAACCTTCGGACTCAGAGGCTTGAATAGGATGCGGATATCTCAGGAGGCGGATGGAGCAGATTGCTCACGCCCCCTGACAGCGGAGGAGGAATTCAAGAGTGGAGAGTGGGGAGTGGGGAGTTGAAAACCGTGAGGTGGGGGGGGGCTCCTCGGCCATCCATTGATACCCAAGGCCCAACCGATGCCATATTCAGGCAGGCCTGTAAATCATAGACTGAAACGGCACAGGAGGCCCATCGTGCCTGTGCTGGCTCTTTGAAAGAGCATCCAATTAGTCCTGCTCCCCCCTGCACTTTCCCCACAGCCCTGCAAATTTCTCCTTTTCAAGCATTTATCCCTCATCATCATCATCATAGGCAGTCCCTCGGAATCGAGGAAGACTTGCTTCCACTCTAAAAATGAGTCCTTAGGTGGCTGAACAGTCCAACATGGGAATCACAGTCCCTGTCGCAGGTGGGACAGACAGTCGTTGAGGGAAGGGGAGGGTGGGACAGGTTTGCCACACGCTCTTTCCGCTGCCTGCGCTTTATTTCTGCATGCCCTCGGTGATGAGACTCGAGGTGCTCAGCGCCCTCCCGGATGCTCTTCCACCACTTAGGGCGATCTTTGGCCAGGGCTCCCAGGTGTCAGTGGGGATGTTGCACTTTTTCAGGGAGGCTTTGAGGGTGTTCTTGTAACGTTTCCTCTGCCCACCTTTGGCTCGTTTGCCGTGAAGGAGTTCCGAGTAGAGCTTTTGCTTTGGGAGTCTCGTGTCTGGCACGCGAACAATGTGGCCCTGCCCAGCGGAGCTGATCGAGTGTGCTCAGTGCTTCGATGCTGGGGATGTTGGCCTGGTCGAGGATGCTAACGTTGGTGCGTCTGTCCTCCCAGGGGATTTGCAGGATCCCTTTTGAAAGTTACTATTGAATCTGTTTCACTGCCCTTTCAGGCAGTGTAATCCAGATCACAGCAATTGCATTAAATAAATTCTTCTAATTTCCCTACTGGATTGCTTTGCCATTTATCTTCAATCTGTGCCCTCTGGTTACCAACCCCCGCCACCACTGGAAACAGTTTCTCTCTGTCTGATCTATCAGAAAACTTTCATAATTTTGAACACTCTATTTAAATCTCCCCTTAACCTTCTCTGCTGTAAGGAGAACAATCCCAGCCTCTCCAGTCTCTCCATATAACCGAAGTCGCTCATCCCTAGCACCATTCTAGTAAATCTCTCCAAGGGTTTGACATTTTTCCGAAAGTGTGGTGTCAATTGGCCACAATACTCCAGCTGGGGCCTAACCACTGTGTTATAAAGGTTTAACATTACTGGGCAGGCTGCTTTGCTGTGAAAATCGGGTTCCTCACCAGCTCCAGAACCCCAATGCAGAATTCCCGTACAAGTGGACTGAGTTGAACCAGGTCTGGAAATTTCCCCAGTGGTCCTGAAAGGGCGTCCGCTCAAAAAATGGTCAGAACATTTGGTCCAGCTGTAAGTATTTGTTTTAAGATCCGCCTGAACCACGTGTGCTAATTCTCCTCAATCTTCCAGTCCAACTTGATTTGGGTAATTATTCACAAACCCAGGGCCAATCTCAGATGGGTCTTCGGCTGATGCCACCAGGGGGAGAGGAAAGTTGCACGCAAGTCAAATTTAAAGGGGAGAGACCTGTTAAAGGGGAGTGTCACAAGGAAGGGGGATAAGAACATAAAAGCATAAGAAATAGGAACAGTGGGCCATACGGCCCCTCGAGCCTGCTCCGCCATTTAATATGATCGTGGCTGATCCGTTCATGGACTCAGCTCCACTTTCCCGCCCGCTCTCCATAACCCCTTAATCCCTTATCAGTTAAGAAACTGTCTATGTCTTAAATTTATTCAATGTCCCAGCTTCCACAGCTCTCTGAGGCAGCGAATTCCACAGATTTACAACTCTCTGAGAGAAGAAATTCCTCCTCATCTCAGTTTTAAATGGGCGGACCCTTTTTCTAAGATCATGCCCCCTAGTTCTAGTCTCCCCCACCAGTGGAAACATCCTCTCTGCATCCACCTTGTCAAGCCCCCTCATAATCCTATACGTTACAATAAGATCACCTCTTAATCTTCTGAATTCCAATGAGTAGAGGCCCAAACTACTCAACCTTTTCTCATAAGTCAACCCCCTCATCCTCGGAACCAACCTAATGAACCTTCTCTGTACTGCCTCCAAAGCATGTATATCCTTTCGTAAATATCGAAACCAAACTGTACGCAGTATTCCAGGTGTGGCCTCACTAATACCCTGCATAACAATTTAAAAAGCTTCTGGAGAATGCTGAAAGGCCTGTTAAGCCATCAGGGCCTTTGCCAAGGCTGAAGGAGCAGGCCACGAAGAAGTGGGAGGCCAGCAGGAACCCCTACCCCCGGTACAGGCACGAGTGTGAGGACAAGCACAGCCCAGCGCTCGCCTCCTCCTCGACGGTTGTTGAAGTGGAGGTGGTGCTACGTGAGACACTCACGGGGAACGTTACCTCTGTACCGGTCCCGTCAACATCCCAGGGGCCGGCCCTGCATCGGGCCTGCAAAAAGGTTCGAGGCCACAGTTGACCGTTACTGTCCCTGCACAGGTGCTTGGGTGAAAAGGCCACCTGGGGCTTGGCCCACACCTTGTCGGATTGTTTGTCCAGTGCACATTGTTATCGTTCTGTTGGGACGATTGGTGACTGATTGTTCTTCACAGGTCAGCCCCGCTTCGAATGTCCCGACCAATGGACCTTGTTCAGTCAGAAATGTTACTACTTTTCGCCGAACACAGATGATTGGTCATCATCCCAGAGGTTCTGCTCATCAAAAATGGCCAACCTGGTTGTGATCGACACAATGGAGGAACAGGTCAGAGTTCAGCTGGGGCGAGGGTCTTTCAACACAAGGTCAATGGCCGGGAGATCCCTCGGAGCCGCACACACTTCACCGGAAGTCCCTTCCTCCCTATGTAATCGGGAATACACCGCTCTCCCTCTCTCCCCCCCCTCGTGTAATCGAGAAACCCCCGCACTCCCTCCCTCCCCCCCCACCATGTATTCGGGAATACCTCGCACTCCGTCCCTACCTCCCCGTGTAATCGGGAATACCCTGCACTCCCTCCCTCCCTCCCCGTGTAATCGGGAATACCCCGCACTCCCTCCCTCCCCCACCCCCGTGTAATCGGGAATATCCCCGCATTCCCTCCCTCCCTCCCCGTGTAATCGGGAATACCCCGCACTCCCTCCCCGTGTAATCGGGAATACCCCCGCACTCCCTCTCTCCCTCCCCGTGTATTCGGGAATACCCCTCCCCGTGTAATCGGGAATACCCCGCACTCCCTCCCTCCCCCACCCCCGTGTAATCGGGAACACCCCCGCACTCCCTCCCTCCCTCCCCGTGTATTCGGGAATACCCCGCACTCCCTCCCTCCCTCCCCGTGTAATCGGGAATACCCCCGCACACCCTCCCTCCCTCCCCGTGTAATTGGGAATACCCCGCACTCCCTCCTCGTGTAATCGGGAATACCCCCGCACTCCCTCTCTCCCTCCCCGTGTATTCGGGAATACCCCGCACTCCCTCCCGCCCTCCCCATGTAATCGGGAATACCCCGCATTCCCTCCCTCCCTCCCCGTGTAATCGGGAATACCCCCGCACTCCCTCCCTCCCTCCCCGTGTAATTGGGAATACCCCGCACTCCCTCTCTCCCCCACCCCCGTGTAATCGGGAACACCCCCGCACTCCCTCCCTCCCTCCCCGTGTAATCGGGAATACCCCCGCATTCCCTCCCTCCCTCCCCGTGTAATCGGGAATACCCCACACTCCCTCCCCGTGTAATCGGGAATACCCCCGCACTCCCTCCCTCCCTCCCCGTGTAATCGGGAATACCCCCGCATTCCCTCCCTCCCTCCCCGTGTAATCGGGAATACCCCACACTCCCTCCCCGTGTAATCGGGAATACCCCCGCACTCCCTCCCTCCCTCCCCGTGTAATTGGGAATACCCCGCACTCCCTCCCTCCCTCCCCGTGTAATCGGGAATACCCCCGCACTCGCTCCCCGTGTAATCGGGAATACCGCGCACTCCCTCCCTCCCCCACCCCCGTGTAATCGGGAACACCCCCGCACTCCCTCCCTCCCCGTGTAATCGGGAATACCCCCGCACTCCCTCTCTCCCTCCCCGTGTATTCGGGAATACCCCGCACTCCCTCCCTCCCCGTGTAATCGGGAATACCCCGCACTCCCTCCCTCCCCCACCCCTGTGTAATCGGGAACACCCCCGCACTCCCTCCCTCCCTCCCCGTGTAATCGGGAATACCCCGCACTCCCTCCCCGTGTAATCGGGAATACCCCCGCACTCCCTCCCTCCCTCCCCGTGTATTCGGGAATACCCCGCACTCCCTCCCTCCCTCCCCGTGTAATCGGGAATACCCCGCACTCCCTCCCTCCCCCACCCCCGTGTAATCGGGAACACCCCCGCACTCCCTCCCTCCCTCCCCGTGTAATCGGGAATACCCCCGCATTCCCTCCCTCCCTCCCCGTGTAATCGGGAATACCCCACACTCCCTCCCCGTGTAATCGGGAATACCCCCGCACTCCCTCCCTCCCTCCCCGTGTAATTGGGAATACCCCGCAATCCCTCCCTCTCTCCCCGTGTAATCGGGAATACCCCCGCACTCGCTCCCCGTTTAATCGGGAATACCCCCGCACTCCCTCCCTCGCTCCCCGTTTAATCGGGAATATCCCCGCCCCGTGTAATCGAGAATACCCCCGCCCTCCCTCCCTCCCCGTGTAATCGGGAATACCCCACACTCCCTCCCCGTGTAATCGGGAATACCCCTGCACTCCCTCCCTGTGAAATCGGGAATACCCCCGCCCTCCCTCCCTCCCTCCCCGTGTAATCGGGAATACCGCCACAACCCCTACCTCCCTCCCTGTGTAATCGGGAATACCCCCGCCCTCCCTCCCTCCCCGTGTAATCGGGAATACCCCCGCCCTCCCTCCCTCCCTCCCCGTGTAATCGGGAATACCGCCACAACCCCTACCTCCCTCCCTGTGTAATCGGGAATACCCCGGCCCTCCCTCCCTCCCCGTGTAATCGGGAATACCCCGGCCCTCCCTCCCTCCCCGTGTAATCGGGAATACCCCCGCCCTCCCTCCCTCCCCGTGTAATCGGGAATACCCCCGCCCTCCCTCCCTCCCCGTGTAATCGGGAATACCGCCACAACCCCACACTCCCTCCCCGTGTAATCGGGAATACCCCCGCCCTCCCTCCCTCCCTCCCCGTGTAATCGGGAAAAGCCCTGGTGCGTCCCGAATTTGTCGGCTGCAGCACCAGCAAAAGGTGTGGAAACATTTTCAAATAGTTTTGGTAAACTGCTCTGTCACAGTATCTGATGTCTCATACAGTTATACTTGTATTTACACCTCAGGGATATCTGAAACAAGAGTTGAAGGCAATACGGCACTGGATTGGCCTCAATGAGTCAAACATTGAAGGCGACTGGGTTTGGGTGGATGGAACGGATTATGCTACCACCCAACAGTAAGTTATCTATTTAAATCCACACTCTCTGCAGTATGATGGGCCGAATGGCCCCCCTCAGTGCCGTATCATTCTACGTTGCCATAGGTTAAGCAGAAACACCGGCTCGGTGTCAAATTTTATTTTTTTGTCTTATAACACTGCTCTGAAGCAGCTTGGGACGTTTCACTACGTTAAAGATGCTGTATAAATACAAGTTGTTGTTGTTGAATGCAAGGTGCGATTGTTAAGTGTGGCACTTCTTGGAGATCTTCGAAACGTCAGGTTTATGTCCCTGCAATGCTCCTATAACCCAAGCACACGAAGGGAAGAGTCAATGATTTAGATTTGAATGTAGGGGATATGATTAAGAAGTTTGCAGATGACACTAAAATCGGCTTTGTGGTTGATAATGAAGAAGAAAGCAGTAGACTGCAGGAAGATATCAATGTACTGGTCAGGTGGGCAGAACATTGGCAAATAGAATTCAATCCGGAGAAGTATGAGGTAATGCATTTGGGGAGGTCTAACAAGGCAAGGGAATACACATTAAATGGTAGGACACTGAAAATTGTAGAGGAACAAAGGGATCTTGGAGTGCAGGTCCATAGATCCCTGAAGGTAGCAGGCCAGGTAGATAAGGTGGTTAAGAAGGCATATGGAATACTTGCCTTTATTAGTCGAGGCATGGAATACAAGAGCAAGGCCGTTATGCTTGAACTGTATAAAACACTGGTTAGGCCGCAGCTAGAGTACTGTGTGCAGTTCTGGTCACCACATTACAGGAACGATGTGATTGCACTGGAAAGGGTGCAGAGGAGATTTACAAGGATGTTGCCTGGACTGGAGAATTTTGGCTATGAGGAAAGATTGGAGATGCTGGGTCTGTTTTCTTTGGAACAGAGGAGGCTGAGGGGAGACCTGATTGAGGTGTATAAAATTATGAGGGGCCTGGATAGAGTGGATAGGGAGGGCCTATTTCCCTTGGCAGAGGAATCAACAGCCAGGGGGCATAGATTTAAGAACATAAGAAATAGGAGCAGGAGTAGGTCATTTGGCCCCTCGAGCTTGTTCCGCCATTCAATACGATCATGGCTGATCTGATCATGGGCTCAGCTCCACTTCTCTGCCCGCTCCCCATAACCCTTTACTTCCTTATCGCTCAAAAATCTGTCTATCTCCACCTTAAATATATTCGTTGACCCAGCCTCCACAGCTCTCTGGAGCAGGAAATTCCATAGATTTACAACCCTCTAAGAGAAGAAATTTCTCCTCATCTCAGTTTTAAGTGGGCGGCCCCTTATTCTAAGACTATGTCCCCTAGTTTTAGGTTCCCCTATGAGTGGAAATATTCTCTCTGCATCCACCATGTCCAGCCCCCTCATTATCTTATAAGTTTCAGTAAGACCACCTCTCATTCTTCTGAACTCCAGTGTGCATAGGCCCAACCTATTCAACCTATCCTCATAAGTCAACCCCCTCATCTCCAGAATCAACCGAGTGAACCTTCTCTGAACAACCTCCTATGCAAGTATATCCTTCCTTAAATACGGAGACCAAAACTGCACGCAGTACTCCAGGTGTGGCCTCACCAATACCCTGAACAGTTGTAGCAGGACTTCTCTGCTTTTATACTCTATCCCCCTTGCAATAAAGGCCAACATTCCATTTGCCTTCCTGATTACTTGCTGTATCTGCATACTAACGGTTTGTGTTTCATGCACAAGGACCCCAGGTCCCTCTGTACTGCAGCACTTTGCAAGTTTTCTCCATTTAAATTATAATTTGCTTTTCTATTATTTCTGCGAAAGTGGATAACCTCATTATACTCCAACTGCCAAATTTTTGCCCACTCACTTAGCCTGTCTATATCCCCTTGCAGATTTTTTGTGTCCTCCTCACAATTTGCTTTCCCACCTATCTTTGTATCATCAACAAACTTCGTTATATTACACTCGGTCCCTTCATCCAAGTTATTAATATAGATTGTAAATAATTGAGGGCCCAGCACTGATCCCTGCGGCACCCCACTAGTTACTGTTTGCCAACGAGAGAATGACCCATTTATCCTGACTCTCTGTTCTCTGTTAGTTAGCCAATCCTCTATCCATGCTAATATATTACCCCCAACCTGTGAGCTTTTATCTTGTGCAGTAACCTCTTATGTGGCACCTTATCGAATGCTTCGGGAAATCCAAATACACCACATCCACTGGCTCCCCCTTATCTACCCTGCTTGTTACATCCTCAAAGAACTCCAGCAAATTTGTCAAACATGATTTCCCTTTCATAAAATCATGCTGACTTTGCTTGATTGTATCATACTTTTCCAAATGTCCCACTACTGCTTCCTTAATAATGGACTCCAGCATTTTCCCAATGACAGATGTTAGGCTAACTGGTCTATAGTTTCCTGCTTTTTGTCTGCCTCCTTTTTTAAATTAATTAATTAATTTAAGGTAATTGGGAGCTGGTTATGGGGGGATTTGAGGGGAAATTTCTTAAGCCAGAGGGTGGTGGGGGTCTGGAACTCACTGCCTGAAAGGTGGTAGAGGCAGAAACCCTCAGTACATTTAAAGTGTGCTTGGATGTGCGCTTATAGTGCCGTAACCTACAGGGCTATGGACCAAGAGCTGGAAAGTGGGATTAGACTGGATAGCTCTATGTTGGCTGGCGTGGACACGATGGGCCGAAATGGCCTCCTTCCATGCTGTAAACTTCTCTGATTCTTTGATTGAACCAACAGTGCTGAGATTTTACAATTCGCGTTTCCTACAATACAACACTTCAAAAGTACTTCAGTATCTGCGAAGCGCTTTGGGATATCCTGAGGTCGTGAAAGGCGCTATAGAAATGCAAGTCTTTCTGACCCATGTTTTTATTATTTAGGTTTTGGTCTGCTGGGGAGCCCAGAGACATTGGAAATTATGAAGAATGTGCAGGTTTGAGGAGTGATGGGAAATGGGCCGTGTATTCATGTAGTCAAAAACTGAACTTCATCTGTGAACGAGTGGTGTCCTGTCACTTCAAGTAACTCCTCACTCAGTCAAAGCTGAAGACCTGAAGCTTCTTTTGTTTTGAAATCTATTTTCTGATCCCCGATACCAGCTGTGACGCAACTACTCGGCCTAACCCCCCAGACACAACTGCTCTCTTGACATTATTTCGCTCGAACGTACCAAAAGCCAACATTTCTAACCCGTTTAAGGCAGATGGGGAAAATATTTGATGGAATTTAGTTCTGCACATATTGTAGCTAGGAAGCTTTTTTTTAAAAAACCAGAGGATATCTTTTAACATATTTTGTTTTATTCTGCTTAATGCATTAACTGCAATAATGGCTCTGAGGATTTCAACCAGAATTGTGGCAGTCGCCACTAATTCTCTTCAGGGAGAACATTGCATTTTCTGCCAAGTTGTCCATTTGATCGTGGGTGGGGGGGAATGTGCCAGAGAAGGGGTTTGTGCTGCAGATGATAAGGGCCAACCTCAGACTGGCACATTCCGCCTTTACCGGGACACCAATCTATATTTTCCAAGTTGCTGAATAATTCAATGTGTGGAATAACAGTAATGGTGGGGCCCACCGCAATCAAACGACACAGACTCGTACGTGAGTCAAGGGCTATGGGGAGCGGGTGGGAAACGTGGAGCTGAGCCCATGATCAGATCAGCAATGATCTTATTGAATGGCGGAGCAGGCTCGAGGGGCCAAATGGCCGACTCCTGCTCTTAATTCTTATGTTCTTCTGTATGTGCTCACTGCCAACCTTGAGCGTTATAAAGCTTTCTTGTTGGTGGCTCGGTTTATTCCCCGGATCATTCTGGAGATCAGGCTGCGAATAACGGACTTGCTGACATGAAGCCTCAGCAGACGGAAAAGCAAATTCTCCCCGACATCTCCATTCATTTACCTTTAGTTCTGAATAATGTCGCTGCGATGAACGTGCGAAAGAATTTAACTGTTGCCTTTTTGGAATGTTTACACTGTGGATCAGACCACTTCAATAAAATACAATACAATACCATCATTCCACTTCAGCTGTCGTCTACCTCGTTTCCTCACGGACTTGGCTATAATTCATCATTAAAGATTGCGGGGCTGAAATTGCCCCTTTTTATAGCCTCCAGGGGGTGGGGGGCTAACGGGGCACGATGGCCTTTTTGCTCCGGGGGAAGGGGACGCAGAATTGGCCCCGGAGGTTTGGGGGGACATGGTGCATGCTGCCTATACCAGAGAGTGACCAGCGATGGCGTCATCGTGTGCGCGGTGACCCCTCGCCGAAATCCCCCCGGGGACCACGAGGCTTGCGGACACTCGCTGCCGGAGGGGGGGGTTAATGGGGGAGGGCCTTGAGCAGCCCTGGACAGCCATTTTATTGTCGGCCCAACAATGGCGGCGTTCGCGTCGACAGGACCACCATCGTGCAGCTCGGCGCTCTGTTACCGGTGCCGGGATGTTAGCCCAGTTGATCGCCTCCCCCAGTCGATCGCCTCCCACGGTCGATCGCCCCCCCCACCCCACCCCCATCGATCACCCCCACCCCTGTCGATCGCACCCCCCGGTCGATCGTGCCCCCCCCCCCGTCGATTGCGCTTCCCACGGTCGATCCCCTCCCCCTCCCCCCTGCTCGATCACCAGCCCCCCATCGATCACCCCCCTGGTCAATCACCTCGCCCCCTGTTGATCGCCCCCCACCCCGGTCGATCATTGCCCCTAGTCGATTACCTTCTCCTGTCGATCGCCCCCCCCTCCCCAGTCGATCACAACCCCCCCCCACCCCCAGTCGATTACCCTCCCTGGTCGATTGCCGCCCCCCAGGTAGATTGTACCGCTCTATCGATCGCCCCCCTCCTCCCAGTCGATCACCCCCACCCCCCTCTGTCGATCGCTCTCCCCCCCCCAGTCAAGTACTCTCCCTGGTCGATTGCCGCCCCCCAGGTAGATTGTACCCCTCTGTCGATCGCCCCCCTCCCCCCAGTCGATCACCCCCACCCCCCTCTGTCGATCGCAACCCCCCCCCCCCCGCCCCTGTCGATCGCACCCCTCCCCCATCCCCCCCCCACCCCGGTCGATCGCCTCGCTATTGGCCCAGTCCAGTGCCGGTCAGTAAAGGGCCTGCAGAGTGCACAGCGGCCTTACCCTTTAATTGAAGGGGAGGGGCTTTCACGGAGCTGCCCCGGGAGCGCCCCTCCAAGGACGCAGAGTGCCGGAGACAGCGCCCCGCTACCCTCAAGTGGCGGGAGGCCCAATTCCAGGCTGAGGGCGGGACCGGGTGCTAAAAGTCCCGCCCCCCTGACGGCCACCGCCCTCAGTTGGGGCGAGGGGCAATTATGCCCCCTGGGTGTGAGTAAAAGGGAAATAATACGCCAACACTACAGTTAGTAGCTCCATCCCAAGTACAAGCAGAGGAAAGACGAGTCATTTTGACTTTGAGCGGCAGTGTAAACAGGTAACGCTGAATCTGCAGCTCGCTTACATCGCCCTGATTCTTAGTCCATTGACTTCAATCGAGAACATTAGGAACAGGAACAAGCCAATCAGCCCCTCCAGCATGTTCCACCATTCAAACTCCATCTCCCTGCCTTGGTTCCGTATCCATGGAGAGATGTAAAACCGGCTGCCCATTCACCAGCATCTGTTTTTACACTAACACCCAAAGTCAATATTACTGCCATGAAACTTTAATGTTTGGGGAGGATCTTTTTGCTCTCGATATTTTTGGCTTCGATGTTCGAGGTCTGTTGGATATCCGGATACAGCTTGTAGCGTGTCTGGGTCATGAGTGGTGAAGGCCTTTTCTGTCCCAATCCCTTCACCAAACCCTCAGCGCCTTCAGCGGGCGGCAGAGTAACACGGCACACTCCCTGTTATAGGCAAACACATTTATTGTGGGGATAGAGCAGGTAAATCGCAGCAGGAACACGACGTATACAACAGTTACACTCAGCTAGTTCCTCGTCACGGCAGAAAATGATAGAGTTCACAACCTCCAAACTATGATATCGATATTCTTAATGCAGCAGATCTCCTTATTCTTTTCTCACCCACTATGTGGCCCGACTAACTCTTCAAAGGTCCCAGACCCAGCCTCTGATTTGAAGAGGACGGCTGACCAATACCTTGCCAACAGTGATGGGTCTGAATCAACTTCATTTTTTAATATTTGTTCCCGGGTAAGTGGGCGTCGCTGGCAAGGCCAGCATTTATTGCCCGTCCCTGACTGCCCTGGAGAAGGTGGCGGTGAGCCGCTGCACTATACCAGGTGGTCCATCCGGTTTTATTCTTATTATTGTTTTTCGTAGCAGTTTATTACAACTGAGTGGCTCACTCGGCAATTTCAGAGGACGGTTGTGGGTCTGGAGTCACATATCGGCCAGACCGGGTAAGGGCAGCAGATTTCCTTCCCTAAAGGACATTAGTGAACCAGATGGGTTTTTCAGACAATCTGGTAGTTCCGTGGTCACCATTACTGATTCTAGCTTTTTATTCCAGATTAATTTAATTAATTTGAATTTAAATTCCCCAGCTGCCGTGGTGGGATTTGAACTCATGTATCCAGATCATTAGTCCAGGCCTCTGAATTACTCGCCCAGTAACATAACCACTATGCTACCATACCCTTAAGTTAAACTCATAAGGAGGAGCCAATGAAAAAATATACTTCAACAAATCACGTAAGAGGTTTATACTTCAACAGAGACGGGCGATATTCTGGATGTGGAAATAGGTGGTCTTAGTGATGGTCAGCACGACTACAGGTAGGTGTTCACAGTCATACACAAGCAGAAATTATTCTTTGCAGCTGAGAAATGTATGGGTCTGTAGCACACGCACACAGACACACAGACACGCGCACACACACGCACACGCACGCACACACACATGCACACACGCACATAGACACGCACACGCTCACACACACGCATGCATACACGCACATGCACATGCGCACACGCACATGCACACAGACGCACACACCCTCTGTGACATTGATGTTAGAAGTGGTTAATATGGACACAATATGAGACAACTGATTACAAACATATTCACACCTAAATATTCATCTGCACAAGAACTGACATTATGAAATACGAACAGAAAATGCTGGACACAAAACACAACCAGCACAGAACATGAAATAGAATTAAAACCCGACAAAGGCAACTCACACCTGGAGCCATGTAAATGTTTCAAACATATAAAAAGTATTGACAGTTTGCTGTCTGATCATAGAGAGTATTTTATATTACACCCTAACTATCCTAACCCAACTCCCCCTCCTCTGCTGACTCTTCACGCGTCTGTTCCTGCCCTGGCCCAGCCGCTAATGGAACAGCCCCTCCCTCTTCATCACCAGTGATACTGTCTTCTGTATTTGTAAACGTAAGAAACATAAGAAATAGGAAGAGGAGTAGGCCATTTGGCCCCTCGAGCCTGCTCCGTCATTTAATACGATCATGGCTGATCTGATCATGGACTCAGCTCCACTTCCCTGCCCGCTCCCTATAACCCTTTACACCCTTATCGCTCAAAAATCTGTCAATCCGCCTTAAATATATTCAATGATCCAGCCGCCACAGCTCTCTGGGGCAGAGAATTCCATAGAATTCCAACCCTCTAAGAGAAGAAATTCCTCCACATCTCAGTTTGAAATGGGCGGCCCCTTATTCTGAGACTATGTCCCCTAGTTTTAGTTTCTCCTATGAGTGGAAATATCCTCTCTGCATCCACCTTGTCGAGCCTCCTCATTATCTTATAAGTTTCAGTAAGATCACCTCTCATTCTTCTGAACTCCAATGTGTATAGGTAAAGTGGGGCGATGATTGGACATAGAAGGAATGGAAGGAAATTGGTGGGCATGTAAGTGACGATGAAGAGGGACAACTGATGGCAATGTTGAGGGAATGGAGAGCATTGAAAGGGAATGGAGGGTAATGAAGAGGGCTGAATAAGTGACAATGGGGTAAGGAGATGGGTGAGGGACAATGGATGGCAGAGAATGAATAATATCATCGGGAGATGGATGGACTGTAAGAGTTGGAATGGATAACAGATGAGGGGAAATGTATGGTGATGAAGAGGATGAAATGTATGACATTGAAAGGGTAGAATGAATGGCACTTTGGAGTGGGGAGGAGGGAGAAGACTGAGATTAACCAGGGGAAAGTGGAGCGAGAGAGAGAAAGAAAGGGAAAGGAGAGGAGAGGGGATGTGAGGAGACAATGCCTGACCATGAAGGGCGATGGACGGGAAGTAGAAACCAATGTATAGGTACGGAAAGGGGACAGGGAAGAGGCAATCAGTTACCAAGAAAGGGGGAATGAATGAGAATTGGAGGCATAGGATGGAAATGAAGGAAGAGATAAATTGAAATGAAGGTGGGGAGGAGAGGGGAGGGAACGAGTGATAAATGGTTGTGATGGAGAAAGGGGAATGGAGATAATGGCGAAAGAGTAGGGAGTGGGGAGCAGGGAGAATACTGGGATTAACCAGGGGAAAGAGGAGAGCGAGAGAGGAAGCGCCAAGATAACTGGGGGCATTAACGGCAGACGACAGGTGCTGCCTCAACATTCACAATGCTTTTCAAATTTCCGAGATGTCCGATTGGTAGTTGATAATAATTCATTATGCTCATTTTACAGAAGTGATGAAATCCCAAGGCTTTCTCACACTTTCCAATCAAGTGTGTCTGAAGTCTTTTTAGTTCCCACTTGCTTCAATCACATTTTATTGACATAAAATCGAGAGTCAGGCCTCACCGCAGTCCTGGTCTAAGAATGTCCACAAATTCCTGCAACACGCTCATCCTCCATGATGGTATCTAACATGCGAGAATCGTACAGAACACGAGGAGGCTCTTTCTCCCATTGTGCCTGTTCTGACTCTCTGAAAGTTCCTCTGACTTATTTTAATTCCCTTACTCTTTCACATACCATTACTTTGTGTGCATTACTTTAATACACGTACCTCCAGCTCCTCCCCCGCATTCCTGTTCCTTGTTGTAGAGCCACCTGTTGTGTATCTGTAAAGCATGCACTCCCATGTTCAGCCACCAGGGAGCTCATACCCTGATGCTGGGATTCCTTGGGAGCACTGTATATAAGCCGGCCCCTAAGGCCTGTTCCTCACTCTGGAGTGTCTTATTAAAGAATGAGGTCACTGTTACTTTAACCTCCCTGTGTGCAGTCTCATCTGTGTTAGGAACACAACAACTGGCGACGAGAATACGAATCCAACGCAAAGATGCAGCAAACTGTGGACATCCTGGAGAAGCTCTCGGAGGGTGAGGACTGGGAAGCCTATGTCGAACAGCTAGACCAGTATTTTGTAGCCAACGAGCTGGACGGAGAAGGAAGCACTGCAAAAAGGAAAGCGGTCCTCCTCGCAGTCTGCGGGGCACTGACCTACAGCCTCATGAAGAATCTTCTGGCTCCGGTGAAACCCACAGATAAATCATATGAGGAGCTGTGTACACTGGTTCGGAAGCATCTTAACCCAAGGGAGAGCTGATGGCGAGGTATCGGTTCTACGCATGTCAGCGATCTGAAGGTCAGGAAGTGACGAGCTACGTCGCTGAGCTAAGGCGACTTGCAGGACAATGTGAGTTTGATGGCTACCTGGAGCAAATGCTCAGAGACTTTTTTGTACTGGGCATTGGCCACGAGACCATCTTACGAAAACTTTTGACTGTAGAGACACCGACCCTCAGTAAGGCCATTGCGATAGCACAGGCGGTTATGTCCACCAGTGATAACACCAAACAAATCTCTCAGCACACAAGTGCTAGCAATGTTCATAAATTAACTGAAACTGTGTTTGCGAGCAGAAATGTACAGGGCAGAAACCATGAGTCTGCAACTGCCAGCAGGCTTCAGGTGACCCAGATGACTCAGAGTCCCCAACAAAGGATGAATGCAAGGCAATTCACACCTTCTTGGCGTTGTGGAGGCTTGCATTCAGCCTATTCATGCCGCTTCAAAGGGTATGTTTGCAAGAGCTGTGGAACAATGGGGCACCTCCAACGAGCTTGCAGACGAGCTGCAAGCTCTGCAAAACCTGCTAACCACAACGTAGCGGAGGAAGTTCGGTACATGGTGGATCAAAGCAATTTCGAGCCTCAGAGAGAGGAGGCAGATGCTGAAGTACACGGGGTGCACACATTTTCGACGAAATGTCCACCTATAATGCTAAACGTAAAATTGAATGGCTTACCCGTAGCCATGGAACTGGATACTGGTGCTAGCCAATCCATCATGAGTAAAAAGACGTTTGAGAGACTGTGGTGCAACAAGGCATTCAGACCAACCCTGAGCCCCATCCACACGAAACTGAGAACGTACACCAAAGAGCTTATCACTGTCCTGGGCAGCGCCATGGTCAAGGTCACCTACGAGGGCATGGTGCATGAACTGTCACTCTGGATTGTCCCAGGCGATGGCTCCACACTGCTTAGAAGGAGCTGGCTGGGCAAAATCCGCTGGAACTGGGATGACATCTGAGCGCTATCACATGTCGATGAGGCCTCATGTACCCAGGTTCTTAACAAATTTCCTTCCTTTTTGAGCCAGGTATTGGAAACTTTTCCGTAGCGAAGGTGCATATCTACTTGGTCCCAGAGGCATGACTCATTCACCACAAGGCACGAGCGGTACCTCACATGATGAGGGAGAGAGTGGAAATCGAGTTGGACAGGCTGCAACGCGAGGGCATCATCTCCCCAGTAGAATTCAGTGAGTGGGCCAGCCCGATTGTTCCAGTACTCAAAAGTGATGGCACGGTCAGGATTTGCGGCGATTATAAAGTAACTATTAATCGTTTCTCGCTACAGGACCAATACCCGCTTCCTAAGACAGATGACCTATTTGCGACGCTGGCAGGAGGCAAGACGTTCACCAAGCTTGACCTGACTTTGGCCTTCATGACGCAGGAGCTGGAGGTGTCTTCGAAGGGTCTCACCTGCATCAACACGCACAAGGGACTGTTCAGCTACAACAGATGCCCGTTTGGAATTCGGTCGGCTGCAGCGATCTTCCAGAGAAACATGGAGAGCCTACTCAAGTCGGTACCACAAACGGTGGTCTTTCAGGACGACATATTGGTCACGGGTCGGGACACTGTCGAGCACCTACAAAACCTGGAGGAGGTCCTCCAGCGACTGGATCACGTAGGGCTGCGGCTGAAGAGGTCGAAATGCGTCTTCATGGCAACAGAAGTGGAGTTTTTGGGGAGAAAGATCGCGGTGGATGGCATTCAGTCCACAGACGCCAAGACAGAGGCTATCAGGAATGCACCCAGGCCACAGAACGTCACGGAGCTGCGGTCGTTCCTGGGACTCCTCAACTATTTTGGTAACTTCCTACCGGGGTTAAGCACCCTCTTAGAGCCCCTACATGTGTTATTGCGCAAAGGTGAGAACTGGGTATGGGGAAAAAAACCAAGTAATTGCTTTTGAGAAAGCCAGAAACATCTTATGCTCCAACAAGCTGCTTGTATTGTATAACCCGTGTAAAAGACTTGTGCTAGCATGTGACGCGTCGTCGTATGGAGTCGGGTGTGTATTACAACAAGCTAACGTTGCGGGGAAGTTGCAACCTGTCGCCTATGCTTCCAGGAGCTTGTCTAAGGCCGAGAGGGCCTACAGCATGATTGAGAAAGAGGTATTAGCGTGTGTGTTCGGGGTAAAGAAAATGCATCAGTACCTGTTTGGCCTCAAATTTGAGCTGGAAACCGATCACAAGCCCCTCACATCCCTGTTCGCTGAAAACAAGGGGATAAATACTAATGCCTCAGCCCACATACAAAGGTGGGCACTCGCGCTATCAGTGTATAACTATACCACCCGCCACAGGCCAGGCACCGAGAACTGTGCGGATGCTCTCAGTTGGCTACCATTGCCCACCACGGAGGTGGAAATGGCGCAGCCTGAAAAATTGTTGATGTGGGCGCAGCCCGCAGACTTGTTGATAGTCATGGAAGCGTTTGAAAATGATAAATCATCTGTCACGGCCCACCAGATTAGGACTTGGACCAGCCAAGATCCTCTGCTGTCCCTTGTAAAAAACTGTGTACTACATGGGAGCTGGGCCAGCATCCCCATTGAAATGCATGAGCCAATAAAGCTGTTCTAGCGATGAAAGGACGAGCTGCCCATTCAGGCAGACGACTGTTGTGGGGTAACCGTGTAGTGCTACCAAAAAAGGGCAGGGAGACATTCGGATCTCCACAGCACACACCCGAGTATAGTAATCATGAAAGTGATGGTGGCTCGGTATTGATTCTGATTTAGAGTTCTGTGTACGGCAATGCGCCCTGAGAGGCACCGCTAAGTTTGTGGTCCTGGCCCTCCAGACCATGGTCGAGGATCCATGTCGACTATGCGGGCTCGTTTCTCATGGTGGTGGATGCTTTTTCAAAATGTATTGAATGTGAAATAATGTCGGGAAACACCACCACCGCCTCCATTGAAAGCCTGTGGACCATGTTTGCCACCCAAGGCCTGCCTGACATACTGGTCAGTGACAACGGGCCATGTTTCACCAGTGTCGAATTTAAAGAATTCATGACCCGCAATGGGATCAAACATGTCACCTCGGCCCTGTTTAAACCAGCCTCCAATGGGCAGGCACAGCGGGCAGTACAAACCATCAAACAGAGCCTTAAATGAGTCACCGAAGGCTCATTCCAAACCCGCCTGTCCCGAGTACTGCTCAGCTACCGCACGAGACCCCACTCGCTCACAGGGGTGCCCCCGGCTGAGCTACTCATGAAAAGGACACTTAAAACCAGATTCTCGCTGGTTCACCCCAACCTGCATGATCAGGTAGAGAGCAGGCGGCAGCAACAAAATGTAAACGATGGTCGCACCACTGTTTCATGGGAAATTGATCTGAATGACCCTGTGTATATGCTAAACTATGGACATGGTCCCAAGTGGATTGCAGGCACGGTGATAGCTAAAGAAGGGAATAGGGTGTTTGTAGTCAAACTGGACAGTGGACAAATTTGTAGAAAGCACCTGGACCAAACGAGGCTGCGGTTCACAGACTGCCCTGAACAACCCACAGCAGACACTAACTTTTTTGAGCCCACAACACACACCCAAAGGATCAACGACACCACGCCGGACCTGGAAATTGAACCCATCACGCCCAACAGCCCAGCAAGGCCAGGCTCACCTCAGCCCCGTTTAAACCAGCCTCCAATGGGCAGGCAGAGCGGGCAGTACAAATCATCAAACAGAGCCTTAAATGAGTCACAGAGGGCTCACTCCAAACCCGCCTGTCCCGAGTACTGCTCAGCTACCGCACGAGACCCCACTCGCTCACAGGGGTGCTCCTGGCTGAGCTACTCATGAAAAGGACACTTAAAACCAGACTCTCGCTGGTTCACCCCAACCTGCATGATCAGGTAGAGAGCAGGCGGCAGCAACAGAATGTAAACGATGGTCGCGCCACTGTGTCATGGGAAATTGATCTGAATGACCCTGTATATGTGCTAAACTATGGACAGGCTCACCCAGTAGCTCTGCAGGGCCAACAACACGCCAGCCCAGCGAGGACACAGCCAACACACCAGAACAGACATTTGTACCGAGGCGGTACACCAGGGAAAGAAAGGCTCCTGACTGCCTCACCTTGTAAATAGTTTTCACTTGGACTTTGGGCGGGGGGAGTGATGTTGTGTATCTGTAAAGCATGCACTCCCATGTTCTGCCACCAGGGAGCTCATCCCCTGAAGTCCCAAGGGACCCCAGCATCCCTTGGGAGCGCTGTATATAAGCCGGCCCCTAAGGCCTGTTCCTCACTCTGGAGTGTCTTATTAAAGACTGAGGTCACTGTTACTTTAATCTCCCTGTGTGCAGCCTCATCTGTGTTAGGAACACAATACCACCTTGTGGACCACTGATGTAATAACAATAAAGCCATGTGCTCTGCACAGTTCTACCTGGGAGCCATGTTGTGCAGTTGTGTGCGTTTACTGTGTCTCAAGATACCACAGAATTGGCGATGAGGATGCGATTTCGGATTCCCTAGCTGAAATTTTTGTTGCAGGACAATCCTGCCAATCGACAGAGGGACATGTTGGAGGTTCTTCATTTTTGCAGAAAAACTTAAAATCCAAGTTAAATTTTGAGCACACGTGGCTGAACTGTTGACGTTGCCAGAGTCCAGATGGCCGGGCCTATGGGAACAATAGAGTGCTTGAGTGAGTTTCATTGCGACCGAGAGATTTTTTATGTGGAGTGGCTAGAATTGTTTTTCACCGTGAATAGTATCGTCGAAGTCCGCGATGGTTTAAACCGTAACCGGGCGGTTTTAGAAAAAGGAAACGGGCTATTTTCTTGACTGAAGCAGGTCCTGTGGTGTATGAAACCCTGAAAAGTTTGCTTTTTCCCACCAAGCTGAAGGACATGCCACTGAAGGAGATTGCACTACAGTCCAGAGCCCCTGGAAATTGCTGAAAGTTATCGTTTTGGAACGCATGATCAATTAAATGATGAGGGTATCAATGTGTACATGGTAGCTTTAAAAAAAGCTATCTATTCACTGTCATTTCGGAAACTTTCAGAACCAAGCTTTGCGTGACCGCTATGTATGTGGGTTGAAAAATAAACAAATCAGAAGTAAATTTAAGACAACCCCTAACTTAACTTTGGATTTGGATTGTCAGACAGTTATGTCGATGGATATGGCCGACCTATACTCCCGAGAATTTCGCGCCACTTCCAGTCGTCAGGCAACCGAGGTAAATTGGCTGCAGGCTAAAAGTAAAAGGCAGTTGGGCCCCAAGGCCTCAGCAACTGACCAAGGTAACAGTGCATTGAAGTCGTGCTATCGGTGCCTGGGACAACACATCGCTCAAAGCGGTCCATTTGTGAGGCAGATTGTTTCTACTGCAGGAAAACTGAACATGTTGCGTAGGCGTGCCGATGGAGGGGTAAACCAACTAGCAATGCTCGAAGTAGAAATCGGCAGACACTACATAGCGATGAGAAGCAGCAGGATGAGGAGTTTCTGGAGATTCACGTCATCAGGAGCACAACAGTACCTAACAGCGAAGTATCATCATCCAATTAGACGTCACAGGAACGAGGTTACCCATGGAAATCGACATTGGTGCACCCTTGAGCATTGCAACAAGTTTCATGACTATTGACTAGAGAAATCAAAGGTAGAGCTGCGAGGCTACTCAGGAGAGCTAATCCCTGTAGTAAGAAGTGTCACCATACCAGTGAAATATAAGGATCAGTATCATATCTTGCCCCTCATAGTAGTAGCAGGAAACGAGCCTGCCTTGATAGGTAAAAATTGGTTGGGACCAGTGAAGCTGGATTGGAATGAGATTTTTCGTGTGGAAATGAAATTTGCATCGAAAGATGATGTCATCAAGCAGTATCCGAAGGTGTTCTGCGAAATAGGAAATCCGATCCAAGGCTTCAAGGCGAGTGCAGAAGGACGCAAGACCAGTTTACTGCAAGCCACATCCTGTACCATAGGCACTCAAGGAGAAAGTTGAGCAAGAATTCAAAAGACTAGAAAGTGAGAACATTACCTCTGAGGTAGATCTGAGTAATTGTGCTACACCCATTGTTGTTGTAACTAAGTGAGATGGTAAGGTAAGATTGTGTGGTGATTATAAGGTAACCGTAAACCAGGTTCTACAGTGTAATCTACCCAAACCATTGGCAAGTGTGGAAGATTTGTTCACAATGCTGACTGGTGGGCAGATCTTTTCAAAGTTAGATCAAACAAATACCTCCCTACATTTAGAGTTAGATGAAGAGTCCAAGTCATGCTTGACTATAAATACTCACCTCAGTCTATATCAGTTCAATAGGCTATCATTTGGAGTGTCTTCCACCCCTGATATATTCCAGGGGGTGATGAACCAAATTTTGCAAGGGATTGAAGGGGCAGTGTGTTATTTAGATGACTTACTCATTTTAGCACCATACAGGCAAATCCATGATAAGATGTTGAATGAAGTGTTCAGATGGCTCAGCTGGCTATTGAAGCACGGAGTACGAGTGACTGCTCAGAAGTGTGAGATGTTTCAAAACTCAGTGGAGTACTTAGGGCACAGAGTAGACAAAGATGGTTTACATCCAACCAAAGGAAAGCTGGGTGCAATCAGAAATGCACCCACTCCCATGAATGTCTCCAAACTTCGATCATTTTTGGGTCTTTTGAATGATTACGGAAAGTTCCTTCCAAATTTGGCTACAGTCACAATGAGCTGTTGGGAAAACAGGTCCCTTGGATTGGTCAAAAGAATGCGACACAGCATTCAAAGAGTTTAAAAGCCAATTAGTAGAGAGCATCATGTTAGTTCACTACAACATATCTAAGGCGATCAAGCTAGCATGTGACGCATCTCCATACGGAGTTGGGGCAGCGATCTCTCGTGTACTAGATAGGGGGGAGGAGAGATCAATTGCTTTTGCTTCACGCACTCTCAGTGAGCGGAATTATGCGCAGATCGAAAGGGAAGCTTTGGCATTCATTTTTGGGATCAAGAAGTTTCACAAATATTTGTTTGGTCATAAGTTTACCATCATTACAGACCATAAGCCCCTGACAGCAATCCTCCATCCAAAGTTCCCACTTGGATGGAGGACGAGTGACTGCTCACAAGTGTGAGATGTTTCAAAACTCAGTGGAGTACTTAGGGCAAGAGGAAACAAAGATGGTTTACATCCAACCAAGGGAAAGCTGGGTGCAATCAGAAATGCACCCACTCCCATGAATGTCTTAATTGGAATTTAAGAGATCTTACAATTTTGGCGTCATGAACAGGATCACTGAGTAAAGAAACTGAATTTTGGACATCGGACCGACATATTGAGGTAAGGACTCCTCTTTATAAAAGTCCTCGGTCAAAAGTCTAAATTCGCCTCTCCTTCTATGCGATTCCGAAAGCCTCCGGTTTGCGAACCCACCGGTTGGTAGTCGGCTCGAGCTCCCATAGACGTCTAACTTCGGCGTGTGTTAGTTAATTAATCACCGACCCACTGATCGGCTGGAAAGCCTACGACTTGGGACCTCAGTAAAGAAATCAGTATTATGGCAGCAGGAGATAAGAGCAAAGAATTGCCTACAACTGTTAAAGATGGGCAGGCACCACCTGAGGTTTCGATAGATGAAATCCTCCAACAGTTGAAAGAATACATAGAGCAACAATTCAACTTATCTAAAACCTGTATTAAGAACGAACAAAAGTACGGAACCTCCAAAGGACAATGGTCCTTGGACGAGATTAAAAGGGTCTGGGGAAAAATGACCCACATGAAAAATAAAGAGTGAACTAGATGGTCCCTAGCTGTTATGGGACAGATCCGAAAGCGGAATGAAATTATAATGCGTTCCCAACATGATCGAGAACTGACCAGTACAAAGGACCAATTGCAAGCTGTTTGTGCACAGCTGCGACAGAAAAGACTTGAACTTGAAAAGTCGGAAGCGGAAGTTAAAGATCTTAAAGGTGAAATAAAGAATGGAAAAAATCATTAGCTCAAGAGACAGTAATAGGAAAAGGAAAATGTATCGGTCAATTCCCAGAGTACCCATGTTTGGATAAATTAAAAGCGCAAACCCGAAGTCACGACCGAGGATTAGATACGGATTCTGAATCCTCTGATGGTACAGGGTCGGAGGATGAAGAATTAGGGGTGCGCTTTGCCCCGTTTAAAAAAAGATGAGTTGTAGTCAAATCAGAAGAGACTGCGAATGAGGGCGGAACCAAAAAAACGAGGAAAAGGGTGTATGCAGAATATTTAGTTCATGATCCGGCAGACCCAGAGAAAATTGATAAATGGTCCAAGGAATTGCCCAATCCAAAGAAAGGGGGAGTGAAAACGTGAGACCAATTGGACCGCTTAAGAAATATATATCAACTTCATCCCTGGGACGGAGTGCAAATTTTGACCACACTGGTGCCAAAAACACAAGGAAGAAAATTGCACGACAAGGTAGAAGAAGCTTTGGGGCAGGATGAGCAAGAATTAAACGCAGGATGGGAGGCGATTAAACACTGGCTGTAAGCCTTTAGTCCAGCGAAGACAGACTGGGAAAAATTGCAGCCTGCCAACAGAAAGGAACAGAGGAGGTCCTGGAGTATGACGAGCGGTTTAGATGCACGTGGCTTGAACATTTGGGTATGAATAATACTGATGAGGAAATGGATGAACAAGTGTTTGGACCCCTGAAAGCAGCTTTCGTGGCAGGTCTAAAGCCAGAACTGTCCAAAATGCTTAAGGTAGTGTTACCGGACTGGGAAGGTAGAGGAACTACCTTTGCAGCATTGGTGGATCGATGTAACCAATTAGATCGGGATATGGGAGCTAAAGTCCGAGCTGTACAGGCTGTGGGATGGAAATCCCAGGATTCCGATAAACAGTTATTAGGAAAATTACCCGGAAAATGTCATTATTGTGGGAAAGAAGGTCACTGGGCCAAGACGTGCAGGGCAAAACAGCAAGGTCGTGGCTGGGGAAGAGGACGCAGCCAGAGATACAATTCAGCCAACAAGCCAGGCTTGTCACAAGATAACGACCTCATAGAAGCATTTAAGCGATTGACAATACAACAACAGAAAGAGTTACTTGGGATAGCAAAAAAACGATTACAGCCCACCCTGGCCCCCCTCCTCGCACTAATACAACAAAGGGGAGATGGGCTATATATAACTGTGAGGGTGGGCGATAAGGATGTGGACTGCCTTTTAGACACAGGGGCGGAATTAACATGCTTACCCCTACAATATGGAGACTTTTTGCCGTTGGATGGTAGGGCACGTACAGCCTATGGAATTGGGGGCCATAAAATGGAAATTAAAAGGATAACACCAGTACTTATAAGGCTAGGTCCACATGAACTAATCACGCCGGTCAGTAGATCAACCCCTTTTGGGAATGGACGTTCTAATCCAAGTAGATTCATCGTTGCATTTTGAGGATGGTCGGGTGACATGATCAATTAGAACTTTGAAGAAAGAAGAATTGAAGGAACACCCGATATGGGCTAAAGATAAGAACGATTGTGGCCTACTCCAGATGGAGCCTGCGTCATTTACAGGGACCAAGCCTCCATGCACTAAACAGTATCCCATCAGTCCAACTTTCATCGCGGGAATCTTACCAGTTATTCAGCAATTGGAGAAACAAGGGGTGCTTATTAAAATGCATAGCTCCTCCAATAGCCCCGTGTGGCCGGTACAGAAATCTAATGAGACTTGGCGTTTGACTGTCGATTATAGGAAAGCTAACCAGTGTATTGATCAAAAAGCTCCTTTGGTCGCAAATCCCTCCACCATTTTTAATGCCCTCAAACCAGAACATAAATATTTCTCGGTTATAGATATGGCCAACGGATTTTGGTCGGTGCCTCTGGCACCGGAGGTTCGACAGTGGTTTGCTTTCACGGTCCAAGGACAACAGTATACTTGGACCCGGTTACCGCAGGGTTTCCACAACAGCCCTACGGTATTCCACATGGCTTTACAAAGCCATTTGCGAGAATTACCTTCCCTGTCATCCACAGTTATCCAATATGTAGACGATATCCTGCTAGCTTTGCTGGACCACCTTCGGCTGAAAGGCATCGACAAAGCACAAATATCCCAAGAAGAGGTTGTATACCTGGGACAAAAGATTTCACAAGGAAAGAGAGAACTTACCCAGGATAGAACTGCAGCCATTCGGGCTGCTAAAAAACCCACCACTATTCAGGAACTAAGGTCTTTTTTGGAATTGTGTAACTTTAACAGAAATTGGATTGACTCCTTCACACAGCTTGCTCAGCCATTGAATGATATCTTAAAGAGGAAACGTGCCTCTAAAGAAGCCATCACCCTCACTAAGGAACAGCAAGGGGCCTTCCTGAGTTTGAAAAAGGCTTTGTGTTCGGCACCGGCTCTGGGAATCCCCGACAGTGGTAAGCCATTTACCCTGTTTGTCCATGAGAAAAAAGGATACATGACAGCTATACTGACACAAGAACATGGGGATCGGCAAAGACCTATTGGCTATTATTCGGCAAAACTGGATGCGGTAGCCCTCGGATGGGGAAGTTGCCTAAGGGCCATGGAAGCTACATGTCGAGTGGTAATGATCACTGCGGGTCTAGTCCTCGACCAAAAGCTGATTGTCAAGTGTCCCCACACCGTACACGCTTTGCTGTCTATGAATAGAATGTCTCAGGTGACAGCAGCTAGATGGACCTGCTGGACAGCAGTTTTGGAAGCTCCTAATCTCCATATCGTCCGGGCCAACCCGGTTAATTCCGCAACTATGCTCCCGATGTCAGAATCGAGGGAGCAAGAGGGGGGAGAATGTGAAGAGCATGACTGCATGGAGATTTTAAAAGAAACAGAAGAAGCAGCCTTAGCAGCAGAGGAGCCTCTGCACAACCCAGACCTCATCCTGTTTACCGATGGTTCCTCCTTTGTGAACAATGGTACCAGAAAAGCAGGATGGGCAGTTCCAACCTTATATGAGGTAGTGGCAAAAGGATGTTTACCCTCAGGAACGTCAGCACAACAGACCAAGTTACGGGCCCTGTCAGAAGCATGTCGAATAGCAGAAGGACAGACAAATAATGTCTACACAGATTCGCGTTATGCTTTTGGAGTCGCTCACGACTTTGGTCTGTTATGGCGGAAAAGAGGATTCCTCACTGCTGCTGGTACACCTATCCGAAATGGAAAAGAAGTCCGAGACTTGCTGGAGGCCATACAATTACCTCAGGAAGTGTCCATCCTGAAGTGTAAGGCCCATACCAAGGAAAATACCACAGAAGCACAGGAAAATGCCCTAGCCAACCAGGCAGCTAAAGATGCCGCCTCACAGGGCGGTTCCCCCAGAAGAACCAACACAGATGTTGCAGATTGAAAGCACTCAGGACTCTGACACGAGACCTTAAAAAAATGCAAGGTGAGTGCTCCCGAGATGAAAAATGGAAATGGATTGAGGCAGGAATTAAGCTATGTGAAGATGGTGTCTGGAGACAAAGAGTTACCGACAAGCCAGTCGCGCCACAAGCGCTTATGCCTTTTTTAGCCCAACAGATCCACTCGTGGGGACACTTGGCCTCACAACAGATGACGGCACGGTTCCAGAAAAGCTGGTGGGGTCAGGGATTTAAAAAAACATGCCCAGCTGGTAGCAGACCGCTGTGTGGTCTGCCAGAAAAATAATTCTGGACCCATCACGGTAATGCCCCAACTGAGGCCCCCTGCCCCTGTCGGACCATTCCAACATCTGCAGGTTGATTATATATCTCTTCCTTCATGCCAAGGATACACTAACATTCTTGTCATGGTCGACAGATTCTCTAGATGGGTAGAAGCTGTCCCAACTAAAAGAGCCACAGCCAATCACACTGCAAAGGTCTTGTGTAAGGATTACATTCCCCGATGGGGAGTCCCGAGTAGCATTGACTCAGATCAGGGAACACACTTCACAGGTGATGTCTGCCAAGAAGTCTGTAGGTTACTGAACATTACGTGGGATTTAGACTGTCCTTATCATCAAAACAAGTAGAGCGAATGAATCGAACTCTGAAACAACGGCTTGCCAAATATCACCAAGAAGGAACACCATGGCCCCAGGCACTACCAATAGTGCTATGTAGCATTAGGGCAACCCCGAACAGAACTACAGGTCTAAGCCCATTTGAAATTATAACAGGAAGACCCATGTCGCTGCCAGGAACTATCGATTTACGGAAAGCTGATGTTCACTTAATGAGTGACACTTTGTTATCATACTGTCAGAACCTAACCAATGCTATTAGTTCTGTTTCCCGACAGGTATTGGCAGCTTGGGGTAATCCACCCGAAGGAGGACACGACATCATCCCGGGAGTCTGGGTGTATGTGAAAAAGTTGTATAAAGAACCTTTGGGTGCCAAGTGGGAGGGACCTTATCAAGTGTTACTGACCACCCAGGCAGCTGTTAAAGTCCAAGGAAAGAAAGTCTGGATCCACGCTTCACACGTTACATGAGCACCTGTCACTGAAGCTGAAATCTAATAAGGACAATTACTTTTTGCTAAAATGTATAAATTTACTGTATTACTGATTGTAGATATTCTAGGCATATGCCTACTTCTTACTAGCCGACCCTCTGCACCAAAGGGAAATAGTAGAGTACCAAGGGAATTACATGTAAATACCTTTTTATATATGTCATACATTTATGCCACACAAGGTAACATTTCTAGTTGTTGGGTGTGTGCGCCTATTCCTATTCACTCAAAGGGAGGAATTCCCTTGAGGCCAGTTCCCTTGAATATCTCGGAAATGGCTGAGTGGATAATTAATCAAAACAAAACAGGCAATGCGTTTCAGGATATGGAAAACTGGGCACGTAAATGTAAGTCAGCAGGTTATAATCTGACTACCTTTGAAGGGGGATACCAACCGTGCTACAATAATTTCAAACGGCCCCCATTTTTTGTTATCACTAATACAACGGGAATAGGAAGATCGGGGGAATCAGTCTGTCTGATTAGAAACATCAAAGGAGGCCAAAATATGGGGTATAGTAACTGCTCCCGGAATTATAAGATAATCAAGCCACGGAACCATCCAAACTGGGCCGATGTGGGAGTTTTTAACGTAACGGGGATTCTGAATAAAACAGGTGGAAAAGCCTGGACAGGTCCCGGAGTGTTGCTGACAAAGAAACAGCTAACATTCATTGCCTATAATGGCACCTACTGGGTGTGTGACCACAAGGCCTACCCTTGGCTGCCCCAGAATTGGACGGGATCCTGCTATTTAGCCTACATTGTGCCATATATGTATCATATAAAGTCACTGTCGAAACATTTTCACCGTCCTAAGAGAGCTATCACAGAAACAGAGAGGTTCTTTGCCATTTTGATCCCCAGGTATGGGACTGCCAGACTGGCAAGGGAATCCATTAACATGGCATCCGTTGTGGAACGGGTAGCCAATGATACCTCAGAGGCCCTAGTTAAAATCGATGCAGAAATGATAGCAATCCGCACAGTAGCCCTACAGAATAGACTGGCCCTTGACTACATACTGGCTGAAAAGCGAGGTACTTGCGCCCTACTCGGAACTGAATATTGCACATATATCCCAGATAGCTCCGAAGAAATTACCCACTTAGCGGAGCATATCCAAAAGGAGGTAGAAAAACTTAAGCAACCCCCATCATTCACTTTGTAGAGTGGAGCCACTGAATGGCTAGGTTCAATAGGAACTTCATTGGTGGAAGGTTTAATTCTATTTGTTGTAATTGTTTTACTTTTATATTGTTTGTTTATGTTGATTAAATGTTGTTGCGACCAGGCGGCTATAGCTGCTGTCCCACAGGTGAGACACCTTGCAGGTCCCAGCAGACCGTCTGTACGTGGCGCAGGTGCATGTTATGCTTAAGGAAAGGTTGTTTACTGGTTGAATTAAGACATTGATTTGGATTAAATTGGAATAAGGTTAATCAACCTACTAAAACCAGACTTCCATTGTGGCCACGATGGAACTCGGGTTGGTGTAAATTTGTGTGGAAGCTACTAGTCCGGACATGTGGCGAAACACATCAACAAATTTTAGAAGGAAACTCGATTAACATGTATGAAATTATTTTGTAGGATGTTTAACCAGTGATAGCTGATGGTTTATGATTCAGTTTGTGAAAGAATCAAAGAGGGGATTGATAGAGAATTCAAACAGGCTGCATTCAGACAGGCTGTGAAAATTCACAGACCCCAAGTCAAAGTTGCGATGTGCAATTCAGCATGTTGCATTAAGTCATCAATCAACTTGACATTTTAGGACCTTGGGTAGCGAGCCAATTAAAGGTTAACAGACTATCAATTGAGCCAATTAAAGTCAAAGAAGGCGAGTTCTTTTCTGTAAACTGATCAGGTATATAAACAGCCATTTTGGCCATGTGGTCTCAGAAGGACAAAGGCCTGGCTTAAAGCCAAGAGCTTGTTGCTGCCAGAATAAAGTTACATTAAAACTACAATCGGAGTTCGTATTTCATTGGAAATTAAGAGATCTAACAAGTGGTTAAACTTCAAAAGTATGTCATTGGCTGTAAAGCACTTTGGGAAATCAAGAAAGGCGCTATATTTTCTGCTCTTGCCAGGATCCTTGCTCTCTCCGTGATTAAAGAGGGGGAAATGGTTTCCAGTGGCAGGAGGGTCAGTAACCAGAGGACATAGATTGAAGATAATTGGCAAAAGAACCAGAGGGGGGATGAGGGAAAAAAATTTTGTGCAGTGCTCATGATCTGCAACACACTGCTTGAAAGGGAGTGGAAGGAAGATTCAATAGTAACTTTCAAAATGGAATTGGACAAATACTTAAACAGGAATGTTGTCATGTATCTCACATTACTGTATATAACTGTATCTTACCATGCTATACATGACTGTAACTGGATATGACCTGTAACAATAAGCATACTTTACCACCAGGGGTGCACTTGCAGGAGACACTCCATACCTGTCCCACTGAGGTACATAAAGGGAGGTCTCAGGCAAGTGCAGCACTGGAGAGCTGGAATTAAAGGTGCAGGTCCTGAGTGACCTTGACTTCAGCATGTGTCTCGTGTAAGTCAGTACATTAGAGTCAGGACTTAACAATGGCGACGAGGATGGGATCACAGAATCCACAGAATGGCTACCAACAGCTCAGATGAGAAATACAATGCTGGAGACAATTGGGATGACTTTATAGAAAGGCTCCAGCAAAGCTTTGTGACCAAAGTCTGGCTGGGCGACGATAAGGCAGACAAGGGAAGAGCCCATCTCTTGACCAGCTGTGGCTCGAAAACATACGCTTTAATGAAAGACCTGCTGGTACCCGCAAGCAAGTCGTTTGAGGAGTTGAGCACACTGGTGAGAGACCACCTGAAGCTAGCGAGCAGCCTACACATGGTCAGACACAGGTTCTACAACTACAGACGCTGTGTGGGCCAAAGCATACCCGACTTCGTGGTGGAACTTCAGAGGCTGGCTAGTTCATGTGAGTTCCCCGATGGACTAAGGAGAGAAGTACTGAGAGACTTTTTTATTGAAGGAATAGGCCATGTAGGCATATTCCGAAAGCTTATAGAGACTAAGAACTTGACTCTAGAGGCAGCAGCACTGGTCGCACAGACACTCTTGGCAGGCGAAGAAGAAACAAGGCTGATCTATACTTCGGGTACGACAACCAACGAGGCATCGGAACAAGGGGTTCACATTGTGAAACAAACCGCTACCCCCACACACAGACAATGGCAGGAGAGCAGGCCTTCAACAGCAGACAGTGGCGCCAGAAGCCATCAAAATCAAGGGCCACATGAATGGCCGATCACACCTCATCAACCCACAATGCGAGCAATCAACAACAGATTGAGAGAAGCTCAATGGAGATCAGCCAGACGCAGTTCATCCTTCGGAAAGAATGGAAACGGTCTGTGTTGGAGATGTGGGGGAAGGCACTCATCAAGGGGGTGTCGATTTCAGCATGCCACTTGCAGAAACTGCAACTACACAGGGCATCTGGCTCGCATGTGCAGAAAAACAGCAGCTCGGCTGGTATACGAATCGGAAGGGTCGGAAAGTGGACCAGAAGATGGTTGGAACAGTGCATGGGACGCCGAGGTACAGCGGGTTAACACGATCAATGTCCACTGTTCTTACACCAAGACGCCTCCAATTATGATGAGGGTTCTACTCAACGGGATACCCGTCAACATAGAACTGGACACGGGGGCCAGTCAATCCCTCATGAGCGTTCAACAATTTGAACAGCTGTGGCCGCACAAAAGCAACAGACCAAAACTCACAAAGATCGACACCAAACTAAGGACCTATACTAAAGAAATCGTCCCAGCCCTTGGCAGCGCCATGCTCTCAGTCACACACAAAGGGATGGTGAACCGACTTTCCCTGTGGATTGTCCCCGGGGATCTCCCAGCCCTGTTGGGGAGAAGCTGGCTAGCAGAACTTAATTGGAAATGGGATGATGTTCACACCATGTCGTCAGAGGAACGGACCTCCTGCTCAACAGTTCTAAGCCGTTTTGAACATCTCTTTCAGCCAGGTGTGGGCACCTTCAAAGGGGCTAAAGTTAGAATCTACATCACACAGAATGCCGGACCGGTCCATCACAAGGCTAGAGCTGTGCCTTATGTGATGAGGGAAAAGATTGAAAACGAACTGGACCGGCTTCTGCAGGAAGGCATAATTTCTCCCGTGGAATTCAGCGACTGGGCAAGTCCCATCGTCCCCGTCATGAAGCCTGATGGATCCGTGCGAATCTGTGGGGATTACAAGTCTACCATAAACAGAGTCTCCCTACAGGACCAATACCCGCTGCCCAGAGCGGAGGACCTATTTGCCACGTTGGCTGAAGAAAACTTTTCTCGAAACTTGACCTCACATCTGCGTATATGACGCAAGAACTGACCGAAGAGTCTAAGCTACTCACCACCATCAACACACATCGAGGCCTTTTTGTGTACAATCGATGCCCATTCGGCATCAGGTCGTGAGCTGCTATATTCCAGCGCAACATGGAGAGTCTACTCAAGTCCATCCCGGGGACAGTTGTGTTTCAAGATGACATACTCATCATGGGCAGGGACACCGACTCTCATCTCCGCAATCTTGAGGAAGTACTAAGTTGATTGGATCGAGTAGGCCTAAGAGTTAAGAAATCCAAGTGTCTGTTTCTCGCGCCTGAGTTTGAATTTTTGGGCAGAAGGATTGCCGCTGATGGAATCCGCCCAACCGAATCCAAAACCGAAGTGATTTGCCTGGCACCCAGGCCCCGGAATGTCTCGGAACTGCGCGCCTTTCTCGGGCTACTCAATTACTTTGGGAACTTTATGCAGAACTTGAGCACGCTGCTGGAGCCTCTCCACGTGCTACTCAGAAAGGGGTGTGATTGGTTTTGGGGGGACGCCCAAGAACGCGCCTTCAATAAGGCACGCAACCTTCTGTGTTCCAAGAGTGTTTTAGCCTTTTTTGACCCAGATAAAAAGTTAGTCCTTACGTGTGATGTGTCAGCATACGGGGTCGGGTGCGTTTTACAGCACATCAATAATGCAGGTAAATTGCAGCCCGTTGCTTATGCCTCCAGGTCACTTTTGCGGGCGGAGCGCGGGTACGATATGGTTGAGAAGGAGGCGCTTGCGTGCGTGTACAGTGTCAAAAAGATGCACCAATGCCTTTTCGGGGCCAAGTTTGTGTTAGAAACCGACCACAAACCCCTCATGTCCCTACTATCCGAGTGCAAGGCAATCAACGCCAACGCCTCGGCGCGCATTCAGCGGTGGGCACTCATGCTGGCGGCTTACGACTACACGATAAGGCACAGACCAGGCACAGACAACTGTGCCGACGCACTTAGCAGGCTACCCCTGGCGACCACAGAAGGGTCCGACGAACAGGTCTGTGAGATGGTCATGACAATCAATGCCTTTGAATCCACAGGTTTGCCCATGACGGCTCGCCAAATCAGAGCCTGGACGGCCAGCGACCCCACATTATCTGTAGTTAAAAGATGCGTTTTAACTGGTGACTGGGCAGAGGCTCGCGATGCCTGCCCCGAGGAGGTCAAACCCTTCCATAGGCGCATGCATGAACTCTCACTACAGGCAGACTGCCTGATGTGGGGCAGCCGAGTAGTTATGCCCTTACAAGGCAGGGAGGCGTTTGTCCGGGAGCTACATCACGAGCACCCGGGGATCGTCCTTATGAAGGCCATAGCCCGATCTCATGTCTGGTGGCCTGGCATTGACGCGGACTTGGAGCTCTGCGTCCGTCGGTGCACCATTTGTGCCCAACTCAGTAATGCCCCCAGGGAGGCCCTCCTAAGCCCCTGGCCCACCAAACCGTGGTTGTGGGTCCGTGTAGACTATGCGGGCCCATTCATGGGCAAAATGTTCCTCGTAGTCGTCGATGCATTTTCAAAATGGATCGAGTGCACCATTTAAAACTCAATCATCACCTCCACCACTGTGGAGAGCCTGAGAACCATGTTTTCAACGCACGGAATTCCTGACATATTGGTCAGTGATAATGGTCCGTGCTTCACCAGTGCAGAATTTCACGATTTTATAGTTGACCACGGTATAAATCACGTTAAGACGGCACCTTTCAAGCCGGCCTCCAATGGCCAGATGGAGCGAGCAGTGCAGATCATTAAACAAGGCATGCTCAGAATCCAAGGTTCCACGTTGCAGAGCCGCCTGTCGCGACTGCTGCTGGCATACAGATCTCGTCCGCATTCATTGACTGGGGTTCTCCCCGCGCAACTATTGATGAAACGAACCTTAAAGACCATGCTCTCGTTCATCCTCCCAGACATGCATGAAATTGTTGAGGCTAAGCGTCAAAAGCTAACTGAGTACCATGACCGAAATTCGAGGGGGAGGTGGAATGAGATAGGGGACAAAGTGTTTGTGCTAAACTATGGCCGGGGTCCCAAATGGCTTGCAGGGACAGTAACAGACAAAGAGGGAAACAGGCTACTGGTTGTACAAATGGACAATGGCCAAATCTGCCGGAGGCATGTAGACCAAGTAAAAAGTAGATTCACTGATAACACTGAAGAACCAGAGGCAGACTACAATGTGGAACTCACACCACACCTAGTGAACAGACAGGTGGAACAACCTCAGGAAAGGGCAGTCTCAACAGACAGCCCAGGCGAGATACCAGCAATCACACCGAACGAAACAGACAGCCCAGGCGAGATACCAGCAATCACACCGAATGAAAAACAGGCACCAAGGCAAACAACTGAACCACAACTAAGACGCTCCATGCGAGAGCGCAGACCACCTGAGAAACTGAATCTATAAAGGCAATAAGACCTTGAGGGAGGGTGATGTCATGTATCTCACATTACTGCATATAACTGTATCTTACCATGCTATAGTTGACTGTAACTGGATATGACCTGTAACAATAAGCATACCTTACCACCAGGGGTGCACTTGCAGAAGACACTCCATACCTGTCCCACTGAGGGAAATAAAGAGAGGTCTCAGGCAAGTGCAGCACTGGAGAGCTGGAATTAAAGGTGCAGGTCCTGAGTGACCTTGACTTCAGCATGTGTCTCGTGTAAGTCAGTACATAGAGTCAGGACTTAACGGATGTGGGGAAAGAGCAGGGGGAGTGGGATTAATCTTTCAAAGAACCAGCACAGACACGATGAGCCGAATGGCGTCTTTTGTGCTGCATGATTCTATGATCTGATCTATCTGCTTGCTGCTCCATAGTAGCAGTCAGGGTCAGCAACCCTTGGACAACTGACCTGCCAGTGCTGGGTTTTAAATCAGTCAAAGCTCCCTCCGTTAAGTTCCGCGGCTTTCAACAAAATAATAAGCTGGTAGGTTTGATTAAAAATTGGTGAATAGGCGAAACCAATGCAGAATAGATCACTAGTGTGGAAAGGAATGGTTCACTCACCTCCGCCCACATTCACTCCCTACGGGAATTATGCAAATAAACTGTTGAGCATTGCAGTGTTCTTACTAACTCCCAGACAATACTTTTCCCATTGAGTGCCACAATCAACCACTTCAGAATGAAGTGTAACAGTTTAGAAGCAGTGTAAAGCCCCCTTGACTCCCTTAAACACGGTGCTTCACTCAACCTTAGTCGTACACCACCTTCTGCACCAGTACCTATGTTTTTATTTCCCACTCCAGCCAGCCTCTTGACTGAGATTTTTAGTTGAAAATTTAGTGGCACTTTCTGAGCGATTTGCACTGGGAGCTTTCAAATTCATTTCACATCAGATGCACAGAGCCAACAGACACCCTCACTGCATCAGTCAGGGATATAACCAGGGTCACTGGGGTCAAAAGGCAAGCCACTACTCAAAATACCAGTTCTACGTGTGAGTTATATGTAGGAACAGGAGTAGGACATTTAGCCCTTCAAAACTGTACCACCATTTAGTTAGATCATGGCCGATCTGCACCTCAACTCCATTTACCTGCCTTTGCTCCGTATCCCTCGATACCCTCACCTTGACCCCAGCCTCGACAGCCTTTCGGAGAGAGTGTTCCAGATAGCCATTACCCATTGTGCTTCCTGATTATACTCCTAAACGGCCCAGCTCTAATTTTAAGGTTATGCCACCGCCCACCCAGTGTCTGGACTCCTACACCAGTGCAAATAGTTTCTCTCGATGTACCCTATCGAATTCCTTTATCATTTTAAACACCCCGATCAGATGCACCCTCGAAGTAGTAATAGTTCTTTAAAATAACAGTTCCGCATGCAAAGATTTTAAATGTAAGAATTCTCGATAATAAAAAAAGCTGATGGCATTGTTTTGAGGCAGTGGAAGCACATTTGAGATTTTGCACGAGGGGCTTAGAATCCTACAGCAGGGAAGGAGGCCCTTCGGCCCACCCTGCTTGTGTAGGCTCTTTGGGGGAGCTATCCAATCAGTCCCACTACCCTGTTCTTTCCCATTGCCCTGCAATTTGGTTTCCTTATTCCAATATATATCCAATTTTATTTTTGGCTTGTATCGCTGCCAATAAAAGTTCTGGGAGTTTAAAGCTTTTCCAGGCAGACATGCCCTGGGAGGGGAGTCCCGAAAGGCAGCGACACTGACACTCTGCACTGGCCCCAGCGCTGCAGCCTGCAGCACCCTGGATCGCACCTTGTCAATCAAGCAGCACAGTCCCTCCCTCCTCCGCGCTGATTGCCGAGCCCCAGTAGACGGTGCCGACACAGTTATTGTTTCTATTGGTGAACCGGGCTGTCAATCCGAGGGGCGGGGGGGTGAGAGCAGCATATTGTTGGAACGGGCTGTCAGTCAGCGGGGGGCGCGCAGGCGTGTGATTGGCAAGCAGACTGTCAGTCAGCGGGGGGCGGGGCCGATGTGCGATTGGACGGCGGGGCTGTCAGTCAGGGGGGGGGTGGGCCAGCATTCGATTGGCTGGTGGGGCTGTCAGTCAGCGGGCCGAGTGTTTCCGGAGCGGTGACGGGCTGATGGTGTGACAAGGGGCGGCGGGCCGGGTGGCAGCTGGTGGTAGGTGCGAGTTGCGGCAATTGGGCGGAGAGGGTAACGGGTCATTATCTCCTCCCTCCTCACTCCTCACCTCATCCTCCCTCGACACAACACCCCACCACCCCCCTACCGACACACCCACTGCACCCCCTTCTCCCACCGTCCCCGAACCCCCTCCCTGAAACCCCCCACCCCTCCCCTCCCCTCCCCGAACCCCCCCTCCCCGAAACCCCCTCCCCTCCCCAAACCACCCCTCCCCGCCCTGAAACCCCCTCCCAGAAACCCCCTCCCCTCCCCAAACCACCCCTCCCCGAATCACCCCTCCCCGAACCACCCCTCCCCTCCCTGAAAACCCCCCTCCCCGAACCACCCCCCCCTCCCTGAAACCCCCTCCCAGAAACCCCTCCCCTCCCCCCCCAGAAACCCCCTCCCCTCCCCCCCAAAACCCCCCCACCCCTCCCCTCCCTGAAACCCCCTCCCAGAGACCCCCTCTCCTCCCCCCCCCCAGAAACCCCCCACCCCTCCCAGAAACCCCCTCCCCGAACCACCCCTCCCCTCCCTGAAACCCCCTCCCAGAAACCCCCTCCCCTCCCCCCCCAGAAACCCCCCACACCTCCCCTCCCCTCCACGAACCCCCCTCCCCTCCCCAAACCCCCCCTCCCCGAACCAACCCTCCCCTCACCAACCCTCCCCTACCTGAAACCCCCCCTCCCAGAACCACCCCTCTCCCAGAACCACCCCTCTCCTCCCTGAAACCCCCTCCCAGAAACCCCCTCCCCTCCCCCCCCAGAAACCCCCCACCCCTCCCCTCCCTGAAACCCTCTCCCAGAAATCTCCTCCCCTCCCCTCCCCTCCCCAAAACCCCCCTCCCCGAACCACCCCTCCCCTCCCCAGAAACCCCCCACCCTCCCCCCCCAGAAAACCCCCACCCCTCCCCTCCCTGAAACCCCCTCCCAGAAACCCCTCCCCTCCCCAAACCCCCCCTCACCGAAACCCCCTCCCCGAACCACCCCTCCCCTCCCTGAAACCCCCTCCCAGAAACCCCCTCCCCCCCCCAGAAACCCCCCACCCCTTCCCTCCCCTCCACGAACCCCCCTCCCCTCCCGTCCCCGAACCCCCCTCCCCTCCCGTCCCCGAACCCCCCCTCCCCTCCCGGAAACCCCGTCCCGTCCCCTCCCCGAAACCCCCTCCCCGAACCACCCCTCCCCTCCCCGACACCCCCTCCCTGAAACCCCCTCCCTGAAACCCCTCCCCTCCCCGAAACCCCCTCCCCTCCCCCCTCCCCTCCCCGAAACCCCCCCTCCCCGAAACCCCCTCCCCGAACCACCCCTCCCCTCCCGAAACCCCCTCGCCACCCCCACCCCCCAGAAACCCCCTCCCCCCAAAACCCCCCACCCCTTCCCTCCCCTCCCGGAAACCCCCTCCCCTCCCCGAACCCCCCCTCCCCTCCCGGAAACCCCCTCCCCTCCCCGAACCAACCCTCCCCTCACCAACCCTCCCCTACCTGAAACCCCCCCTCCCAGAACCACCCCTCTCCCAGAACCACCCCTCTCCTCCCTGAAACCCCCTCCCAGAAACCCCCTCCCCTCCCCCCCCAGAAACCCCCCACCCCTCCCCTCCCTGAAACCCTCTCCCAGAAATCCCCTCCCCTCCCCAAAACCCCCCTCCCCGAACCACCCCTCCCCTCCCCAGAAACCCCCCACCCTCCCCCCCCAGAAAACCCCCACCCCTCCCCTCCCTGAAACCCCCTCCCAGAAACCCCCTCCCCTCCCCAAACCCCCCCTCACCGAAACCCCCTCCCCGAACCACCCCTCCCCTCCCTGAAACCCCCTCCCAGAAACCCCCTCCCCCCCCCCAGAAACCCCCCACCCCTTCCCTCCCCTCCACGAACCCCCCTCCCCTCCCGTCCCCGAACCCCCCTCCCCTCCCGTCCCCGAACCCCCCCTCCCCTCCCGGAAACCCCGTCCCGTCCCCTCCCCGAAACCCCCTCCCCTCCCTGAAACCCCCTCCCCGAACCACCCCTCCCCTCCCCGACACCCCCTCCCTGAAACCCCCTCCCTGAAACCCCTCCCCTCCCCGAAACCCCCTCCCCTCCCCCCTCCCCTCCCCGAACCCCCCCTCCCCGAAACCCCCTCCCCGAACCACCCCTCCCCGAAACCCCCTCGCCACCCCCACCCCCCAGAAACCCCCTCCCCCCAAAACCCCCACCCCTTCCCTCCCTCCCGGAAACCCCCTCCCCTCCCCGAACCCCCCCTCCCCTCCCGGAAACCCCCTCCCCTCCCCGAAACCCTCTCCCTGAACCACCCCTCCCCTCCCCTCCCCGAACCACCCCTCCCCGAACCACTCCTCCCCTCCCTGAAACCCCCTCCCTGAAACCCCTCCCCTCCCCGAAACCCCCTCCCCTCCCCCCCGAAACCCCCTCCCCGAACCCCCCACCTCTCCACTCCCCCGAATCCCCCACCAGAAACCCCCCACCCCTCCCCTCCCCAAACACCCCCTCCCCGAAACCCCCTCCCCTAACCACCACTCCCCTCCCTGAAACCCCCTCCTAGAAACCCCCTCCCCTCCCCGTCCCAGAAACCCCCTCCCCCCGAAACCCCCCACCCCTTCTCTTCCCTCCACGAACCCCCCTCCCTTCCCCGTCCCAGAAACCCCCTCCCCCCGAAACCCCCCACCCCTTCTCTTCCCTCCACGAACCCCCCTCCCCTCCTCGAACCCCCCCTCCCCTCCCCGAAACCCCCTCCCCGAATCACCCCTCCCCTCCCTGAAACCCCCCTCCCTGAAACCCTTCCCCTCCCCAAAACC